>NW_026606709.1:3827500-4444585 GCF_029890125.1 Rhinichthys klamathensis goyatoka
GTAGCAATTATAAATACACAATTAAAATGACTCTAAACACCTTATCAACCACATATCAATGCCCAGAGGTAATTTAATATCAAGTTTTCCACTGAACAATTGCGCCCCCAGCCAGATTACAAAGGTAGGTTACACCTCCTATTTTAATTGAGGTTAGACAATGAAAACGAAAAAGAGTAATTTAGTTCTTGGTATTAAAGAATGAAACAATGAGGTATTGTTATGGAGGGGTCACGGCGGGTTGTATGGGGTGAAGTTAATCACCTGTCAGAGTAAGAGTTAATGAAGAGATCCCCCTCTGTTCTTTTCAGCATGTGAGAAAGACTCAAGGTCAGAGATGTATTTCAACAGTATTGTATATACATGCGTGACACTGACGTGTTTGATTAATGAACAATATTTCTTGTCAACTGCTTCCTTTTTAATGATTTTTGGTCCGAAAAATATTCAAAATGTTTTATAAATGTATACAAAATGTGAAGCAGCACAGCTGTTTTCAACATTGATAATAATAATTAGAAATGTTACCTGAGCTCCAAATCAGTATATTAGAATGATTTCTGAAGGACCATGTGACACTGAAGACTGGAGTAATGATGCTGAAAATTCAGCTTTGGCATCACAGGAATAAATACATTTTAAAAATATATTCAAATAGAAAACAGTTCTTTTAATTTGTAATATTTGCAATATTTACTGTATTTTTGTTGAAATAAATGCAGTCTTGGTGAACATAAGAGACTTACATATAAATAATAATAATAATATATACAATTGTAATGTTTCTAAACTTTTGATAGTTATGTGTATATGATAAGTGGCCGTCACATACCAGAACTATAGCAGGTGGTTGAGGGGATTTGAAAGATTATGATTTTCTTTTCTTTCTTTTTTTTACTTTGGAATAACATGCACTGATTAATCATGCACAGTAAGAATGTGTATGAATAAAGTAAACAATGTCATTTATTTGTATTTATGTATTTTACTCTAAAACTAAATGAATGCTCTCAAATCTTTCAAATGAACCCAATGCTAACGTGTGTGCTTTGAACTCTTGCGTTCTGGTCCCTTTACACATTTTCCCAGCGTATGACAGCACGATCTCCCTTTCCATTTTTATTATTAATTACAGTGCCTCGTATCACGCCCGTGTGAGAGAGATAGCGTGAGATATTGTGTTTGTGTGAAGGCAGAAGAATGCAGTGTGGCTAATTGCGTTTGGCCGTTTGTGGTGTAACGTATCTGCAGGCAGATTAAGTGCTCAGTCCTGAGGAGCACAATACATGCAAACACACAACCTGTCTCTCTCTCTCTCTCTTTCCCTGCTACTGCCTCTGCCTGTCTGTCTCTCCTGGTCTCTGTCTTCATGGAGAGAGCAGAATTTTCTCTCCGACAGAAGGAGAAATGACTCTGGTTGCTCTCTGTTGTGTTTGCTCTCTACTGTATGCTGACACCTTTCTCCAATCCCAACACACACATGGCTTAGATTTCTAAATTGCATACTCTCATTATGCTCTAAAAGTATGTACTTCACTAGTGATGATGGTAAGTACGTACTTTTGAGTGCATAGTTGGGACTAATGCTTAATTCAAAACAAGTCAGAATTATATTATTTCAAAAATTTCACATGTACACTACCATACAAAGGTTTGGGCTCGGATAAGCTCTTATGCTCAACAAGTCTGTTTTAATGTAAACATTTTAAAATAACTTTTTTTTTAAATGTAATTTATTCCTGTGATGGCAAAGCTGAATTTTCAGCAGTCTTCAGTGTCACATGATCCTTCAGAAATCATTCTAATATGCTGATTTGATGCTTAAGAAACATTTCTTATTATTACCAATGTTAAAAAACAGTTGCTTTTGGTGGAAACATTTTTAAAACTGTTTTTTAAATATTTTTTTTTATGAAGAGCAAGTTCAAAAGAACAGTATTTATTTGCAATAGAAATATTTTGTAACAGTGTGAAAGTCGTTACTGATACTTTTTGATCAATTTAATACATTCTTGTTGAATAAATGTATTCATTTCTTGAAAATAAAAACACTAAACTTTTAAAGGGTAGTGTATCTTTAGCATATAGCTAAATTCATTACCTCAAAATGAATTGGGGGGTTCATAATTTTTTTTTTAAAACAAGTGTGGGTTTGGCCTTGCATTCTCTGCCATGTTTCTTTTTAATTTCTTTTTTCTTCTGGAAAAAGTTGAAAGAAAACTCCTCCTCTTTTGTAGTGCAGGGGAATGTGGGTAAAAGTAGCATAAAAAGCATGTACAAAAATAAACTAGTTTTAACATGTTGTGATTTGAGATGCACTATTCCTAATTTTGCATACTGTGGGATGGATAATATGTTAATTATGGATTCCAACATAGACACAGGACATCAGCCGCCACCTGTTCTCCAGAAGCACAGCTTGAACACACAATATCAGACCTGCACAATCTGATTACACGCGTGGAGGTGTGCTGGACTGTAGAGGAGGTGGAAGACAGATAAGAGACAGATGGAGGTGTGATGGAAGGGGGTGGCACATTACTGATTTATCTGGTCAGCGTAGGTGAGCGTCTCTCCTTCTCTTTGTCTCAGAAGCGAAAAGAGAGGAATGACAGCTTTGTGTTTCCCAAAGGCAGTGTGCTGAGACGGAGAGTGTGGCGTGTGGGCTCAGAACTGCAGCCGTAGAGCAGAAGGGCTTTGTGCTATAGTGATAGACAGATATATATCAGCCTGGCCGATTTATTGGCCTATATTTGGTCCATTTTGGCTGATAATCATACCGTTTGGTTGATTATCAGAATTAGCTCCACCATATTTATTTTTTCCCCTTTAAAATCTACAAACAGCCTTGTGAATTAACATTTTCTGTTTTCAACAGTTTTTAGGAGAAATTGTTTAATGTGGATTTTTTTTAATGGCTGATGCAGATATCCAGGGCATGCTGGCCAATGACCAGTATAATTATTGGCCAATACGGCTGATTTGCTATCATTACATTGAAATGTATAGTGTGATTAATATGGATTGTTTTCTATTTTAAAATGCAAATTATTCCTTTGATGGCAAAACTGAATTTTTCAGCGTCATTACTCAAGAACAGTAACATTATAAATGTGTTTACTGTCACTTTTAATCTGAATAAAAAAATCATGCTGACAACAAACTTTTCAACAGCTTTATTTATTTGTTTGTTTATTTAAACTTCAAATGAATTTATATTGCTTATTTTATACATAAAATTATTTATTTAAATTTTGAAGAAGACTATTTAAACTATTTTATTTAATCAGCCAATCAGGCATATAAAGGGCCAAAAATAAGCTGATATTTCAGTATTTTTAGTGAATACTGGTCATTTTACCAATTGTGTGCATATGTCAGTATAATATTGGCCACTGCTGTCTATCATTGAAAAGCCGATACATTGTTTGACTATTAGTTTGAGCTATAGCACAGTACAACACGACAGAGCAAAAAAAAATTGCATGTCATATTTGTGTTGCTATAATGCTAGAAGTCTGACACTATTGCATGATTTAAATTGTTCCGGAGTACATGCACACAGAGACACCAAGACAGAATCATTTATTCTGGTGATAAAATGTTTTAATCATGGGTGTGTGTCTGAGAAAGTTGTGGGAAGGGAGTTGCACTTGTAGCGCATTTCACTTGGGGCCCGACTGCAAATGCGAGAGTGTCCGTTAGGACACTCAATTTGTGGACCTTTTCCTCGTGCAGAAAGCTCTTGACGTGACCCACATACTTACACAGGCTGCTTAAGAGATTGCTGAGGCGAAAGAGAGAGAAAGGGAATGAGACAGACAGTGGGCGGAAGAGAGAGGGAGCGGGAGCAAGAGTCGAGGGCTCATGACTGATGGGGGCTCACACCCTGCGGGCTCTTACAGAAGGGCTGGGGTCACTCAGGTGGGACGCAAAATGTGTTATTGGCATGATTGTTTTGCACACAGTATATTTAACCCTTTAACCCATGAATGTTTCGCCAACCCGGATCTATATCTAACACGGATGGATTTCTACCTGTCGCGATAATATAAAACTCTCCTATTAGAGTAACAATTACAGAAGAATAAAATAAAGCATTTATTTGAGCAGATGTTTTATACCATCATCAATGTCCTCGTCAGCTCATTTCCCACTACATTCAGCATCTGGCTCATATTCGCGATCTTAAACATATTCTCAAAACTATCATTTTCAACATCTTCAAAATCAATATTTTGATGGCTGACAGCTTCTTCACCAGATCTACCAGCATGTGAAAGTGACACCAATATTTGATTGACTTCAGGACAAATCGCTGAGCCATTTCATGTTTTGCTGATGATACTTCCTATTCTTTTGTTTTCTGCCTGCGGTAACTATGAGTGAAACGTCACTTCATCATTCTGTATCAGACATTGCCACCTTGTGGAATAAAGGTGATTTGCACTTATTCAGTCATCAAAGATTAAATTATTGTTGTGACAGTTAAAACGTAATATAATAAATGAAATGTAATAAAACAATTATAAACTGTTTAGTATCTCCTGTCATTTGGATGTTTCAGTACCCATGCACTCATTCATATGTACACATTATCACTCATAATCCACAATCGTACATGGGCCATCTGAGGTAGACTGCATTTTGGCCATTTGATGCTTATGTGTGTTTGTCAGAAGGTCAGTTGTGTAAGAGTGTCATCACTCTCACTGTCTCTCTCTCCCTCTCTCTCTGTCTGGGGTGATGGCATGTTAGTAATTAACAGTCTATGGTGGAAATGCTGTAGGAGCCTGAGATGTGAGGGAGGGTGAGGATTACAAACCTGTGACGCCACTGCACAACCTCCCTTTGTTTGTTCAGTGGGACTCTCGGAAGCCTGAGTGATCTATAGGCCACAATAGGGCCCTCTGCAACTCAATGTCTTTTCCTGTACCTGACTGGCACGCAAAGGAAGTTGTCGATTACAAATATGTACTGATAGATTGTGGTTAAGTGGCATGTGGTTTGGGAGGGGTGGTTATTCTTCTAAATCTTGTTCTATAACAATGCACTGTACATATTATTATAGACATTATTATTTCTATGTATAGTTTTTTGTTATTTTTGATATTTTGCATTTAGTAGCATTGCATATTGCTTTGTCTCTAGTCTGTGAATAAGCATTCAAGTAAGAATTTCATTCTACTTGAACATACAACAATAAACTTTGACTTGACATAATGGGTATTTTAATCAATCACTAGTTTGATTCATTTTGATGTTTATTTTGTTTGAAAAATCACATACAACTGAAAACATTTCGGTAACTATATATAATTCATTCTGAAACTAAGCAATGTGTTATTGTAAGAAAAATATCCATATAACTTTATAAACTTATAAAGTACACGGCTGTACGCGAGTCTATTTCCGGCGGACGAGTGACCTCTGACCCAATGTGTGACGTAGGCGTAGCGTAAGCTTAGGTGAGAGTAGACGCCTCTCGCGGTTCAAACAAATAGGGCTGGGCAACAAACTCAAGCTCCTCTGACATTTCTCTTTAAAAATTCTAATTTTAGACTTCTAATTCGTGACCGGTGTTTGGTTTTGCTCTATCCTCTGCACTTCTGCTTTCGTCAATATGTCATTCGTCAGGTCAAAGGTCACTCTTCCATCGGACCTAGACTCGCGTACGACTGTTACCGGAAGCCAGTGATTATAGTTTATGAAGTTATAAATATGGATATTTTTCTTACAAAAACACATCGCTTCGGTTCAGAAGGCCTTTATAACCCCCCTGGAGCCGTATAGATTACTTTTATGATGGATGGATGCACTTTTTGGAGCTTCAAAAACTATTCTATTCACTCCCATTATAAAGCTGGGAAGATCCAGGATATTTTTTAATATAACTCTGATTGTGTTTGGCTGAAAGAAGAAAGACCTAGGATGGCTTAAGGGTATACTATATTATGGGATAATTTTCATTTTTGGGTGAACTAACCCTTTAAGGTGTTGATTCAATAGCCACTTTTTGTGTAACTTGCAGTGAGTAATCACATGAGTTGATTCACAAAGTTTTCTAAATTCTAAAGTTTTCTAAATTCAAAGTTTTCGTCTCATAGCATAAAAGTTTCTAAATTAATTCCTTATTTTGCCATGTCGCATGAGGTCATAGCGAGTTCTCACAAAGGTGTCTATAACAGTGAAGTTAAAGAGAAGAGGTCATCAATTCGCTTTTTTTCCTCTCACTCTCCCTCATTCTACACTTTCTGTCTTGGGAATGCTAATGACGGAAGAAAGGGAGTGGAGAGAGAGACAGCGTCGTCAGCGATTTCCTCTGCATTTTGAAGGGAGAGGTTCACAGGGCCTTGAAATAAAAGAGCACTCCCACAATACGAGCACAATAAAAGGGAGGACTATTTCCCAGGTTGTTTTAGTAAGTTGTCGAGGCGCTGTGGAGAGATGACCCCACAGTCTGACTCTGTGGAGATGGAAATCTAAACATCTCCCCTGCCTCCCTCATTCTCTTGTTCTTACATGCCTGGGCTGTTTGTTTTTGTCTCCGTCGTTTACCTCCCTTTGCTCTCTCTCAGTCTTTGCCTGTTCCTCTCTTTCTGTCACACCGAATCTTATTTTCCTTTTCGCCCCCTTGCTCCATCACTCTTTCCCTCGCCTCCAGTCTCAGGTGCACGATTGATGTCTATGTTTCCCTCGGTGAGCCCACCTCACACAATGTTTATTAAAATGGCACGACGGGAACTTCTGGCCTTCTCTGCTTTAGTGTGCTGTGAGGACATGAATATTAAAATTGATTCCGAGGGAGAGCAGCCAATCAGCGGGCAATCAGAGGATCAGGATACAAGGCAGGATGAATTCATTCTTTTCAAGTTGTTTATGCCAAATTCTGCCCCTACCATCTGAATGTTGCAGCAGAAATTGAGACTCATCAGACCAGGCAACGTTTATCCAATCTTCTATTGTCCAATTTTGGTGAGCCCGTGCGAATTGCAGCCTCAGTTTCCTGTTCGTAGCTGACAGGAGTGGTACCCGGTCTGGTCTTCTGTTGCTGTAGCCCGTTTGTTTCAAGGTTCGACGTGTTGTGTGTTCAGAGATGCTCTTCTGCAGACTTCGGTTGTAACGAGAAGTTTTTATTTTTGTATTTACTGTTGCATTTCTATCAGCTCAAACTAGTCTGGCCATTTCCCTCTAAACTCCGGCATGAAAAAATTGCATTTTCGCCGCTCACTGGATGTTTTCTGTTTTTCAGACCATTCTCTGTAAACCCTAGAAATGGTTGTGGGTTAAAATCCCAGTAGATCAGCAGTTTCTGAAATACCAACAAACATTCCACAATCAAAGTCACTTAAATCACATTTCTTCCTCATTCTGATGCTCAGTTTGAACTTCAGCAGATCGTCTTGACCATGTCTAAATGCATAAATGCATTTGGTTGCTGCCATGCGATTGGCTGATTAGATATTTGTTGAACGGGTGTACCTTATAAAGTGTCCCTGACGGTGATTGTGTATGTAAGGGATAATGTATCCCTTCGCTTTGCGTCGGGATCCTCATCACCCTGTTGGGGGTTTATTCTCAGATAACAACCAGCTGGATGTACATTATCACGCTTATTACACGGCTACTTGCCACGTAAGTAAATAATTAGACACAAAATATTGAATATTGAGAGCAGTTCAAAGTTCAAACTAGACATTTAAGGGATACGGTACAGTCATATCACTATACATAATTTCGCCACATAAATAATTATGGGGATAAGATTTTGATTTCAGATTGAACTGTTTTAAAATCGTACCTGTTTGTTATCCTATAATAATCCAACAGTATACAAAACAATAGTCACAAAATGGCAGCAGCTGCGTTTGTATGAAACAAGAGAGAGCGAGTCCATGATACTGGATGGCATAATTAAACAACTGTACACATAATATTGATTTGACTGCGTTTTAATATTTTATTAGCTCACCGAAAGCAAATCTTCCACGAAGAAAAAACGGTCCTAGCAAGCGTATAGGCTGCTGACTTCAGTAACCCGGATGATCCTGCGTTATCTGTTTTCAGCGGTTGTTTTCTGGGAATAACATACCCCTGGATGGCACGGTTGACCAATCAGAATCAAGTATTCCACAGAGCCGTGTTATAATATTGAATATTGTATTGCATGTGCTTTATGGTGTGATTACGGCTGAAGAGCATTGTTATTATAACCGTTTTATAAACAGTAATACAATACAATATACAATGCAATAATTAATTATAACAATTTGCTAAACGGTGACAGAAATACAAAGCACAATAGCACTGGGAGATGTAGAGTTGTGGCCTGGAAAAAAAAGCAGGGCATCGTCTCTGGTTATGAGTGGTGGTCCGTATTGAAGGTCAGCTATGATCGATGCTTTTTGACATGCCCACGTAGAATGATGTCAGAGCCTCAAATAGCAACTGAGTGACCATGTAAATGTGGGTATGAGTGGTCTAGGACTTCAGAAGAAGAATTACGCTTCATTTAGGAACTGAAGAAGCACTCTTTCACTGTGTGTCTGTGTGATAACCTTTGCCTGACCCCATATTCACATTCACAACATCATTTACCCCAATGCAGGAGACCCAGTGATTATTTGCACACTGCAGTGGTTCTGATGGGTGCAAAGATTTTGCTTCTGTGCTTGTTTGCACTATCCTAAGTGGCATTGTGTACAAGAAATGACTTCCACTGCATGGGTGCATCGGGCCTGCCATGCAAATATCAACACCGGGATCGGATGTTTGAACTTGTGTGCATAATGTCACCCATGCATACATGTAAGCTGCACAATGATACGCATGCAAACAAACGCACACCTGCAGGGTCACAACCTGGCAGGATTTAGGTATGCAAAACGTACCACAAATGAAACACTCTCTCCGCAACACATCTGCCTGTCTATAGGATTTCATATTTCCATGTGTGCGGATCTGGAACAGGGTTGTGAATTTCTCACCACCACAGATTTTTGCATTACAAGCAGACGTTTTATATGCAAGAGAATGAGGACGGTATTTAGTGCTGCGCGAGTTTTGTGTTTATCACACCCGCTGAAAGTCCTGCATCAGCAGCTGCTGGTCTGATTTGCATATGGCATTGGAAGAAGGGAGAGAAAAGATTGAAGTGGGATATGCATTTGCATACGTGGCGGCCGTAATGCGTCCTCTGTGTCACAGAGATACTTTCAGCTGGTAGCGCTGTGGCTTATTTGAATGACATCGAGCAGACCAGCATGCACGAGGCTTGGGTGGCATGACATCATTCCAGAAGGGTGATGTCCTGCGCCACATACCTTGCATGAGAGCCAATAGTAGATTTAACTGCCAAACTGAGTCTTTCCCTGCCCTTGTGGCACCCGTGAGTAGTATTTTGTTTCTGTTTAGTCTCAGGTGCTCCTCCTGCACTTCCTTAGGAAAATAGAACAAATGAGAGGACGAAATGTTAGCCTAATATAAAAGTAAAGGACTAGAATTAATGTGGAACTCATAGTTCGATTGGAAACATTTAAGTTCATATTGAAACCATCGACTTTTGATTACAGACTTTGGTAAATATGATAGGGATGGATAATTAAAAAAAAAAAAATCTTTATTTCATTATTTGATTAACTATGCTCATTTCCTTTATCTTTCCTTTATATTACCTTTGTTAATCTCAAAATAAATATTCATCTTTCATACTTCTTATTATGTGTGATGCCTACATCCACTTTAAAACAGTTGATTTCAATTTTTGTTTTATTTTTTATTTATTTAGATCAAATAATATAGAACTTTAAAATCAACCAATAATGGTTAGTCATAACATCAAAATAATAATCAGCTTACTTGTGTCAGACAACATTTTAATGTTGAGGGATCCCTAAAATTTGTGCATCTTTATTTAATCACATTGCTCTCTAGAAGAAACATATGAGATGATAAAGAGATCTTGTGATTTCACAAGTTGTGTCTTGAGTTTTTCTCTTGGTAGTAGTGTAATTTTAATATTATTTATATACTATTATAGTTTTTGTTAATATTTTTTTATTATTTTCAGTTTTCACTTTAGTTTAACTTTTAGTAATTGGATGTGCTTTTTGTCACTTTTGTCAGTTTATTTTTAAATGTCTAAATAGTTAACGATAACACTGCTTGGGTATGAGCTGTTCTTCCAATGTCCAGTGTTGCCTTTACAAATAATATTACTGTGCTCTGAAACGAGGAGTCAGCCCATTATTTGTGTGTGTGTGTGTGTGTGTGCGTGCTGCATTCACCTTCAAGACTTAATATACCCCTGAAATAAGTATCTCTCTTTTCCCAACATCAGTCTATTTGTCTTTCCACACATTTTCCTCTCTTTTTTCCCTCCATATGGCATTTATTTATCTTCAATCCCTCTATCCAAAAGAGTGGACCACCTTTAATTCATAATTCACAAGCAGCACCCAGAGTAATGCCGTATCACATGCCGTCTCTCTCCTCCTGCTGTGTCCGTGGCAACAAAATGCATTCTGTGTTTGTCTTTATTACTCAACTCGGTCAGCTTAAATGAGTACAATGAGGTCTTACGGCTGCGATGTAATGAATGCCAACTTTGGGCTGAAGGGAACAGGTTGCACATGAACTAGTTTTGGGCCAAAAACATCTATGTTTCCCTCTGGCCTTCTCTCTGGTGGAAGACAATAATTATTGTCTATCTATCTATCTATCTATCTATCTATCTATCTATCTATCTATCTATCTATCTATCTATCTATCTATCTATCTATCTATCTATCTATCTATCTATCTATCTATCTATCTATCTATCTATCTGTCTATCTGTCTATCTGTCTGTCTGTCTGTCTGTCTGTCTTGAATATTTTGAATTATTAGTTTTTATTTTAGGGAAAGTTTTAGTAAGTTTATTGGTTTTTTTTTGTCTGTTTATTGTTTTTTACGTTTATTTTATTTAAAGCAAAATTTTTTCAATGAACTATATTAACCCTGTTCAGAATTTAAAATTGTTCTTATTCTGCTGTGACTGTTGTTGAAGTTCATCCTCTACTTCTGTGTATCTGCAGAGCTCCAGAGATCATCCTGGGTCTGCCCTTCTGTGAGGCGATAGACATGTGGTCTCTGGGTTGTGTCATCGCTGAGCTGTTTCTGGGCTGGCCGCTGTACCCCGGAGCATCTGAGTATGACCAGGTAAGACATTGTTTAAATCTTATTCTTTAATGCATCAGAATAGCCTAGGTTTTAGACATGCACTGGAATTCAGCTAGTCAGAACTTTCCACCATTAGTACATTTTAAGGTATTTGTTGTACTCAACCCTGGCTTTTCCCATGTGGCTGTTACCAAGGATGGTTTGGGACACCTGGGGCACCAGCCTCTGTGGAGAAATTCTCTTGATGCCCTGCACATTTAAAGAAGACATTAATACTTTTATTTAGCAAGGATGCATTAAATTGATCAAAAGTGACAGTAAAGACACTGATCATGTTACAAAAGATTTATAATCAAAAACTGTTGTTTTATACTTTCTATTCATCAAAGAATCCTGAAAAAAAGTATCCCAAAAATACTTTTCCACAAAAATATTGATATAAACAATATAAAACTGTTTTCAACATTAATGAAAAAAACAAATGTTTCGTGATTAGCAAATCAACACATTAGAATGATTTCTGAAGGATCATGAAGATCTGAAGATTCAGCTTTGCCATATCAGAAATAAATTGAGTTTAAAAAAAATTAAAATAGAAAAAGTTATTTTAAATTGTAATAATATTTCACAATATTACTGTTTTTTTCTATTTTTTTAATCAAATAAATGCAGCCGCCTTAGTGAGCATAAGAGACTAAAACATTAAAGAATCCTGCTGACCCAAACGTTTGAACAGAAGTGTATATCTCTAAAGATCTTATGTCGTGTAATTGTAACTTTGAATTTTGCCTTTTTTTCATAATTTTTCTAGACACCTGGAAAATCCACAAATGACAACTTTAGCTTCTCAAAATTCCATCTTTGTTATTTGAAGTCATTATAACTGCAAGATTTAATGTCCAAATAATGAGAAATTACATTGCAAATATAAGAAATGAAGTCGCAGTTGTGAGGAATATCCACCATAGTCATTCACAATTACTGTAAATACCTTTATAGTAGATCTATTGCAACAGTGAAGTCGTGAATGAAAAAGTTCATTCATGACTGTTTGATAAAAATTCATGTTTACAATGCCTTCTTTTCAGGTGTCCGTTCCCAATGGCCCAGACCATAATCCATCCTTGGCCATTTCTGTTTTGAAATTCAATAGTCAGTAATGATACACTATAAATAAATGATGTGTTCCAATTGGAAAATGACTTTGAAAATCTGACATATGGAATAACATTTCCTGTATGATAGTCATTTAGAGAGATGGAGCATAGGAGTCTTGCTTTTTGTGTGTGTGAGATTGTGTGCATGTGTGGCCCTGCTGAGAGAGCCATCTCCTTTCTCAGAAAATGGCTGCAAAAACATCCCTCAATTACAGTTTGTGCTTAAGAAAGAGAAAACAAATCTGACTGTTGGCTGGGCCCCTGCTCTCTCAGCTCTCCTGAAGTGCTGTGTGTTTGTGTCGAAGTGTGTGTGTGTGTGTGTGTGTGTGTGTGTGTCTGTGTGTCTTCTCACTGACTTTCATCTCTCTCTGGCCCCTCCATAGTTCTGGACACATGCCACAAACTGCCCAATTAGCCCAGATCCCGAGCTCTAAAGTGAGGCCTTTTCTTAAAAAAAAAAAAATGATTCTGGCTTCATGGAACAGCCCAGGGCCAATGTTCTAGCTTTAAGCAAACCAAAAACGTCTTTAACAAGCTCTTAAACACAGCAAAGGACTTTGCAGATTTGTCTCCCACCATTTCTGTGTACTACAGAGTAATAGTTTTTTTGCCCTCATTTGGTGCATTTATGAGGTCTTGTGTTTGGGAAGCATTTCTAAGATATTGTGTTAAGGACAACTCGGCTGCCCAGTTTACTTTTGATTTGCATCTAAAACCTAAGCTTGAAGAGTTATTTTCAGCCTTTGCTGCACCTTTGTGTCATTTCTAACCATGATGCTTTGAAATCACATGCTGGAATCCTCAAAAAGTGAATGGTCTTATTTCATAAGACGGTAAATGAGCCAAACACCATGAGCTCGTTCTCAGGGCACAAGATTGGCCGATTGGCAGGAGCCATGGAAGAGATTATTATTATTATTGTTGATTTCTTCGGCTGCCAGGGTCTTGTATTTACGTTTTTTCAGGTGTGTGAATGGCATTCTGTGTAATTGTGCCACCCGGACAGACCTGTAAAAAGAGGTTTTGGCAGGGGAAGTCAGTCAGTCTCATGGTGACAGCATTCATCACAGATGCTGTTTACTCGGCTTCTAATGCTGGAATGTTGAAGTTGTGTCATCAGCGTGGCAGCCAAGTGACTGATATGTTTTCGAGCAGACAAAATGTCATCAGTCTGTTTTAACGCAGCTCACTGTTGCATTTCCCAGAAGTCCGCTTACAGCGTTAGTCAAGGTTTCTTGCACCAAAAACAGAATCATTTCCTTTTTCATGACCATTACCACAATCCCCCTAATCATTACAATCAAACAGACTGTTTTTTCTACTGTACTTTAAGGAAAAAGTAATAATTATAATTATAAATATTACTATTATTATAACAAATATCGAATACAATTAATAATCAAACAAAAATTAACAAGATAAATAATCTTTCAAAGAAAAGGCCTGTTGATGATGATAACTTTATTGACTATAGCATTTTCTATGTAACCTGTTTTTGCAGCTTAGTTTCACTAAACTGGAGAGAAACTTTGTTATTATCATACTGTATGTCTACATATATAAAATTAGCAAGACAATTCCCCTTTCCCCTTTAACTGTATCAAAGCAGTGAATATCCAGCACCAAATGTGTAACACAAGCTGTAAATCTCATATTGCCTGTGTTTGTCTTCCACCAGATCCGGTACATCTCTCAAACGCAGGGCTTGCCAGCAGAGTATCTGTTAAGTGCAGGGACGAAAACAACCAGGTTTTTCAACAGAGACCCCGACTCAACCTATCCTCTATGGAGACTTAAGGTAAACTCCCTCACCTTGTTTCGCTTTCACACTTCCTTAATCTTTCTCACTTGGTTTGCATATAATATACAGCAGCAATATTTTTCTCTTTCATTCCCTCACTCTCTAAACTGAGGCATTCACTACACCCTGTTAACTGACCAAGGGGCTAATGTGAGCTAAATGAGTTTTGTGTGAGACGACTTGGCAACCAGAGCAACATGGGATAAATCCTGCTTAACGCCCCGTTCTCATTCTTCCCTCTTTCATTCCTCCTTACCCTTATGCACTGTTTCCCTCCACATTCCCCATCCTTACTGGGCCGGTGGCTGGTTGCCCATAGTCGATAGTTTTCTCTTTAGATTAACTTTTGGTGAACTTTTGCAAAGCTTCACATGGGAAAACTTTGATATTATTGAACAAGTTGCATTCCTAACCCTTAATATGATATGGATCCAATAAAACTAGGAAAAGTCCTCCTGCGTAGTCAATACCTCCTTAAACTTTTTGGCCCTCAGTGCTTGTGTCTTGGACTGTAGAAATACTTAACTCAGTGTCAAGTACTACCCAGAGATAAGGTTTTATCTTTCATAGTTCAGGAATCTTAATGGAGTTCTCAGTTATGTTTCGTTTAAGTATCAACTTTGCCTCAGATGTTTCTCCTGAAATAATAAAAAAGAAGACACATTCAGTTGACATAAAATTAAAGTGAATAGCATAGCCAAGCTAATTTGCTCTTGAAATGGATTATTGAGAAATATTTGAGTTTATATTGAAATGTCTGATTTCTTTTTTTTTTTTTTTGCAAATCTGAGTACAATTTAACACTTTGTTGAGATCTCTCAAATTTGACTATTTTCAGGAGAAAATTAAAAGAACCAAACAACTTCAGCTCTCTATTAGTGTCTAGGAGTAACACTTGAGATATGATAGAGATTTAATTTGTGATTTTTCTTTGCTGTGGGTTTCATTTAAAATTCCAAAATCTCTATCAATGTTGTAAGTCACATGTTTACTTTACCTATTTTCTTTCAAGTGTTTCATGATGTTCCTCCGTATCTTTAAAGGGACAGTCCACCCAAAAATTAAAATTCTGTCATAATTTACTCACCCTCATGTTGTTCCAAACCTGTATGACTTTGTGTGTTCTGCAGAACATAAAAGAAGGTATTTTGAAGAATGAAAGTAAAAGTGAATGTGACATGTGAAGGCCAAGTATGGTAACCCATACTCGGAATTTGTTCTCTGCATTTAACACATCCAAGCTCAGTCATTTCCTGCTGGTATTGAGACTGAAACCCGCAACTGGGTTACCAGTCTGACTGTCTACTAACCATTAGGCCATGACTGCCTCAAACCACGACTGGCCTAACCATTAGGCCACGACTGCCCCATGTTGGTAACCAAACAGTTTCGGTTCCAATTTACTTCCATTGTATGGACAAAAAAATACAATGTAAGACAATGGGAACTGAAACTTACCAACATTATTCAATATCTTCTTTTGCATTCCACAGTAGAAAGAAAGTCATAAAAGGTTTGGAACGACAAGAGGGTGAGTAAAACATGAATTTTGGGTAGAGTAATGGTTTTTTTTCTGATGTTGAAAGTGCTTCTCCAGTGTTTGATGATTTTTTTGAAGTGGAGGCCATTCCTTTTTGTACTTCCAGACACCTGAGGACCATGAGGCAGAGACGGGGATCAAATCTAAAGAGGCTCGCAAGTACATCTTCAACTGCCTGGACGATATGGCGCAGGTAGGAGTTTCGTACTTTTGTTCATACCACAAAACAGAAGCAGAAATCTGGCTCATGGCTAATAATAACCTCCCTCACCTTCAAAAACGTCTCTGTCTCTTGTGTGGAGAGTTTCCAGTAATACTCACACCTCTGTTACGCAGAAAACGTTGATGTTATGTAACTGAGGACATGACTCAAAAGCACAATGGTGCATGGGAACCTTATACCCCTGGGAGCTATTCATTGATAAGACACATGACTTATGACCTTTTGCTTTCACCAAGTTATTGAAATCAGCACGCCTCATCACCGGCCTGTCGTCAGATGTCTGAACGGTCCAGGCCAACAATGACGCAAACCTTAATTTGGATTTTCCCATAAGAACCGACTCCATCCCGCTTCATCAGATAAAAATGGCTGATCTAATTTACAGCAAATTCAGATGAATTCATGGAAATATGCTTATGCTTGGATACGCTTAATCTGTAATGTATCCATGCTAATGTCCTGTACAAAAACCTTGTTTTACAAGAATTACAGAGCCTCATTTTCAGGTCAGGTCCTCTGGTGCTATGATCTAAGTACGGACTTGCTCTGTAGTCCAGGCTTGTGCACTGCCGTACAACAATGTTCTTTCAATTTTCATACCACTGTACTGTTGTAAAACCTCATTAACATAAAAGGATGGGAAATGAATGGGAAAACAAATGAATAATAATAATAGTAATAATGCAGATTATAATAATAATAAAATGAATTATTATTAAGAAAAATAATGTATTTGTTTATTACATTTTAATTATTTATTCAATAATAAATCATAATAAAACATGAAATGAAATCAAATAAACAAATTAATATTAATTATTATTGTTTTATTGTTATTTCATAGAAATCATAATAAAATAAAACACTATTTGAAATCAAATGAACAAATTAATAATAATAATATATTATTTATGAATAATAATTATTATATAGTATATATTATATAATAATAATAATTATACAAATATATGATACAAACATCTTTATTTATTTAAATAAGCCGCCTTAACGCAACAGTTGACAGTATAGAGGCTAAAGACATCTTTATAACCTAGAATATGAACTGTGTGTGTGTGTGTGTGCTCAGTTTCCGCTGTTGCAGCTCTGCCAGTTTGAATGAGGAACATCTGCACTGCTGTCTCCATGATATGCACCTGTCTTTAAATTGTTGCACTCAGTGAATACGGCACTTGTGATTTCAACCGATTTATATATGACAGTCAGATGTGAAATGGAGAGCAAGAAGAATGATTGTTCTCGGTTTCATCATCTTCAAGAGACAGTTCACTAAATGTGCGTGCGTAACTGTTTCTGCAAGATTTGTGTACGGCTGCTATGCAGGCGCTCCTCTCGCTTGCGGTTCATATTCTGCGTCCTGAATGATTATTTTCCCTCTCGTGTCAAAGATTATTTCTTTATCATGTAGCAGTTTGATGGAAACAGAGAGAGAGAGAGAGAGAGAGAGAGAGAGAGAGCAGGACTAAAATAGCATGCATAAAAGAGGACTCTGATTTGCACTGGTGACTGGCGGTTTATCTGATAGCTTGGGGTGGTTAGACCACGGATAAACAGCATGGCGGTATGAAAAATGCGTTAGCCATCTCTGACAGGGAGTCCCAAAATAAAAAGCTCTGCTGCACTGCTTTTTTTAACCTCTGGCAAAACACCACTATCAGACAATAAAAATGTGTTTCTTCAAATACAGGCACTTTTATGTCCCACGGGTTGATTTAGAGATTTCAACTTTCAGTCTTGTCCTCTTTATTTGTATTTTCTTCTTTGTATATGCCTTGTATGTATAGATTAAATGGTTTTACATTATATTATTATTTATTATTTTAATACTATCATATTGAATTACATATCATTTTTTCAGAATTTGTTTATTTTTTACATCCTCAGACAGACGGAAATATCTGGCCGGATGCATTTCTAAGAGGATCTGTAAATAGCTGTAAATTTGAGGGCAAACATTGGGGAATATCAGAAAGGTTATTGCTGCCCTCTGAGAAACGCTCACACTTTTTGACTGACAGACCTGTGTATAATAATAGAGTCGTACACGTCAAGCACTGCGGGATGTGGGAATTATTTACACACAAATACTTACATGCATTATTTACAAAAGCTGTAAGATGTAAGCTGGATCAGAAGATACAGCTGAAAGATTTCATCATTTGAGAACACCCAGGCTTTGCATTGAACACACTAGGTCTGATTTATTCCTCAAGTATGGTTGCTAATTTTCTCTACTTCCTTTATTCATGGATTAGCACTGTCCGGTGCAATTACAAATATTACCTAGATAAGCAACTTTTGTAATTTTGCATTAAAGCATTACAGCATTAAACATTTCCCCTGCATTTTCTGTGCGGATTTTGGTGGGGAAGTTATAAAATGTGTTGAATTAAAGTGGAGTGCACTACACTTTTATTGCTAACTGAAAGGATGATTAAATTAGCCAAAATATTTCTTAAATGAACAAGCAAGAGGCAGAACATTGTGATTGTTATTGAATGTGAAATTCATTGAATTTTTGTAGGAATTCTTTTTTCTGAGGAATTCAGTGGGCACAGATTCCATTTTGATGCGTTGCATCAGAAAAAGAAGGCAAGAGCTGGTTAACCGTGTTTGAGGATCCCTAAAGTACTTGTTGGTCTCTGTATGTCAGTCAATGTGTATCTCTTTCTCTCTGTCTCATTTCTAACTCTCATTTTTTTCTCTTTTGCTGTGTGCAGGTGAATATGACCACAGACTTGGAAGGCAGTGACATGTTGGCGGAGAAGGCAGACAGGAGGGAGTTTATTGACCTGCTGACCAAGATGCTGACCATCGACGCAGACAAGAGAATAACGCCCATAGAGACACTCAACCACCCCTTTGTCACAATGACACACTTGCTGGACTTCCCACACAGCACACAGTCAGTTCAACTAAACCAACAGGAAACTTTTGGGGGGTGGGGGGTTGTAAAGGTTATGTAGTTTTATCAAATATGTTATTGTGTTTAGATCGCTGACTATGTCCTTTTCGTTTCTGCAGCGTCAAATCCTGCTTCCAGAACATGGAGATTTGCAAGCGTCGGGTGAACATGTACGACACAGTCAATCAGAGCAAGACGCCCTTTATTACACATGTAGCTCCCAGCACCTCCACCAATCTCACCATGACCTTCAACAACCAGCTTAACACTGTGCATAGCCAGGTCAGTATCTACACACACACACACATTATCACATCTAACTAGTGACTTCCCATTACCGTATATTGTTCTTACCTATATATGTTATGATAGGTAAACCATAAATCGAGTTTGTTGTTGTGGTTGGTGTAAGTTTCTGACCTAGCAGGGTCAAAAAGACTAACACTTTACCCTTTAAGCTCAAATGAACACATGTGATCAAAAAGAAAATTAATTAATACACCACAATAAATAATCAAAATATATGTACTCGATAATTAAATGATAAATATAATGAAATTATGGTATTGTAATTGCATTAAAGCATTAATATCCTTAAAAGCATCCTTATACAAGACAAATGCACTTGAGAAGTCAGATAATATAATATATGATATAGTTCATAAATATTTAAATTCTTACATTTATATTTCTGTTGTAAATAATTATTTGTAATAATAATAATAATATATAAAATAATAAAATAAAATAATTATATATATATTGTGTTAAATGTTGTGCTTCAAACAAGCAATATTATGTAATTAGATGTTTTAATGGATATGGAGACAAGATTTTTGTGGTGTATGGACCATTTTCTTTTTGAGCACATCATACATTTTTTTACTAAATTATGTTTCAACCTCACAACTACAGCCATGTCAGAACATACACAACAACAAGCTACTGTATATGTAACAAAAATCTTGAATATTTGAATTCAGGTGCTACCTAAACCCTTACCGATCCCTAGTTCAGTTTAGTTTCCCTTAAAGCTGCAGATAATTAACTCAGTGGGACAATCCAAAGAAATTAGTGTAGCACTGGCCCATTGACCACTAACAGTATCGGATGACTTCCTTCAGCGGACAGAACACCAGTCATATCATGGGCCATTTGGCCTGTGTGTGTGTGTGTGTGCGTGCACGAGCGCGCGCGTGCATGCGTGTGTTTCCAGCCTTGCAGCCCTCTGTCACAATGTGCTGATTAACAACATGACAGCCTCTACTTCCTGCTTGGCTTGCATTTTACCACTTTGCAGCCTTAAAGATTGCACCACTTTGTTTCCTTCTCTCCTTTTGTTTCCTCCTGTTTTGCCTCAGTGCAGTTTAGCTTCACCAGGGAGCGGTTGTCTAAACTGCTGACAGAGGGCCAGGCATGAATCCCATAATGCCTTCATTTTGAGTTATTTGATCGGCTCAAAACGTGACTTTCCCCTTCGAATAAACATGTCTGAAGTCAAAAAGTCATATGGCTGTAATGTTATAGCATTCCGGCCTTTCTGTAACGTCACGAGAAGAACATTGTGTAGGGCATTCAGTGTGTTCGAAGGGAAAGCTTGTGTAGCATTAGCCAGCTGTGAGGGTGAAGTGTTTATTTTGTGTGATGAATGCCATGGCGGCGTATTGATTAACTCTCTCCCCTGATGCTCGTCGGCCTTGCTAAACGGGGAAAATGAAAAATGAAAAGCCCTGTACTGAATTCTCCCCATACAAACCTTAATGAAAAGTCTATAATTACTAGCAGTGGCATGAGATGAAACAGTATTGTTTTAGTAACAGATGAAAGTAAATAACAATAGCTTCCATTAAACGAACTGATTTTGATGGTGCACATCTTTTTTGTCTATTATTTTGTTAAATTCCGCCCCTTTCTTAGAAGAAATGACAGGCATTTTACATGGAAATGCACTTGGATGGTCATGTCTAGATGATAAACCTCTTCTACCTCCTTCTACCAAGGTTACAGATAGGGTTGGTTGATGAGACACTCGAAAAAAAATAGTTTACAAATGCGGCATGTGAATTTCACTAGACTTTTTGAAGAGGGTTACCATATAAACATGATCTATTCAGACTTGACCTCGAGTCATGCCTTTTTTTGTGTGGAATTTTTGTGACTTTTTATTTACAGAGATAGAACAGAAAGACGTGAAAATAAAGAGGCTCAAACCCACATTTTTCATATTACCACCACAGCTCAACATTTTTATGTTTAAGCATGCCTGCATACCACTAAGCCATAGCTTAAGTCTGGAAGGTCTGGCTTAGTTTTGGAAGGTCTGAACAGGCACATGAGATCCTGAGTAGGCTAGACTCAAACCTACATTTCCCACATGAGCTCCAAACCTCAAAATATGTGTGCTGGAGCATGTGCGCAGACCACTAAGCCATATTTCAGACCCTTATTTTTATTTTATTTTTGAAGTTCTGAAAAGGCACATTATTAGAAACTTGATTAGGCCAGACTCAAACCCACATTTCTCATATTAGCACCATGGCTCAACATATTGTCTGAGCATGTGTGCCAACCGCTAAGCCATAGCTCAGACCATTTATATATTTATTTGAGAAGTTCTGAACAGGCACATGGAAACTTGTGGGTTTAAGCCTGGCCAAAGCTCAAAATGTTCATGCCGGAGCATTTGCGCTGAACGCTAAGCCATAGCTCCTCAGACCATGCTTTTTTTTTATGTTTGTTTATTTTGGACATGGGAACTTGAGCAGTATAGACTCAACCCCAGATTCCCCAAATAGGCTTCGTGGCTAAAAATATTTATGCTGGAGCATGTGCACTTACTGCTAAGCCATGGCTCGGACCTTCTTTTTTTGGTTTGAGCAGCCCTTTTCTCTCTCTGGCGATGTTACCGCGCTCATATTTTTACTTCTGGCTATATTTTTGGCTTGTGCTTTCATTATAGAAAGAGAGTGACTATGATGGAAGGACCTGTACAATTCTTCTGAGAAGCACATTTGGTTCACCGTTCTAGATGGAGGAGTGGGAGTTCCCTCGTTCATCAAACCTTCTAGACGTGCAAATTCCACATTGATAGATGAATAAACAGATGAATGTGCTGCAGTCAGGCCGGATTAAAAAGCACTGGAGGGGAAATCTAGAGCAGAGGCTTTGAAGAACAGATTTTTTTCTCCCCTCACCAGTTAGATCTGTGTGTATATTTAATCATAGCTTTAGCACAAAGAGGGATCATTATCTGCTGCTAATGAGACTGAGCAAATTCAATGAGTTGAAGGGTTGATGGAGACTGTAACACAAGAGCATTGATTGAAGCTCTCTCACCTCCTCTTTCCTCTTCCCTCACGCTCAATAAGTCATTTTATAGAACATGCCTGAACCTTAATGCCGTCTGCACCCACTAGCATCTAATTTGTTGAATTTGTTGTATTCGCTTTGAGAAATTAGTTGACATCAAGCATGCTTCCCATGCCTGCAGTTTTCATCAGCTAGTTTTTTTGAACATCCATCCTGCATATTGAGAAATATTTTAAGGAGTTTGTTTATCATTTGCTATTCTTTGAAATTTTGCCCTGCATCCCTCTCATCGTTGTTCCACCCAATCCCCACACCCACTTCCTCATGCTTTTGTTTGTTTGTCTTTGTTTTTGTTTTATCCCATCGGTTCCTTTAGGCCACCAACCTGGCTCCCTCTTCCACCAGTGCCACCCTTTCCCTTACCAATCCTGATGTCTCCATACTAAATTACCAATCTGCACTCTACCAGCCTTCTGCGGCCCCCATGGCTGCCGTGGCCCCCAGGACCATGCCCCTCCAGCCCGGTGCGCCACAACTCTGCACCGCCCGACCCGATCCCTTCCAGCAGGCCCTCATCGTCTGCCCACCTGGCTTCCAAGGTGAGCGCTGTTTTCATTTATACTAAACCCACATATCTTTGGCTGTTACATACAGTAAATTATGCTAAAGTACTAGTTCACACATAAATAACAATTCTGCATTATATACTTACCCTAGTGTCTTTCCGAACTTAATGTTATTTTTTCTGTTTTTAAAAAATCTTTACCCAACTCTTTCCATATAACAGCAGTTTATAGTATCTACATCAGACAAATAGGACAAAAAACAACAACATTAAAGTATCATAAAAGTGGTCCACACGACTGGTGCGCTATTCCAAGGCCTCTTAAGCCATACAATAGATTTATGTGATGAACAGACTAAAATTTAAGTTGTTATACATTGACACTTGCTTCTAGATTCAACAATGAAAAAATTGAAATTTCAGTCAGGTTATCATACGGATAGAAAATACACTGCTTAATTTCTGATTGATCATGTGACACTGAAGATAAGAGTAATTGCTTCTTAAAAATCCGTGAAACAGAATGAGCTGTTTCATAAATTTGGCCATCTAATTATGTTTACCTTGTTATTTCTTTCCAGGTTTGCAAGCATCACCCTCTAAACACACTGGCTACTCGGTGCGGATGGAGAATGCAGTTCCCATAGTAACACAGGCCCAACCTCTACAGATCCAGCCAGGCCTTCTGACACAGGTATAGCCAGACATTGCCCCCATTGCCATAGCAATACAAAGCCACATTTTCTAAACTAATTACACCCCTCTGCCTTTCCCAAATTCTCAATTACATCCGAGTTTGGCTCCAACCAAAGAGCAATTAGCATGACCTACTTTGTTTTAATGATAAAAGTATAATTCACTTTCCCTTTAACAAAATTAAGAAGACACTCTCATTTCATGGCAAATAGATTAATTGAAGCCAGGTTGGATTTATCTCATAATGATCTGCTGTATCAACGGGGGTGACCTGCCTTTACCCTGCCAGAGATTTTACCCCACTGATGGTTTGCTTTCCTGCTTCCACTAAGGTCCAGGGAACTCTGCTCCTTTCTTGGAGTTAGAGGAAGTCAAGCTTTGATGAGCAAGGCTGAGGTTGGCTTTAAATGAGGTCTGTGAGTGCTCAGGGATTTGTCTACCCTCTGGAGCCGCAAGGAAGGGCCCAGACGGCTTTTAAAATTTGAGACCGGGTGGGGAGGTTCAGAGCCGTTTAGCTAATTTGTAATTTATCCTCAACATTTCCTAGAGCTCTTGCTGCTGTTTTAAGACTCTACTCTTCTGCTTAAAAGAATAGTTCAGCCAAAAATTACAATTATTTACTCACACTCGTGTTGTTTCAAACTTGTGTGACTTACTTTCTTCAGTGAAAGATAAAAGGTGAATTTTTGAGCAATATTCTGGCCACTCTTTTAAATTGAATGAAAGTGAAGCAGGACAGTGACTGTGAAGCTCCAAAATGACTAAATAAATGGCATAAAAGTATCAGAAAAGTAGTCCATATGTGTTATTTTCCAAGTCTTCTGAAGCGTTGTGTGAGGAGCAGACCAGAATTTAAGTCGATATTTACTGAAACTCTTGATATGCATTCTAGCTGTCCTGGGCATGTTCATGAGAGTTCATGAATTAGAATTAGCAATACCCAATTTGTGAATGAATCAGATCTTTTCAGTGAATCTGTTGATCCGTTTATAAAAGTAGACTGAATACCTGATTAACAAATTAAACTGAAACAAGTTAGCCTTTTTCGGGACCAAGTACTTTACAGCGTCTTTATTGTTCCTTGCGTTCAGGAAAGCCTGAGCATAAAGTTCACGGGTGATTATTGGAGCACTGCATTGGGAAAGGCAGTTTCTCCAGAGTAAAGATTGGGGATACTTGTTTATCATTTCTCCAGGGCCTCAACCGCCCATTCTTCCCCCCTTCAACCCAATCAGCCAGACCACATCGCTCCTGTTGCCAGTGGAGTGGGATTCTAGAAGGCCTCAGCTTTTATCTAGAACAGGAATGCAGAAAATGCGAAAACAATTGGCGAGAGAGCGGCGGTGCTTTTAGAGCCCTGGGGGTGACAAAAGGCTTTCACCCCGTGAGGGCAGAAAAGCTGTTAGGGGGGTAGTCGCAGAGATGGCCTTGCATGGAAAACTCTTATCTGGGTTAGCGTTCCAGGCCAGACGGAACAATTACACAACCCGACCCAGAGTGAGAAAGGAGGATGCAAAGTGTCAGGAATGTAGGCAAAGTGCTTTGGGGACATAGATCTGATGAAATTATTTGTGTCATGGCCGGAAAAAGTATGTAGAGGTGTTGCCACATACTCAAATATGCACTTTTAGGCAAAGTTAAGGCTAAATTAAATGGGGTGCTAAATGTAAAAAACAAAACAAAAAAGTTTCTCTCAGATAAGCTGTAATTTATATACAATGTAAGCTGTGTATTTATATACAGTGTATTATTGATAAAGCACTTCAAAAATAAAACAAATGACAATGATAAGCTGATTATAGTTTGAAAGTAACTTTGCTTGCTTAAATAATACCAATCCCATGCACACCTTAAATTGCCAGAATTCCGGAAAAAGGCTCAGATTCACACCTCTCACATTGATAAATGCCTTTCAAACATCGTAATAGCATTTTCTTTCTTCACTTTTTCCCCCCATCACTCCTCCTTTTGTGCAAGTGCTGTGGCCCATACAGATGGGCTGGTAAATAGATGTGCAAAGAGTATTAAAGAAACAATTCATTAGTTGTACATTGAACTGCTAATCAATAAAGCTGCATTAAACTATTAGAGTTGCAGGCACTCAAGCTCACGTCTCTGGTCAAATTATGCCTGGCACTCCTCGCTCTCCTCACCCGCCACACAAAACAGCTCCTCACAAAGCCTCTGAATGGGGGCCCCTGAATTTAATTAAAGTCAGAGCTGATTTGGAAAATGTCTAGCACATCAGCACACTGCCTGGGAGATGCCACATCTCTTTATTAAGGCAGGGTCTTATCTTTTTTATAGCCATGAGCCAAGGCCGTACGCAGTGTGCAGGGCCCCATCTCAGGCCCTCATCTATGTAGATACGGTGCCAAGGTATCGAGGGAGAGAAATGAATAAAGTTCCAACGAAAGTGGCTCAAGCTTTTTTGTTATTCCACAGGGAGATATTTTATGTTGTCCATAATTTGCTTCTTCAAAGCCATCCTGCTCGCTTCTTCATTTTCTGACCAAGAGAATAATTACCAAAGAAGAAGGATGCATTATAAAATTGGTTATCTCTTCTGTACATATTTAGTTCTTACTCAGTATTTTTGTGTTGTTTTCCAGTACAAATATCTAAACATTTTTAAATCACCATACATTTACATGAGAAGCAAAATTATTTGTTTTCTGAAAAATCTAAATGAAGTGAGTTTATGCTTAAAACAAGAAAATATGGGGTCAGAAAAATATTTTTTTCCTCTGTGATTTAAAGGTGAACTAAGTAACTTTTTTACCTTAACCGAACAGCTTTGGAGTCATTGTAATGTTTATATTACTGATTTCATGTTGAATGGTGGTCGTCTCGCACCCCCCTGGTGCCCGTGAGCCGCAAAACCAGCCTTGCAACTTTGGGCTCGCCTCAGTGTTAGGAAGTATCGTGTGATATCAGGTCTCGCGAGGTAACGAATTGCTTTACGGCAAAAAAACAGATCTGATAAAATTCTGATAAAATGAGCATCAAACAGAAATAACCCGGCGCCGTATACATGTGGTGTTCGAGGCGCACATACAATACAGACTGCCGACAGTTAAACAGGGCGCGTGCGCAGCTCTTAAAGGGGCCATACCTTATTTCCACTCGTTACAGCGTCCATCCTACTGAACAGGTACCGGTGTACAGGGGGAGGGGATCCGGCCGTGAGTGCGAGCCATCTCTGCGTGAGTGCTATTCACGACAGTACAAGTACTCCACAGCGACTCTAGGGGTCACTGTTTGACAAAAAACAGAATTCCTACTTAGTGCTGCTTTAAGTTGATTTTTCTGACCCCATTGGCAGACATTTTCTGGTTTTAAGCATGAACTCAATTTGATACATTTTTCAGAAAACTAAATTTAATATGTTAAATAATTGTGCATCTCCAGTAAAGTAATCTTGATTTAAGAAGGTTTAAATATTTGTACTGGAAATAAAAAGTAAGAAAACCATTTTTTTGCAGTGTGTGATGTCTCTAGGCCCAAACACTGATGCTGCTGTGTCTTAAATAACTAAATGACCCCTTTGGTGGTTGTTTGGCACAGTTTATCACTTACTAGCGGTCATTTCTCTAAATAGCCATATCCTTTTTCTCCTCTCTTGAAATATGTGGGTGCAGTCCCCTGGCCTGTTTAGCTGGTGCAACCCTGCGATTTGATGTGCCGGGTTACGGGGTCTTTACACTGACTGCAATTAAATAGCTCGAGGTCACGGAGTCCGTGTGCTGTTGTTTGCTAGTAGGCGTTCATATCCTACTTGACTGTAATGTCCATCTAAATTGGATTACATGAGCTCTACTATCTGTAGATGTTTTGACCTTCTGCTGGAGATGTACCTCACTATTTTGGTGCTAACCCTTTGTTTTCCTTCCATCCTGACCTTACAGCAGGCCTGGCCATCTGGTACTCAACAGATTCTCCTTCCGCCAGCGTGGCAGCAGCTCACACACACTTCAGTGCAACACGCCACCGTCATCCCCGACTCCATGACCAGTTCGCAGCCTCTGGCCAACTGGAGGTTAGTTGCCACTATACCATTTTGACTGCCATTTTGTTTGACCATTGGCAAATGGGGAGCAATAGATTCAAACACTTTTTCAGCTGCTTTGATTCCTTAAGTATTTTTAAGCCATGAACCAAACCAACCAGCTACAATCACAAATTAATTAAAAACGATGGAGAATATAAAACTTTGATGTTGATTTTGTTTATTACAAAATACACATATTATGCACATTTAAAAAAAAATTCAAAATATGGAAACTATTTAACTTGGGAGACTGACTATCATGTAATTCACAATATTTATTGGGAGTGGGTGCTAAAGTGTTAATTTGATTGTCGCAATTATCTGATTGGTGGAGATTTCTTTGCAGAATCATTGGTAATGTTGTTTTTCACCAAGAATTCCGTTGTTGAACATTGTTATTTTAAATAATAATTCAAAATAATGCAGGCTGAGGGCTTCAACAAAAGCATTTCCCATCGATTAGCAACCTCGTAGCTCAGAGTAAGGTTTATAAGTTATCGTTCCAAATCAATTCCCCATGGAGAAAATGTGATTTTTACTTCTGGAACCCAACTGTTTCACTCTATTTCGTTGAGATGTTGGTGCCACAGAAGCTTTTAATTTTTTTGTTTCTTTTATTTAGCTGAGCAGATCTGGTAAAATTCGTCATGTTTAATAGAGTTTCCATTAGTATTTCAAAACCAATTATATCCTCACAAAAACATAACTTATACCGTGCTGATTATAATCAGGTCACGTGGAACTCAACCGATCTGTTTTACGATATCATGACTGGTGATGCATATATTTCGCGAAAGTTCAGTACTGGGTTTTAATAATCTCCTTAGATTATTAACTAAGCAGATTGAATTATCTAGGTTGCTTAGTCTGCAAAATGCACCTACAAAGGCAAAATGCATTTTAATTATTCATTTGGAATGCAGGAAGAGAATATTTTAAGACTGATACTCATTATATTCTGGATTCATTTAGAATTCATGTTGGTTTCTTGTATTAGAACAGAGGAGCGTGTCTATGGCTAGGACAGGGTAATGGAGTCAGGTCGTGCTGACCTGCATGATGTGAACGTATTACAGAAGAATATCTGCAGATCATCACACCAGCGCCTTAAGCTCAGCCCGGAGGGCTCTATAGTCCCAGTCCGGTTGGAAAAGTGTCGCACTTTTACTGCAGAGATCCTCCTCTGAGATCTATTGCTGTTCTCTTCTCTTCTCCTCTGCTATTTGCTGCAGTCACTGCTGCCTCCTCTGGCCAAATGTTGCATTGCATTTATTCTTCATTGAGATACAGTTGTAGCTGATGATTGAAGAAGATGGTACAGATATCTAAATTCTACTTAGTAAAAAATAACAATGTTTATTCCTATGTATAAAGTATTTAATTTTGAGTATTGCTGTAGTATCAAATCATTTTGGAAAAAAAAAGATGACCATTACATTACATGAAGGAGTTGCATAAATCTGTTTTATCTGTAGAATATTTTTTGTTCTCCAGTAGAGCATCGTACACTACTATTTTTAATTGTTATGTGTGTTTGGTTTGACAGTAAAACATTTAAACATCCTTAAAATAAGGTACAGTAAATTCACACAAAAAAGCTAAATATCACAAAATGCTAAGAATCATTTTTAAAGTATGTATCTTGAATAAATGATACATTTCAGCACCATTTTTAGGTTTCTAAAGCAAAATTATTTAGTAAAAAATGAAAATTTTAAAAGCAAAAGAGAAGTAGACTTTTGGACCCTCAGTAAGTGTATTTTGTCTCATTCCATTACACATTTATCATTTGGATTAAGCATATCTATTCATATTATCTTTGGCAATTTTGCTAGCTAGTTACATTTGTCTTGTTGAAAGAATGTTTAGAAGACTTACAAGTTACTGATCAAACAGATACTTTTAGATTCATATTATTATACACTCACCGGCCACTTTATTAGGTACCCCATGCTAGTAACGGGTTGGACCCCCTTTTGCCTTCAGAACTGCCTCAATTCTTCGTGGCATAGATTCAACAAGGTGCTGGAAGCATTCCTCAGGGAGTTTGGTCCATATTGACATGATGGCATCACACAGTTGCCGCAGATTTGTCGGCTGCACATCCATGATGCGAATCTCCCGTTCCACCACATCCCAAAGATGCTCTATTGGGTTGAGATCTGGTGACTGTGGAGGCCATTTTAGTACAGTGAACTCATTGTCATGTTCAAGAAACCAATTTGAAATGATTAGAGCTTTGTGACATGGTGGAAGTAGCCATCAGAGGATGGGTACATGGTGGCCATAAAGGGATGGACATGGTCAGAAACAATGCTCAGGTAGGCCGTGGCATTTAAACGATGCCCAATTGGCACTAAGGGGCCTAAAGTGTGCCAGGAAAACATCCCCCACACCATTACACCACCACCACCAGCCTGCACAGTGGTAACAAGGCATGATGGTTCCATGTTCTCATTCTGTTTACGCCAAATTCTGACTCTAACATCTGAATGTCTCAACAGAAATCGAGACTCATCAGACCAGGCAACATTTTTCCAGTCTTCAACTGTTCAATTTTGGTGAGCTCTTGCAAATTGTAGCCTCTTTTTCCTATTTGTAGTGGAGATGAGTGGTACCCGGTGGAGTCTTCTGCTGTTGTAGCCCATCCGCCTCAAGGTTGTGCGTGTTGTGGCTTCACAAATGCTTTGCTGCATACCTCGGTTGTAACGAGTGGTTATTTCAGTCACTGTTGCCCTTCTATCAGCTCGAACCAGTCTGGCCATTCTCCTCTGACCTCTGGCATCAACAAGGCATTTCCGCTCACAGAACTGCCGCTCACTGGATGTTTTTTCTTTTTCGGACCATTCTCTGTAAACCCTAGAGATGGTTGTGCGTGAAAATCCCAGTAGATTAGCAGTTTCTGAAATACTCAGACCAGCCCTTCTGGCACCAACAATCATGCCACGTTCAAAGTCACTCAAATCAACTTTCTTCCCCATACTGATGCTCGGTTTGAACTGCAGGAGATTGTCTTGACCATGTCTACATGCCTAAATGCACTGAGTTGCCGCCATGTGATTGGCTGCTTAGAAATTAAGTGTTAACGAGCAGTTGGACAGGTGTACCTAATAAAGTGGCCGGTGAGTGTATATTAATATACACTACTGCTCAAAAGTTTATTTTCAGGAAGATTTTTTTCAAAGCAATTAATCAGCAATTCAGCATATTAGAATGATTTCTGAAAGATCATGTGACACTGAAGACTGGAGTAATGATGCTGAAAATTCAGCTTTGCCTTCAAAGGAATAAATTATATTTTAAAATATATGTTAAAACACTAATTTTTAAATTGCAATAATATTTCATAATAATAATCTGTTTTACTGTATTTGTGATCTTATAAATGCCGTTTTGGTGAGCATAAGAGACTTCTTTCAAAAACATTACTGATTGGTAGTGTAGTCTTTATAGGGCATGCTTTAATTAAGCTTGTTTCGTTTCAGGAATTCACATCCCCATGGCAGCCATTACAATCCCATTATGCAACAGCCAGCCTTACTGGCGGGTCACGTCACCCTGCCCTCACAGCAACCTCTCAATGTGGGTGTGGCTCATGTCATGAGACAACCATCAAACAACAGCTCCTCCTCCAAAAAGAACAAGCAGCACCAGATAAACAACAGGTCAGAAAACCCTTGCTAATACAACTAAGACAGTTTTACCATGGCATCAGATGGGAATATTCATATATGTTGGTATTTAAATGTTACCTCAATGAATGCCATGGTATGATGTTAAAAAACATGCGTACCGAAATTAACTTTAGAATTGTTTTATTCTTTTTAAGGAACGTGTCCGCGTACGACGTGCCCTCCACCCAGCCTGTGACGTCACCACAGCGCTCCAAACGAGTGAAGGAGAACACCCCTCCTCGGTGCGCCGTGGTTCAGAACGGCCCGTCTTCGACATGTGCCCCATCACAGACCTGTGGAGGAGGGGGTTGGGGAGGCGAGCAGGCATGTAGCACCACTCGAGACCACCACGGTCAACACAACCCACCGCGTCAAACCATCGTCATCGCCGACACTCCCAGCCCGGCCGTCAGCATCATCACCATCAGCAGCGACACGGATGAGGAGGACGACCTCAAACAGCCCACTAACACCAGGTCTGAAAAATGGGACGAGCCATTTTAGCACACATAAGTTCTGTAATATGACATATTTTTGAGCAAAGTGGGAAGTGATTTAGGACAGAACTTGATTATATCCTTCAGGATTTGATTGTGTTTTTATTAGGGTATAATATTATTGGTTAAAGGAGTAGTTAACTTAAAAATGAAACCTGTATGAATTTCTTTCTTCTGCTGAACACAAAGGAAGATATTTTGAAGAATGTCGATGACCAGACAGTTGATGACCCCATTCACTTCCATAGTATTTATTTTTCGATGGAAGTCAATGGGGTCCATCAGCTGTCTGGTTATCGACATTCTTCAAAATATCTTCCTTTGTGTTCAGCAGAAGAAAGAAATTCATACAGGTTTGAAACAACTTTAGGGTGAGTAAATAATAACAGAATTTTTCATTTTTAAGTGAACTACTCCTTTAATATTTTCCTTGGTCATGTCAAATCATTTCAGAGGTGAAGAAAGTTGTTACATTTTGATGAAAGATCATAAAAATTATTTGTTTTCTGTGGAATAACTAATCTGTTATCTTATGCATATGATATAATATGAATATGAATAATCTTGCACAATAAGACCAGGGACATTTATTGATCAGGGAAAAAAATACAACTTTTAAATACCTGTTCAGCTCAGGGAAAATACCAGATAATGCTTTGGAAATTAATTTGGTGGTCTTGGGAGTTGGACAAAGATTACATTGTGCTGATGTTTGAATAACTTTACATGCATATTACATAGTTTTTATTTCCAATGAACCTGTTTTGCCTTCTCACAGCACGTCATCTAAACATAGGAAGAATGTCATCAGCTGTGTGACGGTCCACGATTCCCCTGACTCTGACTCCAGCAATACCAGCCCTTACGCTGTGGAGTCCCGGCCTAATGGTCCCAACGCCAACAGCTACGACTCCAAAGTTGCTGTCCTGGACAACTACAGCAACGGGAACCCCCGCACCATCATCATCCCCCCACTGAAGAGCCAGACCAGCGAGAATCTGGGAGAGTGTGATAGACTCTTGCCTGGTGAGACAGGGGAAGGGCTGATAAGATGACAGGGAAAAACGGGCATCTCGCGGGGCCTGAATCAAGCATCAATTTAAAGTGACAGTTCACTGACAGCCTCTGATGTGCAGTGTTGATTTATTTAGTAGATTTATGTCCCATTTCAAAAGCTATAGATGTTAAAACTATTTATAGAGGTAATTCAAACAACTCAGATAACATTTGTCAGAAGAATATTTTATTTCAATGCAAGCTCAAATGTGATGAGCACTATTGTTTTGAAACATTACTATGCAGCTTTCGCAAAAACTTGATTCTAATTGGTCAACAGTAGCATTCTACAGACAATTTTTTATAAGGACCGCTAAACTAAAATTGATCCAGGCAAACGATTTCCAACATAGCTGTGCTAATTTCATTTATTTATTAACACAATTTAACAATTTTTTATTTATTATTGTTTGTTTGTTTACTTTTATTTTTAATTTATCACAATATGTCAGTCAATACTTCAAATGTTATTTCCAAAAATATTTATTTTTATTTTATGTGGTTATTTAACGTAATATAATAAATATTTCCAACAATTTTCCAAATGTATTTATTTATTTTCACAATATATCAATTAATATTTCCAATGTTTTTTCCCCCAAAAAAATATTTTTATTTTTTATGTGGTTATTTAACATCATATAATAAATATTTCCAACAATTTTACAAATGTATTTTTTATTTTATTTTTTTAACATATCATCAATATTTCCCAAATGTTCCTAATTTATTTGTTTATTTATAATATTTCCAACACAAATATATTCATTTTTATATGTATTTATTTAATTCATTAATTCAGTAAGTAGCCTTGTAATAATTGTGATAAGAAGTGCCAACTGTATTCCTGTTAATTATAACATAAGAAGTTAACATAGCATTTTGTATTAATTCCAACAGAAATGATGAACCACCAGAACTCTACCTACAAGTTCAAAATCTCCAATGGGGGCTTGTCTGGAAACATCCACTCGTCGGGAGGCGTATCATACCGACAGCAGCGCACGGGGCCACACCCCTTTCAGCAGCAGCAGCCTCTAAATCTCAGCCAGGTATTTCAGTCAACAATTTCACATCTGGTTTCATAATTCATATATTTATCCACAAAAGTAATATATTATTACTTTGTGTAGGCTCAGCAGCACATGGCGATTGAGCGCAACGGAGGTCACCGGCGGCAGCAGGCCTACATCACCCCCACTATGGCCACCCAGGCTCAGTATTCCTTCCACAACAGCCCCACCCACACAGCTAACGTTCATCCCCACTTGGCCCCCCCTCATCTGTCCGGGCAACACCTCTACACCTACACTGGCCCCACGGCCCTGGGCTCCACCGGCACGGTGGCCCACCTGGTCGCTTCGCAGGGTTCGGCCCGTCACGCAGTCCAGCACGCCAGCTACCCGCCAGGCATCGTCCACCAGGTGCCTGTCAGCATGGGCCACCGCGTGCTGCCCTCGCCCACCCTGCACCATGGCCAGTACCAGGCCCAATTTGCGCACCAGACCTACATCAGCGCTTCTCCTGCCTCCACTGTCTACACTGGATACCCGCTGAGCCCCACCAAGATGAACCAGTACCCTTACCTCTAAAGCTGAAACACTGGAGCCCAGCCAATCGCTGCTCACCATTTCTACCCTTATCCCACCTAGAGACAGAGAGACACGCTGAAGCCTATCGACCCTTAACCCCATCCCCTTGTTCCTTTCATGCTTAAACTTGAAGACAATGAAGATGCCGATGGATAGAGGAAGTGTATTCTCGGAGGGAACGGAAGGGTACCGAGGAGCTTTCTTTTTGATGAGTTTTATTTTGCCTTCTCAAAAGGGCCAGTTAACAATTTATTTTGTCATCTGGAGGTTTGGTTTCTCTTAAAACAGAAGTCGAAGAAGGAGTTCTTGCTTTTGTTAGTTTCTTTTACAACAAGGTCTCATCAGCAGGCCGTTTGGGAGAGACAGAGTTTCGATCGGCGGAGATTTTGTTGGCTTTTCCCTTTCTTGAAATCATTCACCGACTGTTTGAGCCCGAGGTAACGACGTGGATGTTTTGAATTCCTGCGAGAATTTTTTTGGATTAGGGGGAAATACGGATATCTGCTGCTCTTCAAAGAAAAAAAACAACAACATAACGATGGCCTTGAACTGTCTTAAACGTTTCCAAATTACTCGCGGCGAACGGTATTGTGCATACTCCGCCGCGCTCTCCGACAAAAACACCTGGAGGAATCTTCTGGAAATAGGACGACAAAACTTTCTAGTGTATTTATAGACTTTTCTTTGTTTGTGTTCACATTTAGAAAAGAAAAATACGTTTGTCAGACCGTAGAACATTAGCTGGGCCCCTCTTTGTAGAATGTAGCAGTCTGCACCCGTTGATTTAATGAAGAACCTTTCTTATACCAATAGATTCTTGTTTTTCCTCTTTCAATGTGATTGCACAAAGTGGTTACAATAACATAGGCATGTTCAACATGGTAGTCGGTCGTGCGTTTGCGTGCATGTGTGCGCTCAGCACATCTGTGCGACGTATTCCTCCACAGTCTTAGGTTTATCATTGTTACCTCGTAGTGCCTTACATATATTACGACAGTTTACTTGGCTGGAAACCCTCTAGAACCAGATGCTAGTCAGAGAGTTGGCTCCTAGGTTGAACATCTTCATCGTTTCGTGTTTTTTTTGTTGTTGTTGTTTTTTAAGTTCCAGGATTAAGCATTAGCCCTAAACGTTATTTAAACGCTTCTCGTTTAGCGTGCATGAGATCTTTTACATTTACAGATACTTGCCTGGGGTAATGAACCAAAGTTGTCATTTAAAGATAAGTAACTTTTGTTTGGGATAGTGGATATAATTATATAGCGTATTTACTGTACATACCGTAGCTATGTGTTTTAGTCACCTTGGAATCAATGCGATGTCACTGATTTTAGGCTGTATATGTCATAAAGGGGAGACTAAACGAATATTTCATGGGAAAAGCCAAGTGTCGTTCAATCAGTTGGAGACTGGGCTGCACAGTTTGTTTTAAATTAAATAAAACATACCAGGTTTGAAGAGGTTGTCTGTTTATGGAAGGCTGGACTTGGTTCAGAAACCTGGGAGGGTTTGAGAAGGAGAGTCTTGGTAGGCGTAGGAGAGACTGAGGTACTTGTGGATTTTGATGGGAATTGTTGGGAGAGGGAGAGGGCAAATTCCACATTTTTAATGAGAATAGCATGTTGGCTTTGAGCACGTTGGTAGATGCCGAGGGAAGCCGTGCAGCAAGATTGCACACAACACTCTGATTTAAGCGTTCGTTCGAGGTTCTACGAAGATCTGTGGTGTTTTTATTCTCACGTACACCTTGGGGTTTCATACAGCCCCATGTTGCATGACATATCTGCAACAACATGCACCGTAAATCAAAATTGGCTGGTTTTTTTCACTGTTTGTCTTAACATAGGAATCACTTATGCTACAGGCGTCCTGTCAGTAAAGAGATAATGAAAGTGTAGAAAACTGTGGGCCAATGCTTGTCTTTTTGCTGCTTAATTTAAGATTCAATATGCTAGCCAATCGTTCACATTGTGTCCTAACCATGCGCTCTGTAATAAACCAATTAAAAAGAAAAGAAAAGTTTATATAGTACTTTATATACCCTACCATTGAAATGTTTGGGGTCAGTGAGATTTTGCTTTTAAAGAAATTCATATATTTATTCAGCAAAGATGCATTAAATTGACCAGAAGTGACAGTAAAAACATATAATAATAATAATAATAAGATAATAAAATTTCAAATAAATGCTGTTTTTTTTACTTTCTATTCTTCAATGTTTTCAACATTGTTAATAGAAGAATACATGCACCAAATCCACATATTAGACTGAATTCTGAAGGATCATGTGACACTGAAGATTTGAGTAATGATGCTGAAAATTCACAGGAATACATTACATTTTATAATATATTACAATAGAAATGAGTTCAAATGCAATACATTTTCACAATATTTTACTGTAATATTAAGTAAATGCAGCCTTAGTAAGCATAAAAAAAAAACATTAAAAAAAAACCTTGCCAACCCTAAACTTTTGAAGAGTAGTGCACCCACAAAGAAAAGGAAAAGTTTTAAAAAATTAACTTAATTTTTATAATCACTTAAGTATGGAATGGAAGGAAAACAAAATAATAGGCAAAAGAAAAGAATAAGCATTCAAATCAAATTGAATTAAACTAAATAAAAAGGAAAGAAAAATAACATCCATGGGTTTTTGTATTTTGCGTATAGCCTATGTCTGTGATGATGGGCTGGGTAGCCCCGCCCACAGTGAAATCTCATTGGTCCAAAATTTTCAGACATGTTCTGGTTGGCTGTGATGGTTATGTGCCTGGTTAGGACACAGTGTTTGTTTTGTTTTTATGTTGGGCACATCAAATATATCCCCTTCTGCCCTCACGCCACAAAACTTGCATTTGAAGTAGTTTTTACTTTGAGATGTTTCTATATTATTGTTTTACTTCACTAGGTATATTGTTTTCTCATAGAGAGTGTTGCAATAATGTTCGTGGATGTTTATTATTGTTTTATGTTATATGTCAAGCATCATTTGTTTGATTTCTGGTGGTCGATATGTAACTGTGATGTTTAATATTCATATGTGGACCCTCGTGGTAGGAAGCATAGACTTTGTCCAAGTGCTCAGCCAAGCTCTCACACCAGTTGCGTTGTACCCGAGCCTTCGGTTTGATAGCTTGTCAGATTGATTCATTAGGCTGTGTGTTACGACGTAGGATCCCTATAGATGTTTTGTTGTTTTTGTTGTGCGTATGTTTGTTTAGGCTTAAGTTGGATGCTCATTCAAGCACACAGTTAAGAAAGGCTCCTTCGATGATACTCCCATAAAACATTCCATTCCGGAAGGAGCCATTTCTGACTGCACTGATCTGTTGTCTCCAGTCTGTCTCACCTCACAGGGACCGACCTGTACGACCAAATTGGGACTCCGCTGGCATTTAAGGAGTTTTGGTTCTTCCCACCAAAGAAATTCAGCATGTCATTGATGTGCAGACATCTCTCTTGCTGTACTGGAGAAGGAAGAGTGAGTTTCATTGACATTTAGAAAAATAAAAACATTAATAAAAAAGGTTAGATCAGGTCGGTGTCAGAAAGGAACCTCTAAATGGCATACTAAAAAGCAAAATAGAAAAGACACAAATAATGCACTCTCATGTTCTCTCAGATTTCAGTGCAGTTGCTTTTAACACAGTGTAATCCAGTGTTTTGTACCGTTCTCATACGTTTTGTCAGTGTTAGTGTGGACAAAACTCCCAATCTTGCATCTAATAAGTGGATTTGTGTAAAAAATAAGGCCTTTACATTTTTTTTTAGAAAAAAGAAAATGTCAATGCCACACTTTATTTCATTTATTAAAGCTGTGGTGTGTAATTATTTACTCCTGATGAGTATAAACACTGTGGCTTAAACTTTAAAAATGGCTTCACTTTTACATTGGATCAACCAATGGTGTGAGATGGGGGCGTGGCTATCAGTTAGTCCAACCAATGAAAAGTTGGGAGTGTTTCGAATACAATTCTGTTTGGTGCCACTACTAGTGACACTGAAATTATACACTGCAGCTTTAAATTTCTGCTTTTGGAAGCTTTATTAATTTGGTTTTAACTAAATATTTAAGAATCACAGAGATAAATTAGTGCTTCATGTAGTGGCCTGTGAATTGAATCAGTACTGCTACCTTTAAACTGGTCACGAGTACAAAATGAATGTAAAATTTGAGACTAAAATATCTGATAAATATGATGATTGCTCTGGATAGTAATCACTGAAATGCACGACTCACTAGAATGACTTGATCAATCAGTAATACAATGTTTTTAATTCTCATGCAAAATAATGCATTTCGATTTTTTAACTCGTAATTGAAATCATAGAAAGCCCTATTCACTCTACGAACGTAAATGGATGAATTATGAACCAGAAGTCATAATGATGTGTTGTTGTTTTTTCTTTGAGATTCAGGCTTTGTCTGAACTGTATACATCAATGAAAATTATGCAACCAAAATGTGCTAGAAATAAGAATTTACGATTTTGTTTTCCGTCTCGTCAAAATACTGCCTTCTCCTTTATTAACTGCACTCGAAGCTTTAAGGAACCATGAATATGTGCTGGATTGGTGATTTTATGCGAAGCCTGGGGTTACCCAGTCAAAATCCTACGTCCGACGTTACAGGAAGCAATGGATTCAGCAACTATAAGGATTGAAAAACATTCCTGAAATCTCATGCCAGTCAAACCCCTGATAACTGTCCGATGGCACCCAAATCAACACTTTTAAAGCACATGATCGTGAATTAACTCAAAGCTTGCAGAAATCACAATGGATTTTTGTTTATTTTCTGTCACTGAAGTGGCCACAGTACTTCCAGAATTGTGAAGCTTTTGTTCTGCTTGTTTCCATCGGATTTTTTCCTGACATCTATGGGCTGAAACAGAAGCACTAGGGGTTAAATGCACCATTGAACTTGAATGAATGTGCTAAGAGGCCAAATATGACAATACGGCCATCTCCACATGTTGTTTTAGAACCAAAAAAAAAAAAAGCTAAACAATAATCATTATGCCCAAGAACACTCATCGCTCAACTTTCTTTGTTTGTTTAATCTACTGCATAGTTCCTGTCAGGAGTATGTATTACAGAGTGACATTACTACAAGCGTGTAAAACGTAACCTATATCACAAATAGATAAGAAACACCAGTGAATGCAAGTGAACTTATTTGTACAGAAACGTCACTCATCACACGAGTCGCCACAGTAACCTGTTATGTAGCTGTGATGCACCGTAGCCGTTTGTGCAGCCATCGGAGACGTGAACAATTTTCTACTTGCACAGCAGTGAACATTCACAGTCAAATGTAAAAACTAAATATTTTTCTACAATGTTTCAAGACCTAAGAAAGCATCCGACCCCCGACCCCTGATTTTTGTCGACTGCTGTATGGTTTTCTCAGTAGTGTGTATCACATTAGTTGTTGTCAAAGCTATTGTGTGCTGCAGTATTTCCAGGTATACTTCTTTGTTTATTGTCCTTTTTTTTATTATAATTATTATAATTTTGCTTTGTTTATTGGAGATTTGAAGAAGTGTGACGTCTCATTATTTCAATCTGTTAACGTAGCATTATATGTACCCTGTACCTTAGGCTAATATTATTAAGTATGCTATGAGAATGGATATTTTACTGGCTTTATAGAATGTTAAAATGAATATAATAATGACAATAATAAGAATGATTTAACTCCTAAAAATTGAGTACTTGCTACTAAGCGCTTGTGTTACCATTACAAATGTTGTGTGCTTCTCTTAATAATTTTCGTTGTAGAAAAAAAACCGAGTGAATTTTATTAGGCTTCGACAACTAATGATAGCAGTGTAAATTCATGGAGGATTTTTAACAAACCTGGGGGTTATAGAAGAATATAGTTATTTTAATCGTTCTATTTACTAACTGTAGGGTGTGAAGGGGCTCGCGTCGTGGTGAACTATGTTATAGCTTGTTATTCACTGTTACTTTTGATCATTTTTCGGTCTCCAAGGTGAATCGAGTTATTAAAGGAAATTTGTATGCTCACATATGCATATTGTATATGTGTAGAAATGTAATCACACTTTGTCTTGGATTTACATTAAACTGTTAAGTCACGGCATCTGTCTTGTATTTTCATGCGGTCATTGTGAGTTTCTTTCTTGTTTAGTCCAGAGAATAATTATCTTCTGGTGGCCTCAATCTTTTTTTTTGTTTTTTTTTTGTACACAGGACAAAAAAAAAAATCATATTGTTCATCATATTATTCATAGTATTTAAAGGTGAGAACTTATCAATTTCAAATACAGCTAAGAAAGTACAATAAAAAATAATTTACATATATATACAGTATATACATTTATACATATATTGCTGGGTAGATTACTCAAATTGTAGTCGGTTACTGATTCCAAATTACATGCCAAAATTAATCCAATTCATGCTAAATGTACATGACTTATTTTAGTCAATGTTTTCTGACTACTTTTTGATTACTTTTTTTTAGTACTTTTGACCTAACTCGTTTATCACATTGATTTTAATTTTTATAATCTTGTACCATATTGATATAAAAATAAAAAGAGAGAGAAAATATATTCCATTCTTAGTTATCATCAACATGAAGTGCATTAAATATGACTATGTCAGGGTGTCCCAAATTGGGGCTTGTGAGTTTAATGAAAAGCTATTAATTAAATCATAAAAAATTCAAATAAATAAGTTTAAAATAGAACAATCATAATAAAACATTTACTAAAAAAAGATTAAAAAATAGTTTTTACCTGCATGTCATGTGACCATTTACTGACATCAGAGATTCGTGAACTTTATTTTATTATTATTATTGACTTGATATTATTATTGACCGAACGTATTAACTTAAAATCTAAGGGCTTACTTCAAGTAAATATTTTAGGGCAAAGAGGTTCGGCTAACAAAACATTTGGGGAATCCCTGTACTGCATGTATGAAATGACATAAATTTGTACATTTTAATGTGTTTGTAAGACAAAAGCTTTCCAAAGACAACAATACATGGTTAATGACTTAATTAAAATAATAATGAACGTGTTCATGAGGCGCTGATTAGATTTGCAATGTTGAGAAAAGCTTCTTAAAAGTGAAATAATGGCTGTAAATTCAGTGATCAAATGCTGTGTGATTCTCAGTTTTCAGAGATAGTCACATGACTAGTGGCTGGTCTGTAATGTGTAATTTCACAAACCTGGAATACCTTCTGCATGTATATAAGCAGTAAGCTTTTAGGAACATTTAAAATATAACAAAGAAGTAGAATCAATGAATTGTGAATAACTCACTGCCATTGTGAGAATAACATGTAATCAATAGAAAAGTGTAGTCTGTTTATGAGTATTTTAAAGACGCCGTTGCCCTCAGTGACCACTAGGGTGTGCTGTTACATTACCAAACTCGAACACATTCTTGTAGCGAATCGTTTAATCGTGTTCAGAATCTCCTCGGTTGTGAAAAATCAAACATGTAAAAACTTCCTTAAAAAAAAAAAATCTGGTTCAGGTGCAGAATATGCAGCCACACAAGATCCGGTAACAAAGCACGTTGCAGTTAAAGCACAGACGCCGGCGGAGGTGTCAATCTAACCCGGATTACTGAAGGACGGCGAGGGGAGCCAATGACCGGAGAGCCCGTACAAGAGACTCCAAATCCTGCTGTCAGGGGAGGATTTAGTGCAATCCCGAGCACCGAGCGGTTGCATCTGAGAAAGTGAGTGATGTTCAAACAGGGTCCAGACATTTATGAAAAGAAAATCACACGTTGTGTCATGCAATCATGGAAAAAAGAAGATTTAATCCTGATCTGAAACTGGATATGGACACTATCGACTTCAGATCGCTGTAACTCGGTTTTAAAAGGTAAGGAGTTGCTTTTCTAGGCTGTGCATGTGCTAAAACAAAAGTCTTTCTTTGCTTTAAAATAACTGATATAAATCCGATTCAGCCGCAAGTTAAAGTTACTAGACATTTTGCAACTACAAGTTAACTCGAGTTAAATGCACCATCAAACATGTAACGTTATATAGACGATGTTTGCAATCATTTCTTTCAAAAAGACTCCGTTATGTGGCATACAGAAACACATCCGAAATATTATGTCCTCTTAGTTCCAATAGTTAATCAAGCTAGTTATAATAACACCGTGAAATCCTAAAATTACTAAGTATTTCTCTCATAACCATTACAGAACAGTTACTGCAAATCCCGACTAGAAGCCTAATCCGCGTGCAACACGCTCGTTTAGCGGGGTTTTAACGCACAGTGAGTTCACAAGCCCTAGTCTTTAACTTACATTGATTCTGAAGCATGCAGTGTGCTATATGTCAATGTGTAAGTTTAGTCATTTGAAAGGAGCACACTATACAAATATGTTTGGATCTCTGCGAGACTCGGTTCGTGTGATATTGCACGATAAAGATGTCCGATTCAAGAAAACGAATCGCGCTTTTGAACTGGTTCTTTTTGGTGAATCTATTGAACAAGTCTAAATGATTCGTTAACGAATCTGCCGGGATCGTTCCTGGTGGTTCTCGAGTGGGAATTCCAATTCATGCCCGAGAACAGATGAGTGAAGTGATTTGTACAGGATTTGATAAATAGGGCAAAGTTAATTTAAAAGTCCATAAGCAGAAATTATATTAGTAAACGTACTGGAAATATTTGCTGTTTTATGACGGAGACACGAAACAGACTGCAACAAACAGCTGGGACTTTATAATAAACACCTGTTAAAAGTGTCCTTAAGTGTAATAAACAGCAGTAAATAATTTTACTGGAACGTTTAGAGCTTATAATATGTCACGCCAGGATTGCAGGGGCCACGCGATGACGTAATTGCGCCATGACGTAACTGTCGTTCTTTGAGCTGGTTCTTTAAAACGAATTGTTTGAAAGAACCGATTCGTGAAAATGAGTCAGACAAGTTAAGGAACAAAGGAACCGTACGGTCTGCGCTCTGCACGAGCACTTCACTTGTAGTGTCACTCAGTCAGCGCGAGGCAGCATGGCAATGCATTTTAGTGGTTAAAATCTGCAGCTATTAATTAAAGTTAGGGTTTTAGTGATACGCAAGATGTGATTTGTTCGGTTTATGATTAAATCGTTAGATAATGTTACGGGAGTATTCATGAATTCATGTTCAAAAAGAGGACTGAAAACATGACCTAAATAACAGTGGTATTGTCTTCATCTGCTGCAGTTCACGGTGACTAGTTGAACGCGTGGATTGTCTCCTCGGATCCCCTTGGACCAAACATGAGTTTCACAAAATTAAGGGTCTAATGATGGAGGAAGGTAGTCGGGTCACCGCGTGCGTGCTGCTGCTGATGTTCGTCTCCATGGTGACCGCTGATTCACCTGCTGCAGGTAAGTGATGTCATGGTCTGCTTTATTTGGGATGGGTGATCAGTTTGCAACCGGTAACTGGATGAGTTTTTTGGCAAGATGATAGGAATTTAGCCTTTTGTGGGAGACCTTTAACTGCTGTAATGCAATGCGAAGTTTTGAGAACAATGTTTTTTCTCATTAGCAATTCATCTTCACATTTTGGTTCAATTTAAAAGCAGGCCAGATTCAGAGTCAGACCTGGATCATGTTTATCCTCAAGTAGACATTGGATGTGTATTGGAAATCACTGACAACATGATATAGGAAGCATTTCCCCTTCATTTTAGAAGTCTATTTAGCTATCATAGCTGTGCACAGTTATACTGTATAGTAGCTGCATTTTATTATTTGCCTTTAACATTGTTTTTCCCTCCTGTCCATGACTCAAAAGTTGAGAACCTCTGCTTTGGAATAATATCTTATAACTGTTTTTCTTCTTTGTTTACACAATGCAAGCAAACTATATAAGGCCTTAATTTGAATTTTCAACTGTGACACTGTGTCTACACTGGACGCGAGCCGTACAATGCGACGCGACAAAAGACAGTAGAAAAACTGATGATGCAGTATGATGATTTATTTATTTTTTTACAAGGATGGAGGCATCTCTTAGTCTTTGAAACTCATTTCTTAGCCTAGTCTCTCGAAATGTTTCATCTTCAAAATATCTACTTTTAATTTAAAAGCAGGTCAGATCCTTGACTGTTGTAAACGTAATGACGATGGATATTTAAGGCTACTATTCTTTTTTTGTGTGGAACTTCTACATTGGCTCTTGATTTACCCTAATCCATGTCACTGAAGCGTGTTGTCTTTGAACCAAAACAGTTCCTTCCGTTTACAGACAACTCTACAAATTAATATAATTTTTAATATCACTCACAATTTAGATATTACAAATTAGGCACACAGACTCATCTTGCCTGTATGTCGATTATACTCTTTCACGGTCTTAAGGGTCAAAGAACTCTATAAAGACAGAATAAGAACAAAAATCTAGGCTACAGAAAAGAAAATCATGCTGCTAGATGCTTTTTGTTGGTAGAAAAATCTTTAGATGCAATTGGATTCATTTGCACGTTGCAGTGGTTTCTCAAGTTCAAACTCAAGACTTGTGAAGTTTTGCATTCATTTTTTAAAAGATCGTGTCTATCATTCATTCAAGAAGATTTTCATAGATCAGCTGTCTGAGTAAACTTGACTGCTATGCGATTCATTCCAATTACCCGTCTATTTATGCTGAAAATCAAAATATTAGGAGCTTATCATTGAGTGAAGTGATGGTGCATTTATGTCACAAGCTGTATTGGAATGGTGTTTATTTTCAGTGGTCCACTTCACTGATTCTTAAAGGGATGGGCCTAGTTCACCCTAAAATGAAAGTTCTGTCTATTAACCGACATGTCAGTCCAAACCTGTATGACTTTCTTTTGTAAAACACAAAAGAAATTTTAAAGAACTTTGGGAACAAATCAACATTTGAGCCCATTGGTTCAACTTCCATTGTATGGACAAAAAACAGCCATTTCTCAAAATATCTGTTCCACAGATGAAAGTCATACAGTTTTCGAACAAAATGTGGTATAAAAAAAATCATTAAGTCAGGCCCATCAAAATATGTTACGAAAAACAACTAGGTTAAGTCTGTTGTGGCATTTATTCAATGCAGATCTCTCAAAGAGAGCATGAGAACGTGGTTGGGTTGGGCCAGCACCTTCATTTAACCTGTGGATGGAAAATATATAGGTAGAAAATCTTTTATTTTTGTCCAGAAAATGTGTTTGTCCTGTAGATTTTTAATGGGAGTCAGGTCTACATTGAGTTTTAATCCTCTTTCCCCTGGTTCTTTTGACTATCTAGGTTCAACAAGTCAGTACAGAGGTAATAATGATGCATATGGTCAATTAGGGCTGCACAATGTTGAAAAAATAACCTGACATTGCGATATTTTATTTTTCTGTGATATATATTGCGATGTGGATTGTGGAAAGAATTCCACCAGATGGCTTGAATAGCTCTATTTGGAAAGAAGTAATCATCCTACAATGATTGGGATGATTTTGTGTAGGAGTGCATCTGCATGGAATATAATAAACAAATTACAATCATAAATAAATACTATAAAACAAAGATACAAATGAAATAAACTGCTTTGTTTTTCATGTAACAGTATTCAGGTACAGAAACTGAATGATCAAATGTAAAATAACACTGCATACTCATCACTGTATAATTTAAATATAATTAATGTATGTCAAAGCTACAAAAGTGATTTTCTGGTCTTTTGCTGTTTTATTAATGTTATTGACACAGATGGCAGCAGGTTTATTAGGCCACTGTCACTTTAAGACTTTAATATAATGATATCCATTTTCTTTCTCGAATTGTTTACGTTCACTTAAGATATAACCGACTGTGTGTGCGTGTTTATGAGGATACTAGCCGAGACGGGCATTTTGATATAATTTCAGCCCTATTTGGCACTGGCAGTTTGAGTGTTGGTGTCATATATCAGGTACATTTATATAATGCATTATTACTAAAGCTTAGCAGCTCAAATGCTTCCATCACCTTCTGACAGTTTTTAATTTTTTCCTACAAAAAAAATTATGGGAAAGGCTAGTTGTAATGAACATCAAAGGCATTAAACAGATCTAAAGGAGCTGACTGAGCACATGTTGCTAGTGTAGAGCAGAAAGGGGTGGTGGGTGGAGCCAGCAAACTCCACCCACTCGTTCATAGGGTAGTTCAATAATAAGGTGTGCTACTTTTGAATCAAAGCCTGAAGACACGACAGTGAGTTTGTGTGTATGCATGTTCCTATTTATTCTTTTAATTGGAGCCAAAGTCCCAGCCTTCTCACCAGCACGATATTAAGACTGCTTCCCTGGCATCTAAATGATGTGTATGTGCAGAATTTAACCTTGAAAGCTGGGTGTTGCAGTACTGAACGAGTAGACTGACAGTAACAGAACTGAGTATACGAATATGTGGCAGTATAAAAATGTAGTGCTCGATTATTACCAATGTTGAAAACAGTTGTGCTGCTTACTATTTTTGAAGATACCGTGATTTAGGAATTTAGGAATTTTTGATGAAAAAGAACAGTATTTATTAGACATTACAACTGCCTGTATTGTCACTTTTGATCAATTTAATGTATCACTGCTAAATAAAAGTCATTTTCTTAAAAAATCGTACTCAATTTAAACTTTTGAATAGTAGTGTACAAGAATATAAATAAGATTGCAGAGAGACTGATTCGGTTGCATCATTCGCAATGGGATTTTTGGCGAAATTACACTTTTTGTTGTGGTTGTTTAAGTCACACTTGTGACTTCTACAAGCGAATATAATCCTATAACAATTTCAGAGCTCATGGCAGATCTGTCCTAAAGTTTTATGCATAAAAACGCATTACTCTATGGAGAAGTTGAATGAGATTTTACTTCCAGAATTCGACTGTCCAGAATTCGAATTCAACTCTATAGGGCAGTCTAATTTAAATGACAAATTTTTGCATATGGTTTTGAAGAAATCCTTATCTTAAATATCTTATCACCAATGGCAACCAGTGCATACCGATGTTCCTTAGACAGAGATGAGAGCACTCAGTGGACACACGATCACCCAGGTGTAACCCTACTTCTTATTCTTGTAATCGAAAAGCTCTCTCACAGAATTCACACAGGATGTCAGAGCCCCCTGAAGAGTGTTGTTGAGTTTTGGGGATTGCAAGGAGCTCATTGAAAAAACCCCTGGCTAATTACAAGTGTTGCTTTGTTTACAAATGAAACCTGATCTGTGAGGGATGACAATGAGTGCATTCATTATTCATCGCCTCTGGGACTGGGAACAGATCAATACGCCGGGCCCATCAAAAACCACAGGAGCTGAATGCTGAAGCCACTGGCTTCTGGACAAGTAAACAAAGTCCCATTGAGAAACTGGGATAGTTGGATACAAGCTTCTTTGATGGTGAACCCTTTCCTTGCCGAGGAGGACTTTGTGTGTTTGAAGGATAATGGTTTGGCTTTCACCATAGGGATGCATCAACTTGTGGTCAAGGTCAGGTCAATTTAAAGTAAACCCAAAGGGTGCCCAAATCAAAGCCGTTTAAACATAATTGATGTTCAATATACACCAAGATGGAGTGGGATTTTGGACCGATGAGATTTAATAGTGGGCGGAGTTACCCAGTTTAACATGACATAACAAAACCTATGCCAAATAGCACACTTATAGTCTTGTAGCCTTCATTTCCATGTGCTCGAGTAGGGTATCCTATTTGTCATATTCAATTCAGAAGGGTCATATTCAACTATGGTTGAAACAGAAACTCAAATAAACAAGGTGTTTTTTTTTTACTTTAGGGGATCGTGCTTCATCCCTCTAGGATCCAAAAATGCGTACCGAAAACTGAACCGAAAGCCTCGGCTCGTACCGAACGGTTCAATACGAATACGTGTATCGTTACACCCCTACAAAGCACAAATATTATTGCGATTATTGGATATGCACTGATATATGGTACGCCTGAAACAGATCACAGCAATAGTCATATGCATATGATTTAATATGAAGCATCCGTAACGCATTATTATGGTTGTTCCCAAAGTAGTGGGATGAAATGTCGGGGGTGGGGGGTCTTTGATCCCTCTTTTGAAAACATATTGTTGCTCACCTCATATGTGGTGAAAAAACAAGGCAATTTTCTTAAAGTTTCTGGTACAGCACATTAATACAGTATATTACAGACCTAAATGGACAACTTAAAAAGGGTTTTGATCTTTAGGTAAAAACTAAATTTTTTCATGGTAAGGATGACATTTGCATGGAATTGCCCAGTACAAAGCTGTTTCCACCATTGTTCTAAGACATCTGCAAGTAATTTGGCCTTTTTTAGGGGTAAAACCCCTTTAACAAGGTAGTTTTCCACAGTCCTATAGTTTTTACATTCATAGACCAGTTCTTCTCATTTAATGGCCTTTATTGATGTAAAAGAAAAATCTGAAAGCTTTGGTATGCATTGATATAGCAAGTTTTTAAATCTTTGTTTTTAGCACACAATCTTGACAGACTGCCTGGCTTCAGCCAGCAAAATGTCAAAGTTAAGATATGCATTTGTCTGTCATGAAGAGATGCATTTGTTTTGTTATTATGCACATTTATTTTTTTAAGGAGACAGTGTCTTGTGAGGCTTGTGTCTTTTCTTTGTTTGGAAGTACATTTTTATGCGAACAGCTTTTCTTCATTGTGAATTTAAAAAAACCAAAGCACAGATCCCGACTCAGCACAGACCACCCCTGGGCTTATTTTGTGAGTTTCATCAGCATAAGCACAAGACATTAGATCTGATTATAAGAAACTTTGGTCTTAAAGTTCCAGTTTTATGGCTGGGAATGTTTATATACTGTATACTAGAATTTTAATTTTGGAAAATTCCACAATTCCACTACGATTTACACTAATTACTCTATTAAAACTACTATTTCCTAACTAGAGATGGTACTTTTTTTTCTTTTAGTAAAAATCTGGATATGTAGTCAACACTTATTTCCCAGCAATTGTTCTGTGTAGCACTCATTTGAAGTGACACTCATAGATAAAAGGGCTCTATTTTAGTTGTTAGTCAAAGGAACCGAGTGAATGGAGGCCTGTGAGGCTGAGATAGCGCTGGGCTCGTGTCAGTGACGTCACAATATCAGTCAGGCTATTTTACACCATCTATTCAACCGTGACCTCCACTAAAGATCTATATACTGATATTTCATTCACCCCATTTCATCGTCTTTGTTTTGAAAGTATCCTTTTGTTATCTATAATTTACTGTAGTTTGAATTGTCATTTCTGGGTTTTATTACTCCATAAACTCATTTTATGGACTAGATTTAATGTACTTGAAGACCTATGTGCCGAATTCACCCACATGGCGATTGATTATAGTTCACTAATATGGTCTACCGAATACATCACAGCATTTTGATTCTGTTGTGAACTTTAGTTGAGGTAACTGTGACAGAAGGCTGACATGGATGTCCATATTGCATTGGGTTCACATATCTGTACGGTTCAACACATGTCTGGATCATCTCACTCTGAACAGATGGCTACATCTGAGCACAGCCGGGTTTTGGGGGAATTAATTGTTCAATCTGAAATGTAATAAAATAGATTAAATCATACATTTAAAAAAAATCACGGGAATTGGAGTATTAAAAGAAAACTCACATTTCACGTACACACTCATTTTGATACTTTGCTTTTGAAGAAAAATCAATACTAACAGATTAGTCACAATAATACCATTTAAGCATTGTCCTCAACCTTTCATAATCATCATAATTTGCACCATGTTTTTCAGAGGTTGTCAAACCATCTCGCCTGATGGAGTTTCAGTGTAAGAGGTGCTTCTTTCTCTCCCCTCTACAGGAGTCTGGCTGCTTTGTAGTCGAAGGGTCCACAAGTTTATTCAGTGAGTTCAGTCCAACCCTAAAAAAAACGAAGCCCTCACAGTGACACAGTCTTCAGGGCCTCTCCGGTTACAGGCCTGGCCTTCCTGTCTTTCGAAGAAGGCTGAGGGAGTAGGGGAGGAACGTGTAGGGAACTTGAGCGTCCTCCAGTGAATTACACAATAAGCCAGCTATGGAAAAGTTTGCTTCTCTAGAGACCATCCCAATGTTAGGAGTTAAAGTGTGTCCCCACCTTCCTTATTACATCCCCTCATCTGTCTCAGTCGCTGCGTTTTTGTCTCATTCTCATCTCCCTCGCAGTCTTTCTGCAACCGTTTGTATTCAAGTTCGGCTCTTTGTCTCGAGTGTATTAGCACAAAGTTACAAGGTTATGCACCATTCAGAATTTGATTTGGAAACTGAACTGAAATTCTCAGAGTCCTTGAAAGGTCATGGAAATGTATTTAGCCAGTATGAATTTTTGTACTTATGCTATTCTAAATTATTACTTGAGCTAGAAAATACACGTGTGAATGCAATCTCTATTAGTTTTTAGAACTAGTCATCACAAACTATGGATGCACAACATTGGTCAATTTGATTTGATTAATTGAAAGGGAGCCCATTCTTAAATTCTCAGTTTTGCTGAATGCTGTGCAGGAGAGATGGACCAGCAGCAGCAGACATAACCTCAGTCAGATCAATGGAAACCGCCAGAGAAAGTGTTTCGCCTGACATGACTCTACTCTGCCTGTGTGCCATGTTAGGTAACACGTTCCAGCCTGATTTTACTAAAAACAGCCTGATTTTTCTCAGCCTCTCAACCAGATGTTAGGCTGCAAAAAAATCAGGTGAATTTAACTATTAGTGCTCTTTCACTTTGGACAATTTTCTCTGGCTTATGTTTGCAATAACAAGACTTCTGTGACATGAAGGAAGCCACTGTTGTGTTGTGTTTGTTGTTCTTACTCATACTGTGAGTCTGTACTGTGTAGTAGTTCAATCTGTGGCTATACATGGGAAATTTCAGTTGTCCCGAGCACTTAGCTGCTGATAAGACAAACAACAGAGCTCTGTTCATTGTCAGAGGGGCCAATCGCACATCGGTCTTTTCTTTTCTTTATTTCTTTAAAAGATTTTTTTAGAAAGAAATTATTTTATTCAGCAAGGGTGCATTAAATTGATCAAAAGTGACAATAAGGAAGTTTACGCTGCTACAAAAGATTTCGGCTTGCTCCGCTAAAATTTTCACTGGCCCCCACCCCAAAATAATGATAAATAAATCAAATAAAACGTTTATTGTTTACTTTTTTCTTTTCTTTTTACCCATGTAACCTTGTATTATAATAAATAAGGTTATGACACCAAATATAAATGTAAAACCTTATTAAAGACAAGTAAACAGTCAGCAATAAAATATGAACAAATAGCCTAATTAAATTACAAGCAATAGCACAAATAAATACAATTCAACTAATGTACTTTTTTTTCAGGCAGGTCTAACATTAGTTTTCGAGTTCAGAAATTGAATAGTCAAATTTAAGTCTTTAAAAATTAAAAATAGATTAATCCTTATTGATGTAAGACAAGTTATTCAGTCAAGAGCAGTGAATACTACCGCTTCTCTTGTGTTCCATGGAAGAAAGAAAATCATAAAAGTTTGCAACATAACATCAGTAAATGATGAAAGGTGAAATATTTTAAATCCATGTTATTTGCAGCTTGAATTGAGCTCAGTTACAAAAATATGAAAAAGTATAGACTACAAACAAGACTGGCTGAAGGATGTAGTACATACACAGTATTACATGTTGTAAATGTAATGTAAGAGAAACCACCTAAAACAACAGTCTTCCTCCCATAAAAGCATTCTGAGATAAAAACAAATATCAGCCCAGACTCTGCCTTGATTGTTCGATTAGGCTGCGCACTGGGAGTCTGTGCCAGCGTTAGGCAGAGGCAGTCACGCAATGGGATCAGCTTAAAACAGAAACATGTGTGGGCAAAGGGGTTTGAATTAATACCAAAGACCTTTCCGTTGCTTTTTCTTTCTCTTTTTTTAACCATCTTTTTTCAAACTGTAATCAGAAATACAGTACTCGGGGGGAAAAATCTGTTCACTCAGTATTTTAACATTTCTTTTCTGTTCATTCTGTAACATTACAGTTACGAAACGGTTTGATTATAAAAAAAATACCAGTTAATAACATAAAAAAAAATTGCCTATACTTTATACCAGAAATTAAATAGAGCTTTACTAGAGCTTGTGACTAAGCCTTGAGGCGTGACTCATTTTAACAGTAAACTCAAACTGTTGTCAAAACCTCATACAGTTGATCCACCCGCCTCAATTGTGAATTTGGACACTGTCTCTGCTTGTTTGCAGTGCAAGGGTTAAATAAAAACTAGTTCTTTGAATAAGTACAGCGTTTTCATTATTCAAAAAAACGATTTTGTAAAGGCTAATGTTTTATGTATTCGAGGAGCCGAGAAGAGTGTCAGTCTGTAATTGGCCAAAATTTTGGCCAAATGTTTTAAACAACAGGAAAAACTGGACGCCCACATAGCTACAATAAACTTTGTAACCTGTTAGTTGATGATAACATAACGTTGAACGCCGTTCATGACACAAAATGAACACAAATATCTGACATTCGCTGGTGAAAAACCTTGTAACTCCATATGAGCTTGATTTTGGGAAAATGTTAATAATATAATGACACATACAAGTGCCACAGTACTTAATTTGACAACATGGTGTTTAATTATATATATATTTAAAAAAAAAAAATCCTAAATACTAGGGGTTCTACTCTAACCTGCAATTTTCGCTGGTTTCAAAACATCACGCTGGATATAACCTGTCATTCATTTTCATAATACTTTAACAGTTGGTGAAATACCTTTGGAAAAACTCCTGATATCCAAAAGCTAATGCCAGTGACTTACCTATGATGACTTGACAGCTGAGCACGGGCATCTTTTGTAGTACTGTAAACTTTTTCACTGTCACATTTAATCAATTTATTGCATCCTTGCTGAATAAAAGTATTAGCCTAATTTATTTACAAAAAAACATACTGACCCCAAACTTTTGAGCAGTCGTGTATATAAGCCTTGGTATGTCCAATTGATGGATACTGCACCACTGTACCAATGTACCACCACTTTTTTATTGTACATTTTTTGTAAGTTGGCTCAGGCAGAAGAAAATTTGTCTCTTTTATGAAATGATCTTTAAACTCAGCGTTCATTAGTGAGGCTTACAAATAACAGACTGTCAAATGAATTTGATATTAGCATTGAGTATTTGACAATAAGAGATTTATCATAAGTGTATATCATACTGTCTGGATCGTTGTTTAATGTACTTTGTTGCTAAAAAAATCATTCTCTATGTCAATGATTGTTAGGCAGACAATCAGATTGTTTTGGCTTTGTTCGGAATAGTTTATTGGGTTATTTCTCCCACTTACCACTGGACAGGAGTTTAGGGAGGAGCAAATTACATTTGGGTGTGCTGAACTGAATCATTTATATGGGTTTGATCTCATTTTCAGCCTGTTTGTGGTTTCAGCCCAAGACGTCATCCTGTTCTCAAAGACAAAGATAGAGAGACAGACAGAAAGACATACGGACATCGACCATAGAGTAATCCTGTTTCTGCTGCAGATTCATTTAATTTTAGATCCCTTTGTTTTTATTTTGAAAGCATCATGCAACACACTTCATCTGTTGTTTATAGAGGAAGTCATCAATAGGTCGTAACCGTTATTTTATTATTGGTGTGGCCATGAAGAGCTCGAAATAGAGTAGCTCACTGTTTCCTTTTGTGATGATAATTACCTCACTGTCTCTGTAGTTCTTTCGTATCGTTTTCCTTTTGTCTTTGACAAAAACAGCCTGCTTTTAAACTCCTTTTCAGTGTTTTCCAACAGTTTTAACATCGTGTCACACCAACAGCAAATTTAGAAGCATTTCCTTTGGTAAATGTGACTCTAATCTTTTTAATCTTGAGCTTTCAAATTTAGTTTTGTATTATGTACTTAATTATATCATTGTGTTCTGTGTACTTAATTTTTTAAGGTCCAATAAACTTTTATTGACTGGTTTTGTAAGCATACCCTTAAACCGCCACCCATCGAAAAAAAAAAACAATCTCAACAAAATCAACAAAAGTTTGACACTTATACAGTTTGTCCATCAAGATCATTTTCACAGATGATCACAACTTTAATGAATTTTGAAGCTTAAATGCACTCACCAGAAGTAAAAAGCTAAAGGTAGGCTATAAACGAACTACACCACTGTCCCACGACTTCAACGTCACCAACATCTTTTTTTAGTTTTTATCTAAAAACATTTTCCCAGAAATTTTGAGTTAGAATAGTTTCTAAGAGCACAATTATAAGCATAACGAAGCTGTAAAAGCAGACTGAGCTTACCTGTTCGGCATGATGATGTTTAATGTCCCTGGCAGCCTCTGTAGTCCCATTTAGCCACTTGTAAGCAACCGCCTTTTTCAAGACACGCTGGGGCTAATAATACTGATGTATTTTATGGCATAGAACAAAACGTAAAAGTATCCTGAGCTTGTTAACCACAGGCCTTATTTCAGCCATTTAACCAAAAACCAATTAAGAAAACCCATTGACTTCGGGACGATGGAAACGGGAGTAATAAAAGGCTTACTCATTTCTGCATTTTGGCCTATAAAGTTCCATCATACCTGCACCTCTCCATAGGTGAGCGCTTCTGCATTAGTTCTTCCCCACTGCCAAAGTAACCGGCAGTGGCTTCTGCTTGTTCTTAAAGGCTGCATAAAATCAATGAACTCCATTTTGACAGGAAAATACAACAAAGAATATCACTTACATCTAGCGTGTCAATTCTACGTGGTATGTAAGACTCTCGCTCTCTCTCTCTCTTTGCGTGTGTGAAAGAAATACAGTGCTCTCAGCTAAGTGATGGCGAGTCGGGCGCCTTCACACTACATTTTACAGTGCGTCAAATACGCCGTGCATTGAGATGATTTGCAACAGTGCACTTTAAAGACGGAGAGCGAAACTCTCGAGCATTCAGCTAGAGTCTTCAATACAATTGAAGGCGAGTAAAAATATATCTGTGCTAAACCTATTCTTAGCCTCTAACTCAATGGCTTGTAAAATCAGCTAAATTAGTATTTGTTGTAAAATGTAGTCTACTGTTGCTAAACCGCTGGATGCTCTAATAAAAAGAGCTATTAAAACTGCATTTAGCCGCGAAAGTGATACTGTTCCCGAAACGGCTTTCTGTACGCACGCTCTGAGACAGAGTGGAACAAGGGCAAGCTTTATAGTACTTTGAGCTACGGGTTCATGCCTAAACAGTCAAATACACACAGAAATGTGTCAAAATGCCCAGCTTGGTGTGTATTTGCTGAAACACAGTTGGTTATGTCTTAAGTGAACACGAACAGTTGGGAAATAAATCGCATCTGTTTCGGTATATTAGATCCTTGCTTTAGATCTTAAAGTGACAGCAGCCTAATTTACCTGCTGCTGTCTGTGCCACTAATGTTATTCAGATGACAAAAAACAAAGAGAAAATTACTAGGGATGCACGATATAGGATTTTGGCCGATATTCGATATGCCGATATTTTCAGACTAATTTTGCCCGATACCGATATATTTGTGTGTTTTTTTTTTTTAAGTGCAAAAAAAGCTTATTAAAGCTTCTATTAAAGTTCTCGGTCAAGAGCAGTGAGTGATTTACTCTTTGTGTTTTGTTGTTTTATTAACATTAACGAGATAGTTCTCCCCAAAATTTAAATTGACATCATTTACTCTCTCAAGTTTCTTTCTTCTGTTGAAATTACAAAAGTTATTTGGAAGAATGTGGCTAACCAAACAGTTGCTGTACTTCAGTGGCTTCCATAGTATATTTAAGCACAAGAAAGAAATGAATACAGGTTTGGAACAACATTAGAGTGAGTAAATAATGACAGAATTTTTATTTCTGGGTGCAGTATCTCTTTAAGGACAAGCGGCAGCATATTATACTGTCTCTTTAAGAACTGCACGCGGCGCGTCTAATATACACGCATTTGACAAGCAGATTTTCTCTGTTTGCTTTCACTTTAGACATAACCAACTTTGTTTATGTAAACCGTGTGTGTATTTGACAGTATCTATCAGCGCAATAAGACTCGAAAGATTAGTCCAGTATGCAGACTCTGTGACAGGCTTTTAGTTCCTGTGAGCGTCGGGTGTAACGCGCTCAGAAAAGCGGATGTTAGAACAGCGCATCAACACGTGAATGATACGTTTACCTAGCAAGACTTTGACGCACATGCAAATAATGAACTTTTGTGAATTGCGGTGTCCCGTGACCGTGAGTGTAACTCTACCTCTGCGTTTACATGTGATGTGATGTGAATGTACGTCGCGTTGTACAGTATGTTGAGATGAAGGCACCAGAATTGAACTGATAGAATGCACGATACTATGATTTTTCTTCAAAAGCAGATCGTGGAGACATTTTAATCGTCTACGATCAAAAACCGTGAGACGCACACCCCTAGTTGGAAGTTTAAGTTGCTGGCGCTCATGCTTCGTTCGTGTCACGTGCGCATAGGAAACACGCCACCCTATCGGCAAGGCTCATCGGCAGAAATATTCATATCGGCCGATGCCGATGATGGTCATTTTAAGCTTTTATCGGCCGATACCGATGTTGTCCCGATATCATCGTTAGGGGTGCACGATTCAGAAAATGTCACGATTCGATTCGATACCGATTTTTTGTCTCAAGATTCGATTCAAAATCGATTTTCGATTCAAAAACGATTCTCGATTCAAAAAACGATTCGCAGTATATAAATGTAGTTTACTTTTTCCTATGTGATTGATTGCAGTAGACACAATTTAAAAGAAAAAAAAACACAACAAATCAAAATGTAGTTTGATATTACTTTATGTCTTCATGCAAAAATAAAAACTTTTGCAACTAAAAAGTGCAAAGTGCCAAGCTTTGGCCAGCTTTCAAATACATTTAATTCAAGTTTAAAATAAAACTTAAATAAAAAGCTTTTACATTTAGCTTTAAAGTGCTGTAGTCAGATCAAACAAACAATTATGCTAAATGTGGTTTAAGGACTACTTCAGCTACCAGGCTGACTGTTGAAATGTGAACTCGACTGGGCACATTGAACTTCCTAAAATACTAATGTCATAGAACCCTTGCGAAATAATTTAAAATAGATTTTAAAAAGCCACCGCAACTGGTAACATCTATGGTTAGATTGATTTGTTTAGATCCAGTGAAGTCGTTCATAGGCGTAATTTGCGGGTTTCTCCAGTAAACTAGCAGAGCATTCATTTAGTTCGCTATTAAATAAGAGATCTGTTGTTTTTGAAATCAAGCTGAGCGCTCGTTGCCGCTGCTATCAGTGTCATGGATACAGTGTTCTCTGTGGCTCGCGCAGTCTTCACTCGGACGCGCGCTTCATATCGCCGTTGTGGAGACTCCGGTGAGATCTCAAAATAAAATGCACACAAACGTGATGAACATATTCGGTTTTTAATGAGAGAGAGAAAAAACGATACGAGTGCGGTTTAGAACCTGTAACCTCTGACACGCTTGGCAAAAGATCTACAGACCATTAAGAACTCAAACATAATCTGCGGATCGATGCATTTATTTACGAGTTGAGCAGAGAGGCTGCACAGTTTGACCAGCGGGCGGCAAGAACTCTTGCCGCCCGATCATCAGAGATGATCCCTAGAGATCATCATCTCTTAAGACGGGGAATAATAGGGATATGGACAGGAATATGTTGCACATGTAGGCTAGTGTTTTATTTTTTCTGCTGTTGATGACCACAGGTTTAAATGAAACTGGTAGCAAATATTTTGTAAAACTTGTAAAAACTGCACATTTATCGCATATGTGCATCGTCCCAATGACATTTACATTTGCATCTTACACATATTGCTTGGTTAGATCTCGCTGTCTGTGAAAGTGATAGCTCTAACTATTGTTCATGCATTACACGGTTGCATTTCTGTACCAGGTGGCAGAGGGAGTCATTGCTGCACTGTTGTGTGGAGTCATGGTATTTCCCCTGCTGTCCGTCTGTCGGGCGAGAGGCTCCTTGTCATTACTCATGATAAACACTGCTCATTTAGGCTGAAGGTGACTCTCTTACAATTAATTATTGAACTTGTCTGCCGATCAGGATTAAGTCACTCCATCATTAATTACTTAAAGGGGTCATATAATGCCATTTTCATACAAGGTGATTTGATTCTTTAGGGTCTAAATTAAAAGTTTGTAATATACTTTTAATTAAATATTCTCATTAGTATTGTAAGAAAACACTCATTTTACCTGGTCAAAAACAGCTCTGTTTTCAGCACGCCGTTTAAGTGCATGTGTCTTTAAATGATAATGAGCTTCAGTCACCTCCGCTTCTCTGTTCTGTGGGGCATTTTGACACAACACACGTGGAGTGTTGCCTTGACAACAGTTGAGGGTATATTTTGGAGAAAGAATGGCAGCGGAAGTCTCTGAGGACACATCTGTGCAACCGTATCAGTTTGAACCATAGTCGGACCCGGAACAAGATGATGGCCCTGAAGAAGTTCGACAATTAAGGCTCGAACAGGACGTTTCTGAATGGTTGGTTAACGTAATGTCACTTTGATCTATCTTTGTATGTACTGGGAGGGTAGAGTAGTGAGATACGACCGCTATGCGTTTACTGATGTAACTTATATGTACACAGTTTGTAATAACACAATAACCATAACGTGTTGTTCATTATAAACGTGGGATTATGAATTATATTGAGAATGTCGTACATAGAAAACATGCCGTAAGTACCCTGAGTGTAAACCTTAGCTGCATTCATCGTGAAGCGTGCAAGCGATTTGCAAAGATTAATATAAAGGTTAATAAAACTTTAGAAGAAGAATATTTATTTGTCATTGTAACGAGTACAACGAAATTAAGTACAGTCCTTGTCAGGTACCAACCATCTAAAACAACTAAAACAACTTTACACTCACTTCTTCTGGAGGTGCAGCAGGAACACGAATAGTTGGTACCGATTCTTTTTACAGGAGCAGCTTCTTAGCAAAACCAGTTTTATACTGACCCTCGTTTATAAAACAGTCTGGTGAGAAATCATTTGTGCAAACATGAAAGCATTGACGTTGATCGTAGGGAATATTCCCTTCGGAAACAAAACTCAGGCACTGCGTCTTCAGCGGTTCGGATTTAGGAACATCAAAATGACTGCTGTGTTCGTTATTACACCCAAGAACAGAACACCACAATCGCTTAGACGCCATTCTGCTCCAATGTATCAACAATGGCGGACTATGATGACAGCTCGCTCAGGGCGGGTCTGTGTTGAAACGCTGCTGTCAATTAACAATCGTGGGAGGGGCAAACGGCTCAATTTGAGACAGGGAAAACATATAAGGAGATTAAAAAAAAAACACTGGATGGATTTTTTTCATTATATGATGGCTGTGTACAGGCACTGCCAACACACATTTCAGTACAATCAACTTGAAAAAGTGCATGTACCATTATATGATTATATATATACCATTATTTACCATTATACCTTTAATTGTCTTGAATGTTGTTTCTTTTGGTGCTATTTTACATCATTTCACTTGGTCTGGCTCACCAACAATGTCACAAGAACATATTGTTAAAATACTGTTTTCAAAGGTTAAACTTTGAAAGAAATATTTGTTGACTTTATCAGACTGCATATTAGAGAGAAGAAAGGAAGATTACATTATATGGAAGGTAGCTAAAATCACTTTAATCTTTTTTAGATTCAGCTATTGGTCAAGTAGAACAGCTATAGTGTGTCAAGTAGATTCATGAAAATATTTAATACAAGTAAAATACAGTATTTATACAGTATAAAATTTAGTTTTTATTTTTTTTATTTTACTCAAGGCATTATATTAAATTGTTTTTATTTATGCATCAATGTAACCTAACCATACTTAATAGTAAAAAGCAATATTTACCTGCATATACACATTGACCAACCCCATCTTAATTAGTGAAATTATACAGAAATCCAATTCTTTTTCATGCCGGTTAGATCCTGCACCAACTTTCCTTTTGAAACACTGTACCTCTGTTATTGCTGCTCCTATCTCACATCTTGTAAATATGTCTCTTATTTCTGCCTCTGTTCTCGTTTCACTAAAGATGGCTGCTGTTACCCAGTATCCTTAAACCAAATCTGGACCCAAATGACTTTGCCAATTATCCCCCAATCTACCGTTTGTCTCAAAAATCATGGAAAAGGTTGTTGCCTCTCAATTGCAGTCATTTATAGCTGTCAATGATCGGTTTGATATATTTCAGTCTGGTTTTCGCTCGCATAACAGTACTGAAACTGGCTTAGGAAGGGTTATCAATGACCTCTTACTTTCTGGTGACTCAGGCAACCTCTCCATACTCCTATTACTTGACCTCAGCTCAGCTTTTGATACTGTCTGTCATAAGTTCTTACTCATGCACCTCTCAGGGATTGGTTTCTCAGGAGCTGCGTTCTCCTGGTTTTCCTCCTATCTGACAGACAGACAATACTACATCACCATGCACAATTATACATCTCCCACTTTCTTCCTCAAACAGGGTGTTCCACAGGGCTCAGTTCTCGGCCCACTACTATTTATTATTTACATTGTGCCTCTCGGACAAATTATTCGCCTCCCTGGTTTTTAATACCACTGTTATGCTGGATATATACTGCTTGCCGACCGCATTCTATTCACCAGACTGCAACACTATCGTCATGTATCATCAATGAGTTAAAGACCTGGCTAAACTCCAATTTACTCAGTTTGAATCTGACTAAAGCAGAAATCTTAATTCTCTTAACTAATGCTACCAGACTTAGACCTTGAAGCTACAGCAATTATTCCACTCAGACTCTTCACTGACCTTCAATGCTTATATTAGTCAACTCTGTAAAGCTGCATTTTTTTCAACTTCGCCGTATTTCCAAACTCTGCCCCATGTCAGCCCAAAAGATGCTGAATCATTAGTACATGCATTTATCACATCACGCCTTTTTTTTTCCTGGACTATTATATCTCTCATTTGCAATATATTCAGAACTCTGCCGCAAGAATGTTAACTTACACTAAATGCTCTGCTATCACTCCTATTCTATTTAACCTCAACTGTTTACCTGTGTCTTCCCTTATGACTTACAAAATTCTTCTGCTTACATTTAAATCACTCAATGGTCTTTCTTCTTCCTACCTCTCTGACTTACTTCCATCTCGACCTCTCCGATCTTCTGGCTGAGAACTTCTTTGTGTATCGAGATTCGAGATTTCGTCTATCGTCATGGGTGGCAGGTCTTTCTCCGTCCTAAGCTATGGAACTCTCTTAAGACAATAACTACAGGAATTTAAGTCGTAACTTAAAACCAATTTGTTTAAGCAATATTAACGGTTATAGTGTGTTTCTTCTTAAACATTTTCCATAACTCTGTACCAGTCATAATGCTTCCTTAAGTACCATTAGTCATATGCACCTGACTTATGCTTCAACTGCCCATCTTTCTATGCTGTCTGTAATTACAATGTTACCGTTTCTGTTTGTTATTCGACTGTTTGCACTAGCTATGTGATATGCAACTGCAATCGCTCATGTCCTAGACTGGGCAAATTTCTACTGTCCATTTAACTGATTATGTTTGAAATTACTGTCTGTTCCTTACCGTTATTGTAATTTCTTAATCAATTGTTTGGTATTTGATTAATTGAAAATGATTATTTAAACTGATTCAAGTAAATGTTTTTTTTTATTTTAGTTATTTACTTTAGTGTGTTTTCCTTATGCCAACACAGATAATTGAGAACACAAAGATTTTTTTTTTAAACTTTATTTCTTTTTTTTTTAGTCTTTTCTTGTTTTTGTGGCTTAACACCAAGAATGTATATGGTTTGAAAATGCCTGACAGCCATTGAGATTTAATTTAAATGTATTTTTGTTTTGGTTTCAATTATGTTATTAAGGGTCAGACAAATGTTCGTACATAGGGATTTAAACTATCCATGATATTTTTATTTATTTTTACTGGCAGAAATAATAGTAGGGTACAGACTGGACTGTTCTGCAGGTTTTTAATTGACTTAACTGGAGTAATTTTCTTGTTGAAAATAAAGACTTGTGCTAAGGGACAGAGTCCTCTGCTTTGCTTGTCAGTCATTGATGTGTTACATGACTTGCAGTTGTAGTGTCTTCATAACTGGGTCAACAGCCCATTTTGATTGGCCTAGCTCAGAAAAACATGGGTGGTTGTGGCTTTAATGTTTTATTGAATTGCTCCTGAGGGAATAGAAATCTAAATGTTCGAAAGCTAATCTAATGAGGTCAGAGGTCAGGCAGTAATCTGTGCCTCTTCTGTCCTGTTTGTTAACTTTAGTCTTGCTCAGTGACCTGAGAAATGGTGGATCAGCAACTGATGTTTGGTTGAGATAGTTGAACACATTAGTATTCACCCGTGTGTCATTTAAACCACTTATTGCCACAGTAAGACTAATTAATGACTCTCGCCTTCCCTCTCAAAGAGACTCGTACATCAAACTGTGGATATTGATGATTCCTATGAGTTTTACAGCTTCATCAATCATAGAGATGAAATTCCCAGACTGATTTCATGAAATGGCGTGTGTATGACATGCCAATTCGTATTTCCATTTTTGGCGTGCTATCAACACGCATAATCGCTTTTCAGCATGTTTATCAACGCCGTTGCGTTGACTTAACGTTACATTACTGTATATAAATATGACCTACCCCAACCCCGTCACTAAACCTACCCGTCACTGGGGTTAATACCATTTATGAGTCTTCCCCTACCATCCTAGGAAAAAATATCACTCCCCAGATGTAGATCTACATTTTGCTTCGTTTCGCTCGTACATTTAACGGCGTGTACATACACGCGGAATCACTCGGACATTTAACGGCGTAGACCTACACGCAAAAGATGACGGCTCGTTTCGGCGTGGACATACACGCGGATAGCTCAAAATGCGTATAGATAACACGCCACTTGACTTGAAAGTGGCGTGTATGTTTACGCAAAGTCATGATGTCATGTTGAAATTACATAGTTTTGCTTTAATAATAAGCTTGCAGGTTCTTTAACGCTGTACACCAACATTGCTTTACAATGCAAGAGACTGTACAGTATACTGTGTACCAATTTGAATTCTATATACTGATTTGCATACTATATACTAAGTAGTATGCAAGATGAGAATTAAAGTCAATGCATAAAAAAGTAAGATAAAGGTATCATGATTATAAAGTTTTTTCTGTGTGGCTTTTCAAAAAAATGTAGGCTAGATAAATTGATTGATTGTATTTTAAACTAGTGACTATAGTTTGTGACTATTCCTTTAAACATTTATTTATATTTAAAAGTGAGTTTTCATTAAACTCACTATTTTTTCATTAAACTTTTATTTTTAAATGCATAAACTTTATGGTAAAATATCAGAATTTTAAGGTACTAAAATACCTATTATGCAAATGCTTGCATGCAAACTTAAGATGAAATATGACATAATGCAATGAAGAAAACAAAGAAAAAACTATGTAAATATCACTTGTGAATCAGGACCATACCCACCATTGAGGTATTTTTCCAAGGACTAAATAGTAAAGGTTGTGAAATAATTGCCTAAGATTAACTCTACTTCGGTGCATCAAGGATATTGAACAATGCCGATAACCAACCTTCTCATCTGAGCTGCCTCAGCGATTAGATAGTGCTCATCAATGTTAATGTTTGATGACCAATCAAATTAAAGTAGGCGGGCTTTATGTTCACAGAAGCTGCTGAGTGCAAATTTCAACACTGCGCTTCTGTTCATATAAGTGCGAGATAAGATAAAAGTATATTTGACAGCTGTTCTATGATAGAAATGTTAAACGACTGACAGAAATAATCGGGGATGTAAACTAATATACTTTTGTCTAATTTCGCCATTTTTAATTAAAAATAGGCTATATAATTTACATGATGCATGTAAAAAAAAAAATCTTGCTGCCGTTGTTTAGGTCTAACAACTGTTTCTTCTACTTCAGGCTCTCTCTCTCTGTTATTTAGTTGATCATCTGTTTTACACAGCCGCCTGCTTTATAGGGGCTTCAAACACTTGGCCCAGAGCATGGCAGTGAGTAACGCAGTCTTGTATACTATCAAATAACTATTTACTCTCAAGAAGCTCAAACACGGAGCATACTGACCTGGTTAATGTAGTATAAGATGTTATTTCTTTTGTGCATTGAGTTTTTAATCAAATTTAAATCACACAACAGCAATCACATAATTAATGCCAAAAAGTGGACTTGGCTGATGCTATGGATCTTTCTCTAATGCTGTTTCTTTTGATATCAGAGCCAGAGTGTTAAATGATGGCATGTTCTCCCTTATATACATGTCTTTTTTTTTTCTTTTTTTTTGGTCTAAATATAGAATTGTGGGTTAACAAGTCTTCTGTATAAAGCACATGTGTCTGGGGGGATTCTTCAGAAGGCTGAGTATGTCAGTTATTGCTTTATCACAAATCCGTCTGGCTCATCCTGTGAATCTCAGACGTTGTTGAAGGACTGCTACGTATGTTTCTATGACTCATATTCATGTTGTTATGAATTTAATTATGTATTTTGTACCTTGAGTTGCATTGTATGTGATTAGGTTGCAGATGACTGGCTGAGCTTGCATTAGCATTTGAATATAAATGCCAAAACGCAATGCATAGCATAAATGAAGAACTAAAAGGTATATAAACGTAACCTTTTCTGCTAAAAGTGGAGTACCTCCTTTGTTTTGGTTAATTTAACTTAATCTGTCTTTTTACATCTGCAGTTTTGAAATCTGTCTTTTTACATCTGCAGTTTTGAATTCAGCAAGTCACAGTTCATTCAGTTGGAAAACATTTCAGTTTTATCTTATTTTTATAGTTGGTTTGAGGTAATTTGTAGTAAATCATCATAGAATATGCATTGATCTTGTTTCATCATAGAATATGCATTGATCTAGTTTCACGCTGATCAATTCCACCTTCCAAATAATTCTATTATGATATTATATTGAAATTTAGGTCATGACATTACATTATTTTTATATTGGTCTAAATCCATAAAGTGCACCAGGTAGCACAATGAAAATTTGGTTGTATTATTATTCAACACAGGTCAAAATAAATTAGGAGGAATAATTTACCTAACCTCCTATGGGAAAACTAGACGCATCTGAATAGCGTTAAGACTGTTTTGCTCACTCTGGTGCTTCATTAAGAAGCTCCTCACCTTTGCCTTCTATCCTTGGTCTCAGAATGGGTCATTTCATTACTGTGCAGCTGCTTCTGAATATCAAGCCAAACACTGCCAGCTTTTATGCCCAACCTCTGCACCCACCATAAAAAGCAATGCACATGGAAAGTTTATAAAACGTGTAGTGGAATATAAACCATAGAGGCCGATACTGCTTTCAGGAATCCTTCTTGAAAGTGGCACGCTTAATTATTTAAATACTCTCCTGTTTCATGGCCTTGGCACATTCCAAACCACCCGCACATGTGCGAGATTGTGACTTTGGTAATCACGACAATGTGACTTATGCAGGAGAAAAAGCCTTGAAGCATCTGGGCACAATAGCATGATGAAAGTCCTCAACTCTCAGACTTTTTGATGTAACTCATTCACTGCATTTGTGTTTTACTCTGATTAATGTCTATTACGTTAAACAAGCCACATCAATAAATAGCACTCAAGTCAATGAATCCGTTTTCATAAAAAACATTGTTAGTGGGGTAAGTTTTATTATTCTTTAATACGTTGTAGATCAGTGTTGCATTTTATCAGTTGTCGGTGTTCAAAATCGATATTGTTAAAATGTTAAAAATCTAAATCAATTACTTGACCTTATTGGTTCAAAGGTTGACTAATTAACTTAATATCAGATATTGAATAGAGATGTGTTTTTAAGGCATAGAGTAAGTTGTAGTTTTACAGCGATGTGCAACTGGTTTTATACAAATTTATTTCCCCGACAGTTTTTATAAACTACACCTTTTATATATAGAAGGTGTAGTTTAGGAAACTTTCACAAATATACAAATAAATTCAGATTAATTTGCATGTAAAACAGACCTTCCTGGAAACTCTTCGCTTCGTAAACCTCAGATTTGATAGTTAAACGCATGCATTTTAATGAATTCCAATCATTCGTAAATTACACAATTTGTTCTGCTCAAATCATCAATAAGGGTTCTATCATTGTCAATAATAATGTAAAGCACTTCTTATCTATCATATTAACATCACAGGCTAAATCTTATAGTGTGTAAGTGTAACCTTATTTAGGGCCAAATCTATTTTTGAACCGTTTCGTTCACAAAGCCTATTACTTTTGCTTACGACTATTACAGAGACGTATGTTAAATTGCATTGATAAGGCATATATCAGCATTGATTTGTGCAATTAACTGTTTTTCATATAGTTTTGTTGCTCTTTCTATAGTTTGCATCAGATAATTTATTTGTTGGATTTTTATTGTCTTTGTCTCTCTTAGTCTGGCCTTTGGAGGCTCCAAACATGCCAAATGAATCTTCGATGGAAGTGCTGCATAATGCATCATCCATCCCCTTGTCTGGATTTTCTCTTTCACCTAGTTCGGATCCATCCACAGCCACCGAGAATTACAATCACAATTTCAACACTGAATCAGTATTCACTTACTCCTTGAACTCTGCCACAATCCCAGAGCCTCTTGCCACACCTCTTTTACTTTCCTTAAACTCTGGAGAGGCAGTTGGATCTACCCACAGAGGTTCCTCCAGACAGCCTCGACAACTAAATTCTCCAGTGCCTACATCCCATAATGTGCCCTTATCTTGGTCTGCTATCAGCCCAGCTCCCCAAATCTCACAGGGTACAGATTCATCTGTGCCTTCTAGCTTGCCTTTAGTTGGACAAAATTCTCCTTCGAGAATTCCTGATGAAAATCCCATTCCTTCCCCTCGAACACAGAATGGGACGGTGGGAGCCAGTGACACTAATGTACCTTTTGGACACCAATTGGAACCATCCAGCAGAATCAAAGACCTTCAGTTACAAGCCAGCCATGACCCAAACACCGAACCAGGCAATCAGCAGTTGGAGCCAAGTCATGTGGTTTTCATACATACAATAACTTCAGTGTCTGTCGAGCAAACTATGGGTCCACCTGAAGACTTTTTCCCAACCTACACTATGGATGTGGACTATGGTTCTGGAGATTACCTAGAAACAATGTCCTTCATGGGATCTGAAGGTAACGACTATTCGCTGGTTACCAATCTCCCATCTGATGTGTATGACTTTGAGGACTCAAACTCCGAGATCTATGACACTACGTTTCCCACAAGAGTGGGGATTTCATTTTCCAGCAAACACTTGTATCCCTCCTCTACCAGTGTTTCTAGTTCTTTCTCCAGCAAACTTGTTGAAAGTTCCAGTTTTAATAGCAATTCAACCTCAGATGGAGCCAACACTGACTTAACCAAACAAATAACAAACTTTCAGAGTTTTACAAATGTTGTGCCCTTTACCATGTCAAGGCCTCCAGTTTTTACCAGTGTTTTGACATCGGCCCTTGACCACACCATTTCTCTATCACTTTTAACCATCCAACCAACCAGAGTCCATTCTCTACCAATTGTCCCAACAACTTCAGATGTCTTAAACCAGAACCAGTCTGTCAACGAGAGCTCAGAGTTGGCATCTGACTGGGCAGGCACTGTTGCCGTCCAACCCACTGATGTCCTTTTACCAGACATGAACAGTTTAGAATACTACACCATCCAGTTGACCAAGGACAATGGTAGCTTGCCAGAGCACACTGTCAATCAGACGGTCTCTAGTGTTTTCTCTTTCATGCCGGTTGGCACCACAAATATTGTGAGCACTAGAACCTACACCATTGACCCAAGTTACATGCTAACAGCTTTGTTTGATGAAGATCTACAGCCTGCAGGTAACGGTTCCTGGACTGAGGAATCATCAACAGACATCTCTGGATTTGAGCCTTTTAACACTACTAACCTGGATACCTCTGAAGTTACACCTAGTCTAACGGATACTACAGTGCCATATTTGGAGCCGTCATTTACACTGACACCCTCAATAGACCCTTCAGCTCCCTTTGGAGATATAAACTCAACCACTGATTGGGCTACCACACCTTTTATAGCATACAACACTTCCTTACTGGTGACTGACCCATCTCCGGTGACCAAAGAACCGGATGGCATGTCTTCTGTTAATGACAGCCAATGGATTATCACCTCACTCCCAACAGAGACCCTCTTTACTAGTAGTGTACTTCCCACTGTTTTAGTAACCACCTCTATCAGTGTTTATGAATTACCAACTGACTCAACCTTAAACGTCACCTCCTCCCCTCCTGCAACCGAGATGGCTGACGAAGGATTTGTGTCTGGAACACCATCTGACACCATGGCTACTGATGGCGATAACACCACACCGATCAGTAGTCTTACAACCACGTCCTCTCCAGTATTACATAATGACACCACTGTCACGTCTTTTACTATCACAAGCTCCAGCAACACAACAGGGACTACTGTGAAAGACACATCAGGTACAAACCTAACCACAACCCATCCAACAACTATTGCCCGGAATTATCTCTGCAACATCACTAAACCGGACACCTACTTGATCAGAGTTGGTAAGACAGTGAAAATGAATTTGCTATACACGGTATATATATATATATATATATATATATACACTCACCGGCCACTTTATTAGGTACCCCATGCTAGTAACAGCTTGGACCCCCTTTTGCCTTCAGAACTGCCTCAATTCTTCGTGGCATAGATTCAACAAGGTGCTGGAAGCATTCCTCAGGGAGTTTGGTCCATATTGACATGATGGCATCACACAGTTGCCGCAGATTTGTCGGCTGCACATCCATGATGCGAATCTCCCGTTCCACCACATCCCAAAGATGCTCTATTGGGTTGAGATCTGGTGACTGTGGAGGCCATTTTAGTACAGTAAACTCATTGTCATGTTCAAGAAACCAATTTGAAATGATTAGAGCTTTGTGACATGGTGGAAGTAGCCATCAGAGGATGGGTACATGGTGGCCATAAAGGGATGGACATGGTCAGAAACAATGCTCAGGTAGGCCGTGGCATTTAAACGATGCCCAATTGGCACTAAGGGGCCTAAAGTGTGCCAGGAAAACATCCCCCACACCATTACACCACCACCACCAGCCTGCACAGTGGTAACAAGGCATGATGGTTCCATGTTCTCATTCTGTTTACGCCAAATTCTGACTCTAACATCTGAATGTCTCAACAGAAATCGAGACTCATCAGACCAGGCAACATTTTTCCAGTCTTCAACTGTTCAATTTTGGTGAGCTCTTGCAAATTGTAGCCTCTTTTTCCTATTTGTAGTGGAGATGAGTGGTACCCGGTGGAGTCTTCTGCTGTTGTAGCCTATCCGCCTCAAGGTTGTGCGTGTTGTGGCTTCACAAATGCTTTGCTGCATACCTCGGTTGTAACGAGTGGTTATTTCAGTCACTGTTGCCCTTCTATCAGCTCGAACCAGTCTGGCCATTCTCCTCTGACCTCTGGCATCAACAAGGCATTTCCGGCCACAGAACTGCCGCTCACTGGATGTTTTTTCTTTTTCGGACCATTCTCTGTAAACCCTAGAGATGGTTGTGCGTGAAAATCCCAGTAGATTAGCAGTTTCTGAAATACTCAGACCAGCCCTTCTGGCACCAACAATCATGCCACGTTCAAAGTCACTCAAATCACCTTTCTTCCCCATACTGATGCTCGGTTTGAACTGCAGGAGATTGTCTTGACCATGTCTACATGCCTAAATGCACGTAGTTGCCGCCATGTGATTGGCTGCTTAGAAATTAAGTGTTAACGAGCAGTTGGACAGGTGTACCTAATAAAGTGGCCGGTGAGTGTATATATATATATATATATATATACACATATACATATATACACCAGCAAGGTGCTCCTGTCATTTTTTTAAGGATCAATGTGTGACTCAGTCCATAAAACAGATGTGCCTTAAACAATAACTAGATTTAGATGCAACATTACTTTTATCTTATTTTATTTTATTTTAATTTTATTTTTATATTCAAGGATCCAAGAATAGCATCAAGCTAGATATTTGCTCTGTTGTAGGGTTTCCTCCGGGGTCTACTGTTGGATATGCTAAAGCCAAAGTCCGAGAGATTCTCAAAGCCGAGTACAGCCGCTCAGTGGAGCTACAGGTACTGTAGACATGCGATTTAATAGGTCTATGTTATTTTTTCCTCCTCTTTTTTTGCTTGTCTTTATTGATTTCAAGCAGTGACAGCAACTCTTCTATATCTAAAACTATTATTTTATAGAATATTAAACAATACAATTACAAATACCTTGATTGTAGAGAAAATTTATGCTTTTAAAAATTCATTTATTTTTTAATGTAATGCTAAAAGCTTTTTAAAGTAACAACAGGTAACTTTTGCTCTCGGGGTCCCCCTACAGTTGGGAAACAGTATTGTCCTCTACTACTGTCGTAAACTCTGTCATCCTACATGCACGTGCAATTGTTGACAACCATGATAGCCCTGAACACTGTAGGAGGAGGTCACATGCAGGTGTTCTGCTTGCGTCGCGTGTGAAATGTCTTCATCCCAGGTACAGTGGCATATATTTCAGCATGTCATATGAATATAATTTCATGGGTTTTATTTTTTTTCTAACGACAAATGATCGCGATGCTCACGTTTACAAGCCAGCGTCATTATAGTAGCCTAGTCCAGTGGTTTTCAAACCTGTCCTGGAGGACCCCCAACACTGCACCTTTTCTTTGTCTCCCTAATCAAACACACCTGATTCAACTCATCAGCTCATTTTCACATGGGTTAATGAGCTGATGAGTTGAATCAGTTGTGTTTGATTCGGGAGACAAAGAAAACGTGCAGTGTTGGGGGTCCTCCAGGACAGGTTTGAAAACCACTGGCCTAGTCTATTGGTTACCGTTTTACTGAATCTATATGATACTTCAATGCAATGTTTGAGTGGTTGATAATAACCATATATCGTCAATATTATAATATCAAGCTACCATAAATGAATCTGCAAATTTTACAAATCGATTTGCATTATAGCTTGAGGCAAGACAAATAAACAAATATCACAGACATGTTAGGTATCCTAAAATATGATTTTATTAATAATCTTCCTCCTTTCTTTGTACATGTTGAGTAGACTACACTTTTTAGGTCAAACATTTGCTCTTTGCATTTCATCGATTGCAAAGTTCAAATCAGAACGAGAATACTAGCGATAGCTAACCATCAAAAACTAGAATATCGTTTACTAGCTACCAGATTGATAATTCGCTACTACTCTAGCGAATTAGAGAGGTTAGAGAGAGGCATTCTTTTTTCGATGGGGGGTTCGATGCTCCCTGCACACGCAAGGTCTCTCGCTCGCTTTCTCTCTCTGCCGTCCGCGCGCGTTGGAGCACAGTCTCTGTCTCGCGTGCGCGCTCGCTCTAGATTCCGGGAGATTTGAACTAATTTGTGGTATAACTTGTCGATCACGAGTGGCTCAACTGGTAGATCTATAGATAAACTCATCTTTCAGGCATTTGACCGACCGGGTTGACAATTTAGTGTGAGAAACCGGGGGTGTGGCGTGTGAGCGTGTGAAACCAATCAAATGCGGGTGTCTCACGGCCAATGCGTGAGAGTTGGCAGCTCTGCAATGTTGATCCTCGTTCTGCCTTTAACGCGATCACTTTCTCTTTTTCTCTTTTTGCTTTGCTCCGATAAAACCTTTGCTTTCTTGTTTTTCTGTGCTGCTTCGGCCATGACTATAACATTTGGCTCGCAAGTCCGATTTTAAGGAAGTGGGGGTGGTGGTGGAAGTGACGTATATGCCGTAAAGCAGTCGAATTTTGTAGTTCTCTTTGTTCGCCGGTTACTACCCGAAACCCGAAGTTTAAAAGTACGATTAAAAACGCTACAGACCCCGTCAGACTATGGCAGACGTGTCATTCAACCTATTGTAATTCGATGTACCATCACAAGAGACTTGGAAATATATTATGAAGGTTGAAAAGTTACCTGTTGTTACTTTAATGGGGAAAAATTGTGAAAACGGCATCTGAAAATATAGTTTAAATATTTAACCTAAAATCATTCTGGTGTTCTTTATTAAAAGAACATTAGCTGGGTTTCCACGCCTATATTTTTGGATATTGCCTAAAAATACAGAATGGATGAAAAATGTTACCAGAAAATGAGAAAACAAAAAGTACCTCTTTTTTTCTTTTTCTTAAATGTATCATAATAGGGATTGTTTAAATCACAGAAACTTTAAATATGTTTTGTAATCCAGTGATGTGTCAGTGAAACAGATAAAATCTTCCCTTCCTGTTTTATCTCTTGGGTCTTCATAAACAAACAACACCTAATTTGGCTCAATGGGAATGAAATGGTTCTTTGCAACTCCCTGCATTTAAACACAAACCATCCTGGACTTTTACAGGCTCACTGAAAGTCTTTTTGATATTTCTCCATGTTCTTGAAAAGGATGTGAAATTGCTATTACAAATATGATGTACAAATCCTTGAGATTTAATGTTCAAAATAATTTCTTCATGTGTTAAAGGTTGTGAAAGCTCCTCCAGATTTTGTGTTTCGTGCTGTGTCTGGTGCAGTGGTTTACACTGCCATATCGGTCATTAATGCCCTGAGAATCTCTGCTCGGACCACTAGCTCCTTTATCAGCGTGTCACCGATCAGTCCTGTTCCAGGCCTGCAGTACCATGTACATACAGGTACACTGCATGTCACAATTAATGAATTCTCTCAAGATGTCATGAATTTCACCAAACATTTCAACTCTATGCTTGTGTTTTGCAGTACTTCAGTTTGTACCCAGCCACATAGATGTGCGTATGTGTACCTTCAGTGAGCAGACAGAGAAGGGTCTGATCACAGCCTTAGCTGAAGTACGCCGACGCTCACAGGAGTCCACAAACTTTACTGTGAATGTAAGTTGACTGCTTTACCCAGTTAACAGTATTAAGAGCTCAACTTTCAAACACCAATATCCTGACACTGAACCCCTTCAAATCCTCTTAATTGCTTCTTATTCCATTCCGATTTGCTTAAATGACTACTTTATACAGAAGTTTTATATGATGCTAATGTAAACGAGCCAAATTTTTTATTCTGGAACATTTTTGATGTTGGCAAAAAGAAGCTTGCTTTTAAATTGTGTAATGTGAATTTGAGGCTTGATTGCCTTCAGTGCAGTGGGATGACATCATATCCAGCTGTTTGCTCTGATTGGATAAGTTCAAACGTTGTCAAGGCAACAAATCTAATGGCTCCTCTCTTATTCATTTCATTCACTAATGTTCAGGAACCTTTTAAATAGATACGTGAGTGTGATTGAAGACAAGAGACTTTTTATATTAAGATATTTATTATCTACTATTTTAGTAACTACATTATTTAATTGTTTTATATATTCATTTAAGTTATTTATTTTTTATAAATTCTTTTTTTTTTTTTTTAGTAGCTCACATTTTACATTAGATTCTTGATTGATGAAAATCTAGATATTTTTGGCTTTTAAAATAGCAGAGAAATATGTCTATTGGATGTTGTTTTTCCACAGTAATTTCTAAAATCCCTTTCTGGGGAATGAGTCATTCTACTGTCTAATTGCTTTAGTTTCAGATAATTGTATCTTAGAGACTGAATTGTTTTGTAGATTTTAAACATCACACTGAGTCCTGTGGGCATGGCGGCACAACTGCAGAAGGTTCCAGTTGAGATCACCTTTGCTGTGCGTGATATGCGCGGGTATGTGCCAGGGACAGAGGTGAGCGCTCTGCTTCGACAACTTAGCATGGTCGAGTACAGCTACTATCTGGGCTTCCCTGTGCGCCAGATTGCAGAACGTGAGTCCACACACTCATTACTGTTCGATTACATAAATACACTCCCAAAACAACTTATATATATATAGTATAAATGTCATGAACACAGCTTAAAAGCTGGCCCACACTAAAATGTTTAAATCGTGAGAGACCTCAAACATGAAAAAATCATAATTTAACAGTTTTGTTCCTGTAGTGTGAGGAGTGTCACGATTTGACCAAGACAGCACACCACACACTAACAGATTCCATTCACAAACAACCAGAGTCCCGACTGTGAACACGGGAAATCTCTCGGGGTCAACGTGACTCTAGAGTAAACCAACATGGCGGACAACGGGCGAGAAGAAATGGCGATAATAGTGTTTGGACTGCTTTTTACAGAAAATTCGCTGAAAAAAAGAAAGAAAAGGGTCTGGATGTAGTCGTGTTATGCTTCCATCAACTTGCTTTCTGATTGAATATCGTACCGTTTCACATGACAATCTACAGATGCACGTTTGTCCTCGGGGTTCCCCCCACACAACAGGATTTCTGATTGTAAATATTCGACATGTTGGATATTTACGATTTGAGATCGGTGCGGGACCGATCGTTCTTTCGAGCAGGTTACATCACTCTTAAGAGACCCCTGATATGATTGTAAAGTGCTTTGGGTGTACAGTAGTACATATGAAAGCGCTATATAAATGCCTCATTCATTAACGCATCTCACACCACAGGAAAATCTGATAATATGATCTGTAGAACCATCAAGATAATCGGGACTTTACCTAGGGTTCTCTGAAATTTTTTATGTGTTTTTTTCTTCTCTTCACCATTAGCATTCCATTACCCAGAGCTAAACACAACCCAACTTCTGCGTTCTTCATGGGTTAGAACAGGTACTGGCCTGCTGATGTTAATCTTAACAAAATACACTACCGTTCAAAAGGGGGTCAGTGTTATATATATATATATATATTTCAAATAAATGTACTTTGGAACTTTCCATTCATCATAAAATCCGTTTCCACAAAAATATTGAGCAGCACAAGTTTTTTTCAACATTGATAATAATAAGAGCACCAAATCTGCATATTAGGATGATTTCTGAAGGATCTGATGCCGGAGTAATTCTGCTAAAAATTCTGCTTTACAACTACATTTTAAAACGTATTAAAATAGAAAACAGATTTTCAAACAAATTGAAATAATATATTGCATTATTACTGTTTTTACTGTATTTTTTATCAAATAAATGCAGCTTTGGTGTGCATTTGAGTCTTTTTCAAAAACAAACCAACTTTTGAACGATTGTGTAATGTTGTTACTATACAATCAAATAACCAGTCTATTTTTGAGACCAAAATGAGCAATTGCAATGCCATAATGTCATGTATTACATATTGTTTGTGTGTGTGTTCAGTGTTGTTGGGAGTATTGGACCAGCGTGTGAGTGACAAGATCTTCCATGCTACTATTGAGAGGAGACTGGCTCTGTTGCTGGGCGATGCATTAGGTACAGGGCGTCGCTTTAAGAGAGCAACTAGTGTGGGGAACAACAGTGTGCAGGTTTGTAAATCATCTGTTATGTGGCCTTATTCTATTCATGCTTTCCATGCATGAGCTCATTGGATTCATTTAGAGCTCTTCCTGTGTGCATGCCTAATGCCTCTCTGGATTCTTAATCAATCTCTGTCTTTGTGGAACATCCCCACACCTGCTCTCCCTCCACACATCATCATTCAGGGACAAGTATCCATGGCAACACCCTCCTATTCATCCTTGGCCTGCAGAGCCACTCAAAAAAACAACCATTTCACCCCTGTCGGCTGTCGGCGCGTCTTACTCCAGCTGCAGTCTCAGATAAATTATTGAACACAGCTTGCAGACAGCTAGTGTGATTCTTAAAGCATTAATTGCTTATTCTGCCTATATAGAGAAGATTTTTCTGTTTCATAGAGACCTGATTGCAGACTAGCTGACCTTATGGTTTCCAAATGACTTGTGTTGATAATGACAGTCCGTTAATGGCCGCTAATTAGCTGAAAAGTAATGGAGCTGTGTTAATGATGCTCAGTGATGTCATTTCTAATTTTAGAGAGGTTATGAATTCTGGAATATCTTGCAAGCACTCTTGCTTGAATGTAGGTTGATGATAATCTGCAAAGCTTGGATGTACTTGGATGATCTTATGACATTGTGTGGCCATCCTCTGTGCTGTTTCTGATAATGCACCCTGAGGTAGCAACACATTTAAAATGAGCTTTTAACGTCCCGGGCCAGTGAGAGTTCACTACTCAGGGCTCGTAATGTAGGTCGAGCTCAGGTGAAGCTCTCACTTTGCCACTCTCTGTTTCCACCCCAATAACCATGGAGACTAGAAACAAATTAGACTAATCTTTTAGACCCTCAGTCTCTCTGAAAGCCTTTTTGGGTTTTTGTCTAAAAGACATTTAAGTTTTAATAAGCTAATTGTAGCCTATTCAGAGTTCTGATTCCTATGTTTGCGTGTGAGGAACAGCTAGCATTTGCATATATATATATATATATATATATATATATATATATATATATATTATATAGTTAAAGTTCTGAGTTAAAGGAAAAATGTACCCAAAAATATAAATTCTGTCATCATTTACACACCCTTTTTGTTGCTTCAAAGCCAACACGTGGATATATATATATGTGAATAAAAGCCTAAATTCAATATGTTCATATAAAGCGATTGTGTCTCTTCAGATAATTTGGACAAAACCGCTCAATACATATGGATCAGTTTTACGTATCTCTTTATGAACTTTTTGAAATGTCAAAGTGGTAGTTGCGTAGACTGTCAATGGAGGGACCGAAACTCTCTTAAAAAGATCTTAATTTGTGTTTTGAAGATGAACGAAAGTCTTGCAGGTTTGTAACAATATGAGGGTGAGTAATTAATGACAGAATTTTAATTTTTGGGTGAACTAACCCTTTAAGCTTCAAAATTGCACCATAAAAGTATCATAAAGTTGGTCCATTCTAGTGTTATTTATTTATTCAGTATGAGACATTTTAGAACTTCAACTTAAATGATTCTATTCACAAAATGAGACTGAATGATTCTTTCACAAATTGGACTGATCCAAAATACACAATATAAAATAGTGGAAACGATGTTCTCCATAAACTCCTACACAAAGAGTTTTGCAATACGTTGTTGTTGTTGTCAACATTTTGGATTGAATAGTTTCAGATGCTGAATGACATGTATAAAGACATGGATATACAATGTATAAAGACATTACAGTGAATTAAATTGCATATTGAACTTTGTGTAAAGTTTTTTTTTTTTTCCAACTGTGTTCAGATTGTACAGACCACTCGTCTTGTGGGCCCTGACAACCCTCTGGAGATTATCTACTTTGTGGAAGGAGCTAACGGACAGAGGCTTCCCGCCGCAACCACAGCGAACACGCTCAACAGTCTTGACGTACAGCATGCAGCGATCATCATGGGCTACCGCATCCAGGGAATATTAGCACAGCGTGAGCATTCAGACTTTTAATACTTTCAGTAGAAAAAATCAGTGGGAGAGAAACTACATAATATAGCATTGCAATAAACTAAAAGATAATAATGGTAAAAAAAAACAATGATGAAGTGGTCATTTAAATGATGTTGATTGATGTTACATAGCAGGCAATGGTTTTTGTGGTAACATTCTTTATTTCTTCTGCTCTAAACGTCAAAGAGGAGAGTTCAGATAGCGTGACATCTCAAGAGAGCTCTGCCTTTTTATGTAACATTTATATGTGGCAGGCTTACAACTGCATCACCCACAGCATAAACACTAGATTCATTAGACTAAATTTAGTAGCTTCCTGTTGTATAACATCTTGGGTTTTAGCATAAATCTTAATAGGTCTCCAATTACAGTGAATTCAAAAACAGGACCGACCTGAATTATGGATGTTTGCCGTTTAATGGATTCAACATCATAACATTTATAAAATTTGCATTCAATATATGGCTGATTTTAATGCAAATCTGATTGGACTGAGGTTTGAGATTTTGGATATTAAATTTCTTTTACATTTAGATGATATTTGCCATCACCCAACTCTCGCTTAAATGTAATCTTAAGCAAATCTCAAAATATGCATCCATTATTAGGGCCATTCACACAGAATGCATTTTTCGATTCCGCTGCGCTCCTTTTCCATTGTTTTTCAATGTAAACATGCACTAGACGGACGTCTTTAACTGTTGCGCTCTGGTCTCGCGCCTTTGCAGCGTCTCGCGCACGACACGGCGTTCTAAAAACGCTCAAACGCTCAAGTTAAAAGAAGTTCAACTTCTTTTCAACAAAACGTGTCTCTAGAACTTGTGCCTTTATTCGTTCCATTGACCATCGTGTTATGGGTGAACCGGCCCTTATACTGTATTTTTATAATGTTAAAATTCCCAAATTCACTTGTAGCATGCAAAATGATGGCTTATCTAGTATATCAGCCAGAATTGTAGTATTGGTGCATTCCTACATAAGGGGGTATCGAGTTTTCTTTAAGTGTCTGTGCCTTTAAACCATTATTATTGTTATTTTTCAGCAATACTATTCAGATTGTTTGGTATAAACATGTCAACAGTTCTATCATCTCCACCATGATAGAAAAGAGTACTGTAGAGGACAGTTTACGTTAATTCTAATCGTGTCATTCTGTGTGGCAATGTTGTGAATGTAATCTGTACGCTTGTACTGCAATATACTGCAATATTTTTTCATAAGACGACAGCAATTTATTTTTTACTTTAAAGAAGTTAAAGGGTTAGTTCACCCAAAAATGAAAATTCTGTCAGTAATTACTCACCCTCATGTTGTTCCAACCCCGTAAGACGTTCGTTCATCTTCGGAACACGAATTAAGATATTTTTGATGAAATCTGAGAGCTGGATCACTCCTCCATAGGCTTCTTCAGGGATTGAACTTGCCGGCCTCGAAAAGTTATTAAAGACATTGTTAAAATAGTCCAAGTGACTACAGTGGCTCAATCTTAAGTTTATCAAGCGACGAGAATACTTTTTGTGCGCAAAAACAAACAAAAATAACGACTTTATTTCAACTATTCATGTCCATCTCCTTGGGCCTCGAGTCAGTTAACTAGTGTAATAGCGTAAGCTTCTGTTGTTGTACGTCACACGCATCACGCACATGACCAGCGTCGGCCAATAGTGAGCCTACGTGTGACGTAGCTCTACGGAATCACACTACGTTAACTGACTAGAGGCCCAAAGAGAAGGACATGAATAGTTGAAATAAAGTCGTTATTTTTGTTTGTTTTTGCGCACAAAAAGTATTCTCGTCGCTTGATAAACTTAAGATTGAGCCACTGTAGTCACTTTATTTTAACGATGTCTTTCATAACTTTTGGGCCGGCCAGTTCCGATCCCTTAAGAAGCCTATGGAGGAGTGATCCAGCTCTCAGATTTCATCAAAAATATCTTAATTCGTGTTCCGAAGATGAACGAAGGTCTTACGGGGTTGGAATAACATGAGGGTGAGTAAATACTGACAGAATTTTCATTTTTGGGTGAACTAACCCTTTAATACTTTTTTTTCTTTTCGGGAAGGACATTGAATTGATCAAAAGTGACCGTAAAGACATTTACAGTGTTACAGGTTTACATTTTTTAAAAGGTTTAAATTTCAAATAAATGCTGTCGTTCTAAGCTTTCTATTTATTAAAGAATCCTGAAAAAATATGAAGAAGTACAACTGTTTTCAACATTGGTAATAATAAGAAATGTTTCTCGAGCACCAAATCAGCATATCAGAATGATTTCTGAAGGATCATGTGTCACTGAAGACTGGAGTAATGATGTTAAATTCAGCTTTGCATAAATTTGAAAATGTATTCAGATAGAAAAGATATTTTAAATGGTAATAATATTTCACAATATTACTGTTTTACTGTATTTTGATCAAATAAATGCAGCCTAAACTACATTAAAAACATTTTTAAAAATCTTACCAACCCCAAACGTTTAAACAATACATACTGTCCTTCTTGTTTACCCCTGTGTATGTTCAGCTGTGGAGAAACAGGCCTCTCCTTCCTCAGACACAGAGAAGACCAACACGTGGATAATCGTAGGGGTGGTAGTTCCCGTGGTGGTGGTCGTCATTATAATAACTATCCTGTACTGGAAACTCTGCCGCACTGACAAACTGGAATTCCAGCCAGACACCATGAGCACCATCCAGCAAAGACAGAAGGTGAGAGAGAGAGACTGGAAATGCTATGTAATGATGCGATATTGAAGCACTGCTTCTCCTGACAAATCCTGACAAAACTAAGGTTCAACCGTATGTCATGCTGTCATTTTGTTTTGTTTCCTTTTCTGTCCACTAAGTCTGCTGATGTGTCAGTGACATTGCTAATAAGTATGTGGCTCCTGTGAGTCTGAGCTGCTTATCTCGTCTCTGATTTAAATGACTGTAGCCGGATACAAGCCAGCTTTGAAAGATCAGAATTGGATACATGGGGATGTGTTTTTTAGTTGGCTATCCGCTACTCTACCCATTTATGCTCACAGTTAATCTTGGCATTGGGAAGTTCGTTTAGAGAGTTCATTTCAATGATCCGATTCAGTCATTCGTTGAGTCCTAAGACAAGTGTTCCCAGAAGTCCCTGCGTCATTTTCTGTAGTGAAATAAATGTTTATCTTTTCTTTCTAATGTTTATCTCTATCTAATTTTTCCAGGTTTTTTGTATGGGTTGTGTCTAGGCATGAGCTAAACATATTTTCAAACTTAACTAATGAGTGTGTTGTCTGAATGACTAGTCAGTCTTAAGGAATCCCTGTGTATGTATGTAGGGTCCAGCAAACTGTCTTGAAACGTGTTTTGATAAGAGAGCCAAGATTTTCCACATTTGATGAATTATATACTTTTCAGATGACTAGCCGACCATCTGCTCATCCCTCGACTAGATTGTTTAAAACAAATGTGTGATAGTGTGAGCAATGTATTTATATAAATTAGACCCTTTAAGTTAATTTCATCTCATTGAATCATCTTTAAAGCACCACCGTTATGATCACATAATGCTATTGAGTGAAGCTATTGCATCACATCCCAGGCTGTTTTTGAGTGCCCTGTCCTTGCAGTCAAATGAATTCAGACATCACTAGTCATTCTAAATCTCGCTACGATATCCAGACTTGTCATGCACAAGCACACACACTTGCAGAGTCACAGCAGTAATGAAGTCTAACGCTCAGCTGGCTGTGGGGTTAATGCTCAGCAGTGATGTTCTTATCCAGAACAGCGCCCGCTGATCCTCTCATTCTCAACTCCTTGATTTAACTACACTCATCTGAGGAGCGCATAGTCATTAAACACTCCATGTGTGCCCTTACTAGCATACCTACTACCCTCATGAACTATCCCCACTCTCATTTACAATCTCACCAATGACTCTTCTTAATCCTTCTGTGCTGTTCTCTGGTTTAATCAGTTTATATTGTTAAATGGCCTGCTTCACACTTTATTCTTCATGCTTTTACTTAACTTCATGAATTTGACATAATGTACTTTGACACAAAGGAACAGTTTACCCAAAAATTTTTAATTCTGTCATCATTTGCGTACCATTAAGTCGTTTCAAACCTTTGACTGTGGAACTAAATATATTTTAAAAAAAATTAAAACAATTGTGTTTTCCATCCCAAGCATCTGTTTTGCATAAGAAAGTAATTCATGCAGGTTTGTAAATGATGACAGAATTTTAATTTTTAAGTTAGTTTACCTTTAAGTTGGCAGTTTTTTTTTTAAAAAGGTGCAGTTTATTTTTTAGTTTATTTTTTTATGTTAAAATATTTTGGTGTCACTTTATAATAAGATTAATTTAGATATTGGGTATAATGAAATAATGCATTTTATAGGTTTAATGTAGGTTCTAATACATTTTTAACATTTAACATCAATTTTTTAGAAAATCCACACTCCTGCAAATACATTGGAGCCCATTTAGAGCTTCTCTATCTCTTGTTTATCTAACACACATCCATTCATATCTTAACACTCTCCCTCTCCCATGCTTGTGCAGTCCAGCTCCTCATTACAGAAATCAATACCAGTAATCCAGAGGTCAATGACTCCTGTCAAGAGCAAAAAGCTTTTAGATAGTAGTGATGAGGAAGAAGAGGAGGAGGAAGAGGAAGGTGAAGAGGAGGAGGAAGAAGAAGAAGATGACGACGAAGAGGAAGAAAGGAGAGAGGAGAAGGTAGAGGCTGGTAGATGAGTCGTCATAGTAGACTGTAGAATATTCCTCAAGTTAGTCCTCGCACAAGAAGCACAAGATTCCTCTTCCTCTTTGCCCCTCAGCAGTCTGAGGCACCAGTGTAACCGTGTCAATGTCGTCTGTGTTTGGACCATTTTTTAGTTCTCTGTGGACTCTGTTGACTTGAGTATGTAGTCTGATTTGCAAACAAATGACTCTTTGACTCTTCAACTGGTTCTTTTAAATTAATCAACTCATTGAGTCAAAGATAAATGAATCTGTCTTAAGCGGTTCACTCCCTCACTGAATCAGTTGAAGAGGTTCTCAGTAAGCATCTGATTCTCTTATGGAATCGCAAGTCATTATCCAATTGGAAATAAATCAAGATTCTTTACTATGTAAAGGTGAATTGAATTGAATTGAATATGTTATGTGGTACAAATATGGTAGATTCTATAGAAAACATTACCGTTTAGAAGTTTGGGGTCGGTAAGATTTTTGAATATAGTCTCTTATGCTCACCAAGACTGCAATTATTTCATCAAAAATACTGTAAAAAAAAATATACATTTTGTGATATGTTATTAAAATGTAATTTTTTTCCTTTTATGGCAAAACAAATTTTTTAGCAGCCATTTCTCCAGTCTTCAGTGTTACATGTTTCTTCAGAAATCAGTCTAATATGCTGATTTAGTGCTCAAGAAACATTTCTTATGCTGAAAACGGTTGTACTGCTTACCATTTTGTGGAATTTTCTTTTTTTAAACGATACTATTTTTTCTTTGAACAGAAAGTAAAAAAAAAAGGCATTTAATTTACATAGAACATTATCAATGTCTGTACTGATCAATTTAATGCATTCTTCCTGAATAAAAGTGTTCATTTCTTTAAAAAAATGAAAAACTCTTACTGACCCTAAACTTTTGAACTGTAGTGTAGTTAATGATCAATTGTTTGCTGACTCCTCAAGTACGAAGAATCGTTAGATTTCTTATGATTCCCCTAGCCATGTTTATTAGTACCATCAAAAATAGTGTTTGTGAGAATGTAGTAGATGGACATGTTGGTTAGCTGTTGGAATTTGACTTGATGGGAACAGAAGCAACTTCTTATCACCCTTATCCAAATCAGAAACCTGTAATACCTGCCAGAAGCTTAAAGAAAAAAGAGAGTATTGAGGAAGAGGAGGAGGAAGAAGAAGAGGAGAAAGAAATGGCCAAAGAAGAACCCAAGAAAGCTGTAAAGAAACCATTGCCGTATAGAATGAGGAAGCCGGAGGTATCAGAACTGTAGTGTCCGAAAGTAGTGTTGTGATGTAGAGATGTATTTCCTAGAATGCAGCAGTTAGTCCTAGTTTTTCCAATTGCTGATAATCTCCCTTTATGGCACTGATAACCAGCAATTGGAGAAAAAAAAACAATGTATTCTCAACAACAGATGTATGTATTTGAATGTGTCAATAATAATGTCTGTTTCCGGCCTTTTGGTCTAAGCCTGTGCAGCTTCGACAATATATTGTGGCCTAGATTTGGTTACAGCAGAAGTACAGGCCAACAGAAACGAGATAAGAGCTTTCTTTGTCACAAACAGAATTTGTCTAAACAGCCTCATTTGCATTTGAAAGGGAATGTGATAGGAAACCGAGAAATAGATGTACTCCCAGAAGATAAGCATATTTCAGTCCGTCTCTATTGTGCAGCAATGCTCACTGCACGACTCAAAGCTCAGCTTATGCATTTTTCATAAATCTCTGTGTTTTCTGGCAATATATGAAACCGAGAATTTGATTTGACCCACCCTGACCCTTTGCACAGTTTGTTTGATCTGGAAAGTCATAAAACAAACAACAGTGATTCATCAGCTTTAAAGAAACAGTTCACCCAAAAAAAAAAGAAAAACCTGTCATCTTTGTGTCAATATTCTTTCTGTTTTTCTTTAAACACAAAAGAAGATATTTTTCACCATGTCCAGGCTTTTTTCCCCCATACAATAAAAGTAAAAGTATATCATAAAAGTGGTCTATATAATTCGTCATATGAAGTCATACTATATGTGATGATCAGAGAGAAACTGCTCTTGTCTGTTTACTGTTGCGACTAGACACAGACCGTTTTTGCAAACAACTCAAATCCCAATCCGACATCATTACTTTTGTCATGAATGCTCCAAGAATAGCTATGTAAAGATATTCAATGAATAACAAATTTTCAGTCTATTTTTTCACACAGGTATCATCTGGTTTCAGAAGACTTAGAATATAGTGTGTGATAGGACTGGGATGAAAATGTTCAGATCTTAGTCTGATTTTCTTTGTTATTGTTTTTCTTATCTTTTTCGTATTTATTCTTTTTTCATAGGATATAAAAATTGGTAAGTGATCGCTGATATCATTAACCAGCAATCCACTTGATATATTAGAATTCTGAATATTTGTGAATATTTTATCGATTAAGGTAGGGCAGTGTGCAGTAATCCTTGTAATTGTTGGATATAAAGAAAGACTGTACAGTACATAGTGTCTAAGAATTTTCCAGTGGGTCTAAAACAAAAATTCACCTTTGGTTTTCTACAAAATAGAAAGTTTGAAACAACTTAGTTCACCCAAAAATGAAAATTCTGTCATTTACTCACTCAGGTTGTTCCAAACCTGTATGAGTTTCTTTCTTGTGTTGAATGCAAAAGAAGATAATTTGAACAATGTTGATAACCAAACAGTTGACGGTGCCAAGCATACTATGGCAGTCAATGGCTACCGTCAACTGTTTGGCTACCAATATTCTTCAAAATATCTTCTTTTGTGTTAAACAGATGAAAGAAACTCGTACAGATTTAGAACAATTTGATGGTGAGTAAATGATGACTTATTTTTGGGTGAACTATCACTTTAAAAGTGGGTAAACAATGACAGAATTTTTCGTTTTGGGTGATGTTTCTCTTTAAAAAATCGAAATCTTTCTTTTGAATATCTCATTCTTTAAAACTTCACTGCTTTTCTTGCGGCTGCTGGTCTCTGAAAGAGCCAGTGTGAATGTGCTTTCTCTGCTGTTGTGTTTGTTCAGTTCATTTAATCTTTCACGGCGCAGCAGACAGACAGGCCATTATAGCTCGTCTAGCTGGTCTGGCCCGCAGTCAGTCTGCTGACCTCTAATCAAGTTCATCCATTTTGAAAGCTCACGCTTCTCATGGTCTCTTACAGAGTCAATTACTGTCCTCTTGCTCAATTTATTCCTATGATACTGGCAATCTGAGGATTATGGAAATTCACATTCTCTCTATATGCCCTGTGTACATGCCCACGTTGACATCTCTTAAGACGCCTAGACCGAAAACCCTGGCCTGAATCTGTCTTTTGTTTGTGAGCAGCGTGTCGTCCCTCACTCCCCTTTGCAATACCTCCATTTTCTTTACTCTGCAAATAATTTTGATTCTCCAAATTAACATTTTTCCTCTCTCTGGGGTGGTGGTCTTTAGCTGCAGGCACCCAGCGTGAAGGGTTTTGACTTTGCCAAGCTGCACATGGGCCAGCACAGTAAGGATGATCTCATGGTCATCCAGGACCCGTTGCCGCTTCCTGTATCCGCTAAGGAGCAAAGCCCAGCTGAGAATGCAGAGGTGCCCACACCAAAGTCCAAAGCCTCCACCAAAGCTTCTCGTAATGGCCAGCGGCGCAGGGGCCAGTAAGTCTACTTCTAGTAAATGTTTCTTTGATATTCAGGATCAAACATGTTCCACATAATTCAGTTTTTGCTAACACTTTGCAATAAGGTTCCATTTATTAACATTAGTTTATTACATTTGTTAAAATGAACAATACATCTACAGCATTTATTGATCTTAATGTTAATTTAGATTAATTTACTAATGCATTTAAAAAAAATTGTCAATCCACTATGAACTAACATAAAAAAAACAATGAACAATTGTGTTTCATAAACTTCAATATGTTCGGTAACAGTTTACATTTAAGGTTTCATTTGTGAACATTAGTGAACAAACAATGAACAATACTTCTACAGCAATTGTTAATTTGAGTTAATGTTGGTTAATATCATCATTTGCATCTGTTAACATTTGTTCATGGACTGTAAACTAACATGAGCAATAAAAATTGTATTAACTAAAGCGAGTAAAAAAAAAAAAATCCTTTTCTTTCTCTCTCTCTGGAGAAGTCGCATGGAAATCGTTGATGCTCGTATGGTCGCGGCTCGCATTGTGTGAGTAATTGCAAGCCGAGCCGAGTAGGTTAGGAGCACTTCCCGACCTCCCGTTAATTTTTAAACGTGTAAAAAATTCTGGGAGTCGGCCCGATTTTGACCAGTGCATAGGTTGTTCCCTATTGTCAAATCATACACAATACACAAACACGTCACACAGGCTAAATCTGTGATTATAATTATAGTCCAGTGGCTGCATTTTGCTGCATGAACCTCATGTTAAAATAACTTGTTAATTTATTTAAAGGCAGTAATCTAGCTAGTGAGTCGACTGCTGATCAATAGAAAGCTTTTTAAAAGGATTACATCTCACACTCTAATCAATAGAAGGGTCTTAGGGGTGAAATTACCACGGATCTCATGTCTTGCAAACATTTAAAAGTGCCTGAAACCATGTTACAAGTAAACTGAAGTAATGTAATTCTGATATATTCTTTACTGTGTTGGCTGAAATGGAATAACACATATTTTTGGACTATACTTAAATATAGATCAATAAAATTAAATAAACACACATATACTAAACGGTCCAAGTTAAAATGACTAGTCAAAGACAAATACATTCCTAATAATTAAGACAGTCAGTAGGTCAAATAGTTCTTGACTAAAAGGGTAGGGAATAGGTAATAGATTCAATGACTAAGTCATGAACTTTTGGTTGGTCACATTAGATCTGAAAGTGCTCTTTGAAAGCATGACAGGATTAGGTCATCATCCTCTTGCTTTTTCCCTGGAGACACATGCCTCATCAAAACTGGATGAGGGATAAATATTGTTGTCCGTCAAGATGAGGATGTCATGGTTCTGAGGAGATGTTGTGATGAATTAGATCCAAGGCTCATGTGTACATTTAAAGCTGCAGTCCGTAGCTTTTTTTGGGTTAAAAATTATCCAAAATACATAACCAGCCAGTGTTCAAAACTATCTGCTTGCCTTAGCTCGATTCAAAACGGTAAGCTTGTAATAATGTTTTTAATTCCAGTGGTACTGGTGGATTTCTGCGGGAGATTCGAGCATGTCTTTGCGTCATTACGTCACATCTGTACACATAAAGGAGTCTCGGCTAGTATAAGCTATATTGCGTGTGAGGATGCTGGAGGTGGAGATTTATAGCCTTTTCTCACAGCACTTGATATAATTAAACTTATCAATTTGATGGCGGATCCAGAAAGGTTAAAACGACAATCACCAGTGACAACTGGAGATTCACCCGCTGTAAAATGCAAAAGACTTCATTCGGTCTTCGGAGTGAAAAAAGAGACTGCAACCGGACCCATGCGAAAACAAGGATACAAATCGGAAGGACAAAATGTAGTCACGTAATGCTGACGTTGTTAACATTACCAATTTGTGAACAAAGTATAATTTGCACGGTTTTATGTGATATGATAAGCGATTATTAGATTTAATCAGCGCGATTTACTGCAATGTCAGTACCAGAACAAAAGTGGATGTCTCTTACTTTCCGGAATTTTCCGGTGAAACTTCTTATGTTGGTCATACTTCCAAAAAGAATAATCTGTGATTGTGAAGGCCAGTATCCACACCGGCGCGGTGACTGACAGCCTCACAGTCTCCTCAAACATTGTGTTCATCCGCGCTGTGCCGTGTCGAGGGTGTTGAAGTACAACTCACGTAAAGTTGATAATTCCGCGAATGACTGCAATTGCATATTTCGAACAGAGATGGCGACAAAGAGTAAAAACTGCAGACTGCAGCTTTAAAAGTGGGATACATGGATGAATTTGTAATTATTTAAATTGTAGCTTTCACGTTGTTTTCCCACGTTGTTTTTAAAATGTCCTCAAAAGACACTTTTTTGGCATAAATTGTATGGCATGTTTTCATACCATGGTTTAGAATGAAAAGGTTTTCCTTGTATCTTTTGCTTAGGATTTCTCCATCAGAGGGCGACTCTATAGACAGTGATCCACCCAGCGAGAGAGGATCACCTGAGGACGGCACGAGACCTGCTGGTCTGCCTGCCGATCCAAAGCAACCACGTAAAGCAGCTGTTAATGGATTAAACGGTACGTTTCTGTATATTTTAACTGGCAATACAATCATGTATCATACATGTATTGCAGTTCTTTTTCTCATTTAAATTGTGATCCAATTGTGATTTGACAAAGTATTGAATCCTGACATGTATCGTAATATGCCTGATATCATGTTAATTTAAAAAAAATGCATAAATTAACTTTTAATAAGTAAAATAATAAAATAATTTACATGATGCGTTTAATGGTTTATATTGTGATAGTTCATGTTGTCCTTTTGATTGTTGCCTTTGTTCTACGCACCTGTCAAGTACTTGCAGGTGTGCTAGGTTAATTGTTCATTGATTGAATAAGTTCAAAAATAAAAATATATCTTCAAACAGATAGACTTAAGATTTAAAACTCTTCTTAAATATGTCTTTAAGAATTTTGAGAGAAATGAAATTCATATAAAAAAATATATATAGTTAAATGTAACCATAAAGCAGTGTTGTTATTGTCAACTTAAACTATTTAAAAAATTGTGAAAACTGAATATACAAAATAAAAGCTAATTCAAAATATTAATAATACAATAATATTAATAAATACAATAATAGTATATACATAATACTGAAATAACACGGCAGTTCAGTAAATCCTTTTTAAATGTTACTTTTAAATTTAATAGAAAAAACATAATCGATGTATTAATTTCACATGTAATTGGACAGTTTACATGTAAACATGGGCAACCAATGATGTTTTGACTAAATATTAAACACGCCCCTTTGATGCATGTTGGCTGCTAGCAAAGGCAAAAGATTCCTTTGTTTTATTAAATGGCAGTCCTAGGCCTCCATAATGGCCAGTGGAAGAAGAACATGTGACGTAAGATTTACAGAGAGGAGAAAGTAATAAAACCTGCTGGGTCTTTCAGCTGAAGATTTGTGGCTCTTCCTCTTGATTTCCTCTCTAGTCAGCCCAGACTCATTCATCCTGCCTCCTTTGTGAAGAATGACTAACCCTCATCTTTACTCTTCACTGCTTGGATTTTTTTTCTTTCACTTTCTTGCTCTCTTTCTCTCTCTCTGTGTGCGTTCCTCTCTTGTCAAACAGTGCCTGTGGCGATAACCCTCTCTCAGCACTCATTTCTGCTTTACCAGACTAAATAGGCTACAGTCTGACTAGCCAAGAAATGACATGGAATTCAGTCTTAGCACCTCGCATTCTCTCTTTCTCTGTCTGATTGCCATTCCCTTTTAACGCCCTTCCCTTTTGAAAATCCCTTTCATCCTCCTCTTCTCATAATTGTGTTCCAGTGATATTTTCCAAGATAAAATACTGTCTTATCAAGCATTCCTCTCAAACATGTTTTTACATACAACTCATGCTATATTTGATCTCAATTAAATGATCTCCATTACTTCTTGCCATCATTTAACTTTTCTCTTGTTCTTTTACGCTCCCTCCATCCATTCATTCATCTGTTACTGGCTCACAGGGAAGAATAGAATTGGTAAGAGCGGTGCTGTTATGTACCATAGTGTTAGATCTTCTAATTAATGTTCATAGTTTTTGTGAATTCCCCCCCAAAACGATGGATCATCCTCTAGCCTTGAGGTCTTTCACATTTCATTTGAAATAAGAGCCAGGGAGACGCTGCCCCCATCTGGTGTGAAACGATACTCGAGAGAGGAGATTCAGACGAACAACTTGCTTTCTTTGTCAGTTGTCAGACCTTATGAGGCTAGCTTTGTTTTGATAGTGTGGAACGCATTAGATATATTTATGATTTGTTAAATATAAGTGTGCGTATAATATACAGTGGCCTCAAAAAGTATACGGACACGTCAGCAACCGTGGCGTGTATGAATTTCATTACATTATATATAAAAAATCTAATCTGTGATGATTGATTGATGATAAAGCATTTATTATAAGGAAAAGTAGCATAAACAGTTTTTAAGCCAAATATTTCAGAATAAATAGTGTTTTAATATAAAAGCAGCATTTATTGTAGATGCCAACTTTTCTGCCATATTCTTTTTCTGTATCATGAAATGAATACTTTATCATGATTTACAATTAGGTTTGGGCCATTATATACACAGCAACTTAACAAATGACATCTAAAAACCATAGAAATAGAATCAGATATCACTGGTGACTTGGCACCCAGTTTACATATCTTTTTAATAACTGATACTTAATATTATTCAAAAGTTTGGGGTTGATAAGATTTCTTTAGTGTTTTTGAAATAAGTCTCTTATTCTCATCAAACATGTTTATCTGGTTAAAAATGCTGTAAAACAGTACATTACTATTTAAAATAACCGTTTAACACAGTCTTCAGTGTCACATGATCCTTCAGAAATCATTCTATTATGCTGATTTGGTGCTCATTTACAAGAAGCATTTCTTATTATTATCAGTGTTGAAAACAGTAATATTATATTCATTTTATATTGCACCTGTGAAGTTTTGGCACCCTCTTTTATTTGTCCTTATAGGTCCACCCCCAACGAATGGCATGGATGAGCCATTATCTTCAGCTTCCATTTTTGAGCATGTGGACCGATTGTCCCGCCCAATTGACGGCCCTAAACGCCTCCATAATAAAATCCAGCTCATCGCCATGCAGCCGATGCCAGCGCTGCCCCTGCCCAGCCCAACCGCCAATGACAGAGCTGCAGAGAACACCAAGCTGAATAAAGAGGTATCCTTCACCCGCCATACATCTAATTCACATTTATTTCACAAGGCTTTTCCTTAGGGGCCCATTTCAAACTTCAAGGTCTCTACGGTTATGAATTTGATTCACAGCGTCCAAAAGCCTCATTAGCAATAATCAATATGTGCTTCTCATTGACTCTAAGGTCATTGACTGTTCCTTCTTCTCCAGATCCAGGTAGCTTTACGGCACAAGTCTGAGATCGAGCACCATCGCAATAAGATCCGCCTGAGGGCCAAAAGGAAAGGCCATTACGACTTCCCTGCTATGGATGATCTCATTGATGGTCTTGGCGACCCCAAAGAGCAGGACCGAATTTACCTGAAGGCCCAGATGCAGATTGACAAGATACTCGATCCAGATATTCCCATGCCCTCTCTGTACACCGAGCCCAAGAAAGGGTAAAAAGATCTGCAACTGACAATGAAACTAATCCTGAACACAGAATTAAGCCCTGTTCTCACCAAATCTGAATTTTCTGGACTTTTGCAACAACAAGAAAATCACTTTCCACATAACTTGATTATTTAAAGGCCAAATGCTCACTCAAGAGTGTGTGTGTTTGTTTGTGTATGTTTTGCAGCAACCGAGGGAAGCGTTCTCCTAAACAGAGAAGGAAACAGCAGATGAACGGTGATCTGACAGATGCTGACCGAGATAGACTCATAACGACTGACAGCGATGGGACATACAGGAAATACCCTGGAGTCAATAACATAGCATATGTGGTCAGTCTGATGATGAGATCTGTACTTTTTCTCTCGCTCTCTACGCTGTACTTCTGCATGTAACTGTGTAATCAACTCCATACGGTTTCTTTCCTGTTTTCCCCATGTATTTGTTATTCAAAACATCTCTAATCAGTTCCATGTTGTGAATTAGCAGGTGCTAAACTTCACTGCTTCTGAAAAAAATAGTTTTAGGATTAATATAATAATAGTATAGTTTTTGGAGTAATATAATCTTACTTGAGGTTTACATAAATTTCCTTAAAAAGTAGATGGTACTATTGAAAATATTCAAATATAAGCTGTGTTTATATATACACACCTTCATATCTAGTATAAAAGTGACAGTAGGGCTGCACGATATTGGAAAAACTGACTTTGCGATATTTATTTTTCTGCATTTTTATGTTTCAAAAGATAACTTGAATAGTTCTATTTGGAAAGAATTAATCATTCTAGAATGGCGAGGTGGTTTGAGTGCATCCGCGTAGAAAATAATAAACAAATTACAAACATAGATAAATACAGATGGAGCAAAGATAGAAATTAAAATAAACTTTGTTTTTCAAGTAAGTCTAACAGTGTTCGGGTATAGAAACTCTCATAACAGAAAATAACATCGGAAACATTGGAAAATAACATTGCATAGTCTTATCTGTATAAATGAAATATAATTATTTGTTAAAGTGATTTCTTTGTCATTCGTTTTAATCAATCAACAAAAGACAGAGTGACAGCCCTGAGTGACTGTAAAGACATTTACAATGTCTATATTTCTATTTCAAAGAAATGCTGTTGCTTTTGAACTTTTTGTTCATCAAAGAATCCTAAAAAATGTATCAATGTTTTCACTGAAATTAAGCAGCACAACTGTTTTCAACATTGATAATAATCACCAATCAGAATATTAGAATGATTTCTGATGGATCATGTCACTGAAGACTGGAGTAATGATGCTGACATTTTAGCTTTGCCATCACAGTAATACATTACATTTTAAATATATTAAAATAAAAAATAGTTGTTTTAAATTTTAATATTTCACTATATTTACACTATATTTAAATAAATGCAATATTTATATTTAGTTGCAATGTTGAAAGTTAATCATCTTTCATTTGCTTTTATTTCGCAGTCGGACCCAGACCAGGGGCCCGAGCATCATAGCCCCTCCCCGACGGATGACGTGTTCCATGGTCCCGTTTCTCCTCCTCCTGGTCACCCTCCTCCTCCACCCCCCTATCTGCCGCCTCAGCCGTCTATAGAGGAGGCCCGGCAGCAAATGCACTCTCTACTGGACGATGCCTTCGCCCTCGTGTCTCCTTCGTCTCAGGGCAGCACAGCTGGCATCACTCTGCCTGGGGTCGGTCTCAGCCCCGGACCCCCGCCTCCTTTGAGCCCGCCATCCCGTGGTCCTCGGCCCTGGGGCCCAGGATACCTGCCTTTGAATCCCTACACAGGGGTAAGAACAATCCATAGTGAATTAGTAATGAATACCATTTGTAGCCTTAGTTAAAAAAAAAAAAAAAAATGTAAACAACATGCTGTGTCCTAAAAATATTTGGTTTAATGGTTAACCTGGCCCTAGCCAGATGAATTTCGCTCCGCCTAGCTTCACTCATCCATCTGGAACCGATCCATTGAAATGGCGTTTCAGAAGGCTGGGCCTTATCAAAAATTCTTGCATATGATTGGATAAGCCACTTGTCTGTCATCTTTATCGACGTGCTATTTCAACCACTCACACCGAAGCCAACCCGTGAAAAAAAAAGCCTTAAGAGCCGTTCTCTGATGTTCTTTTAATGAAACAATATTAGGTAGATTGGACAACACGGATGAAATAGCAGCATCAATGTTAACGCTTGTTTCCTCGATGCGAGCCGCCATTGTTGTCTGAATCAAAACAGTCTCACGGTCGCTTCTCCACTACGTCACATCTATGAAACTCCCGCCCTGCGTCCTGATTGGCTAAACCATAAAGTTGGTTGGAGAAATCACTCTCAATGGAAGAGGTTCCAGATGGATGTGAGTGAAGCTAGGCGGAGCGAAATTCATCTGGCTAGGGCCAGGTTAGAACATGGTTCCTACAGTAATGGAATAATTCACCAAAATTTAAAAACGATTATTTTCGGGCCTGGAGAATTGAGGAAAAACGATCTATTAGTTAGTTATCTTAAAAATATATATATATGCTCAAGAATATTTCATGGTCTACAAATCAATTTAAATTATTTTCAAAATTCACTTTTGACCTTACTTTTAACTCTATAAACAAACATAACGAGTCGGAAGGCTTTATTTATCAAACATCTCTGTGTTGCATCAGTCTGTGGAGGATCAGATCCGTGCACTAATCAGTTAAGGACACCCCCATCTGTCAACCGTAAATATACCCTTGACTTTAGATGTCAGGTCAAACTGACCTTGGAACAGCCTCTCTGATTTCAGCCCTACACGAACCTGGAACCAGCAGATCACAGATCTTTATTATTATTATTAATCGTCCTGCTATGAAATCATGAATGAAACCTCAAATTGTGCGGCTTGTTGAGGAGAGGTGTTATTACTTTTCTTAGCGCTTGGACGTGGGATTTTCCAGTCTTTTTTGAACACATCCTGTTCAAAGAGAAACCCCTAGATGATCCACATTCATGTGATGATGATGAAAGCTGATGTGTTACTGTTCCCTTTGTACAATCCAATACTTATATGATTTCCCCTTGTCTAAAGCTGCGGTCACGCTACACTTTATGCTCCATTTGATTTCCATCCAGAACAGAGACGCAAGCATATGTGTCAAAGTTTTGTCTTCGTTTTATTGAACTATGACTTGAATTTGAATTTGTTTGCATCTAGATTAAAAATAAAACACTAAATACAATAATTAAGATATTAGTCAAATTAAATAATTAAAATAAATAAATTGTGTAATTGTACATCACAATATTATAATGTAGATTTATGAATAGTGACTTTGCTTAATTGAATTACATTTAACAGTCATATTACGTTTTTAGTATGGTTAAAGATCAACTTGAAGTGAGCATAGGAGGGTGGCAAAGGTAATCTAAAAAATGATCTAAAAATACAGGAAATAAGCATGTAAAAAAAGGACATTTATAAATGAACATCAAAACATCAACATTTGAGCACCCACATTTACATTTAAGCATGTATAAATCCATGTTTTCTTCTTTATTGTGACACATTTAAAACTTGTGTCTGCTTCATAAGACCAGAGGTGCAATGACTAAAGGATTTCTGGTTACAGTGGTTTGTTTCAATCAGTTAATTTCTTGATTTCATTATGAATATGTTTTGATGTGTGATAAACCGTACTAGAGCAATAATTTGATGCTCTGGAATCACATCAGAGGAACACCGACTTGGGGTTTTCCACAGATCAGGAATAAACATCCCAGAATGGAAGCCTCATCTGTCAACACTGTGTCTTGAATGAAGTATTTCTGTTAGATTGAGGCCTTTGAGTGGAAGGGAAAGAGGGGATTGCAAAGGCCAACTGAGGCAAAATATGAACCGACTAATAACTCAAATGTTTATTTAAGAGTCAAGATGGAACAGGGAATGGTGCGCTGTCCTTAAAATGGCATTCCCAGCTCAACTATTTAAAAGCTTTTCTGTTTTCTGGGTCACAGGGTTTATTTAGGCTGATAGACAGAAACACCAGTTTGGGTGGAACATACAGCTACTAATGTGTTTTAGACTTAGCAATGTATTAAATTAAACCTTTTATGCATTAAATCATTAAGTGCAATGGATGTGCCAAGAATCATCAATCTGTTATAAGCTCAACGACTGCGTGTTTGTGTGTATTTCTTTCAGAGATATGCTGAATTAGGTCTGCCTCCTTCCAGTGTGCAAGGTTTACTACATAGGTGAGTATATTAGGGATATGGATTTTTTTATTTCAGAGCATGGTGGCCGATTGCCGACATTAAGATGATACGCTATATATGATATCACACTATTTAATTGAAAGATAGTAAATAACACATGCACAACAATTGTAGAAATACAAATTATATTTATTTGACATATTTACTAAATTAGAAATAATTGGAAAATAAATCATTATGCAACAAATTTATTTAAGTTTGATTAAAAGGGGGGGGGTACTCAATAATCTTGTACAGTATGTCTGTGTGCACTGGCAATCATATTTTCTCAAATAAATACTGGGTAGCACTACTTTTACATCGTTCTCAGCACAGCACTGTCAAAATAAAAGTCCACTTCCGATGCTTAACTTAATCCGATAATTTTAAAAAATGCCAAATATCAAGACAATATATCAGCCATGGCGATATATGGCGAACTACTAGAGTTTTATTGAGGTCATGAAGGTTTGTGTGTTATTCTGGAACTGTGAGCAAATCCCATTTCAGCCGTCGGTTAATGGGAAAGATCAAGTCACTTTTTGTTAGTGCAGTGTGATTTGTTAATAGCTGGGGTCTGAAGTCTTCCTATCTCTACAGACAGGGATTGGGGCCCGGCTACATCCCTTCAGGAGAAGCCCTTCCTGTTGAACAGCTACAGCCGGAGTCGCTTTACACTGGTCGAGGTGGACTCGCGCTTACAGATGATCTGCCCTCCTCCGCCAGGCCACGACCTGTAGGTGGCACTACAGGTATGAGTTTAAAGGTTTAACTAGGAAAAAAATGTGCTGATATGAAATGTTTGAAAGAAAAGAGTGATGGATGCATGGATAAAGACAAATGACGCAATATAAAGTATACTGTAGGTTACATACATGTCTGTTCTGTTCACAGGTGCCCAGCTACATCATTTAACCCACGCTGGTCTGACGGGTCGTGTAGGGGACTGCCGGCAGCCTGGTGGGTTAAACTGGAGCCCGTATCATGAGGACGACAGCAAATTCGCTAACAACAGAGAGCCTGTAAGTTTAAATACTTTCTTTCTTAATTAAAAAAGGGACAAATAACATATTGAAGTCTTTAAAGTCAATTTGTATGGACATTACCATAGATAGATAGATGGATAGATAGATAATATTATAGTATGCATTTATTAATGTTTTGAATTAAACTAATATGTAAATGAAAACTAAAAATATAAGTTACATTTTAGTCATTTTGTTATTTTCTTTTGTAATTTTTCTCTTTTTTTTTTTTTTTTTTTTTTTGTAAGTCAACGTAGTAAACTTATTTTATTTCAGTTTCAGGCAACATTTCTAATTTAAGTTTAGGCTTTTCATCTAATATTTATATTTTATTTCAGCTTTATTGCAGTTAACACCATTTTTTTAAAATAGTTTGTTAAAAAATAGCAACACTGAGCTGAAACCCTTTGACCTGAAAGATTGATTGACCCCTTATATTTTAATAACTGAACAACATATTTGCTGTTCTCTAATATGAGCTGTTCTCTAATGTCAGTTAATGGTCACGTGACATGCAGGTAAACAAATAAAAAATTTCATCTTTTTTTCTTTTCTTAGTATTTTATTTTAATTGTGAAAAATAAAGTTGTCCATTACTACATCCACAAACTCCACATCCATGAAAACTCTGACAATATTACAATTTTATTATTATTAATTTATTATAATAAATCATGGCTTTTTTCTGTTATTAGACTGAAATTTTAGGATTAATGTCAGCAGTACACTGACATGACAGCAGTAAATAAAAAACACCATTCCATGCTTCTTATACACATTATATATATATATAAAAAAGAGTATATAAAAAAAAACTTGAACTAAAATAAACTCTAATAATACAGGAATTATTCAAAGAAATAGTATACTATATATGCGGGCTTCAAGAAGTATAGAATATGTCCTCTTCAAACACTTACTATTATCACTCCTTTCTGCCTCCGTAGGAGTCTTTTTCTCACTTAAACTCTTTAATCTTTGTTTTAATCTTCTTTCACTCATTTCTGCCTTCCTTCCTTCCTTTCTTCATTTCTTTTGTTTAGGTTCTTGGCTCTCTTGACTACAGCTCCATCTCTTTATTCCAGACCTCCAGGAATGGCCTGAAAGAGCCATCTTCCACTTCTGCCCACCTGGACTCTCTCGGCCTGGGCTACGCTCCCTCCGCTCCCCTAGAGGAGCCTTCCCCTCCCAACCACTCGTCCGCCTCCCTCATCAAAGCAATCCGAGAGGAACTGATGCGCCTCTCCCAGAAACAGGCAGCGGTACCCAGCTACCACAGCTGAGACCTGCCCCCTCCACCTCCAACAGGCAAAAACTGCACTACACTGCACTGTACTTCCCATGGAAGTGGCTTTTTTGAGAGGACGATGACTGTGCGTCATGTAGCCTCTGCTGCCGCCTGGTGGCTGAGAGCATTAGGACAGGAAGAGTAGACATTTCTCCTTTACTCCCATGTTCCTCTAGCCTGGTTAAAACCAGACCATTCTCAGTTGTAACTGAGTTATGGTCTGGCAAAGCGTCATAGACAAATCATTTCCAGAGGGGCGTCACCAACGGACGTCGCGGATAGACCTAAAACCAGTCAGATCGATGAAGGAGATGACGTATGCAGAGCGGCGGGGAATCTCCGAGTGTTGTTCTTTGCTCGGTTTTTAACAAAAAGGAAACGTTCAAATCGCTTAAAACAGACGCGATAGCTGATTCGACCGAGTGATGTTTGACGGCGGGATCCATTTTTGTAATGTAGGCTACAAAATCTGCTTCAAAATCCCAGCGCTGTCGTCATCATGTAAAGCCCGCCCCAACGTTTCTGATTGGTGCCTCGATTTCGACGGATTGGAAATGGGCTTGAATGAGCTCTTTGCCAGACTAACTTTCAGAGCAAATCTAAATTTGCCGGAAGTTGTCTGTTTTCCCAGGCTAATGTTCCTCTCATGTTCTCCCAACAATTTAGTTGTTTAAAACTCAAGCAGTGTCCTGAGACTGAAGAACAATGTCTTTTACCTTTACAGTCGCATATGTAATTTGGTAGCAAATTATTATTAGAGTTTTGTGTGTGTGTGTGTTTATTTTGAATTTTTGTTGTTTCTTTGCTGTGTACACTGCCTTCACATTTGAATTTTATACCTTGCACTGGCTCTTGAAAATTGAACTGCTTTTGATACCTTAATTGAATCTGTAATTTTTTGCGGTTTGTTTTGTTATGATTTATTTCTCTTCGAGCATCTTCTGCCTGTCCTCTTGGAGTGCTGATTCTTTTATATACCTGTTTAATGGACATAGCATTCATAATACAGTATTGAACCCTACACATATTGTCTTAATTATACTTTAGGGTCCAGTTATAGTGTTTGAAGTAGTGACGTTTTCCCATCTCCATATGCCTTGGTTATGTTTGGCATCTACAAAAGAGCTGGGCATACAGCTTTATGTTCAAATTAAAGCAGTGTTCCAGGTTCAACTTGACAGATTGTAAACAAACAAAAAAATGCATTTTTAGCAAGGTATTAACAATGCAATAGTTGTTCTCGAACTGTAATCTGCGAGTCGATTTGCTGATTTAAAAAAAAAAATGTTTTTAAATAATATTAATTAAATAATAAAAATAAGTATAATTGAGTCAATGATAAAAATAGAATAATAGTTAAATAATTGTAATGTCAATGAATTGTACATGAATTATTGTAATGAATTAATCAACTATCAATAGATTAACTGATTGTGTTCACATTCATTTTGATGTAACTTCAAGTAAAAGGTTAAAGTTTTCAAGTAACTTTAGTATCACTACCATTTAGAGATTTTTTTTTTTTTTGGAAAAAAAATTCTTATGCTCACCAAAGCTGCATTATTTGATCAAAAATACAGTAAACACAGCAATATTGTACATTTATTATTACAATTAAAAATAACTCTTTTTAAATATTTAAAAATGTAATTTATTCCTGTGATGCAAAGCTGAATTTTCAGCATCATTACTCCAGTCTTCAGTGTCACATGATCCCTCAGAAATCATTCTAATATGCTGATTTGCTGCTCAAGAAACATTTCTTAATATCATACATTTTTTTGTAAAACCGTGATAATAATTTTTTTAATCAAGATTCTTTAATTAACAAAAAGTTCAAAAGAAGGTCAAGAGAACTTATTGACCCCAAACTTTTGAATGGTAGTGCGTTTCAATATACAGCATAGAAACTAAGAATAATTTGTACTCTATTCACAACTATATTTATTCATCTCTATAAAGCCCTGCCAAAAACACGTTTTTTTATGTTTTACAAACTGTGGTAATCAACAGTACATAACAGATGCTGGAGAAAATCTGCTCATTTTGATCCCGGAACATTCCTTAAACTGTCCATCTGCTTCTCAAAATTAAATTTTTGTGAAATTTGGTGATAAATGCATCAGTAGGTGGTGAATCACAAACATACACACACAGTGTATTGGCCTGAGTACTTACAGTACCACTCTGTATTGCAATACTTTGAACTCAAAACATCAATTAAGGTCAGGGTTATGTCTAAAGATATTTCTGGCTTCTTTCCCCAACTGTTTGCTGTGGCCATGAAGTGCTCATCATTTCATAGCAGAATTGTTTATTATAATTATTGATCCAGGATGCACTATTGCTTATTAAACTGCTGTTGATCAAATGGGTACAGTATATTCCTCTGTAACTTCACGCTTTTGATGTGTTAGGAAAGCAGAAAACCGTAGTATTAGACTCACTAAAACACTGATCCTTTAGCTATTTGTACTTCATTTCATGCTGAAATTGTGTTCTTGCCTTTGTGCTAAAACTATTTTTGTGTTAATGTTGGAAACAGGAGCATCATTTGCTCTTAGAAAAGGATAATTCTGTTACTTTCTCAGTTGATCTGCCCTTGTTTATTTGTTGGAATGATTTTTTTTTTTTTCAATTTTGTTAAGTTTGTCTGGTTGGAACTTCCTTGACCTGTAGTTACAAATCTGCTGATAATTTAAGTGACAATTAAAAATTACTACCATATGATTCACTGTTGTTTGCAATATCAAGCTTTACTGAAACCTGATTGGTATGTTTTCATGTTTGAATCAAATGACTTTCAGCATTCATCAGAATTGAAAAACATGTAGTTGCTATTCACTTCATAAAATACCATTGAGATCTTGTTAGACTCACTTACACGGAGCTTTTTTTTTTGCAGAGTTGCTTTTAACTCATTTAAGTTGCTGCCTTAAATTAAGTACAATCAACTTGGATGTTTAAATCATTTCAACTTAAATTAGTTGAATCATGTATAACTTATCAAAATACATTTTTGTAAGTTTTTTTTATGAGTTAAAGCAATGTAAAAACATATGTTGTCATAACTTATTGATCATATATTTTTTACAGCACATCCTGGTGGATAAACTGGTAGTACAATATCTGATGCATTCTTTCCTATAAAATTGCAAAAAGTGTTTTTTATATTTTTCATATTCATATATTATACATATTTTTCCTTTAGATTAGATATAGATTGTAGTTGCTGCGTTAAAGGAACTTTGCCAGTCGACAACAACTTAATCTGAAACTGACTTCTCTAAAAGATAAAAAATCTATGCCTTATATTTTCAGACATTATACCATTTATTTTAAATCCAGTCCAGTAAAGATGCCTCTGAAGTCACCTACTTCATTTTGCATTTACAGCCCAAATCCAATAGATGGCGAATCTTATAAGGATAATTCACCTAAAAATGACAATTCTGTCATCTTTTAAATAACTACGTCATTCCAAACCTGTATGAAATTTTGGTATCACTTTAGTTTAGGATCCAATTCTCAGTATTAACTAGTTGCTTATTAGCATGCATATTACTAGGATATTGGCTGTTTATTAGTACTTATGAAGCACAGAATAATACCTTAATCTGCATGACAAAATATTCTACATTTCTAATCATACCCAATACCTAAACTCCTAATTAGTAATGACTATTAATAGTTAGTGAGGCAAAAGTCATAGTTATTGGTTAGTTAAAAGTGAGAATTGGACCCTAATCTAAAGTGTGACCAATTATTTTTAGAAATCTCAATTGATGTTGGCTTATTATATTTACTTTTGTGTAGTTTTATAAATGTGCAGATACACTATTATGAACTGCAATATGTAGAATTTCACATTTTCATCCACTAATATCAACTTGTCATGCAACAACTGTATCAGACTGACAAACCAAAATAACTTGAGGCTTGTTGTTTTCTTTAATTATTCAGGTCTAAATAATCAGGCTTTCTCTGAAAAAAATCCACCCATCTGCACAGTCTGTCATTTAAAATACATGGATTATAAAAGCTTTGTTATTAAGTCATAGTGGCTTCACATCACTTCATTCAGACGCTCATTCTCACTGAACCCACGTTTCTCTGGTGCACATATGGTACCTCGGCTCCTCGTGGAGTGGAAACTGCAGTCCTGTTTACATTCTCGAACAAAAGGGCTCATCAATGTTTCAGCAGCACTGCATTGTTCAATTTGTCCACCTTGTGTAATGTGGCGAGTGAGTGCTAATATTGGCCTTCTCAAATGTGGACATATTTTTAGACTAATCTATATATTTATGCATGTAATATTGAGTCTTAACATGGCTGCCTAGCTGACTTTATATTATGTGATCTTTTTACCAATGTAGCCTACTGTGTTTTTGTAGTTTTACACTACAGTGTGTCAGTACCCTGCTGGATAGACTATGGCTAGTCACAAGCATATTTTGTTTTGTTTTTTGGATGCTATATGTTCAGCCACTTAGCTATGTGAACCAGCAAGTTTTCCTTGATTAACTAATGTCAAGAAAAAGATTGAGGTGGCTAACCAGCATCTTCAGCTAAGTTTTGCTAGTGAAGTGCCTAATTTTGCTAGTGCGTTAGCAAGACTAGCACAAAACCAGCATAAGCCTCTCTTTCCCTGCTGAAAATACCAGCTAGAATTAGGCTAATGTCTTTAACTACTAACATTAATCTTTTTTTTTCTCTTTTTTTTTTTCAACAAAAGTTATATTTTTGTCAAATGTAATGGCCCTTTCACACCAAAAGTGAAATGAATAAGCCTCAGGCTGAAAGAATGCAAATTTCCATGTGTACAGTAGAGGGCGCACCTCAAACAAACCTTCAAGCTGTGCTGCCATTCTGGACTGCAGAAGAAAAGGATGCAGGAGAATAAAGTTCAACACTCTTACTTCAGCAATAAAAAAAAAATTTAAACACAAATGTGATATCTAAAGTCATTTTTGCTTATTGGTATGGTTGAAGTGGAACCATAAATTGTCAGCAGCAAAGACATACAGTATATTTGTGTAATTTAATTTAAAATTGTGTAATTTTTTTTATTCATTTTGAGGAAATCTGAATCTGTTCCGTGCAAGTAAAATGAGCAAAATGCATGTTCACATTAGTCTATAAGTACAATAACCATCAACGCCTCTGCACCTTTATTCCCGATTTCTCTCAACATGGGAACAGAAGAGGTGTCAGTCAATAAATTGGAAAACAAAGTTTTCATTACTTTTAACTCAGGTAAAACATTACTTTAGATTTTACAACAAAATAAATATGTATCTAGTTACTTGAAATAAGTAATCTGATTACGTAACTCACGTTACTTGTAATGCGTACCCCAACACTGCACATAAAATAATATTAATGATAAGAGGCGACTTTTATTACATTTCTCCGGCGCAAAATGAACCTTTGGTCTAATAAAACATTGGTACCTAGTCAACCGTTCTCTGAGATTTGTTTTCATGATAATCGAATGTAAAGAGTTTTATCTCTAAAAACTGTTTAGCGTAACGCTAGTAATGGGGGCATTTAATAAGTAAAAAGAAATCGCTAGTTAATACCACTAACAAGGCTCAAAATAGCCCCACACGAACACAGTAACATAATGAGGGTCCCTACATGCAAAACGAAAGCATTGAGAACTTTGTAAGTGTACAGACCGTTTAATAAGAAGATATTTTATAAAGACAGTCCACTTCGTGTATACAGACAGGAGCCATCTTTGGAAAACAGTCTCAACTAGTCAAACCACGAACGCCATTCAGTTCAGAAGTTCACTGAACTTCAGACAGTTCAGCTCACTTAGCACGTCGTTCGTGGTTTGATTAGTCGAGACTGTTTTCCAAAGATGGCTCCTGTCTGTATACACGAAGTAGACTGTCTTTATCTTTATCTTCTTCTTAAACGGTCTGTACACTTACAAAGTTCTCAATGCTTTGTTTTGCATGTAGGGACCCTCATTATGTTACTGTGTTCGTGTGGGGCTATTTTGAGCCTTGTTAGTGGTATAAACTAGCGATTTCTTTTTACTTATTAAATGCCCCCATTACAGCGTTATACGCTAAACAGTTTTTAGAGATAAAACTCTTTACATTCAATTGTCATGAAAACAAATCTCAGAGAACAGTTGACAAGGTACCAATGTTTTATTAGACCAAAGGTTCATTTTGCGCCGGAGTTCTCCTTTAAGTTCAACTTTTTGCATTTAATATGCATTTAAACTAATATTAAATTTAAATTAAATAACATGCAATTAAGTGTCCCTTACATTACATTCAGCACTTAAGTACTATATATTCTTATTATAATAGATATTATTTCTGTAATAAAAAGCATGCTAAAGTGTTCTTCTTTTTCACAAGGGTATGCTAGTATAGTCTTGCTAACAGGATAACATAAGAATTCACAGAGACCATACTTTAGGTAACTTTAAACCAAACCTTAGTTTATTAGTCTTAACTGTAAACAAGCAGCGTTACGCTTGTGAAAAAGAAGACATATTGTACACTTAATACACTTAATATTAGATGTGCCCTTGTGTACTTCAAATCTTAAAGGGGTGGTTGATTATGATTTCACTTTTCTAACTTTAAATAGTGTGAAATGTTGCTGTTTGAGCATAAACAATATCTGCAAAGTTACAACGCTCAAAGTTCAAAGCAAAGAGAGATATTTTCTTTTAAAGAAATTGCTTTTTAAGGACTACAACAAATGACTGATAGGGACTACAGGACATTACTCACGGGTTAGTGACATCACCAACCCTAAAATTTACATAAACCCTGCCCCCGGGAACGCGATTTATAGATTATCATGACAGAATATGCTAATCAATGACTAGAAGATAACTACACATAAGCTACATAAATTCATCACTTAACCATTCAGAAATGTCATGTTGCATTCTACATGTTGTCACTTTCTCTTGAGTCTCTCCATCATTGTCTGACTCCGGTTTGAACATAAAAGGCTAAACGTTTTTGAAATTTTCAGGGCATGTCTGTGTGAAGTAAAAGGATACAAGCTGTTGAAGCTCCACCCTCTGTGACAGGAGCAGCAGCTCATTTGCATTTAAATGGACAGACACAAAAAACATGCGTTTTTTACATGCTATATACAAATAGCTGTGGTATATTTTTAGCTAAAACTTCACATACACACTCTGGGGACATCAAATACTTATTTTACATCTTGTGAAAAGGGCATTATACCACCCCAAATAAGATTTTTAAGTCCAATGACCTGTTCTGATGTCTCTGATAACCCTTTCTCCCTCTTTTGCTCCTTGCCACAACCCACCACAATTGAGTTTCACTAAAGGCCTATCAGTTACTGTGGCTCTGAAACCCAACACCTGTGCTTGGCACACTGGGATGCGCAAGGACAATGCCACAGGCCTTTGGCAGGGGGAGTACCTGCTCAGGTAACCAGACACTCGGACACCCCCACAAGCCCATCACTCGCAAAACCCTGAGCTTCACAATCATCCTCAGAGAGAGCAGGTTAAGAGGAAGAACCAGTACAGAGGAGATTGCAGTGCATTCAACAGGTTTTTAGTTGATGATTTGACCGGGATGTGTTCAGAAGTTTCTCAGAAGCATTCATGGAGAAAGTTATCGGGGCTGTTCCTCTGCAAAACATGTTGAGTCTCTGAGCAAAACTTAATCGTTTGCAGGAAGGTCTCTGGAGGTGAATTTTTTTTTTAGATCTTTAGCGTGGAACCATGGAAAACCGTCAAACTCTGATGGAATCCTGAAATGCTTTTGCGTATTGGGATCTCATCCATAAACTGGAGCTTCAACATTTGATTGCATTCTAAAAGCTGCTGTTTTACTTAAAAAGGAAGCGCTTGTATCTCCTGGCGTGATGCACGAGCTCCCATGCTCAGCGCTACAGTACTGTTTTGGTGGTCCTCCAGAAGTTTCTGCTGACCCCGCTCCATACTTGGACTCAGAACTCTCTAAAAATGGGTCAGATCCTGCCATGGGCTCAGTCATTGTCACTCAGCCTGGTCCAGTAAACCCAGTGAGGACTGAAAGCCAGCCTTCATTCAGCTGCATCTCCATCCAGGCCAAGACTAATGGAACTAACTCCAAAACCAAAGAATCGGGAACTACCCATTCCTACCCAAGCTCAGAAGGGCTCTCAGAGGAAGACGATGCCCTGGATGACAGCCCTGTTCTGGACACAAAACGTCCACATATTCCCCGTCCATCTATCATCAGGCCACAAAAGGTATGAGCACTGTATGTCAGTAATATTTGCGTTGTACTTTTCTAGTATGATCAGATTGAGGTTTGTCAGTGTGCGAATTTGCTTGATGATTGCCGATGTATTTCCTATTTAAGTTTGGGTGGGACATAATGATTCCCTTTTTAAAAGTTATAGCCACTAGGATTTAGGCTGAATTGGAAATAGGATACTAGTTTTAATATTTCTATCTTTTTTGTGGCAGAAAATATATTTAAATGGCAGAAACTGCAAGAGTAGTATGCTAGCATGCAATTCTGTTGAGTTCTATCACAGCCATGCACCGTGATTAGCTACTTGCTAGTCAGTTGCAGGTGTTATTAGGGGGAGGGGCATTCACATTCTAGAGAGCATTTGATTGGACAAAAATCTTTGTAGAGCAAGATGATGTCTTTAATATTTTGGTCCTTTATCCAAAAAGAGAAAGACTATAGTTGTGCCCCATATTATGTATTATTTATTATGCACTATGTGCACTTTTAAAAACAAAGAATCTTTTTTCCGCTATAAAGAAGGCAAAAGAATATGTACACTGTAAAAAATGATCGTGATTTTAACGGTAAAAGACTGTAAAAATGCTACAGTGAAAAACTGTTAATTGGTTAACAGAAAGTTTCCTTACTATATACGGTAAATATACCGTATATTCCTTACTATATACGGTGATAGACCTAACGGTACACTTAATGTAATTTTACTGTAAAATACCGTTAAATTTACAGTTTTTGAAAGTGAAAAAGAACAACTCATTGTATAATTTACAGTGAAAAACCGTAAATTGACATTCCCACAATTCCCTGCGTGACACTTCACATTTGATGTATTTTTGTTGAAATAACCATGTTTCTTCTTAGTTTTCTTAGTTCTTTTCTAATCAGTTATGCACATTAGAGTTTTATGTTACATATAATGTTGTTAAATTAACGTTTATTGCATTTTTTAAATTTCATGTGTTACCATGATGCTGTTTAGTGTTTGTGCGAATCAGACTGTGCAGCTTCTTTATATTAGTACTAACTTTCTCGTGGAAGAGCTGCTTGTGATGAGCTTTGATTTATCATGTGACTTTCATCACTGCTGTGATGATTGTTGTTTGTCAGTGTATTACAATTGTACAAAACAGATATTAATACATAAATAGGTTGGTAAATTAACATTATATCAGATAATGAAATACGGTTTATTACTGTAAATTTTAAGTCAAGTCTGTAAAACCAATAACGTCTGTACCATATTTTTGACGGTAAAGTTCTGGCAACCACAGCTGCCGGTATTTTACCGTAAAAATGGCATTTTATTTTTTACAGTGTAATTAGCACATATCAACAACATTTCATTATGATAGAGTAGGTGTTGGTTTGTGACTAAATAATTTCTTTACATTTTTCCCTGTATGCTCTTTTATGTCACAGCTCAGTAAAGTTGCTTGCGAAAGGCTTGAGTTTATGTGTGTTTTTGTGAGTTGTCCAGAACTGAGTGTCCAAGAGCAAAGTTATGTACTTTCAGAACACATGCCATTGAGATGAATGGGATGCTAATGAATAGCTCTCTGCAGGTATTGTAAACCTCCCTGAATGCTGCTTGTCCCACGTCATCACTGCCCATAAATCCGGCATCCCGTCTCTCCTCGATGAAGATTGATCTTCCCCATGTTTGACCTCTAGGTGCACACAGCCCGTCTTTCACTTCCCCTGCTGCGACAAGGACTCTTTTTAGATTCGTGCCAAGTGACTTTTCTTTGTGTTTTAATTCAAACAAATGCTTCTTTATGGGCACACACAAACTCATACGCGCACAAAACACAGTAGCGTTGTAGTAGCAGCCAGTGCTGCTGACAAGAGCGCTCGTGTTGAAGTAATATGGTAGTATGAGACACCTGGTACCCTCAAAGATAGGTCAGTTACGGTCTCGAGTTCAAATGCAGTGAAAATGTGTGTGGTCAATTAAAGAGAAGTGGGGGATGGATGCCATTAAAGGGCTATCATTTTTCTACAGGAGCATCTAACTGCTGCATATGCGGTGTGTGTGTGTGTGTGCGTGTGCGTGCGTGTGTGTGTGTGTGTAGTGATGATTGCTCATTTACACACTCTCATGTGAAACATGATTCAGAGATTAAACCTTGCTACAGCTATCAAGTTATCAAGCCCTATGTTTTGTGCCTCATATAATAGTCATTAAGTGACAATGAATATATATATATATATATATATATATATATACACACAGTATATATAGGCCTACATATATATATATATATATATATATATATATATATAATATATATATATGTAGGCCTATACTGTGTATACACACACACACACACACTGTGTTCCAAATGATTATGTAAGTGACAAATCTGTAGGATTTCAGTACAATAAACATTCAGATTTTTTTTTTTTTTTGGCAACACTTTACAATAAGGTTCCATTTGTTAACATTAGTTAATGCATTAGTTAACATTAACTATCCATGAACAACATCTCTGTTCAGCATTAGTTAATATTTGTTAACGTTAACTCACACATGTACTAATGCATCAATTCACATTAACAGCACGATTAGTTAACATTATCCATTAGTTAACATGAACTAACCATGAACAATGCCTGTAAATAGCTTTACTGTTTTGTAAGGTTAACTTACTGTACATATTTACATTAGTTTATGTAGCAGTTGAGACACACTAAGTATGAACATTTCTAACTCACCATGTTACCCTAAATGTAAAAATACTGTTGTGTACCAACACTCTTTCATATATATATATAAGGCATTGATTTGTTGGTAAACATAATTCAGCGGAAAACAAATGTTTGTAACACATCAGTTAATGTTGAATAGTGTACACTTTACAATAAGGTTAATAAATTCCATTAATAAATGCTATGTTAATGGTAATTAATGTTAATAAAGAGTCTACAAATGTTAGTAACACATCAGTTAATGTTGAAATAGTGTACACTTTTCACTAAATCCATGTACGTATTTGAATGTAAGTAATGATAGTAAAGTGCGTATAAACATGAACAACATTTGTTTTCCGCTGTAGAATTATGTTTACCAACAAATCAATGCCTTATATATATGAAAGAGTGTTGATAAGGTACACAACAGTATTTTTACATTTAGGGTAACATGGTGAGTTAGAAATGTTCATTCGTGTGTCAACTGCTACGTAAACTAATGTAAATATGTACAGTAAGTTAACCTTACAAAACAGTAAAGCTATTACAGGCATTGTTCATGGTTAGTTCATGTTAACTAATGCATTAACTAATGTTAACTAACCGTGCTGTTAATGTGAATTGATGCATTAGTACATGTGTGAGTTAACGTTAACAAATATTAACTAATGCTGAACAGAGATGTTGTTCATGGTTAGTTCATGTTAACTAATGCATTAACTAATGTTAACTAATGGAATCTTATTGTAAAGTGTTACCAGGTTTGGTGTTTTTTGTTTTTTTTCCCCCATATCTTTTTAGATAACCGGTATCAATCTCAGACAGGTTCGTTTAGAAGTTTGGAAGGTCTTCTAAGGTAAACGGAACCTACTTAAAGAGGTTGTTCCACATTATTAAGCAAGTCACAGTTTTCGTGCAATGGGAAGGAAGAAAGATCTTTCTGAAGATGAAAAGCATGAAATGGTGAAATACACCCACTGTAAATGTTTCTCTTTGTAAGCTTTGGTTAGGGGTGACTGAAATGCAGCTTAATGCACAACTGCCAGGCTGAGGTTCTTGAGACTCCAGAGACACCAGCAGCTTTAAATACCTGTTTGCTGCTCAACAGTGGATTTGTAAATAGCTCCCCTTTTACTACAATTAATTTGAGAAACTTTCATTAATAAGACCAAGTTCATATTTGACCAAGTTCTCCTATGCTCTAATCACTCACAAATCTTTTGACAGTTCGATAATCTCTATTCAATTTTTGCAAATAGTTGGTTTCATGCCTTTTGCTAGACATTGCATTGCACCATACTTTTCATCTTCAGAAAGATCTTTCTTCCTCCCTATATTGCATGAGAACTGTGACTTGCTTAATAATGTGAAACAGCCTCTTTAAGTAGGTTTTGCATTTACCAATGAAGACCTGGCAAACTATTAACTATTGTCTGAGATTGAGACCAGTTAGGCTAAAAAGATACGAGAAATCAAATCTGCATCTTCTCCCTTTATTTAAATATTATTAAGAAATTTAGATTTTTGAGATTCTGTAAATATGTAGTTGTGCTTGGAGTCAAGATCTGAATTCTGACTTGTGATGCCGCCATAATGACACCGTGTTCGTTCATTGGCCAGAGGAGAACTGGCCACCCGACTGAGCCTGGTTTCTCCCAAGGTTTGTTTTCTCCAATCTGTCACCTGATGGAGTTTGGGTTCCTTGCCACTGTTCCTGGCCAGGCTGTCATACAAAGAAATTATGAAAATATGCAAAAACAAGAGAGAACCAACAACATATAATATAACTAGTCAATGTATCCTTTTTTCAGTGAGCTTTTTGTTTTTCTATGCTTCTTCTTTTTTTTTTTTTGCATAGTAAAATAAAACCTAGCTGTTTAGTTTTGTCAGATAAACCTTAACTAAGTTAAGTGTTTTGATCTTCCCTCATATTTCAAATATCTAAAAAAATAAATAAAAAAAATATGTTCCTTATATTTTTATCGAGGAGGTTTAATTGAACTTGTAGGGTCATTAAAAACAAATATCCCCTCCGGACATCACTTTTGGCCACTAGCTTACTGTTTTTTGAAAACTACAAATTCAGACATTCTTTACTGTTTTTCATATGTGTATATCTGAAGAAAATGTGAGTAGCGCAAAACTCACTGTCACAATTCTAAGGTGTTATAGCACGTTTCTATGTGGTTTCTCGTCTCTGTGATGTTCTGGTAACTAACTATGGCTCACATTCATCCTTTGATGCAAATTTATGGGATTTTCTCGCTTTTTTCTCATATACAGTATATGTCAGGGTTGTGGTGCGGGTTGAAGAAGAGTCTAAGGCAAGAAGGCTCCAATTTAAACATTTACTGATAACTAACTCAAAACAGGTACAGGCAGGCAAACAAAACTCACACTAATACAACCATACATAGACGACGACCGACCAAGACTGAATGAACAGAAGCAAACTAAATACAGAGACAAATGAACACTAACGAGGTGAAGACAGGTGACACAGATAATGATGACGAGGGACAGGTGGATAATGAGGGAGTGAGTACAGGTGTGGAGACGATGAGGATTCTGGGAAGTGTAGTGAAGATGACTAAGACAGACAGGTGCAGACGAAGACTGTGACAGAACGCCCCCCTTCAACAAGGCGCGACCTCGCGCCGTAGAACATCAATGGGGTGGGGGGGCGGGCGCCCTGAAGGCTGGCCAGGGCGTGGCCAAACTGGGACGGGAAGCCTCCAGGGCGGATCAGGAAGTGCAGGCGGCCAGGGCGGGGCAGGACGAGCAGGACGTGGCCAGGGCGGAGCAGGACATGGGCGTGGCCAGGGCGGTGGAGACCCTTCGGGCGGCCATGGCGGTGCGGACCCTTCGGGCGGCCATGGCGGTGCGGACCCTTCGGGCGGCCATGGCGGTGCGGACCCTTCGGGCGGCCATGGCGGTGCGGACCCTTCGGGCGGCCATGGCGGTGCGGACCCTTCGGGCGGCCATGGCGGTGGAGGCCCTTCGGGCGGCCATGGCGGTGCGGACCCTTCGGGTGGCCATGGCGATGCGGACCCTTCGGGTGGCCATGGCGATGGGGACCCTTCGGGCGGCCATGGCGGAGCCCTATGGCCCCCCCCCCCCCAAAAATTTAATGGGGAGAGTGACAGAGTCATTACTAGTCTCTGGGCTGGACGGAACCAGCGGTGAAGGGGTCTCTGGGCTGGACGGAACCAGCGGTGAAGGGGTCTCTGGGCTGGACGGAACCAGCGGTGAAGGGGTCTCTGGGCTGGACGGAACCAGCGGTGAAGGGGTCTCTGGGCTGGACGGAACCAGCGGTGAAGGGGTCTCTGGGCTGGACGGAACCAGCGGTGAAGGGGTCTCTGGGCTGGACGGAACCAGCGGTGAAGGGGTCTCTGGGCTGGACGGAACCAGCGGCGAAGGGGTCTCTGGGCTGGACGGAACCAGCGGCGAAGGGGTCTCTGGGCTGGACGGGACCAGCGGCGAAGGAAGCTCAGGGCTGGACGGGACCAGCGGCGAAGGAAGCTCAGGGCTGGACGGGACCAGCGGCGAAGGAAGCTCTGGGCTGGACGGGACCAGCGGCGAAGGCTTGATGCAGGACGGATCTGTCTCAGGCTGGGCAGGCATGACATGAATCATCTCAGGCTGGGCAGGCATGACATGAATCATCTCAGGCTGGGCAGGCATGACGTGAATCGTCTCAGGCTGGGCAGGCATGACGTGAACCGTCTCTGGCTGGGCAGGCTGGACGTGAACCGTCTCTGGCTGGGCAGGCTGGACGTGAACCGTCTCTGGCTGGGCAGGCTGGACGTGAACCGTCTCTGGCTGGGCAGGCTGGACGTGAACCGTCTCTGGCTGGGCAGGCTGGACGTGAACCGGCTCTGGCGCAGGATCAGCGGGCTCTGGCGCAGGATCAGCGGGCTCTGGCGCAGGATCAGCGGGCTCTGGCGCAGGATCAGCGGGCTCTGGCGCAGGATCAGCGGGCTCTGGCGCAGGATCAGCGGGCTCTGGCGCAGGATCAGCGGGCTCTGGCGCAGGATCAGCGGGCTCTGGCGCAGGATCAGCGGGCTCTGGCGCAGGATCAGCGGGCTCTGGCGCAGGATCAGCGGGCTCTGGCGCAGGATCAGCGGGCTCTGGCGCAGGATCAGCGGGCTCTGGCGCAGGATCAGCGGGCTCTGGCGCAGGATCAGCGGGCTCTGGCGCAGGATCAGCGGGCTCTGGCGCAGGATCAGCGGGCTCTGGCGCAGGATCAGCGGGCTCTGGCGCAGGATCAGCGGGCTCTGGCGCAGGATCAGCGGGCTCTGGCGCAGGATCAGCGGGCTCTGGCGCAGGATCAGCGGGCTCTGGCGCAGGATCAGCGGGCTCTGGCGCAGGATCAGCGGGCTCTGGCGCAGGATCAGCGGGCTCTGGCGCAGGATCAGCGGGCTCTGGCGCAGGATCAGCGGGCTCTGGCGCAGGATCAGCGGGCTCTGGCGCAGGATCAGCGGGCTCTGGCGCAGGATCAGCGGGCTCTGGCGCAGGATCAGCGGGCTCTGGCGCAGGATCAGCGGGCTCTGGCGCAGGATCAGCGGGCTCTGCTGGATCCGGGGTGAAAATGGACGGCGTGGCGAAGATGGTTGGAGGCATCACTGGGGTGATGGTGATGCGGAGACCTCTCTCAAACAGGATCCTGATGAGGTAGTCTGTTAGGGTATGGCCCGCCGAGTCCATCTTTTGTTTGGTCGGTCGTTCTGTCAGGGTTGTGGTGCGGGTTGAAGAAGAGTCTAGAAGGCAAGAAGGCTCCAATTTAAACATTTACTGATAACTAACTCAAAACAGGTACAGGCAGGCAAACAAAACTCACACTAATACAACCATACATAGACGACGACCGACCAAGACTGAATGAACAGAAGCAAACTAAATACAGAGACAAATGAACACTAACGAGGTGAAGACAGGTGACACAGATGATGATGACGAGGGACAGGTGGATAATGAGGGAGTGAGTACAGGTGTGGAGACGATGAGGATTCTGGGAAGTGTAGTGAAGATGACTAAGACAGACAGGTGCAGACGAAAACTGTGACAGTATATTTATTTACTAGCAAAATCCTAAAGTCTATAGTTTAGATAAGAAATACTTTCAGTTTAGGGGTTTGTTCAAATTACTAACCACTAATTTTGGGCAACAGTAATAGTGATGCTCGACTCTTAATAAAGCACACTGAAACAGTCACATTGGAAACATGGAAACAGTCACATTGGAAACACACCTCAGCAACATCTGATAAGTTCTAGGTTAACATAAACTTAAGTTTAGCACCAAAACTGAGCATATGTGAGTGTGTGTGAAGATGTTTTGTGATGTTCAGTGGAAAAACCTTTATCTAGGCCACAGGAAAAAGGAAAAGCATGTTGAACAAGGGGAAACTGGAATGTGTGTGTGCATGCTTGTGTGTGTTAGTGTGCATGTGTGCACATTGGCACGTGTATGAACTTCCTTGTGTGAACATTCATATTTTTGTGAACCACATCTGCCTGTGTGAACACTTTTAGCTGTTTTAGTAAAGATTTTGCTGAGTCTTCGGCATTAATTTTATAGCTGTGTTCTCTTACCGTATGTCAAAAGTTGTCTAATTATATTTTTTGGTTTTATGTCAGATAGGAATTTTAGGAAAAACATTGGATACAAAATTCGAACCCATAACCTTGCCGTTGCTAGTGCCGATCTACTGTTTAAGCTACAGGAAACGCTGAACTTTTAATAACTTGTGTTCACTTACAGTATACATTTTTTAAAATTTTACCCACATGTTTTCTATTATTTTTGTTATGTAAAATTATACAGCAAGTCACTCTGGAATGCAAGTTTCCTTCCTAATTCTGGAAGTTAGTGTTATTTTTTTCATGTAAGTCATAAGTCTGGAAAAAGAGCCATGTTGGAATTTTCAGTCTGTCTTCAGGGGACTGTAATTTAGTCCTGTGATTTTTATATCACTCAGGGTCACAACATTAAAATGATGTGTTTAAAATAGGTTGTTTGACAGCATTCTTTGTTTCTCTGTGTGTTCTGAAAATAGGAGCACCCGATCCAGGACATCAGAACAGATTACATTGACCCAGAGGATGGGCCGTTATCAGGTACAGAATACACACACACACACACACACACACACACACACACACACACACACACACACACACACACACACACACACACACACACACACACACACACACACACACACACACACACTTACTTAGTGTGATTACTTAGCTATCTAAATGGGGACATTCCATAGACGTAATGGTTTTTATACTGTACAAACTGTATAGTCTCTCCCCTTACACTAACCCTACCCCTAAACCTACACATCACAGAAAACTTTCTGCATTTTTACATTTTAATTACTTTATTTTTATGCCAGATTTTCAAATGAGGACATCCCTAAAGGGATATTTTTGGAGATTTTGTCAGGTTTTGGTCACTTAACAAATTTGTCCCCAAAATATATATAAGTAGGTACACACACACACACACACACACACACACACACTCCAAGGACAGATAATTACAAAGAGGCAAAGGATGGACAGCTATCAAAAAAACTGCACAGGTTTCCTCTTCTCCTTTTCCTCCCCGAGTTGGAGATTTGGAGAGGAAATCTATTGAAGCAGACACAGTGGAAAAAGACAGCGGACTTTGTGGAAAATATAATCACATTGAATCATGGCCTTGAATTTCGGGCTTCAGCGTGCAGCTTTGAGTACTGACCGAGTCTGCCACTCGGTCAGGGACCTTTAATAAACAAGGGGAAACTCGTTTTTATTTCTTCTTCCATGTCTCATTATGGCTGGCCTGTGAGAGGATGTTTTAAGGACATAAGGCAGCGTAACAAGACATTTAGTCTGTCTACCGTCTGTAACTCAAACATTGGTTAAAAGCAAGAGAAATCCACATTGACAGACAATAAAATGTTTCAACAACATTTAAAAAAAATATATAGATGTCTAAAAAGAAACTTTCATTTGCAAGAGACAAAATCAAGTAATTGCATCCCAAATGTTATAATATATAACCTCAAAGCGAATGCATTATAAACCACAAAACGCCACTTTTAAATTCATGGGGTTTTCTGCAGAAATGTTCATAGATTTTTTTAGCTGGCCAGTTCTGAGGATTCTTCATTCTTCAGTTCAGTTCTCGTATGCTGGATTCTTTTTGTATTTGTCTTGCCAAACTCAAACTACAGAGAACAAAAGTGAAGCATTCACACACACATCTGTCCCATCCATCTGTGCAGGCCTTAAATAAAAAGAAAATGACATTGCACACCGCATCTATGCATTTTATTTTCCCAGAATGGAGTGTGTTTGCGTGCGTGTGTATATGTGTGCATATGTGTTCAGAAAACAGACTGAAAAACCGTTTGTGGCTTCAGCTCTGTTAATTCAGCAGAACAATAAACTACAAGGGAAACCAAAAAAGTGGAAAGAAAAAGTAATAGTTTAAGTAAAGATATGACTATATTTCAAAATACATATATAAAATATTTTATTATATTTATTATATATTTTATAGATACATATCTAAATAAGTGCTAGATTTTTACATTTAACATTTTTTATTAAAGATTAAGAGGGCATATGAATTTAAAAAAAATTATAATAATGATGTTCATGGATAAATCTTTTATAATAAACACTGCAACATTCTGTAAAAAAATAAGAATAGTAAATTTTCATTTCATGGCGAAATAAAACTCTTGCAACCTTCCTCTTGCAATGAGATCTTTTCTCTTCTCTGATGAAGTGTTAACTGGCGTGACGGCGGGGAAATCTGTCACTCACATCCTTTCATTCTCTTCCGTTTCATGCTGACTTTAGAGAAGAAAAGTTGCTAAGGTTTTCTGGGTGGTTATTTTCAATTATATTCGGATTTCTAAAAAAATAAAACAAAATATATGACATCACTGGGATACTATAAAAAGTTTGGGAGATTCAGTAAAATAATACTTTCTTATAGTTATTTGTACTGAATGCTTGTTTTTGAAGGTCTGTATGTGTAGCGCTCATACAGGAATGCATCTCTCTCTCTCTCTCTCTCTCTCTCTCTCTCTCTCTCTCTCTCTCTCTCTCTCTCTCTCTCTCTCTCTCTCTCTCTGTGTGTGTGTGTGTGTGTTCTGTCACAGGACCTGCTGATTCAGCATATTTAAAGTCAGCTGGTCAGTCAGTCAGGCTGCTCTCTATTGTTTTCTCCGCTTCTGTCCACCTCCAGTGCGTCACATGCTAGGAGTCCCCAGAGGACCAGATCTTGCCTACAAAACCTCTTTGTTTATGCTGCATGTCTGAGTGTGTATGTTTGTGTAACCTTATGAGAGGAAATCAGTGTGTGGTAGATTCAACAGACATCCTTAATTCAGTGTTTCTTGTCATGTCTCACTAGAATATGTGAGGAAGTGGGACAGTACAGTGAAACAAAGTAGACTAGACCCCTTGACCTTGTGGCAGATTTTGACGTCCGCGGAACGTCATGTTTACACCAACTGAATATGAATCAGGGGCTATAAAAGAGTAAATAATAATGCAATATTACAGATGCAGTTCTAATATTGTAACTTGTTTTTCAGTCCATGTCCTGTCTTTTCGAGATTTTATTGCTCACAATTTGCTCTTTCATATATAGGTAGCTTTGGAGACTTAATGGAGTTCGCCATTGTGTTTCATTTTTGTCTCCAATTTTTCTCCTTAACTTTATTTGGAGAAATAAAAACTGACACAAATGAGACAGACACATACAAAAATATAACATAAAAAATGGACAACGGAAAAATTGGTTGTGAAGGGTACTTTTTCATGACAATGATGTATTAAAAACTGAAACGTTTTTCCTGTACAGACGACAACGTTGTCAAAACAAACCCCGTTCACACGGATCTGCGAAAACGACTAAAAACGCTGTATTATTCATGCCAGGCCAGTAGTTGGCAATGCCACTTTGTGAAGAAACTACACTCACCTAAAGGATTATTAGGAACACCTGTTCAATTTCTCATTAATGCAATTATCTAATCAACCAATCACATGGCAGTTGCTTCAATGCATTTAGGGGTGTGGTCCTGGTCAAGACAATCTCCTGAACTCCAAACTGAATGTCAGAATGGGAAAGAAAGGTGATTTAAGCAATTTTGAGCGTGGCATGGTTGTTGGTGCCAGACGGGCCGGTCTGAGTATTTCACAATCTGCTCAGTTACTGGGATTTTCACGGACAACCATTTCTAGGGTTTACAAAGAATGGTGTGAAAAGGGAAAAACATCCAGTATGTGGCAGTCCTGTGGGCGAAAATGCCTTGTTGATGCTAGAGGTCAGAGGAGAATGGGCCGACTGATTCAAGCTGATAGAAGAGCAACTTTGACTGAAATAACCACTCGTTACAACCGAGGTATGCAGCAAAGCATTTGTGAAGCCACAACACGCACAACCTTGAGGCGGATGGGCTACAACAGCAGAAGACTCCACCGGGTACCACTCATCTCCACTACAAATAGGAAAAAGAGGCTACAATTTGCAAGAGCTCACCAAAATTGGACAGTTGAAGACTGGAAAAATGTTGCCTGGTCTGATGAGTCTCGATTTCTGTTGAGACATTCAGATGGTAGAGTCAGAATTTGGCGTAAACAGAATGAGAACATGGATCCATCATGCCTTGTTACCACTGTGCCAGCTGGTGGTGGTGGTGTAATGGTGTGGGGGATGTTTTCTTGGCACACTTTAGGCCCCTTAGTGCCAATTGGGCATCGTTTAAATGCCACGGCCTACCTGAGCATTGCTTCTGACCATGTCCATCCCTTTATGGCCACCATGTACCCATCCTCTGATGGCTACTTCCAGCAGGATAATGCACCATGTCACAAAGCTCGAATCATTTCAAATTGGTTTCTTGAACATGACAATGAGTTCACTGTACTAAAATGGCCCCCACAGTCACCAGATCTCAACCCAATAGAGCATCTTTGGGATGTGGTGGAACGGGAGCTTCGTGCCCTGGATGTGCATCCCACAAATCTCCATCAACTGCAAGATGCTATCCTATCAATATGGGCCAACATTTCTAAAGAATGCTTTTAGCACCTTGTTGAATCAATGCCACATAGAATTAAGGCAGTTCTGAAGGCGAAAGGGGGTCAAACACAGTATTAGTATGGTGTTCCTAATAATCCTTTAGGGTGAGTGTTTGTGCCTATAGACTGAACATAATAGACATGCGCATGACGTCACTCTATTCACAAATTCGGATTTTTGTAGTTTACACAGACAATAACGGTATCATTATGAAAAACTTGCACTTTGAAACCCATTTTCAAAAGTTTGTGTTTTCAGGCCCCCAAAACGCTGTTATCGTGTAAATGAACGGCCAAAAGGCATAAAAAGTTTTCCGTTTTTAGGTGAAAATAGCGTCGTGTATAGCGTAAGTGCTGTATAGAGGTATAAAATTCATTTAAAAAGTCTGCATTTGTGCTCAATTAATCTCATTGCTGACGTCTAGGAGAAACATTTGTGATGTTAAAGAGACCTCATTTATATTTTTTCTTTGCTATGGGACCTGTTTATGTCCTTTTCTCTATTTAATTTTTTTTCTCTCATGGTTTCTTTTGTTCTTTACACACCAAAGACCATGGTTTCCTTCCTCATTTCCTACAGAATCTACAACATTTACAGTTATGTGTGTTTCCATGTACATGTTTGCTTGTGACTGTTCTTGCATCAGTTCTCCAGTGTCCCGCAGCAACCGCGCCTGCATCTTCTAATGTGTGTTCAGTGCTTCATCCTGATTGATTGTCATTGATTTCAGCTGGCAGGGTATTAAAAAAAAAAAACTATTACATCACTCACCTCTACAGCGGCTCTGCTCTCCACCAGCCTTTCCATTCATACCAATCAACTCCATTAGCTAAAGTGCTCAGAGAGTGCACAGACTCGGACTCTGTGACTATTTCAAGACAGAGTGACAGATACAGCCTGGACACACAGCAGATTGAACACTGTCTTTGTAAAAACTGGGCAATCAATCAGCTGTAAATACAGTCAGTATTTAATCTTAAAGTAGTGGGTATACTAGTTTTATATATAGTGCATTTAGGATGAAATCAAGTCCTCTTAAATGGATGAGTCTTCTGGAATGATGCAGATATTTCTGTGTGAGGGAATTTCTGGAAGACAAACAAAAGTTTTGCATAGCAAACATTTATTAAAAGAGAAATACAATATTTAATAACAAGTGGATGATTACGGAGCCCCTTAAAGGAGAACTCCGAGAACATTGAGCTAATTTTTTTGTACATTTGGAGTGCTGTCAGTACAGACAAAAACGACAAAAATCGGTGTTGCCTACACCGTGTTATCCTCTTTTTAAAATTCGCACCCTGTTGACTTCAATGGGGCAAGTTCTAAACCTGCTTTTAGCCTCTTAACAACCTTAATGTGTCATTACAAGTGCACAGCCATGTGAGTGGTGTTATTAACCCTCTGGGGTACTTCGGTCATTTCTGACCGGATTTTTTAAAATAAAAAAATGTTAAAAATCGTAGCTTCGTCGGAATGGTACGAAACTTGGTGACTTTTATGGTACTTCGTATACGAACACACAAAAAAATTGGGGACAGGATTTGAAAAGTCTAAGTGGTCATAAAAAAAATAGTCACACTCCGGACCTTCGGTCAAAAATGACCGGCCATAGGAAATGAATGGGAAATTGGCAAAAATATGAAAATACAGAGTTTATTTGTGCGTACAATCTACAAATCAGCCACGATGCAGGAAAAAAGCACACAACAGTGAAGGGGGGAATCTCTAAAACATCAAGAGTGCAAAACAGACAAATACCCTCACACACACACACACTTATACACACAAAAACACACGCATGTACACAAAATGAACGCATGTCATTGCAAAAGCTAATTTTGGGAAACGTGTGAAATAAAAGCAATTATTCATCAATGTAAGAAATAAAGCGCTCAGCAATGAACGCATGAGACTGTAAACAATCAAGGTTGCAAAATACACACACACACACACACACACACACACACATAGGGAAATATGAGACTGGTGAAACTGTAACAGAGAAATGTGAGAATATGTGAAATAAAATCAATGAATCAAAATAATAAAGGGGAGACATTGGGTCCAAAATGCAAAGGTCACACACTATATGTCTCTCTCTCTTGAACACACGCACACACACACACACACACACACACACACACAGTGTAAGATCAAACGATGGAATTCTTCCTTAGTAACCTCCAGGCCTATTGCAGCACATATGTGCTCTTTTTATGCGTTTATTAGAGGTTGAATTCAAATCAAATTCTGTCAAACCACCCATACTACTTCTGAATAGGATGTCTACTTCATAAATTGTATGAAAATTATGGAAATACATGGTTCAGATCACTCAAAACATATATGAAAATGGAGGCGCCGGTCAGTAAGGAAGCTTGGCTTTCCATCTAGTGAAAAAGTTTGGTATGCGCCAAAATAAAATCTTGACTGAAAGCTTATTTTTTGAGATATCAACCTAAAATTTGGAACACAACTTCTTAAGATTTTTGGCTTTCATTTTCTTGCAGTTTTAGATTAAAATATATTTTGTAATATATATATATTTTATATAAAATATAAATAATTACATTTTTACATTGTTCATTTTCATTAACTCAAACTTACATAACTTTTTTTCTGTTTCACTTTCATAATTTCATAATAATTCTGTTTCACTTCTATAATAATCTGGCAAATGTCTTCTTTAAAACAAGACCAACCATAGGTCTATATTCCAAAGCATTCTTGACTTACAACCATTTAAGTTTGGATAGTGATTTTCATGTCTATGCGAAAATAATATAATTTTTTTTTTTTAATAAAATAAAACAAACCAAACAAACAAACAAAAAACTTGACAAAAATAGTCTTTGATAATCACTTATTATAAATTAAAATCCACAACCTGAAAAAAATAGGCAAATATGTGCAAAAACAACTAGAATTCACAAGCCTTTCTACAGAGGCTGTAAATCCATCTAGTGGTTAAAATATGATATTGCATGATAATTATGCTCACTACATCCACCAGATGGCTCCAATGTGATTTAAACAAATGTTTTCTATAGGCCAAGGATCCACTTTAACCTGAAATACAGCATTGATTAAAAAATAATAAAAATAATATATATATATAAATTTTCTATTATATTCAATGGGAAAAAATTTATCATAATTATTGCATAAATATTAATTATTTTCATAAAATTCTCTCAAAACACCAAAAAAAAAAGAAAAAATATTATTGAACAAAAATAAATTTCATTGATTTTACTGAAAAAAAATAAACATTGATTTCAGGGGTCCGGTCACTTTTGACCGCGAAGGTCCTGAGTGTGACTGGAAAACGAAGAACCCCAGAGGGTTAAGAGTGACCACGGTCAATCTGACTGCAGTAGATGTGCAAGATATTAATAAAAATTATGTTAATTCAGCCAGCTCACATACCATTTACTTCCTGTTTTCGTTCGAAGTCCACAGTAGTCGATTGTCGAGTTCGCGCGCGCGATCATTGGTAACTAATATCATAGATATAATAACTTGCGTGGGAACTGGGAACGCAAATATCTTTGCGGGGGAACGCAAAAGTTTATTTTTATTTTTTTTATTCTCCCATCCCAATTTTTTTCCACCACCTCCTTTTAGGGGCTCCGTAGATGATAGATGATGCTCAGTAAAGTAGGCTAATATATAAATACTGTTTTCTAAAATAATTTGATTATTTTAATCTCTGTTTAATGAGATGCATGGTTTATGTTTATTGACCAATAAACAAAGCATTAGAATAGGCTACATGAAAACAGATCATAGACGTATACAGGTAAAGGATGTTAGGAGACATTTAGGAGAACATTGGGGGAACGTTTCATAAAGAAACCTTCACAAGAGTGTTTTAAGCAGTATATCAGCACGGCTGTGATTCGGTCGTAGTCACACAACTGTATAAAAATTGTAGTAGTTCAATAAACAAAAGCTTAATATTGAGTAACTTACATTTTAGACACGATATTGGCAGTTGCTTTTTAAAATGAATCAGCTGCATAGCCGCTGCAGCAGTGTGTGTTTCTGAGTGACTCAAGAACGAAACAGTTGAGTGAATGATTCAATTGACTCAATAGTTAAGACAGTGAATTCGGAACGGCATACTAGAATGCTACTACTATTTCTTTATATGAGAGAAACAGTAAAAGAAATATGCTAGTATGCTGTTATGAAATCACTAATTGTGTTCCTTTTTTAGGTTGGGTAAATTATACAAATGACTCACTTATAACGCAGGTTATATAGGCTCCATGTGACATATATGATACGTCTCAAAGAACAATTTGAGGATCAACACAACCTCTCTATATATGCAATTTTCTATTAGCCCATAGAATCCACAGGTTAAGTAAAATGAACAAGACAGCACTTTTATATGCTGTGGTCTGACTTATAGAGAAAAGCACCTTTAATCATATGCTGGCAGTATTTTGGCACATTATCAGCATCAGGGTCATAATATGATGATGTCAGAGCGGGGCTGCAGCAGGGTCATCCAGAAACGTGGTGCCGCCCATCCTGCAGCGTGACTCAGAGTTGGTTTATTAGATTAAAAGAGGCTGAGCTCCTCATCAGTCGCCCATCCTCTGCCCAGCGCTCATGGTAACAACAGGAGAGACAAAAAGAGAAAAAAAGAAAACATTTTTATATTTACATTTACATTTACATTTAGATTGAGTGATTGAGTGGCTGGTTGTTGGCTGTGCAACATGCATTTAAGTTTGATGTATCTCTTTTTTTGACAGAACATCAGGTACAGTTTGCTTCATGAACCTTTTTCAAATATACATAGCGTATTTCCCATATGGATGCATGTAACAAATATATGTTTTAAATATATCACAAATTTTGGTTCAAATTTAGATACACTTTAGTTTAAGGAAAATTCATGCATTTTAAGTTTCACTCAAATGATTCAATAATCTTATTCGTTTATGTGGCAATAAGACACTTTCTTTAATAAATAGACCTAAACTGATCAAATATTACAGTGGAGCTGCAAATGAAAAACATATGCATGACATTCATGTTACCCTGTTTTATTGCTTTTTTTAATTTCCCTCTGTGTACTTAATAAAAATACAGTCTAAATATATGGGACTGACTTGTGTTTTCATGTTGGAAAGATTTTTATGCTTTTCTGAGCCCCTTCATTTTTGGATCACGCTAGGTCTTTTCACGGTCAAAAGTGACTGAAGCCTTGAAATGTAATTCTTTTTTTTCAGGAAAATCAATTTGTGCATTATTATTTGAGGGGATTTATGATACTGTACAATATTTATACAATTTGTTTGAGCTATTTTTTCCATTAAAATGAACAGCATTTTTTAAAATGTTAAAATTTTTCAATAAATACAATATTTCAGTTTAAAGGGTTAGTTCACCCAAAAATGAAAATTCTGTCAGTAATTACTATGAAGGAGTGAGACAGCTCTCAGATTTCATCAAAAATATCTTCATTTGTGTTCCGAAGATGAAAGTCTTATGGGGTTGGAACAACATGAGGGCGAGTAAATACTAGGCTACTGACAGAATTTTCATTTTTGGGTGAACTAACCCTTTAACATATCCTAATCATGTCCATGATTTTTTTGTGTTCACATAACTAATGCGACAAGTCACCAAGTGTGTTCCCATTCCGATGAAGCAAAAGAAAAAAAAATCCATTAATTTCCTATGTCAGTCATTTTTGACTGCAAAAGTACTAAGTGTTACTTTTTATTTTTCTACCCTTTTACATATCTGAATCATGTCCAGGATTTTTTTAGTGTATGTGTTTTCACATAGCTAATGCGACAAAAGTCTCCGAGTGTCATCCTATTCTGATGAAGCAAAGAATTTAAACAATTCAAACCTTAATTTTTTTTTGTCAGTTCTGACCGAAGAGGCCCAGAAATATCAACGCTTTCAAGTGTTGCGTGTTATAAGAAAATAATTCTTTGCACATATATACATACATGCAAAAAAGCAGTACAAAGCAATGATCAGCAAATAAAATCCATTTACATTTGGAAACACACAAACAATGAAGACTGCAATAAGCACTGAGTTTCCAACACATTTTCCTCATCAGGCAGCACAACTCAATTAGGGATTGTGATATATTTTTTGTAGTCAAGTATTCACAACTCAGTTTCATTTTCCCTAGAGCACAGTCTTCCCTTGAGTGTGTAACCGCTCAAACATATGTGACTGTACATTTGATATTGTGTGATTCAGACCCAATCCTCATTAAAACAGATGGTGTCTCAGTTTCTTGCAAAAACACTTTGCAGATGTTATATAGTGTATTTTTTTCAGAAAGTGACATGTCCTCATTCCATATTAAAGGAATAGTTCATCCAAATATGAAAATTCAGTCAACTCGTCTCCTTCATGTCATACCAAACTGTGTATGCTGTGTTTTTTCCATGGAACACAAAAGAATTTCAAATATTGTGTAAAAGTCATCATAACTTCATTCCTTTTTAAGGAATGCAAATAAAATACAGATGTATGTCAGTATTGACTGAAATACTTTGACATGTATTGACATCTGAGGTCTGTATTTTGTTACAGCACATCATAGTGAGGAACATGTATAATGACAATCCTGTTGGTCAAACCTCTGAAGCAGAGATGGCTCAATTCCAGTGGAAAACACATAAGATGAACTCAGTATGCCTACACTCTGGGCGTATTTTCCTGTAAGATGTAATCTCATTGGTAAAGTGGGTCCCCAGTCCAGTCAAAGTAGGTCACAAACATTCACTATGGCCGTAACTATTTATTTACAGTGTTCTGCTATGGCAATAAGTCAACCCGATCAAAGCAGACAGTTCAAGTTTAAACTCTAGTTTATTGCATGCACATGAAGTTCAGGGACTTTAGTGAGGATTTTATATTTGGACCTAATCTAGATATAGGTAAACATATTTTAAATCTTATTTGCATGAAATGTAAGATTAAATAAGGCGATTTTTTGTATCATCTAATCATCATGAGAGTTATTTTACTCCCTCCAAAAAAAGAAACGTGTCTCTATTACTGGTGTGTTCAGTGCAATTAGATGTACACATTTATCTTCAAAGTGACGCCTTTAGGCCACTGCGATAGAGGAAGCCAGAGTCATGGTTTCAGAAAACTGTCATTTCCTGTTTAACAGCAAACAGGTTGAAAGTGGTTTGAGAGGGGCCGGGCACAGGAAATCAACCACGAGGAAAATCTCAAATTAATAATGCAGATGAACTGGAGTGATAACGGAAAAATTATAGAACTGTATACTACAATTATTGCTTATAAGACCAAATCTGGTTGTAAATTGATATTTTCTATGATGTTGGCCGAATAAAAAAATGCCATATCTGTACATAAAAAATGAAAAGTTCAAATCTGATTCCACGTAATTTTAGGATGAATGACTGCACGAAAATCTGTCTGATTACTTCTTGTATAAACACACATTTATAAAAGAGTTTTGTTTCCCTCCATGTCCCTCTCATTTCTTAGAGCTCAGAGATTGTGAAAGAATCCCCCCAGCCCCCCCCCCCCCCCCCCCCCCAAACATTAGGACCCCTCCCAAATTCCCGTAACCTCTTGTCAACATAATATGTTCCCCGAAAGTCTGGTGGGAATGAATTCTGGGTAACCTCTGGTCTTGAGCAGTTATGACTCATTCCCCTGTAGTTTTATAAAGGCTCTACATGAACCATAACAGTGGAATGCATTACATCAATGTATCATCCTGAAACTGGTTCTGAGGGAGCATTTATTCATAACATGACAAATATAAGAATAAAAGTTGTAAAATAGCAAATAGTTAAAATATATAAAAAAAATACAAAAATAACGGCTCTATTTCATAACATATATTGAATCTGTGAAATATTTACTTTCAATTTAATTAAATTAATTAATTTAACGTATTATTTGGGTGTGGGTGGGCATGTTTGTTCTTGCCTAAGGAACAAAGCAATGACAACACCCATATTTTGGGGAGACTTGACTTGTATGGAGCTAATAATATGACAAAATGATTTGAATTTGAATTGTGTAAATTTGAATTATTTGCAAGTGTAATCTAACAAAATTGAATTTTAGGTGGTAGTTTAAATAGTTCTGAATTTGATTTTTTTAAACGAATATTGAACATTTGAAATTTAACAAATTGAAAGGTTTTTATGGCTGAATTTTATAGACATGTATTTTCAAACAGCTAGTTTTTTTGTTCTGAATTCAAATACTGCAAATATTCAGTTTAAAAAAATACAGATTCAAGTTTTCAAGATGAAGAAATTCGGAACTTAAAATTCAGTTTCTAAAATTCAATCTCAAAAATTCAAACTCAAAAATTCAGGTCTTACAGAAAGTAGGTCACAGGTCATCCACAGGGAAGAGTAGATGATCTCAGAAAAGTCGAACAGAGCATTTTGGTCCATTAGGGACTGCAGAAGGTTTCTTAAACATGAATGATTTTGTGTTTGTTAGGTAGCGTTCTCATCACGTGAGACATTTGTCTAAGCAGTCTCTGGTGTTTGTTTTAAAGTATATTTTGAGTAAAATTGATTAGAACGCCACAGTGTCACCTACACTGACAAGACGCGAGCGGCGCGGCGCAGCGCGACGCAACACAGTGCTTGAAGCGACTGTTGCAAAGAGCTGAGACTAGGTCACAAATAGGATGGGAAATCCGTGTGCTGTTGGGGATTTCACGGGTCGCGTCGCTCCGCTCGCGTCCGTCTAGACTGCATCGTACATGTAAGCATACGGTACGAGAGGGTGTGCTGTATCGTGAATACGACGCGAACCGGAGTGCTTGCAACCCCTTCACGGCCGTTTCACACCGCATGCGTGAGCAGCGCGTATTTTTTCGCGTGCATGTTAATCAATGAGTGCATTCACAACGGGAGCAGAGAGAGCAGCGCGTGAGCAGCGGTAAAGCGGGGGTTTCGGCGTCGAATCTGTTTTTGCTGCTCTTCTCCATGCTCAATTAAAGTGAATACACTTTTGATGGACAAAATTTCACACAAAAAGTGCCCAAAATGCACAGAATAAGCATGTCTAGTGAGTTTTAACAAGAACTTGAGTTGGCAAAAAAAGAAGAAAATGAAGACTAAAAAATAGTTAGGCCTATAGAAGATTAGGCTACCCGTTTAAACTTGTTTTTAATTATTCAGTTTGGGTGAATATATATTATATAAATATATATTATATTTAAAATAAATATAATGGTGTATTATATTTATTATATATATATATATATATATATATATATATATATATATATATATATATATATATTAATGGTGTATTATATAAAACTAGTGTTAACTAGCCAGAAAATATTATATATAATTTAAACTTTCTTTTAGTTTATGTAACACAGACAGCTAACCCAAATTAAACCCAAGTGTGCGGTTTTGTGTGTGCGTGTGTGTTTTGTAGTCTTGTAAACATATCGAAAGTATGACTGAAAAGAATATTGGAGCTGTTTTCTGGGTTGTTTTGTTGTTTAACATTTATATGTGAATGTTGTACACCTCCCCATAACAAACTTTCAAGACTATCAATTTTATAAATTACCAACTTCTAAAACTTCTTTATAAAGAATTGCTCGCTTATATATGTAGCTTTGGAGCCGAGCTGCTGTGACTGTACAAAAGCTTCCAGCGAGAATACTCTCGCGCGTCTGCGGCGATGTAGTTACGCTGACGCGCTGCTCAAGTGCCGCTCACGCATGCGGTGTGAAACGGCCGTGAAGGGTTGCAAGCACTCCGGTTCGCGTCGTATTCACGATACAGCACACCCTCTCGTACCGTATGCTTACATGTACGATGCAGTCTAGACCGGACGCGAGCGGAGCGACGCGACCCGTGAAATCCCCAACAGCACACGGATTCCCCATCCTATTGTGACGTGACCTAGTCTCAGCTCTTTGCAACAGTCGCTTCAAGCACTGTGTTGCGTCGCGCTGCGCCGCGCCGCTCGCGTCTTGTCTGTGTAGGTGACACTGTGGAGTTCTAATCAATTTTACACAAAATATACTTTAAAACAAACACCAGAGACTGCTTAGACAAATGTCTCACGTGATGAGAACGCTACCTAACAAACACAAAATCATTCATGTTTAAGAAACCTTCTGCAGTCCCTAATGGACCAAAATGCTCTGTTCGACTTTTCTGAGATCATCTACTCTTCCCTGTGGATGACCTGTGACCTACTTTCTGTAAGACCTGAATTTTTTAGTTTGAATTTTTGAGATTGAATTTTAGAAAAATTCGAATTTCTTCATCTTGAAAACTTGAATCTGTATTTTTTTAAACTGAATATTTGCAGTATTTGAATTCAGACAAAAAAACTAGCTGTTTGAAAATACATGTCTATAAAATTCAGCCATAAAAACCTTTCAATTTGTTAAATTTCAAATGTTCAATATTCGTTAAAAAAAATCAAATTCAGAACTATTTAAACTACCACCTAAAATTAAATTTTGTTAGATTACACTTGCAAATAATTCAAATTTACACAATTCAAATTCAAATCATTTTGTCATATTATTAGCTCCATAGACTTGGTCTCTATCAGAGATTTGAAAGCATGTCTGCAAAATAGTGCTCAGAACAAGAGAGAGATTATTCCTACCATTTTAACCATAATTACAGCTAAAATACTAATGGGCTAAATGAATATCCATTGGATATCCATTAAACAGACTTTAGTAGGCTAATTAGTAGAAATTATATTAAGTAGCCATAAGCCATGTAAACCTAGTTTGACAAAATATAGTTTGGTAAAGAGAGAGAGAGAGAGAGAGAGAGAGAGAGAGAGAGAGAGAGAGAGAGAGAGAGAGAGAGAGAGAGAGAGAGAGAGAGAGAGAGAGAGAGAGAGAGAGAGAGAGAGAGAGAGAGAGAGAGAGAGAGAGAGAGGTACATTAGTAGGCTAATTTCACTTGACTCTTTGCTCCTCACCTCACCCCATCCCATATCTTTGATGTGTTTTGAACAGAAAATTCTACTTTTTTCTGAAACTTACTCTATGATGCAGCTGTCATGCCGCCCCAGTAACCGGAAGTCCGGTGTTTTACACACACACACACACACAGCACAGAAGAGCAGAAGCACACGTTCCACACGAGCACGTGCATCAGTGAGGGGGCTTCGAGGGCGGGGATGCACTCTACTGGAAAAAAAGGGGTGAAAAAAAAGCACAGATCCCGTCGATTAATGGGGTTTGTGGGGCTTTTGGGTTCCAGGCTTATTTAAGCCGATTATTTTAAATAGTCCACATGCAGAAACCAGTGAACAAAGTCAAATTATGACAGCTATTTAAATTCCTTATTTACTGTATAGATTAATTTAAACAACGAATGTTTTATATAATTGAATGTAGTGGGGAAATAAAGAAAGAAATTAAAAACACATACAAAAATGCTAATTCGGTCATCAACTACTCATTTGTGTATTTTTTTTTAAACAGGATGAATTTGTTTGAGATGGACCTTTTTAATTAATCGGTAGCTATAAATTTGTTCACAAACTTGACGATCCAGTTCCATAAAAACAGTACACTGGATATGATCCTTGAGTTAAATTTGAGTCTGTTCCTCACACAATGCCGTCGTATGACTTCAGAACACTTTGAATATAAAGCATCTATAGGCTATTATCTTTATGATGTTTTTGTAGTGAGATTGCCTCCTTTTAGAAAGCCCCATTGTCGGTGCATGGAAGAGGCCACCTAGGACATTTCTAAAAGTAATAGGACAAAATAAGAGTGAGTGGCAGAATTTTCATTTTTTGGGGTGAACTATACCTTTAATCTACATTCACGTTTGCTTTGTGTACGCTGGCTGTACCCATAGTCTCCGCCCACCGATACTGCGCCACGCCCAGACAGTTTTCGGGGTCTCCCCTGCTGATGAATAATCATGAGGAGAAATGGGCGGAGCATCGCATGTGACTAAGGCGTTGGGTCATATTGTACGCCCGCCCCCACTCCAAGTATTAATTTACATTTCTAAGGGTCCTGTCTACAACTGAACTGTTTCCAAGCGAGAAAAAACAGATTTAACAGACACACCTTCATAAAAGGAGAGGTGAACTGATGTCTTTCCTTCTGAGGTTGATCTGAAGTCACTTACCATAGAAAAGTATCGTTCAGGAATCAGGACTGATTTTGAGGTATGTGTGTGTGTGTGTGTGTGTGTTTGAATGTGTCTGTGTTTTCAGGACGCTTTGCATCGAAACGCGTTATTTGTCGCAGTGGAAATGAGACTCGCGTTATTGGAAACAATGTTTATGAAGAGAGCCATATGATATATTGATTATATAGTGAATGTATGAGACAATAGATCAGACAATGAGCAACAGAACAATAAAGCGCTCAAATCACGCGCTTCAGAACGCAACAGAACAATGGCAAACAAATGTTTGAAATAATGAAAGTAGGCGTATTTCTTGTTTATATACTTGTAAACTTGTATGTATATATATATATATATATATATATATATATATATATATATATATATATACACACACACATACACACAAGTGTATATATATATATATATATATATATATATATATATATATATATATATAAATATATACTGTATATACTGTATATATAACATTTCTTATTTCTATTGATTAAATTCTATTATTTTCACATTCAGATCAAAAGGCTACATTTCAGAAAGTAATAATGCATGCAGGTTGAGTAAAAAAAGTATATAGTAGTTCAGTCAGCAGCAATTCCAAGCACATGGGACGTGTCATGTCTTGTCATGTTTTCCTCACTGACAACAGTCTCTCATTTAGTGTCAACGGTTTCCGTTTGTTGTTGCATGCTTTTGTCTTATTCATTCATTCATTAGACCTTCCCATTTACAGTAAAACTATAGGGGAACTTAATAATATTTGTATATTTCTAAAAATAGTTGTTTTAGAGTTATTTTAATTACTTTTACAGTAAATATTATATGCCTAAGTGAACATAATCTGAGCACATGCTCCACATTGACTCTGATTAAGATCAGCTTGTTAGTAGATGTTGCAGTATGATCATATCGAAACTGGTTTTCTGTAGAGGGGATGTTGGGGGGGTAGGAAGGGGTTGGTTCCGAGCACATGTGTTTGCAATTTGGAGGCTGTTTTGTCAAACGCCTTACATCTGTTTTTTGATCTTTGAACCAGTCCCCCCACTAGTGCTAGTGAAGTCTTCCAGTTTCTATTTGCCTATCTCTTTATCTGTTTCTCTCTCTCTCTCTCATACACACACACACACACACACACACACACGCTATCTATCATTCGGCGTGTGTGGTTTCCGTTCTGTACAACCGTGAATGTGACAGAGAAAGTGAGATAGAGAGAAAGACAGAGTCATGACTTCAGACTTCCCGTACATGATGATGCTTGTCTCTTGTGGATGGGTAGGACAGTGGAGTTGAGTGATTAGAGGTTCTCTCGGTAGTCACACGATTTCCTCAGCCTTACAAAACAGCATTTTAGGTCATGGGTTGGTTACATTAAGAAGTGTTGGAGTAACAACCAGTCCAATCTGTTCTGGCTATCATTCTCCAGTAAGCTCTTACACATGGGGGTCAACCCAGGGTGCATTCTGCTTCCTTAATTTGACCCTTTCTCAATAGATTTCCTTTGAGATATAGAAAATTAAGCCGTGTATGTACTTTGACGTGGTTATTAAATGCACTTAAATATTAAAAAAGAATACTTTGGCTTTAGTTTCCTGGTATACTGGGAATTACCTTTTTTAGCTATCTGAACACACTGTGAGTCAGCAGCATGCTCGGGTCTAGACTGAATTTGTCTACACCGCATATTGAGTGCATGCTGGTGTGCATTTATATGCAGCATATTGATTAACCTAATGAACATGTTGCTTAGAGGAACTTCTTTCTGTTGTGGGGCAGTGGCATTTCTGTACACTTGAAACGCATTGAAATGGATCTTTGTTTTGGTCTGCGTGTTAACACGTGTGTGTGTCTCCGTGATGCTCAATGTGCTTTGTTCTGTTAAGGCAGAGCTGTTCTTTGACAGGTCTCTTTGTTTTCCCTTGTCTGCCCGTTTATAACGCATACCTTCTCATGTATCTCATATACATATTTGAAATGATGATAATACATCATTTTAATATGACTGCATATGTGTCTCAGCCGCACAAAGGATTCTGAGCTATATCTGCTCATTAAAGCATGATGCAATATTCATGTAGGGTTTGAAATCATAAAGCACAGAGTGCATGTTTATGTTCTTTGTTTCTCGTTTCCATGGATTTCTGTGGTGACGTTGACACCCAGGGGCTGGATTTTGAGTTGTTATGCTAAACAGCTTGCGTTATGTTTTGAAGAATGGGTCGACTTTGGGATTTGTTGTTTGGTTGATGGTTTAAGATGGGAAGTTGTAGAACATATAGTTTTGCATTCATTATTTTGTCAAATAGAAGTGCATACTGTGTGTTTTTGTTGGGGCACGAACAAAGAGTTTTGCCCCAAACCCATTATTAATGTCTCAAGCGTCTTTGGCTTAATGTTAGGTGAGAGGCAGAAGAGGATGGAGAAATGAGATAATATGCAGTTACATGTGTGATTCAGGATTTTGTTTAATATATAAGGGTTTGTTTTTAATGAACACATGCGTTGAGCGATATCTTGTGCATTTTTAGTAGGGGAAATTATCAGTGGGAGAATAAATCTGGGTTAGGATGGGATTTATTTAGCACAGAATCACAGTTGCATCATCAAATTAAAATGGTTTTGATTTCAGATTTGAATTACGATGTAGGAAATTGCATGCTGTTTTCTATTTGTCTTGTTGTTGTGGTTGTAATTTGTGTCATTCACGCCATCATAAAGGTCTGTGTGTAAGCTGTAGCCTTTGCATATAGTTTGCACACGAGTTTAGGTGTATGTTTGTGTGAATTATAGATCTGTAGAGTAATCCAGACACGGACAGCTGTCTGTAAATCCTTTAGTCAAATCTGACCAATAGCTGCTTCGCATTCTGTTGCTGACATTGATCCCCCCCCCCCCCCTTTAAATCAAACAAAGAAACATGACAATCAGATACTACTTCTTCTCTCTCAACCGACGTGGTCCAAGAAAGCTCACAGGGTAGAGGGAAGGCTGGACTAATGGATATTGTGTCTGATTCATGACCACAAGATAAATCTAAATCAGGATGTCACAGACTCGAGTGAAACATTCTGTCCTGTGGAACATTTCATATTGTCTTAATAGAAGCCCAAAACGCTTGAGAAGTGATGTGCCATTGTAAATATAACTAGATATTCTTGGTTTTGTGAAGAAAGGATGATAGCCATAATTGCTAGGATATTCTATGTGGTTTCTAGTGTGTATCAGGTGGTTCCTAGGATGTTGTAGGTGGTTTTTAGGATATCTTAAGTGTTTGCGAGGGTGCTCTAGATAAACTGTTGGGTCGCACCCCAAAAGTGGGTTGCAAGACCGGTTTGTTTGGGTCGCAGAGTGTGTCAAACAACAAAAAAACGTAGTTCTAAATGTTTTTCTGAAGTGGGACTTGAAATATGTGCGTGAATGCTGTTGACTCTTCTGTCAGACAACAACATTGTCTTGATTCAGTAGGCCTATATGCAGTCATATGAGATGTTGTCAGGCTGTCAGTGTCAATATTCTAATTGTTACGAAATAAAAAGTCTCAGCTCCGAAAAACAAACTTTCCTGTTCTGTCAAACGTTATACTGTGCTTGCACTCAAATGCGGAGGGGAGTATGTCACTTCCCTATCCATAAAGAAAAAGCAAATGAAATTACAAGCATGCAACGTCTTAGTAACCTTGTCAATTGATAAGTCATGGAATTACCAAAACGTACCAATAAATTATGTAACTGGTATGTTGTGTGTTAGCTGGGAAGGATTTGCACGTAGAATGTTCATTTTATACATCAGGATCAGTGTCCATATGTTTAACAGTTCAGATATTGTGTATTTACCATGGTAACGGTAGATTCCATAACCTTAACCCAAAATACCACTTTATTTTCACTTTGTGTGATTTTCTATATTTTTAAAGACCGTGTGGTGGCTCATACCAACTCTAACTTTATTGTATTTTAGGGTTGTGCGATGTCTACCAATTTGGCATCAGACGATGTGTACAGTGAAACATCGCGATGGACGATGATATCGGGAGGAGGGGCGGGGCTAATTTTTCACTTAAGCAATAAGCCCCGCAAAGCCATGTTTTACAGTGGATTTAGAACAGCTAAGGGGCGTAGGCACAACGCGGAGATATTTTCCTCTACATCTCATCAGCAATTTTGATTTTGCCACGCTCTGCAGCAGCTGAGCACTAAGAGCGAATGTAACGTGACGTGACAGAACTGCCAGATTCACACTGTGCTTTCGCGATGTGGCTGGCGCTGAGCCAGAGACGGACTCAACGCTTGTCATATATCACAACTATCCAGTGTTTTTAACCACATAATGTTTATTTTAGGTTTCAGAGATTTAAATACATAATATATAGCAAAACAATACATTTATAGTTTGTAAAATACACAATGGCATCTATGGAAGCAGCAATAACAACCCATTCAAATATATTTGACGACGTTTTATTCATATACAGTGTAAGTAACTATAAAGTCAACTCTATTCTTCTCCCAGTTCACCGGCCATGTATTTCGGGAGAAACGGATGAATTCACGTGCTGTAATAAACCCAAAATCGCGATGCTGGCTTAACATCGTGATGTCTGTCAGCCATCACGATGGACGATGATATCGTCTATTGGCACAACCCTATTGTATTTACAAAAACTAGTTTGGGACTGCTATAGCCTTACCTTATAATACTGTTTATTCATCAGTGTTCGTGATATTCTTACAGTTTATGCTAAATAAAGTGGAACGGTACTTGTGTGTCAACCATTTTTGATAAATAAATTTGCTTGGTTGGTTCAAATTCCTAAAAATTTGTGTCGTGGCTTAATGACCATGGGAAAATGTGGGTCCCACGGCCAAACCAGTTGAGAAGCACTGCACTATATGGTTGCAAGGATGTTCTTGGTAGTTACTAGTCAGGTTACCGTTACTTACACCTGTTTTATCATCTTCAGTGGAAAAATCATTGATCTGACGTTTGTTCTTCAACAAGCTGCATGATTTGAGGTATATCATTTAATGTCCATGGCACAAATGTTGCAGAAGTTTAGGGTTACATGATTGTTCAAATCACTAACCCTAGCAGTGATACTTCTCTTGAATGAGCAATAGAGAACAAAAGCACTAACAAAACTTGCTGTCTGTTTTCAAACAGACACACACGAATGGTATATGCAGACACCTGTAGTTTTTCTTTCTTTCAGGTTAAATGCATCTGTCTGTGCTGATAGACAGTGCCAGGTCAGCAGACTCTTTGGTGGCTTATCCTCTTTATCATGAAGGCAGCAGTTGGCATTTTGTTGTCACGCCTCTAAAGGGGAGTGTTTGCAGTTTTTAGACTTTCCTATATAAGCACTGTGTGTTAAATTGGAGGTTTTCAGTGTAAACGCTGAAAAATGTTGTTCTGGATATGTGAAATTAATTATAGATTTGGTTTTTTCCCCCTGCCTTTCTGTCACTTTAAGTCATAGTAAAATAGAAATAGGACAGCAAATGATGGTAGGAAGGAATAAGGTCTATTAATGACAGAACATAGATTCGAAGTCATGTTGCCTACATGAGCACCACGGATCAACGTGTCAATCCAGTGTGCTCTGTGATTTTTTTTTTATTTTTATTTTTTTTATTTGAAATCATTAGTCAGTAATCCTAAATGTCACGTCCTTTTGCATGCATTCACACACACACGTCCCCAAACATACATTAGCACCTCTCACACGCCTCTTTAACGTAAGCTGTGACCCAGCAGGTGCTGCCCACAGCTGAGCAGAATCAATGGGCCCTCTGTTCCGCTCTCTTTGTTCTATAGCGCACAGTTGCTGGATCCCTCATATACATACTTACACACACCTGACCCGTTCTGGACAGTTGCTGCACCCCTGATCTAGTCCCCATATGGTCAGGGGTGTAGCAACTGTCCCGAATGGGTCAGGTGTGTGTAAGTATGTATGGGATCCAGTAACTGTGACCTGAGCATGGAGATGCTGGTTTAGGTTTAGCTTGCACTGTTTGGCTTGAAGGGATAGGTCACCCAAAAAATGTAAATTCTGTCATCACTTACTCACCTTTATGTTATTCATGAGATAGCAGAAGATATTTTGAAAATATTTTAAATATTCAAAATGTTTTTTTTTTGTGCTCCGTAGAAGAAAGTCATACAGAACGACACGAGGGTGAGTAAATGATGAAAGAGTTTTAAGTTTTAGATGATCTATTCCTTTAAGACCAGCTATTTAATATATATATATATATATATATATATATATATATATATATATATATATATGAGATAGAGAGAGAGAGATGGATATTTTGAGTTTTTGTCCAAATATACATGACAGTCCAAATATACATGACAGTCCAAATATACATGACAGAATTTGTAATAAATTGATCCATAACGGCTTCTCTAACCAGAAAAAAATGTAGGGCGGGACCTGATTTTGTCCGCCTGTAATTGTTCAGATCGTTGGATCATTATCATTTGCTATTGTTTTGCTCTTATGTGAGTGTCCCGCCCTCGTGCCAGTAAACGCGTCAACAGAAAAGGGAATAGATGTCACTGCAAGTGGGAGGGGAAGTTATTTTGATTAAAGATTAAGGGCATATGATAAAAAAAAATTTGATGTGCAAGGAAAATCTTTTATACTAAATACTGCAATATTCCATAAACAAGAATCGTCAATTTTGATTCCATGGTTACTTTAATTATCGATTATCACACGACAATGATCCAACAATCCAATCATTTTCCAGAATTCCCTCCATAAATATTTTCTCATTTATAAAAGCCATTTCACTTGGATATGACTCACATTAGGAAATAATTTACGTTTAATGCATAACGTTTCATAAAGAAAAAGAGTGGGAGATGAAGAGTTGGAGCTACTTTGGGAGCAAGTACACAATGCTGAGTCCACTTGTAGTCCACTTAACGTGTACATCCTTAACCAATCCTGACTAGGGCTGTCACTTTTAATTCGATATTCGAATATGCATTCGAACATGACGTGAAATATCCGTAATCGAACTATAAATAAACTAACCGGTTTTTAAAGTGCCATGTTTAGTGCATTTTTTACAGTCTATGATTAGACCGTGTTTTTTTTTTTTACTGTTTGCCATCTCATCCAGTACCTGGCACTCTAAACGTATTGTAGCGTAAGCTCATGACCAAATCAAGCGAATAATAGCCAATAGCCACCCTGTTTTGAAAATGGAAGATATAACGCACAGAACGGCCAGCCTGAGCGGACAATTTCTACCCCAACTCATCTAAAAAGTAGTGTCTGGAAATGGACAATCCGATTGATGAATCCGAACTCGGTGTTTACATGAACGATACATAAAGTAATGTGCGCGTTATATGTCACAAGATTTAAATCGGAATTGATTTTTTTGACATGCGCACACTGCGCGAATATGCCGCTGTTCGCGCATAACTATTCTCCTCTATTGGTTCTTTATTTGTTTTAAACAGCAGACTTAATATTGATCCGTCTCTGGTCATGATTTGGAGACGATGAGCATGATTTGCCGTGCTGCTTGTTGATCACGCAGTAAAACCCTGCGCCCAAAACCAGTCATCTGTGGATGAGAATCTGAAACAAGCACTGGTGGGACGTTGTCCTGCTTCACTTCACAGTGAAATGAGAATTTTTTTATAACGGAACACTCATTTATATGACACTTTATTCAACAGGAAGAACAGCTCGCTCCGTGCGTAATACGTCATTGCACATGCGCAGTCCTTTTAGTTTCGGTTTTCAATCCGATCAAGTGTTTACATGTTCTCTCGATCGGATTACAAAAGGAGTAAACCATCGGATCGATTAAGGTGTTTACATGAAGGTTTTTTAGTCCGATTGAGCCGTCAATCCGATTATAAGGGTCCATGTAAAGACGCGCAAATGTGCCAGGCACGTGTGCACGCTCCGAGCGCGTGTTCTCCACCTCGGAGAACATCGTCAATAAAATGAGAGCCGCACTTGATCCAGATCAAGTTGTTTCTAGCAAACAATATTAGGAAATGAATTAGGCTAGGCTATATAGGCCTTACTCCTGCTGCTGTTTAAGTTGTCACGTTATTGTTTGTGCCGTGCTGTTCCGCTTCAGCTTTTTCCCATGTAGCGCCTAATTTTGTGATTGGCTGCATACTGGCACTTCATATAGATTAAGTTGAAAACCTGCTGTTTAAAACATTAAGTCAAAAAAAAAAATTTCAGACAGGCCTGAGTCCTGTTTATGACTGTCAGACTGTTAATAAATGTGTGATCTCCGTTACGGTGTTTTTTTGTTGTTGTTTTTTTGGTGGGTGGACGGGGCTCGTAGATATTCGAATATATTCGAATACATTGCTTGATATTCGATATCCGTTCGAATTTGATTTTTCTCAAAAGTGACAGCCCTATAACCACGTTTTCTTGGTCTCCTAGTCAGACTTTGCAAGGATCTTATTGGTGCACTTTCAGATGGGCTAAATATGAATTATTACTTTCGACTGAAATTACACTTTAAAAAAATCTTTTATAAAGACATGCCATGTATAGATCTATTCATAGAGGGTTTTTTTTTTGTTAAGGTGATGGCAAATTCTCTTTTTGTGTATTAGAAAGCCTTTGCAGGTTCATCACATTCCAGTGGTATGACATAACATGGTGTTGCACTCGCCTAATAATCTCCATTCATGCAGTAGCTCCCCTCTCTAACAACATACACACAAAACTAACATAATCTACCGTTTATAATACCAACACTGTACACTTAACTCATCGCTTTCTCATTTTACCCTCACTCATGACTGTCATAAGACAGGTTTTATAGTAATTTGGTGTTTGGTCACAGCTGAAACAGAATCAAGTAAAGACTTGAAGCAAGAGCAGAAAAAGTTGGAGGTTAAGGACATGTGGGGTTGGTGGGTGAGAGGAACAGGAAGTCGTTTTTTCTTTTACCGTTGGTAAGCCCCACAGAATTGAGAAAAGGCACAAATGAGTGTGTTAAGCAGTAGGTGGTGTAAAGGATGTTAGAACACGGATGTCGAGAGAGTGTGATCTTTAGCATCAGATAAAGTTGTGACCTGCCCAGCTGATTGAGTAAGAGTAAAAATATGAAGTGTATGTTGTGCACAAGTGACAGATTTTCAGTTTTTTGTTGTACATAGCAAACATGATGGATTTGTAGCTATTGGTAATTTGGTACAATGCAGTAATAGACACAATACCAGCTCACATATTCAATAAATTTCCTTTTTTTCTTGTGCCTAAACCCAGGGATGGCAGTTGGTGAGGATGTGTTATTCTCAGTGCTGGCGTACTGTCAAACAACATCTACGAAGTCATTTTATATACCATAAAGTTAAAGTTTGATGGCTTTTTTTTAAATCTGATTTTAGGGTATTATTGTATCAGAGTTTAGGGGGCACTTACACTACACCATTTTTAACTAAAAGTGGAAAACTTTTTTATGCATTTTGGACGTTCTTTTTCACGCCAACGACTATTTATAAAAACGCTAAGTTTCAAAGTGCCAGTTTTTTTTCCATTATTGTCAAAACTTGAATTTGTGTAAACTGGGATGGCATGCGTATTATGTGTTCAGTCTATAGGTACGTAATGTTTCTTTTCAAAGTGAAAAATGCCAACTACTGGCATGCATAATAGTCTTTTTTTTTTGGTAGTTTTCAGAAGTGACTTAAACTGCAATTCATCGACTGGCTGCTAGAGACAGGCTCCAAAAGAGAGTCAATAACATATATCCCCCAACTATATATGTTAAAATGCCCAACTTTACAGCAGAAAAATATGTTTACAGCCTGGTACAAAAATTGGTTTAAAAAAAACAAAAAATGATTCAGTCATTTCTTCTCTTTTGTATCAGTCTCCGACGCACGTTCACCTCGACGCATGCGTGTGTGGTGATGGCGCAGGAGCTGACGTTCTGACATATGACCTACAAGCAGAGGAAGACGCACGTGAGGTCACGCGTGCGTCGTGGTGCTCTCGTGTGTGTCTGTGTGTGTGTGTGTGCGTGAAGTGAAGAAATGACTGAATAAAGTCGATATTTAGGGGTTTTTTTGCCGCACAAAAAGTATTCTCGTCGCTTCATAAAGTTAAGGTTGAACCACTGTAGTCACATGGACTATTTTAACAATGTTTTTTCCAACCTTTTTGGGCCTTTAAAGTGTTAATTAAATAGCTGTCAATTTTGGGTGAACTCCCTTTAAGCCTCTTAAAAGTCCTCGTTCATACTCCTAACAATTAAGGGTTAAGATGCTTTCTGAATGACTTTTTTCTTTACAAGAATATTTTCTTTAATTTTAAGAGGAAACTCCCACATTTCTACGAATTTTCTTAGATTTTTGGCACTAGGAGCAACTCTTTGCACTAAGATTTTTCATGAATACACTCCTGGAGACTCCCATTTGCAACTGCGTGCTTGGACACATAAACAAGTGCTTCCTTTTCCCAGTATGCAGCAGTGTCCTGACATTTCATCACATGACCTAATTTTCTTGTGGGCTACTTGAGGTCAGGCCTTGAAATGCCAGAGGTCCTGCCTTTACTCAGACCGGAAATTGGAATAATTCTAGACCTTTCATCCTGATCCAGCTATAGCCTCATAAAAGCTGTTTACAGCTGCAAAACATGATTTGCCATATTGTATGTCAACATTGTTTCATTAATCAAGTCTATTGAATTATTGACTTTGCAGCATGTAGTGTTATTTTTGACATCCACAGACACCAGAGAGCAGCACAAGGAATAGATATTGTATTTTTTTTTTAGTTCAAGCGTGAGAAATATGTCAGTCCAGATGCACTTATCTCTTTTGACCTGATTCCCGTGTTTATTAGTGTATAACAGAGCTCTTCTGCACTGTAGCAGACACACAACCCCCAACAGCAATGCCCAGGTGCGTCCACAGATGGCATGAGTGCAGGCGCTGTGTTGGTGTTTTGTCTCAGCATTTGCATATGGACTGTATCGGTTTTTATTGTTATTTTGTACAGTTCGACTGTAGTGAGTTGTAACAGGGTTGTGCTTTGTACAAGTGACTTGTTTTAATCATACAGACTATAGATGGCAGTTTAGGCTTCAACCTTATTGCTGTGGAGTCCAATTATTTTCTGTTTTTCATTTGAATGGCTAATGTATTGGGGGTGAGGCAAGCATGCTAGTAAGATGAAGTGTCTGACCTCTGACCCTTCAAGAGAAGCCCATAAATGTTGATTTCTCTGTGCTGTGGAAAACCCTTGGTTTATGAGATTTAACATTTTCCACTGGCCCAGCTTAATGAAATAGATGATATTCAGCTTAAAAATCAGTTTAGGATGAGTGTGACTGTTTTTTGCTGTTGTCTTCTCATTTTAAGAACCAAACTTTGCATTTGTGTGTGTGCATCGATTGGCTAATTGTTAATATTGAAGATCACTCTTTTTGAGTGATTTATAAATAATAAAGGTGACTTGACTATATAAATAATATTAAAAACCAGACCCCTGTTTCAATTTGTAAAAACAAGCAAAATTGTATGTATACTTAAACAAATGGAGTCACTTACTCTTATCTTGGGTATGTGGCCACTGATGCATATTTAGCCTGCACTATTCATTTAAAGGATTACATGTAATCAGTTTCAGATCTCTAGCTGGTTAGTGGCGGTCTGATTCATTCCTGTTATGAGAAGACAGGCGGTTCATGAGAAAATGAGGAGGAGAAATGAATCGTCTAGAGAACTGTTGATACGAATTGATACCTCTGTGGTCTGTAATGACTGGCGGGGTGGGATGTGGGGGATGGTCCGGAAAGGCCTTTATGCCAGAAATTGGGTTTAGTTGTGTTTAGAAAAGGGGTTTCTTGAGTGGTAAGTTAGAAATGAGTACATTATTAAGAATAGGTGAAAGTGACAGCACTACAGTACTAGTGAAAGGGATTTTGGGATCGGGGAGGGGCTAATATACCCTCCTGCCGTGTGTAAACGGTGCCCAATAAGGGTCAGATGGTGCAATAGACTGCCAGCTGCTCCCTTCCTCCCTGCATGTCTCTATCCGTAATGAGAGCGGAACAAAGAAGTGGCATCCTTTCCACCTCCTCCTCATCTCTCTCTGTGTGTGTCCCAGTACTTGAGTCTCACAAATAGCTTCATTTTCATCTCCAAAATGTGAGCAAAATGGCAAGGGATTTTTTTTATTTTAGAGTTTGTCTGTTTCCTGTTATTGCCGCCCCATGTCTTCGTTCAAGGTCTGTGTGTGTGGGCATAGGAGAGATGACTGGAAAAGGAAGCTAAGAGTGATTGATTAAGGTGCGGCTTCCCTCTGTTTTGTCCTATTATGATGTAGGCCATAAAATCAATCAAATTCTTTAAAAACAAAACAAATCCAAATACATATTGGGCCATATTGTTGAAAGTATTGCAGCAATCTGTATTGAAATTCCCTGTCATGCTGTTGGGGTCACATTTCAAGCCTGTGATTTTTGGATGTCATCTTTAGAAAGAAGTCATGCAACAGCATGAGTCTTAGCAAATCTGCACAAACAATGTTCCAAGTATATCCAATTAGAAATCATGATGTCACTGTAATGGTTAGTGCTCAAAGGGAGGTGTGGGTGTTTTCTTTTCTGCAGTTCCCCAGCTTTTTGTGTTGTGTGGGTTGATAAGGGCCATCCAAGTCATTATAAACTCTTTTTTTTTTCACAATTCCAGTGCAATCTCCTTTTGTGCCTTAATTGCTAGAATTCCAGGCAATGTAGTTTACAAAGTTACAATTTAAAAGAACTGTTGTCTGTCTGACCCTTTAACACAATATAAATGCCATTCGCTAGCTGGTTATGTGCATGTCTTCAAGAAGTATGGACAGCATCTTAGTACCAAATAAATAGTCTTGTTGTATTGGGGAGGAACTTGAAAGTTACAGCTCTGAAAGTTACAGTGTGTTTTGCAATGAACTGTTTTAAAAGATCTATGAAAAATAGTTTTGAAATGATATACCCGTCTCTTCCAATGTCACGCATATTGCCCAATTTTGAAGACCAATTAAGAATTGTACAAGTTAAGTTTAATCACTTGAATTAGGGTTATATTTTCAAATGATTTGATCTAAACGTCTATTTCTTGAATTTTAAGTCTTAACCCAAGTGGACCATGAACAAAAGCACTGCAGCTTTTAAACATTAATGCAAATCTGGCTGACGACATGCATGATCGCCCATATGTATTGTGATGTTAAATGAGCGCTGTCCCCTTCATGTGCAAGTCTGGGCTGGAACAAGGTACAAATCTGAGGACTGGCAAACAGATGCCTGCCTAACACCTCCAGTCCTCCTTAATGAGTCACAGTTTACAAGTATTCCTTTAGTACATGCACAAACATAGGTATGCATGCAAATAAATGCTCTGGTGTATCATTATCAATGCACAATCGACCTGAAAATATATTGAAATGCTCAGCCTTGGACCCACCCATGTGTTTAGTGTTGTGGTGGTCACCATAGAGGCGTCTGCGCTCTGTGCAGGGTTGAAGAGTGCAGCTCTGTAATTAAAAGCTAGATCTGGGCCTTTTATTAAATGCACTTGTCCTGCAGGGCTCCATGTGCAGAGACTTAAGCACATAAGCAGTACACAAACCTTGCAAAAAGTGTTGTTGATACTGTGACATGAAGTGGAATGTAGTACATATTTATAGAAATGGTCAGTTATTTACCCGTTAAAGCGAAAGATCACGCAAAAATGAAAAAGCTGTCATTATTTACTCACTCTCTCATCTTCCAAACCTGTATGACTTTTTCCCTGCAGAATACAAAAGTCAAAATATTTTGCATTTGGAATTACAGTAAATAAGGTTTTGGGGGGAAAAAAGCACTGTAAAAGTGCCATAAAAGTGTTCTATGACTTTTCGGGCCATATTAACGCAATATGATAGCTTTGTGAGAAAGAAACAGACAGTAAGTCTTTATTCACTGATAACCTTATCGATAACCAGTTTGTCAAGATCACCGATTGAAGTCAGGGAATTAAAAAAACTGAATCAGTCTGATTTGGGGACTAATCATTCGGGGGTGAGTTTCCCAAAGACTATTTTCGCAACTTCCATCGTTACCAACTCAATTCAGCGGAACTTGTGAACATAGTTGGCTAATCATGCTTTTGGGAAACGCACCCCAGAGCGGTTTTGTCAGCTGAATCAATTTATTCATTCAAAATATTCACATCAAAAGAATAATTCTCATTTTCAGGTGAACTATGCTTTTAACTTGATAAGATCATTGTACCATGTTGACTTGAGAAATGTTAAGAGTTTGTGAAACCCTCAGCACAAACTTTCAACACATTCTGATGTCAACACAGGATCTACTCTGATGTCAAAAGGAACTTTAAGTGCAGATACACACATTATACAGCTGCCTTTGACGCACAACATTAGGGTAATAACACCAGCATCCACTTCTTCCTGAATGCATAATGAAATGACTGGTTGTAAATAACACTGAGGTGATATAAACATATCAGAACGGGAAATGCTAAAGTTATTGCAATAAAATACAAAAGCACGTATGTTGAAACTCAATTAAGTGTATTTAAACAGTGACAACTCTGGATAAAGGCTGTAAGCAAACATGGCCTATGGAGAGTGTTGATTTTGTCCTTGAAGGAGTGCCACACATTTCAAGCAGTGACATAATTCACCCTCGGGTTTGAAGCATTCGCACTGTGTTTGGAATGTCCTCATATTGTTCCTTAAAATTAAATTATGTCAGGACAGTGAAAACTCAAGCCTCGTGCGTCATTTGGCTCATGTCTGGTTGTTGACGTGAACGACCTCTAGTGGTCAGCAAACGAACTGCATCTCAAATTGCTCTACACTACGTAGGCTACTTGGACATCTTTGATTCTGTAATAAACTACAGTGTTGGTATTTTATTTCCTTCATGATTTGATATAAATGCAGTATGCCATCTTGTCCACCAAAAAACCTGCATTCTTTACTCTAAATCAATTACATATTTTTAAGGTTATAAGAAGATTGTAAAAGAGTAATTATTAATAAATACATTAATGTGTTAAAAAAAATAACACCCCTGATTTATGTGCACTTTGAAATAATGAATACATTTCTATAGCCCCATCTCGTTCAATATTTTCCTTCTTTTAATAGCTCAAAGTTTATTCTATATATGGAAGCGCACCTGTGTGAATTCTTTAGTTGGGAGTGTTCATCATTTTATTGGTGTGTATTTGAGGCCACACTCTTTGATGTTTCTATCTCGGGTGATGAAAGATTAACCGGGATGTTTGAGGGAGCTGCTCTGGCAGGGGTGGGTGGGCTGTTAGGTAATAAAGCATCAGGCGGAGTCAGAAGAGCTGTTTATAGTGCGCAGCGCTCCGTCGGAGATACAGAGCTGCAGTTTCATCTAGCTGTGGGAAGTAGTTCCTAATATCCTGAGATTTTGAATAACCCTCAAACGCAGAGATGACAACCATGTTCAGATACCCAGTGTTTCCAGTCCTTCCAGGTGAGATTTGGAGGGGTAAAATGTATGCGAGTAGCTGGCAGATAACATGGACATGCACTTTTTGGAAATACAGTGCAATTTTAGGTTTAATGTATAAGTGAAAGTGTACATTTTTAGATGCTGTGTCCTTAAATGTTTTATTCACCTTTTCACTGTATTTTAAATAGTCCTGCAAAAATATATGTTGTATCTTAATTGAGGTTAAAAAAGTATAATTTGATATTATTTATAATTTTTTATTATTGTTAATTATTAGAATAGTTAAATGGAGAAAAAATAAATACTAAATACTGAGTTGACCTACATGTACTTAATGTTTTTCACATAGTTATATGTGTGTCACGTGGATACTATAACGTAAAGTATTTCAAGTGGTGTTTATCATGTTTATTCAGATATAGCTGATCAAATTGCTGGTTGTTTCAGCATTTTAATTGCCTGTGTGAGGAATGGTACATGCTTGTTTGTTAGTGTAAAACTAATGCCTACTATCCATCCAGCTGTAAACAAATAACCATGTGAGAGAAGTCACATGGGCTCATCATTCATCTTCTATTTAATGATATCAGATAAACCAATGAGAGAGATTTTTATTGCCTGATATCGGTATCGATAGTCTCAGTGAAACCAAAAGTATGGATTTCCCCCTATATATCCTACAATTATTAATATTATTATATATTTTTAAATATGTATTTTGATCCAATGGGCCATTCGGGCATTGGGCTAACTTAATTCTTTATTGTTTTATGTCAAAATATTGTTTTATATTAAACGTATTAAAAGACATATTAAAATGCAGATACTCTAGGAAATGTGGTTTATGCTTTTCAAACACCTGATTTGTCAAATAATGTTTACGTGGCAAAATTGTCTAATTGTGTCATATATGCATATTGCTATCTCTGTAAACACTTAAGCATCGATCAATGTGCTGTTTTTGTCATGACTGTGGTCTGTGTGCATACTAATTACATCTGTATTAGGTAATAATAAGCACTTTCAAAGTTTTTATTTATTTAATTGCAGCACCTTTTGTTTATGTTGTAACATGTTAAAATGTATGTCTTTTTCTCAGGTCTGGACCAGGCAGACATACCAGAGGGACTGTCCCGTGTGCGGAGCATTATGGCAGAGCCGGACTATATGGACAGTGATGGCGATGACCTCATTAAGCCCAAGAAACTCCTCAACCCGGTGAAGTCCTCCAGAAACCACCAGGACCTACACAGAGAGCTCCTTATGAACCAGAAAAGGTGATGCACATACAGCCTACGTTAGATCAGTCCTCCTACATCTGTACTTTTTTCTCTGTGTCTTTCCTCTCAGAATTCACTGTTTGTTTTAGTTCATATTTTCTCCTCTCACATGTTCATCATTTTCATCATCACTGCAGTTTTGGCAAATTATCTGATCGTGATGTGTGGGCACGTGCCAATTATAAACTCTTTTATTTATGACGTTAAACCTGAAATAAGTCCTAATTGCCATCCTTTTTCATTTAACTGGGTGTTATGAAAAAATATTCTATAACACATAAAAAATATCTCACCACATTTGGTCTTGATCAATCAGAATCAAACATTCTCTGATAAATGTCTATATGACTTGTCTCCGTCATATAAAGATCAATTTGAGCCATTCCACTGTTGCACCGTTCTTAAAAAGTTAGTCTTTCTGAAAGCTGATGCTACTCAGAGGACTTTCAGGATAAGATGAATGATTTCCCCCTGGCAGATCCCTCTGTGCTTGTGTGCTGTATCTAGGCAGACAGGAACCGGGAAAAAATGCTCTGGAAACAATAAGTTTGAGTCACTCGTTCTAGTCCTCTCTGCCTCGTTCTTTTTTCTCTCCGTCTCTCATTTTCATTGGTGATGAATTGTGACAGCAAGTGTATACACATGCTCCCTGTTACGTAAAACGTTTTTTTCTTTTGCATTTGGAAGTTATTAGGAAGATCCCTTGAGGGTAGAAGTTGTTCTTGCAGCTTTGATGCGAACAAAAACTGATATGTCACGGCACAAGTCATCTATGTTGCAAGAAATGTATAACACACACGAAGTCTCGGTTACCAACATGATTACATAAACTCCTGTCCACTGATTCTCACCTCCCACATTAGTTGAGCATGTAGAAATCTGTTTGTGCGGGAATAGAGAATCCGAATCCTCCGCTGGGGATCTATTCCAGTGATTCCCAATCAGGGGTAAATGTATACTTAAGCAGGTTCCAGGCATTGTACTTGTAAATATTTGATTTTGCTTTGTTATTATACCTGTAGGTCTTTTTTTATGTAGGTCTACTGATTTGTAAAATAGTGTTGCATGCATAATTTATTGTATTCAATTTATACAATTTATAAATATATTTTCTTGGGTGAGAAAAATCTCCATGATTTCCCCCAGAATAGTACAAATTTATGAAAGACACACAAGCGCAGGTTTTGTATTAAAGAGAGAGAAAGTGTATAGAATGTATAGATGCGTTAAATTATATATATATTGTTTGTTATATAAATAAAATATTAAATTGTTACTCCGAGTAGGGAAGGAAGGCAGTGCCTCCTTGAAAAACTAGATGACAAAATAATCCATATTACAAAAATGTGACATTAAACATTGTAAAAATCACTAGTTTTTCTAAAGTAACATTTTCCAAAAGTTTGTGGTGGGTTTGGTGTAGGTAGAGATATAACTAGGTAACTAGAGATATGAACATTTTGGCCGATAACCGATAATTCTTTATATTTGAAAGCTATATTCGAAAGCCGATACCGATATGGTGGCCGATATATCGTGCATCCCTAGGTGTAACGTTTCGGTACGGTACGGATGTATATACAGTAGGGGTGTAACGGTTCACAAAATTCACGGTTCGGTTCGATACTATACACTTGTGTCACGGTTCAGTTCGGTACGATTCGGTACGTTTCCGATACAGCGAAAAGAAAGAAATGCCAGAGAAATTTCCTTGATTTAATTTTTTTAATTATATTTTTATTAAAACTAACATCATAAAGTATGATATTTTTTAACTTTGAGCAATGATGGAGCTATACTTGACTTTTCTTAGGAGCTTATAAAACAAAACAGCTCCTTGGACAAAATTAAATGTAATATTGTAGTAGTTATAAACAAAGGTTTATTTTAGTTCAGATTAACATTTGAGGGCAGCAATTGTATTCATAATGTCAAAATAAAACCGACATGATGTTACTTGAAAGCATTATAGCCTACTATTCCTGCCAAACTTCCATGGTTACAGTTAGTAGTGTTACTACAATAAATCCATGGTGAATGTTGCTGATCTGTGGACACTGGATAGTTCATTCATGGCACAATGTCTCTTCCTGGTTTCCACGTCAGCGCTGTTTGATCCGTTAATAACGGAGAAATGTGAATGTTTCTCACTAGATATCGCAGCGATGTTATTACTTCAGTGGCGAATTCAAATGCTTTCTTTACTGGATTTCGCTGTGTAGTAACAGTGCTGATGATTAAGATCGGCTCGCACTGCATTGGTCCAAACTGATAAACGGTCCGTCAACCACACAATAACGAGTGGTTTCGTTCCGCTTACATTACATTTGCCATTTGATGTTGGGCAATGTTGTGGTCACGCCAGCGTCTTTTACATTATGAGCGCTTGCCACGCGTGACGCGCCTACATTTGAAATAACGAAATTTTGGTCGGCAGGAAAAATGGTCCAACGAACCGTTCGGTTCAAAAATGCGTACCGAAAACCGAACCGAAAGCCTCGTAGTACCGAACGGTTCAATACGAATACGCGTATCGTTACACCCCTAATATACAGTATCTCCAGTGTAATCAAACTTTTTTCTGCCCAGAGACTGCAGATGAAGTTTAGCTCTTTAGCTATACTTTTGGGCCAGTCATGGACTGTCCATTGTCCCTGTTAAATAAACTAAGCACTTTAGTGGCACTTTAGGAGTTTATTTAGTAGCGATGAAGGGGTTTTACGAATGGGGTTGTGGAGATACATGAGATCTAATCACTGGAGATCATGAAGAAAGGTAATTTCTAATTTCAATTTTTTTCCTTAAGATGTTACGGAGTCTTACTTCATAGAGAGTGGAGAATTGAGGGTGTGTACTTGTTTTGGTTTAGGAAAAGGGAACATTTCCATAATCTAAATGGGATTAGTTCCAGATGTGGTGCTCAGGGGGATGCTGAAAGATGGAGAGTTACATAAGAAGGATTACAGCATCCCCTAGACTTCCCTCCTACCCTTTCTATGTTCTCTTTCTCTGACACCCACCTTCTGTCTGCCTCCTACCCTGCTGTACACTAATACTCAAAGTGTTTCTGTACACTCAGAATTGTGAAATCAATTCTACAGCCAGGGCAGAAGGTGAAGAACGCGGAGTGATGGAGAGATGGAGGTCAGGCTATATATAGTCTGTTGCATCATATATTAGATAATGTATCGGGTTGTGCGGCAGGGTGGTCTTTTATGTATCGAGGCCGGCCTCTGCTTTGTTTCTTTTTTGTCTCTATTCATCCGTTCGATCCGTTCACTAACTCATTCGCTTTTTTTCTGTTATATTGCCCAGCTGTCTGTGATGAGTAACCACAAATAAGGACAAAGTGTCTGTTTCTAGCAGTTTCCAAGGGACCAGTGTGTTCCAGCAAACGGCAGTGTTTTATAATCGGTGACGACACACACTGGCATTCCTGAAGATGTTTGTACCTTATCCATTCACAGAACAAAATTATTTTTAATCTTTTCATCCCAGGCACAGCTACAGTAAAACCATCAGTCTTAAAGGGATGGTTCACCTAAAAAGTAAACTTTGGCAATCTGTATGTCATTCAAACCTGTATGACTGACTTTCTTCCAAATTATATTCAAAACAACATTGGACCCCATTGATTTTCAATGTATGGACACTCAAAACAACACTGATGGGAATGACGTAAGGGTGAGCAAATGATAATATTTTTTTGGGGGGGAGGGGGGTTAACTATCCTTTTACATACAGTGTCTGGCAAGCCGATTTATTATCCTAAAATCAATTGTGCAAAAGAAATATAGCTTGTTTACAGGGACCCAACTATTTCTGAACGACAATGAGAATACAAACATAAAACCACACCCATGGACAAGTACACATCCTTATCTTAATACTGGCTCAAGTAAAGACAATGGCTTTCAAAAAGTCCACTAGTCAGACTAATGTACCAACCAGCAAAGCTGAAGAGGCCAATGAAGAGTTGACTTTGAAAAGGCTGCATGTTGTTTAAGCCTGAATGTGGGAATGTGTCTATTTATTCTTTCCTTACTGAAATAGTTTAGACCAGCTGTCTCAAACTCAGCTTCTGAGGGCCACTGTCCTGCAGAGTTGTTTCCAGTAATCCTGAAGACCTTGATTAGCTGGATCAGGTGTGTTTAATTAGTGTTTGAGCTGAACTTTGCTAGGCTGTGTCCCACCAGGAGCTGAGTCCACTGGTTTGGACTCCGAGTTGAGAATATCAAAATAACTCGCGCTGTTTCCAGTGAGCAAAAATGTCTAAATATCAAAAGACAAATTGTATTGTACTTCTTTTCTTGTGACGGAAACGCACCGTTTTATTAGTTTCCGCTTGGCAACATCGATTGCTAATGGATTTAATCATCAATAAGGTCTGTGCCCTGAATCATAAACCAATGCATTGTTTATTCTTATCAAGTTTGTGGCATGTAGCTGATCTGTTATTGCACTCATAAAGTTGCGTCTGCACAACAGACACATTCCACCCATGTGATTAATGTCTGATGTGCTGCTATTGTTCTTATCTCTCAGAGAAGAATGAATAGTTGGAGGGAGAAAGTCAAATAGTGTTCAGAAACTAAATCAGTGACATGACACAGAAGAATGTCAGAGAACGGGCAGATGTGGTTTCTACTCTCACCTGGCAGAGATTCTCGTAATTCCATGTTTTTTTTATTTTATTTGGGAGCCATATAGTTATTTAACCGCTATCCAAATAGCCAAAACATTTCATCTCCTATTTTCTCAGCTCTGATATTCCCATTAGCTCCTCTAGTTTTTTCTTCATACTAGTCTAGACAAGTCTACAAGTTTTGGAAGGATTTACAAAGCAGTCAGCAAGTCTCTGGTGTGCCAGGCAGAGAGCTGGATCATGTTATAATACAGCAGAAGAAGTTGTTCTTTATAAATGTTATTATATAGTATATATTCATATTTTGAATTAGCTTTTTTATATTTTCAGTTTTCAGTTTAATTTTAGTTAAGTTGTAATAATTTTATGTGCTAAAAATAAAGCTGAAACATTTCTTTTTTTTTTTTTTACAAAAGCAATTTTAGTACTTCAATTTAAACATTTCAGTTATTTGCTATGGTAACATTTCATACAACGTTTTTTATTAGTTTAAGTTTTAATATTTATATTTTAAATTATATCAGGTTTGTTTCAATTGAAATTATTATTTTTATTTTGACTGAAAATTAGTTTAATAGTTTGTTTTTTTTTGTTGAAAAAAATAAGCAATGTGAAATCAATTATGAATTGTTACATTAGCCGGGCATTTTGAATAAATATTATATTGTAGTTATTTATCATTAAATTGTTTTATTCTCAGTCATCTGCCTTTTTAGATATCACATTGGCATCGGTCAATCACTTCAGTTGACTCTTATTCCAAATATGCTAGATATATGCATGTTTATGCTTCAGTTTCTCTGAAGTTCATTACAAATGAGCTACCTGGAAGTGTTTCATAAACAACTGGTTTTAGGCTTGTTAATTTTGAGAAACATGAGATTGAGAATTACGCAACAAAGATGTCACAGCAAAGTACTGTAATTTAAATAGTTAATCTCCATATGCTCTAAATGTACAGCAGCTTCTGGACATTACGAACCAATTCCAATCCCTAAAACCCACCCAGGAATCCATCCATACTGGATTACAACTATTTGGGGCAATCAGGATTTTCAGTCACATTATGTAACCCTATGCATTATTACCCTAAAATGTGCTAGAGTCATTTTGCCCTTTCATTGAGTCAGATCTCTGAACAAAATCATGAAATGGATTATGTTATGGTTTTAAACCCAAACTTTTTGAAAAGAGGTGTGCTGTTACTTTTCTAAGCGATCAGATTTTTTTGATTGATCAATTGTGGATCATAAAAACATAATCAAAAGGACCTGAGCCATATCTTACATCATGTCTACACCAAACGTGACTGTTGCAAATCCATTTATTCTTCGTGTCAGAAGTACACCGTAAAAATGTTGCTGCAATTAGTTATAACAACTTAAAATTTGTTGAGATAACTTAAATATCCAACTAAACTTAATATTTTAAGTTAAGCACAAACACATAGTTTTTAACTTGAAACAACACATTATTTCTTATTCTAATGTTGAATTTTAAGTTGTGATAAATTATCACAGCAATAATTTTTTGTGTTGCGTGAACGCTTGGAGTTCGTCAGAAATTGAACATGGCATCAGTTTACTGTCAGGAATATGTTGTGTCGTGCCGCATCCAGTGTAGACAGCATCACTGATTATAATGGGTTCTATTTGCTTTTGCCGAGCTGCGTCGCGCCCCTCACATCCTTTGTAGACACGGTGTTAGACTTTAGGGTGGGTTTCCTAGCAATGGCCCAGAACACTGCATAGCAATACCCTGGTAAACATCCATATCACTCTTGCATCATGGTGGCGAGTTTTGCAGTGGTGTTAACCACACAATTTTTCAGAAAATGTTCAAATCTAATTACTTTTTGTCAAGTGTTTTCATCATCTCCTTGATTTTTTTATTTATTTTTTTATCACAGGGGCCTCGCGCCGCAGAATAAACCAGAACTCCAGAAAGTGATGGAGAAGAGGAAGAGAGACCAGGTGCTTAAGGCTCAGAAAGAGGAGCAGGAGGCACACCAGAAAAGGACGGACCTTGAGATCGAGCTCATGAAGAGACGAGAGACGCTCGAACAGGTATGTCCCCTCACATCCCAAGACATAGGCGTACAATGAGCAGATCCAGAAATGATTGACCAAAATGATCTTTTTCCTGTTTAGCTGGAACTGGATCAACATAAGAATGAAGAGGAGCAAGAAAACACCCCAGAGTTTGTCAAAATGAAAAGCAATCTGAGAAGAACCAAACAGGAAGTGGACGGGCAGGAGCGTGCCACCTAGAAACAGTTTCCATGGCACATTTGTTGACATGGCAGCTGGACTGAGGTTTATGGGGGTTTCCTGGTGTTCCTCCCCCATGTGTCCCTGTGAAACAAGTGACTAGACGAACTGTTCCTGTTGCCTGCTCGCAGACGCAACCAGTATTCACGCAGCCTCTTTTCCTGAACAACAATAACAAATAAAGAGGAATGGAGAATAAACAACAAACAAACAAACACACACACACACAAACACACACACACAAACACACACACACACACACACAAACTCTTGCACATGGGCGCAGCCTCTTTGCCACTGGTTGACCGGCTTCAAAGAACATGCATGGCGGAACAAACAAAGACCACATAATTACTTTGATGTTGGGTATTTTTTTTTTGGGAGGGGGGCACATATTTTACTGTTTTATTTTCAAAACCTAAAATGGGACACTGGATGGACTCTTTTAAGCCAAAACAATCCTCTTTTATTTATGTTCAGCATAAGCTTTTGTTCAAAAGGGCTTCTCAAGACATTTTCTTCATGGTTGATGATTAAAAAAGAAAGGAATATAAAGTTACAACAATGCAAATTGTGATGCATCATGCTTGCTTTTTATGAATTGTAATATTTGTGCGCTCCCTTTGCTAAATTTTATAAGCAATACTAGTTCTAGTTTTGTGAGTTTTCTTTGCAAATATTTTTGTTATATCTTTTTTAATGAATACATTACTAATAAGTTAATACACTTTAGTTCAATGTGATATTAAACGCAAGCGCATGTGTTTTTTTCCACTTGAATGCTAGTTGCAAGATAAGATGAGATGTTTATTAAAGAAGAAAGACACATGGTTTTGTGTAGATTTGAGCCAATAAATAACCACTCCTTGTGTTCCCTTAAAACCTTATTTTAATAAATATTATTTTATCATGTTGAATTCTTTAATTTGATCTCTATGAATCTCTGTGTAACCAAGAAGTGTAAATGATCTTATAAAAGAAGGAAGATTTTTATGCAGATGAAGAAAGTGGATGAGCAAGTGGAACAACAACTTTGAATCCTGCAAATTTCAAGAAGAAAAGTAGGTGTAAGTGAGTCAACTGGCATTTGCGCAACAAGGTCTGCACCTCCCACAACATAAAAAGAGACTGTCTATATAAACATGAGTCTAAACGATTCACAAGTAACAGTTTTTAAAAACATTTTGGTTCATTTTGTATCTGACATCGCAGAATACAGGTTTAGTTTAATGCAGAGATGCAATGTAGAGACACTGACGACTCATAAAATGCTATTAAAAGCAAAATAAGCAATAGCAATGAAAATAGAGCAAGTCTTAATTCCAGGGGTTCTTATGTAACTGGGCTGTGTTGAACAGCTGGCAGCAAAAGTAGGTCTGAGTGAACTGTGTCACAGACACTGAAAGTATAGGCCCTTAAAAGTACTTATCACAGCTGAAATAACGGATGTCAGACCCATTTTCCCAGAAGTTCTCTCTCTGAATATTACACCATTTATGGCATTGTGTCTCAAAGGGAGTTTCCAACAGTCAGTGATGTGATCTGGTAGGCTATACTGTAAATGTCTTTATAAGAAAACTATCCCATTTACACTCTGTTTACATCTTTGTGCACGTTTTTAGGTTCTTGTTTTTTTTTAAATAAATTTATCCTATTGACCTGATTGGAAATTAATAGCTAATTTATTTAATAATAAAGCAAGCCATTTTCAGAAGAATAAAAACAACAGCCCTGAGGCAATAAACGACTCATGGAAAAATTGCAAAGATTATTTACACCTCTAAACAAAATTCAAATCCTACCCCCGAGGACAGACACACAACACAAAGAACAACAACCAAAGAAAGACAAGCTCTTATATATAGGGCTGTCACATAAAAAAATAAACCCAAAATAATAGCTACCCATTACATCAATATAAACATAAACAAAATAACAAAATACACATAAATATCAAAAAGTATGGAAAAGATCATCATGTGAGAGGAGGAGAGATATGAAATTAATTTAGTGGGGTGATGCATAACTAATAAGATCATATAAAAGAAAACATAAATGCATAAAGTAATATATTTTAATTGCACCTACTCTAAACATCATTTTAATTAAGCCTGAATGTTAAAAAGGCTCAAATGACTGCTGATTTTTCAGCTAGCAGGTATGGGAGTTTGCATGTGTTTATTTTATATTGATGATTTGATTTCAATTGAAAATCTTTGTGGTTGTTGTAAACATAAAAGGGCACCATGTGACGCATCCTGGGATTGTTGTCAGGCAGTTTATCAGGCACTAATGTGGAGAGGACCCCTCTCATAATTCCCGTAACGGTCTCGCTTCTGTCTCCAGGGGGCGCTGGCGGCTCAGAAAACTAGTTAGGACGCCTTAGTTTTTAGTCTTCTGAATCTTTCTGAGTGATCATGCACAATTACATTATTATCGCTTACGTGTAATAAATGCTGGAATCTGCCTCCGTCATACAAATGCAAATATGATCTAGTCCAAGGAGGACCTTCTGTAAAATTATTTTATGAAACTCCATAGATATACTTGTAACCACAGGTGACTGTGATTAGCCCATTCTTAGAAGCGATGAGAAAAGGAACATGCACCATGTGACAAAGCTGTCTATGTTCAGTTTGCAGCCAGAGTATGGACAATAAGCGTAAATAACAACGAATTAACAATAAATAGAATGGAAATCTAATAAAGTAGATAAACATATGGTTTAGAAAAAAAAACAAAAACAATTAGAGACAACTTTCCGGTAACAAACTCCTCCTTTATTTCAGTGATCCGAAATTTAAGCCGATTTGCCATTCTACCAATTTTATTTCACTAAAGAGGTTATCTGTGCGTTACCCGGTAACGCAACAAAACCATGTTGTCAAAAAACAAAATAAACAATGAGATAAATACATAAATTTACACGAATGTAAATAATTGTAAATAAATTATTTACAAAAGAAACTGAAAGTTATGTTTTCACGCAGGCAAAATTCGGGGCAGCCCACTCACGCTTCAGACATGGCGACGCAGATGGCGGTAAATTCAGGTATAAATGTATATTCTATTTTACAAACATACTCCATGTTTTATACAGCATAGAGTATCGAATATTGGTAATTTAAACCAATGTAATTTAATAGATTTAAAGTACAAATAATTTAATCGACTCTCCATGTTGACGTTAACGTTACTTCATTAGTAAATATACCGAAAGTGTGTAGCTATATATGCGTCACACTACATTCATTATTATTATTATTATCTACCCACATTATTATAATTATTATTACAGGAAAAGTCATTGTAAGACCATCATCTCTGTGTGACCAGAAAAAGCTGTTTATTTGGAATATTAATGTCTCTTAAAACTAACTTGTGCATACGCTCTGTATTTGTAAATAAGGTTAATAATGGCCAAGATAATGTCTGATTTAAGTCTAAAATGCTTTAATGTGTATTTAAGAATCTGGTTTAGCGTGGTATTATTATATAGTAACTTAAATATAAGTCATGGCATCTATTTTGCATTCATTTTTGCTTCTATTTTGCTCACTGCCGAAGTTAACGTACATCATGGTTGCCAGTAAATTTAAAGTTGATATCCAAGTTGGTGTCCATACTTCTCATGTCTTTTTACAACCTCCTGTATTTATGATAATGCTGTACTAATCAACCTCTAACTTTAAGTCAAGGCAACCCAGCATGGTAGCACTAAAGCATTTTTGTGACAAATTGTCAAATTGAATATCAATAACCGATTCAGATAATACATTATGTAAGTGTCCTCTAAACAGTCATTGATAGTGTGTATACAGAAAACAGAATGGATTTTATAATTTAATGTCAAGTTACCTTTATTTGTTTAGCGCTTTTATACAGATTGTTTCGCAGCATAGATATATGGTTTCAAAGCAGCTTCTCAGTAATAAACAGGAAAATAACAATCAATAATGCAAACTTCTTCAAATATAAGACAAATTCAAATTCTGCTGTAAAGCAGCTCTACAGAGGATAGTTTTGCCATTATTCAGCTAATCAGCTTAAATCAGTTTTGTGTTCAGTTCAATAACTGTTCATCAATTTTGAAATTAGTACAATTCAGCTATAAGAAGACAATGGTGTCATTATTCAGATTGAGTCAGTTCAGTTTAGTAACAATGTCTATGTTGCAACGTCTGTCAATTATGAATCAAAGTCAAATGAGTTATAAAGCAGCTCTGCAGAAAACAGTGGTGTCATCGTCCAGCTCAATTCAGTTCAAGTTTTGTTCTCATACAATAGTGTCGGTGCAGTCGGTTGATAATATTACTGAACATTATAATTAAGTGTCTCTTAAACCCTTTTTAATGTGACATAAACCAAATTTTCTGTGACATGTTTTGAATCGGTTTGCAGGAGCCAGTCTGTGGGGCCCGCTGAAGGAGCTCTGGGAAGCCGTGGAGGGCGCCATATGGAGCCGTCAGCCTGAGAGCGTTCATCTTTTAGATCTCCAGTTGAAGAAACACAAACCCAACTTCCTCTCCCTCTTCAAAAACCCAGTAGGTTTTTACTTTCCATAGATTCAAAAACATTTCAGTAAATTTTTATATAGACAACCCATGTGGAAGGAAACCTGTAATTGTACTGTTGAGTTTAGTGGGAAATTATGAATTACTTGTGAAATGGAAATAAACGGAAAATCCTGTTTTGTTATCTGTAACCTGATTTGAAAGCTTCAAAATACATTCTAGCATTTGTTGTAAATGCCTTCAACGTATCATAAAAGTGGTCCATGTGACTTGTGTGCTTGTCTTTTTTAATTTAAAATCTTCATTCTTTTGAGTCAGATTTAAAAATAAAAATAAAAATCAATTTACGAAACCGATCTAAATTTATTTACAATTCTTGTTTTGTTTTTTTTGCGCAAAACAGCCGAAGAGTGCGGAACAAAGAGAGAAGGTTCGGAAAGCCTGCACTGAAGGCATTGCTATTCAGGGCCAGCAGGGAGCACGACTTCTTCCTGAGCAGCTCATCTCAGAAGCCTTCATCCTTAGTGACCTTTTTGACCTGGGAGAACTAGCTTCCCTTGAACTGCTGCTGGCAGGTACACACACTCAACATACTCGTTCGGGACTGTTGAAATGCACATTGCTCATATGATATCATTGCAGTGAAGTTGCTTTGTAATAATGTGATCTTCATGTGTATTTTTAGGAGAGCACCAGCAGCCTCACTTCCCCGGCCTGACTCGAGGCCTGGTAGCTGTGCTCCTTTACTGGGATGGCAAACGCTGTGTGGCCAACTCGCTCCGCTCGCTCATCCAGTCCAGACACGGGAAGACGTTCACACTTGACTTGAGGTTTGCCGTTCTTCCTTCATGTATCCTCCATGATTTGGTCTCACAAAGCTCATTCTTCCATGCTTCTCCCATACTTCCCTTTTAGGAAACATTTTATCCAAGAGGTTCACAGGTTATTGATTGCACCACTCAACATCTCCCAGGATTATAGAAATTTGGGATTTTGTACCCGTAATCTTTATTACAGACCGCATGAAGCTTTTAGTCCTATCTGTTAGCTTTGAGGCCATCTATATGCTAGCATTCTGTTAAACTCTAGCTGATACATTCACATTTTATAGATTACTGCATGGATGGTGGTGTTTTTGTAGTCCAAACCAAAAGTTTGCATCACTCTACTCCATCAACAAAAAGCCACAATAATTTTTCATTGGTGTTTGGATAATTGATGAAAAATGCTCTGTGACCAACAAATGTTTACACATTTGGTTCTTTAAGATAATCTTCACAAAGAGAGCAGAGACAGCAGTGAGTTTACCTGTTCGGCGTGATGACGTTTAATGTCCCTGACAGCCTCTGTAGTCCAATTTAGCCACGACTTGTTAACATCCAGTTACGTAAAAGCTTAAAATGTCATAGAATTCTGTCCCAACTTCATGTTTCAATAGGATTTATGTCAAAGCATAAAAGAAGTTTGAGTTTGTCAAAAATGTTATGTACCAGGGGCAACCCATGGTTTCAGATAGATTGTAGAAGTGTGCAGTGTTCATTACAAAAAAACAAAACAACAACGGAACAACTCATTTGTGTTTATGTCTTATGTTCTTTGATTTTTTTATGTAATTCTTTGGTATTGTCATGATTTCTTCCCATGTAGTCCTGAACTGGTGAATCTCACCACACGGTTCACGGATGAGCTGATGGCTCAGGGTTTGACCAAACAAATCTTGAACTTGATCTCGGATGTCAACGTGACCCGTGTGTTTGAGAGGCTTCAGAAAGAGCGGGGCCTTGGCAATGAGAAACACAGGAAAGAGGTGAAGCATCCTATACATATTGATTATTGCATATGCAAATAAATGGTAAATAGACAGTATTAAATAAGTATTTTTCATATGGTACAGGTATCTGACCTCATCAAAGAGTGCCGACAGTCACTGGCAGAGTGTTTGTTTGCCTGGACATGCCAGTCACCTCTAAGCAAAGATGACACCCTGGCTCTAATCAGTCACTTGGAGACGGTGACTGCCGAGGCTGATGGCTCATTGGATAGCGTCAACCTAGCTTTAGTCATGGCCTTGCTTTATTGTCTGGATGTTAGTTTTCTGGAGCAAGGAACAGAGGATAGAGAAGGTATTCATGCTTTTTTCAACCATCGTTGGTTGCTATAAATGCTTTATTATTATCCACACTGATACAAGTATGATGTTGTTTACTCAGTAGAGTAGATAATATTAGGTTTTCACAAATAAATTTTGTGTGTGTTGATTAGATTTGCTCCAGGCCTTGCCTCTACTGACGGAGAAGCAGTATGTGGCCGCAGTACACAATCGGCTGGTGGAGGGTCAGGGCTGGAAGCTTCCAGGACTGCAGGCAGTGGTGCAGCTGGCCTGGGCTCTGTCTCTACGGGCCCTGTCACAACTTCCACAGGGCGCAGGTATCTACACGACAACCCCTTGCATAGCTTAGGCCGTTGTTGATTACAAAATCACTTTTACTTCAGCTGTTTATCTCATGAAACGTCATAGTTACTGTCTTTACATTATCTGTATATGCTATAGTTTGTTATAGTAGATGCAATAGTAGATAAACCTTGAAAACTAACAGGTTAATGTACTTTCGCCCAATTTCATTCATTTTAATTTCAGCTCTAGTGGAGTACACTGAGGCAGATGAGGCTCTGGCAGACCAGGCGCTTTTGGGAGGTGTCTTCCTTTTTCTGACAGAGGGCATCCTGGGAAGTGATGGCTTCAGCCAAGAAGAATTCTACACACGCCGACTGCATTCTCTGATTACTGATTTCCTGGCTCTTATGCCAATGAAGGTGCGAGGAGAAATGCATGCATTTTAGCTGTATATTTATATACTGTACACTATCGTTCACAAGTTTGGGCTCTGTAAGATTTTCTAAAAAAGTCTCCAGTGCTCACCACTGCTACATTTATTTGATCCGAAGTATTATTACAATTCAAATGAACTCTATTTTAATGTTAAAAAAAAAAGTTTTTACTTCAGTCTACAGTGTCACGTGATCCTTTAGGAATGTTCAAGAAACATTTTATTATTATCAGTATTAATTTAAAAGAAATTGTGTTGTTTGCAGGTGAAGCAGTTGCGTAACCGTGCCGATGAAGATGCTCGACTGATCCACATGGCTCTGCAGATGGGCAGCGAGCCACCATCATCTCTACGCAAGGACCTGGACCACCTCATGATCCTTGTGAGCATTTATCACGTATCCCTTTACATTTATCACGTACTACAGACTTGATGAATTCTTTAGCATTTCTTTTTAGCACATCTTCTCTCTACAGCCAGGAAATGAATTGCATCTTCACATATTGCTTAAAATGTCAATTCTATTTAATTAGGATCTCATGCACCCATTTGTACTAACACTGAAGCATTATATCACTAATCAGCACTTTTGAACTATTGTAATTAATGCTGAATAATGTGTTTCAGATTGGAGAGTTTTACAATAAAGATCCATTTGAACTTGAGCTGGTCCTGGAGTTCTGGTGTCCATCTGAGTCTATTCAGCACACTTCATTCACTGGATCTTATCTTGGAGGACCTCCCCAAAGACCCCCTCACAAACAGGTATGTCAGAAAAATGCCTGCTAACTAGGGGTGTGAACCTACACTGGTCTCACGGTTCGGTTCGATTACGATTATCATGTCATTGATTCAGTTCAATTCGATATCACGATGAATTACGATGCACCGCATCCTCGATTTTCAATTTTAATTCAAAAGTGATGTGTGCGTGCGCGCACGTGTGTGTGCGTGTGTGTGCGGGTGTTCGCCTGTTCGCAGTGACAGAAACAGTGACATTCCAGTTTAAGTTTCAAGGGAGTAAAGCCTGTTTATGCCATTAAGAAAATGAAATTCTGTCAAATCAATTTTGTTTTAAAGAAATGTTCATTTAAAAGCAGCCCTCATTCATCAGTGTATAATGTTACCATTAGAGATGCGCGCATCATCCGTCGCCGAGTCCGCTGTTGAAGGTGACGATCATCCATTCGTAATCACTCGTAACAACTACACAGAAAAATGGTAATTTGACCATCGGGTGCGGATACTTAAATCAGAGAAAATTATTGGGGCGGGTGGATGATTTGTATTTGGCTGCGGATTCGGTTGATGTTGGAGCTCATCCGCTCTGCCATGCGTTAACAGCTCGGGGTGAAAACGGCTAACGTGGTTTATCAAGTTAGTGGTATTACCTCCTGCATATTCTATTTGTGCGTGACATGAGCGCACACAGCGCGTGTCTTCTCCAGGTCATGCTCACCAGATTGTTCATAAAAGCCGAAATGTGCTCAGGTGTAGGCTTTTAAAGTAGTTGGAGCATTTTTAATTACTCGCACTCGCGTCTCGCCTTCCTCTGCCATTGTATGCTACCGCGACATAGCACACACGCGACAAATGAGGTCAGAAAAGCGTCAGTACATTATCATCGGTTATGGTCTATTACTGAACCGATACCGAATTGTCCTTATCTGCATCGCGATGCATCGTAGAAACGATTCATTTCGACACCCCTACTGCCAACTTTGCTAAACCATACTATAGAGATGTATTTTTTATTGAAAAAAGTGCTCGTCCTACAATACGCAGTGCTCAGATGTATGTAGGGGTGATGTGGCATGAAACATTACTGGTTTAAACTCCAGAAATTAAGTCCTCAATTTGAATATACATTTATGTGTCACCTTAGGTGGTTCTCTCCAAGTTTGTGCGTCAGATGGGTGATATGCTCCCTGCTACTCTCTACATCCCTTACTTGCGCATGCTGAAAGGACTTGCTAATGGCCCTCAGTGTTCCCACTACTGCTTTAGTCTGCTTAAAACCAACGGTGCTCCACACGGTAACTGCACCCTCAGATCTTAAAAGTGAATAGTGTAATATGAGTGCTGTTGTAAACAAGTTGTTTATGATGATTGTTTCAGGAGAGAACCGGCAGGCTGGAGTGTCGGGCAGTTTAGTGTCGTGGGAGCACTTTTTTCACTCTCTCATGCTCTACCACGAGAACCTGCGACGCGACGTGCCCAATGCCGACAGCACACAGTACCGCCACCCACCCATCAGAGGCATCACTCAGAGAGAGCTGGAAGGCCTCACTGCGTTCCTCCAGCTGCTTACCACTATCATCACCTGGGTATAGCACACATATTTATATAGTGAAAGATCACTATTTCAGTTGATTAATTGAACAATTATAATTCTAAATGTTGAGCAAAATATATATATTTTTTAACAAATATTTTTATAATTCTAAATGTTGAGCAAAATATATTTTTTTAACAAATATAAAAAAATGGGATGCATCTCATTTGCTATCATTGAACTGTGTTATACATCAGCATTAAATTGGCAATCCACCACCCTTTTTTCTAGAAATCAGCAGTTTTCTGATTGAATCTGATTCAGTCAGATTGATAAATAAATTACACTTTTTCATTTTGATTTCAAAGCAAAACTGAAATATTCAAGAATAAATCACTATTGAATCAAATCAATTAGTGAATTAGGAAATCAGTTTCGAAACCCAGCCCTCATCACATCATCTAGCAGGTAAAAGTGCTCTTGGTATGTCAGTGTTCAAACATGTTCTTCTATTTTTCAGAGTGAGAATGCTCGTCTGGCTCTTTGTGAACACCCTCAGTGGACGCCTGTGGTGGTGATGCTGGGATTGCTGCAGTGCAGTGTTCAGCCCGTGCTGAAAGCTCAAGTTTTGCATGTTCTCGCCGCATTTGGCAAATCGCCCGAGATCGCTGCCTCCCTCTGGCAATCTCTGGAGTACACACAGGTGAATAAAACTCCAGCCTACAATGCCAAACTGACCTACACTAAAAGAATGAACGTTTAAACTGAATTAGCTGTACTAACTTCAAGAAAATCTTTTTTTTTTAAAGGGTTTTTTTCTTACTTTAGTGGCTTTTTTTCAGTTGAGTTGACTTGATTATAATGATATTGATCAATGTTGTTTTTTTCCCCCTCTCAGATCCTGCAGACAGTAAAAGCCCCTGGACAGAAACAGGCAGCTGGGATTGAGGTACAGTCTCTTGTCATGTATGCTGAGTATTAGGGCTACACAATTTGGAAATTGCTAAATTGCAAAAATGCTGTTTAAAAAAAAAGTCCACTGTGCCTGTTTGTAGGGCTTCACAATTTGCTGAATTTTATGATAGATTATTATGATTTGTATTATTACTAAATAAAAATATTAAACAAAATAGAAAATAAAATATTGAAGAAAAATAATCATTTTATTGTACAGTACAATATTTATGGATATGGATTTGAGATAGCATTTACTGTGACCTACGACACTGAATAATGACATGAGAAACTGGATCATGAGCTGCTCGCGTGAAAAAGGACACAGTAGCACGCTTCACACCACAACCGACATTGTATACATTTATTTAATTAAACTGCAGCCTAAGCCATATTGCGATTCCAGTTTTAATTTGATTAATTATGTGTGTGTATTATGTGCTTTTACTGTGGCACTAATTTCATTTTCCTCTAACAGGTGGAGCTGAACGAGATTGAATCGAGCTGTGAGGAGTATCCACTCACGAGAGCCTTTTGTCATTTGATTAGTACTCTTGTAGAGAGTGCACTCCCGGTGAATCTTGGAGCAGGACTGCGTGCACCAGGCTTTCAGCCTTATCTTGACTTCCTGCGTGACTCTGTGTTTCTGGCCTTCCCCACACGTGCCTACCGTCGACCAGCAGAAAAGGTTTGTTGTAGCCTGCTAGATTTAAACATTTCTCTAATCCCTTTCTCGCCTCCATTTTTGGTCTTGTATCTTTATTTCCTTTTTTTCTGCAGTGGGAGGTAGCTGAGGCAGTGTTAGAGGTGTTTCACAAACTTCTACGAGAATATGAGCCGCAGCCATCGGACTTCCTGCAAGAGATGGTGGAACTGCAGGGGGAACAGGTGCTGGCCCATAAGCCTCCAGGGCACAGCTTGATGTTTCACCTGCTGAATGACTCGCCCACCCTCTCTCTCTGCCTCAGCCTGTTGGAGGAGGGCGCTCGACAGCTCGACACCTACGCCCCCTTCCCTGGTCAGTATAAGATGCCTGCTCTGCATTTTTTTATGTCCTGTCACATTTGTTAGTAACACTTTTAAAACAACTCATTACCAAGTAATTAAAACGTTATATAATGCTTAATTTAATTGAATGCCTATTCAAATATTAATATTGGGGATGCAGCCATATTAAAATTGTGGCCAATACTTAATAATTTTATACTATTTTTACTGATAGGGTGAAAATAAAACACTCAATATATAAATGACAATGATTTTATTTTTAAAGTACATGAATTGTAGATATTTAATACATGAAAACATTAACTTATGTTCAAAAGTTTGAGATATTAATACCTTTATTCAGCAAGGATGCATTAAATAGATCAAAAGTGACAGTAAAGACATTTTATATGAATATTTCTATTTTAAATAAATGCTGTTCTATTGATCTCTAAATTCATGTAAGAATCCTGAACGTTTCTTGAGTTGCAAATCAGCCCAATAGAATGATTTCTGAAGGATCATGTGACTGACAACTGGTATGGCTGTAATTACTCCAGTTGTTTGTATTTGTTTATAACATTATGTCGGTGCTGCTGTTGTAGGTAAGAAGCAGTTGGAGTCGGCAGTGCTGCACTGTCTGTGTTTGTTGGAGCTGGCCCTGCAGAAGGAAGTGACGTTTATGGATCTGCTGAGAGAAAGTCAGACATCGCTACTTGTCTCCCCTGTGGAACAGCTCCTGCAGGGCGTCAGTGCTCAGAGCAGACGTGCTGATCACATCTCCAACATTGCCAGGTCTGCTTTCCACATATATATCTACCATATATTGTTCACAGCTAAATAATTTCCCCCAAAATAATTTCAGGAATGCTTTAATGTGTGTCTGATTTAGAGATACCTGTGCTGATTTGACTTGTTTGGCCTTCACAGGTACCTGTACCACAGCAGCTCTAACCCTGCTGCTGCTTTCCAGAGTGCCAAGATCCTGCGCCGTATCGCACGCTACCCAAACATTCAGGCCAGACTGGTTGGAGACTTCACGCATGATCAAGTAAGAGACCTCACACTGTCTATAGGTAATAAAATGAATAGGAGTTGCTTTAAATATGAAATAACTGTTTTGTAATGAGCAGGCAGTGAGTGAGAAGTTGATGGCTGGTTTTGTGGAGTGTCTGGACAGTGAGGAAGCTCAGGAGGGAGTGAGCGCAGATGGTGAGTCCATAAAAATCTCAAAATGGCCAAATGTCATCCATGAATTGTTTAAAGCAGCATCTAACATCCCTTTTTCTTGGTTCAGACTCAGACCCTGAGAAACGGGTGGCCCGGATCCGTCATGAAACCCAGATCCACATTCTGAACCTTCTGATTACCTCTCTGGACCTAAAGGGCCCCAACCTGGGCCTGTATCTTTTAGGCTATGAAGTGAAGAAGCCAGTTTCCTCCACTAACCTGCAGGACCCAGGTAAGATCTCAACTTGACTCAAAATCAAATGCAGAACCTCACACATACTATGCTATGCCTGAAACATGAAATGTTTGTTCCTTATTGTCATGTTTCCATCAATAAGGTGTTCTTGGCTGTCCACGGAGCTGCCTACATGCGATCCTCAGTCTGCTCCAGAGGGGCTGTGAGTGGCGTTCTGGACCTGTGCTTATCAAACAGGCCCCTCAACTAGCTGAACTCTGCTACCAGGTACACACACTTTAACCAATTTACATTCAGACACTGCAATCTAAAATCTAATAGTTAAAATCTAAAATATGCTATTAAATCAAGGTTCCCGTGGGGCATTAAAAAATCTTAAAAGTCTGAAATTAAAATCTCCTGATTTTAAAGACATTAAAAAGTCTTTTGTAGTACCTAGTTCGCAACTAGGCTCTCGTTTCACCAGAGCCGTTACCCCAGTAACCCCTTAAACAAAGCAGGTTGTGCTACTTTCTGTTTCTGAACATGTTTGAAAGAGCCATTCAAATGTTTCTATTTGCAGAATTTGTTAACATTTTTACATTTGAATTAGTGCTGCCACTAACGACTAATTTTCTAACGACTAATCTTTCGACTAATTTTTCGACTAATCTAAACGACTAATTTAAAAAAAATTGTTTGTCATTTCGTTGTGTACATTTTATTTTTAACTCAACTGAAGGGCCAAAATATAAAATGTCACCTGTTGAAAAACATTGTTTTAACAATCTAAGCGTAAGTATCTGCATTTCCATTAGGCTATACCATATTAGTCAGAGTCCTAATCTTATCCTCTATTAACAAACATGTATGTATTCATTACTTAAATTAGCTCTTTGTTCTGCCTTAAATGAATACATTATTAGCTTACTGTACATTTTTATATGTACATTTCTGAAATGCATAACTGATAACATCACTCTGAATTGTAGGCTAAAGTAGATAGAATGCATGCATTTTCTGTAAAGCTGCTTTGAAACAATATGTATTGTGAAAAGCGCTATACAAATAAATTGGAATTGCATTGAAAGAGTCTGGACTAGCCGGCTTAGCTCTGACTAATAATGAATCGCGCTGAAAGCAGGCAGACACACGTTTTTGCAGCTCGCGTTTACACTTGCGTGCATGGCCGTGCCTCAGTTCGCGTGAATGTGAAAGCAACACAGACTCGGGTGTGCACTTGTTCAGGAAGTAAAGTGACCTGCGGATACGTTTTAGCTGATTATGATGTATTTAGTTAAATAAAACACATGTAAGGGATGATAGTGTTGATGATTTACCTTGGATACGAGCGAGAGCGAGTCTGCAGTGTATTCGTGCATAGCACATGGAATCAGGGCAACAAATTTGGAAATCCACTGGCTCCTCAAAAGAGTACGTTTGCAAGCAGCAGAAGGCCACCTTATGCGACACACGCACCTGTGTTGTTCACTCAAATGCGCATAATAGCACAGAATTAATAAAAAAAAAATATATATTGACCCGCGTTCTGCTTTCTATCATGCGCAGTGCACGTTTGCGATGGCGTAAGATGCACGCAAATGCACCAGTGTTCGGTAGAATTAAGTTGAGTGTGAAACCAGACCAACGCTTCAGGGGCGCCGGGAACAATCGCGCTCGGGCTCGGACCACAGCAAACGAGCCCTGTGTGAAAGCACCGTCACCTGCCTCCGCAATTTTTCATATCAAAGCAGTGAATGCGGGGGAGGGGGAAGGAAGAAGAGGATAGCAGATTAACCAGCAGGGCGCGCACAGCGCACAGACTGGTGTGTGGAGGTGAATTACAGTGAGCCGTTTGAGATGGGAGACCAAAAATAAATAGGTGGTCAATAGTAAAACAACACGTTGACTAAAAAAAATTGCCGTCGACTAATTTGCATGGCCGACTAAGTCGACTAATCGTGGCAGCACTAATTTGAATATGGACTAAAACGAGCCCTAGATATTGACTGAAAAGGTTCTGATTCTTTTTTTTTTTTTATATAGTTTTATTTTCAGTTATGATACATGAAACAAAACATATATACATAACATAAGAATTGACATTTTTCTTTTACAAAATCAGACTACATAACAACCCCCCCTCCCACCCCAAAAAAAACAAAAAAAAACAAAAAAAAACACGCAATTCAGACCTCACTTATTTCGCTGTACTAATCATATAAAATCTAAAATGTAAGGAATGTGATTGCAATTAATATGCAATAAGAGAAGGTAAATGCTCCAAAAAAGATCCCCAAATTTTTCCAAAAGTTTTCGGTGATTTCCTAACATTGAAAAGGATTTTCTCAGGGGTGCAATATGAAATGAGTTCATTGATCCATTGTTTTCTTGATGGAGAATGAGTCGATTTCCAGTTCACTAGTATACATTTTTTCCCCGCAGTTCCTGCCAATAGTGTGAAATACTTTTTATGATGAGAGGAATTTAATAAATCAGTATCCCCTAATATCCAAATCCTAGGATCAATACTAATTGGGATACCTATAACCTTTGAAGAAATATCAATTATATATTCCCAAAAGTCATTCAAAATAGGACAATTCCAAAGCATGTGGAGTAAATTGCCTTCAGCCCTCTTACAGGTTCTGATTCTTTATTATTGTTCTTTATAGTTCTTTTGCACTTTAATCTGTTTAAAACATGTTTTTTTGTGTGTGTGTATTGTTTTGTTGAATTTAAATGTGCTTTTTATTATAAAAATATAAAAAAATTTTTATTAAACCTGTTTGGAGGACAATACTGTGATTAAAATCTTCAGCAATTATCATGATATATGCAGCAGCTCTTCTAATCAGGTGAACACGGTGGCAAACACAACTGGAAAGTTGGAAGTTTTGCACCATAAAAAAAAATATTGGAGGCTGAAGTGCTCTGGGTTCTCCAAATGTGTAATTTGTTCAGTCACATTACATCCAGTTTTTGTGTTTTAGATTTGAACGTTTACTAAGCAATGTTGTCATGTGTTTACTATTTGTAGTTATATTTTTAGTATGGATTTGAGTACTGCTTACATATTATATAGTATAACATTACATTACATCTTAAAAAGACTTAATTTGATTTAAAAAACACGCAGCAACCCTGATAAAATATTTGTGTTTATGTTGTGTGTATAATATTTTAATATTATATAATATATTTTGTGTGTGTTCGTCCTAGGTAATCTATCAGTTGTGCGCGTGTCCGGACACTTCTGGGCCCACCATGCGATACCTCAGGACCAGTCAGGACTTCCTGTTCTCTCATCTGCAGCACTTGCCTTTCATATTATCAGGTCCGCTGCCTGTCTGCACTCTTTGTTTTGATTTTGTGTGTCCATAACATCCAGTAGAAGATGTACACTACCGTTCTAAGGTTTGGGGTCAGGAATAATTTTTGTAAAAATAATTATCACTTTTATTTTGCAAAGATGCATTAAATTGATCAAAAGTAGCAGTAAAGACATTTATAATGTTACAAATGCTGTTATTTTGATCTTTCTATTAATCAAAGATTGCTAAAAAAAATGTATCAGAGTTTCCACAAAAATGTGTGTTTTCTACATTGATGATAATAAGAAATGTTTCTTGAGCACCAAATCAGCATATAAGAATGATTTATGAAAGATCATGTGACACTGAAGACTGGAGTAATGATGCTGAAAATACAGCTTTGCATCACAGGAATAAATTACATTTAAAATATATTAAAATAGAAAACAGTTATTTTGAGTTGTAATAATATTTCACAATATTACTATTTTACTGTCTTTTTGATCAAATAAATGTAACCTTGAAGATAAGAGACTTTTTTCAAAATCATATATATATTTTTAAACCTAAACTTATGAACGGTAGTGTAATATCCATTTTGAACATGACAAAGGGAGTAAAACAGCCTCTCAGAAGTGTCGTGTAGTAGCCCATCCAGATACCTTTTAACTTTTTTTATCTTTGATTTGTAACCAACTAATCATAATTTCACATAAAGGAAGGATAGCAACAACAACTGTTAATGCCTCTGATTGATTCCATCTTTATGTCCCACAGAGAATGAGATTGCTGCTCTGTCTCAGATGTCCTGGTTGATGAAGACTACAGCCATTGAGCTCAGAGTGACCTCACTGAACCGCCAGCGCTCACACACACAGAGACTGCTCAACCTCCTCCTCGATGACCAACCACACACATTACATACAGGTATGTATGAGTTCCCAGAGTTCCTTATGATGACCAGCCAGCCGCACTGAAGTAAATGCATTCATTGTATCTGTAGCAGATGGAGAGACAGGCATGGAGGAGGAGAGTAGATCAGTCAGCGGTTTCCTGCACTTTGGCACTGTCTCCAAAGGTAAGGGAAAGTCTGACCGCCCATATTGCAAAGGAAGGCACCATCTGATTTAGATTATATTTAGTTAACCATTCATTGCTCTTTGGTGATCTCAGTACGCAGGAGGCTGCTGAGCGTTTTGGATGCCATAGACTTCAGTCAGGAGGCCCCGGAGCTTCTGCAGCTGGACTTCTTTGAGCGTGCTCAGATAGAACAGGTCATCACCAACTGTGAACATGTCAATGAGCAGGGACACACGGTCTGCAACGTCAAGGTATGCGGATGGCTCACCAATCTGCATGCACTAGAGCTCATACTGTCATTTATTGTATTATAAAACATGCAATTAATTCTTTCATTGCTTCATCATGTTTCAGTTGCTCCGCCGAGTTTTAGTTGCAGAGATCAATGCACTGCAGGGCATGGCGGCCATTGGGCAAAGACCACTGCTGATGGAGGTGAATGCATCTCTGTTATTTGAAGGCAAGAGATACAAAAAATGTGTTTCCTGTTACTGATTCTTTCATGGTCTCTGTCGGTATCAGGAAGTGAACTCAGTCCTGCAGCAGGTGGTTGAGAGGAACCGTGTGCGGCGTAGTCTCAGTGGCAAGCGTCACGCTCTGCAGAGCTGGAGGAGTCTGGTGGAGACCATCCTCACGGCCTGTCCTTCAGAGCTCATCCCAGCAGACCAGCGCCAGCTGATCATCAGAGACCTGCTTTTGGACCTGCACGACAAGGTAGGACAACAGATGGAAAGGAACTGAGTGTGTTTTACGCTGATTTGCTTCTAGCAGATGCTTTTATCCCAATGTGGAACAGCAATTTGACTTGCCTTCTCTCTCTTTTCTCTAGGTGTTATCGGAAGATGCTGCAGGTGAATTGATGCCAATTGTAGCCGGGGCGGTCTTCACATTAACAGCACACCTCAGCCAATCAGTTCTGTCTGAGCAGCAGGGGGCGGGGCCAGAGGGTGGTTCTGGATCAGGATTTGCTTCGATCGCTAACTCCGCTCTTCACCTCATTCTGAGGAAGCTGCTGGATTTTATCTTGTGCACAGGTTAGAAGGGTCACATTTAAGGCTAATCAGCTGTTCTAGGTAAATTAATTCCACCATGTTAGAGGTTAAATGGTTAACCTTCTTGTCTTACTCCCTGGTGTTTGTTTACATCAAGGTGGAGGTTTCCAACGTCTACGGGCTCACCTTTATGGCGCTCTTCTCTACTACCTGCAAATTGCCCAGAAACCTGAGGAGCCTGAGACACTGCAGACAGGTATATAAGCACATACTGTATAGGATATTTTATTCACATACACATACACTCCTAGACAGCATTTTTGGGCATCATGATTGCCCTGGAAGGTAGCATTATTTAGCTACCTAAAATTTTGAGGCTTCATTTTATATATATATATATATATATATATATATATATATATATATTTTTTTTTTTTTAAGAATTTGAGAGATCGTTCACACTGTATCTGCCTATGAAAAGCATGTCGGCTTTAACACATTTTCATAGCAATATTATGTAATATATGCTAATATACAAAATAATAAATACAAATATTATAATATATAATACTGAATTTGCAGGTACATCCATGTGGGAGCGTTTGACTGCCCCTGAAGATTGTTTCTCCAAGCTGCAGAGAGAGAACCTAGCCATTATTGAGAGCTATGGCACTGCACTTATGGAAGTGGTGTGCAGAGATGCTTGTGACGGCCATGAGATCGGCAGGGTAAGAGCAAATAAGTCATCAACATCATCTTGCTTGGTCAATGAGGAACGAGAGGAAGACCTCCAAACGTCTATTGAGTTGACTCGAGGACATAATCTCTTTTTCAGATGCTGGCTTTGGCAGTGTTGGACAGGGTGTTGTCTATAGACAGACAGTGCCAGTGGCTGGTGTACCTGTGTAACAGCGGTTACCTGCGTGTGCTGGTTGAGAGCTTGAAACAAGATGATGCCGCCTTGCAAACTCTGCTCACACCTCAGCCTCCACTACTAAAACCACTGTACATCTACGAGTCCAAAATTGCGCTGCTGACCCGTGTGGCTAAGACAGCACAGGGTGCGATGGAGCTTTTGCGCTGTGGGCTGGTCAGTCAGCTGGTGGAGTGTCAGGTGTTTCACATGCTCCCTCAAAACGATGCGCTCAGGTACTCTATAATCTAGAGTCCAAGCTATAGATGAATAATTAACTTTCTCTACCCTGCCTTCTTACTCTCTTCATTTCTCTTTCAGAGTGTTTGGGCAGAGAGATCCATCAGGGTTTATTCCCAATCCTCTAGAGAGATACAGACAGATCCTGCTACCTACTCTCAGATTGATGCAGGTCATCTTGACCTCCACCACCACGCAGCACCAGCAGGGGGCAGCACAGGTACTTAAACGTCCATGCAATGATGTCCTCAGAAACAGGCTGAATCCCTCTCCTATATGCTAAAAGAGTTTAGCTAGCGATTGGATAAGTATATATTTGTATGTAGTACTACATCTTACTGCATACTTAAACCAGTGTTACCCAGAGCGGCTGTACCACACCATGTTACAGCACAGTATAGGGCTATTTGCAACCAGAAACAAGTCTACTACAAAAAAAGTAACGGCACGTTATTTGAGTGGACTTTGCTTTTCCGATGAGGATGAGTGGTACATGAGTAGAGCGTTCGCATGGGCCGTGAGCAACTGAGTGTCACACCACGCAGTGATAATGGCTAAAGTGAGAGTGAAACCTGAACGCTGAACACTGAGGGCCAGGGCGGCATATGTTTTCAGTTTATATTTTGGGCCGTTTTTTTTTCGGCCAAAAACCTGTGGCCGTAATTTCGGTGCATCCCTAATTATTACAATTAAAAAAAAAATGTATATATATATTTTCTATTTTAAAATGTAAGTTATTCCTTCACATGATCTTTCAGAAATCATTCTAATATAATAATAAGCTTATTTGGTGCTCAAGAAACATTTCTTGTCACAGTCGTGCTGCTTAATATTTATGTGGAAACAATGATACATTTTTCCAGGATTCTTTGATGAATATAAATTTAAAAAGAACAGCACTTTTACATTATAAATGCCTTTTACTGTCTCTTGATCAATTAATAAATTGTAAAATAAAAAAAAGTATGAATTTCTTTTTTTCTTTATATATATATACATATTGCTTCGCTTCTGCTATGATAAAGAGACATCCACTCTTGCATTGCGTGTTCGTGCATTTTGGGTGGCGGAGCAAAGAAGGGAGGGGTTGATTTCAAATATCAACAGTGTTCAACAATGATTCATAGAAATCGCTTACTGCATCTTTAAATGTTTACAGAACATTCATTAAGAATATCAAAAGAGTAGATAAAATATATATAAAAAAGAAAAATAATCAAGGTTAATTGAAAAATCCATTAAAACTAAATGAATACTTCCATGTTATAAAAGTACTCCTTATACCACATATTGTTTGCATTTGCATGTCACTGTTAGCCTCTATATTATATAATATTTTTGTCTAAATAAATAAAAAATAAACACTAAAATCAATAGTTTTAAATGCTTCATGAACAAACGAATGTGTTTTCGTTTATAGGTGCTCCAGTGGCTCATTGTTCACTCTGATGTCATTCATTCAATTCTGCATGGTCAAGATATGAGCATGGGTGCCCTACAGGAACTCTCTCTCCTCACTGCCATCATCAGCAAGACTGCACTGCCAGGTGCTGCAACTCTACAGCTGTTTGAAATGCTCCACAAACTGATGCATGACTAATGCTGTGCATGTCAATTTGGGTTTCAGGAGCCCTCGAGATGGGACAGGAAATCAACAGTGCCGTCCTTATGGAATTACAGGGACACATCGGCAGATTCCAGGTGAAATATTGAAAAAATAACCTCTTTTTAAAGTTGACTTTAAATGTATTAAGTATATGCAAGACAACAACTCTAAGGACGAAGACCATTCGCAGTTTATTATGATGACTTATGATGATTAGGGCTGTGAATTTATGATTCATTGGTTTTCTATTCAATTCAAGAACAATTTTTGCAAATTCAGAACGATTCCAGACGATTCACAATAATATTCGATGCGATTCGATTAATGATTCGATTCTGCATTTTTTTTAAGTGCATTCATAGGATTATTTAAATGCTTCCCCTGATGCGTCTTAGTCAGGGTGCGAATTACACAGCGACCTTCAGGGTGTCAGAGAGTAGGGGGAAAACAAACAAACCTTTTGTCCATTAGATGTTAGTTCATGTAAGTAATGATTCAACATCACTTTATTTTAATAGGTTATAAAAATTGACATGTAGAAATTGACATATGCTGAGATTGAAAAAGGCTTTAAAAGTATTGTTAGATAATGTTAACCATTGTGTAGGAAAGTGTTAATATATAGGCTACACAACATTATTACAGTCTTCCAGGTACATTAAACACAATGCTTCCATGGAGAGACTACCCTAGAATTTTTTGCACTTTCCCAACTAATCCTAAACTAACTTTTCTTTACGGAAGAGTTAGAAAAACCTTCTTGTGTCAATGAGAAAAATGTGCACAACGTCTCCATTAATTCGTGCATGCAGTCATTTAATGTTTTATATATTTTAAAGCATTGAATCGGTATCAAATCGTGATTCATTTTGATTCTTAGCATTTTAAATCAGTTATTGAGCGAAATCAACGATGCAAAAATCCATGTTTCAAGATCGATGCATATGCATCGTCAGGATTCGTAATCGAGCGTATCGTTACACCCCTAGATGACATCATTACACAGCGACCTTCAGGGTGTCAGAGAGTAGGGGGAAAACAAACAAACCTTTTGTCCATTAGATGTTAGTTCATGTAAGTAATGATTCAACATCACTTTATTTTAATAGGTTATAAAAATTGACATGTAGAAATTGACATATGCTGAGATTGAAAAAGGCTTTAAAAGTATTGTTAGATAATGTTAACCATTGTGTAGGAAAGTGTTAATATATAGGCTACACAACATTATTACAGTCTTCCAGGTACATTAAACACAATGCTTCCATGGAGAGACTACCCTAGAATTTTTTGCACTTTCCCAACTAATCCTAAACTAACTTTTCTTTACGGAAGAGTTAGAAAAACCTTCTTGTGTCAATGAGAAAAATGTGCACAACGTCTCCATTAATTCGTGCATGCAGTCATTTAATGTTTTATATATTTTAAAGCATTGAATCGGTATCAAATCGTGATTCATTTTGATTCTTAGCATTTTAAATCAGTTATTGAGCGAAATCAACGATGCAAAAATCCATGTTTCAAGATCGATGCATATGCATCGTCAGGATTCGTAATCGAGCGTATCGTTACACCCCTAGATGACATCATTAAAGCTGACAATTCTGTAAATGTGTGAAGTTTACAATATGAGTGACGTTTCCTCTCTCTCCCTCCTTCAGCGTCAGTCGTTGTCTCTGCTCGTGCGGCTGGTGGGCACTGATCGCGCTCGCTACCTGAAGCAGATTGAGGACACTGTTTCCCCTGGCGACCTCGCAGAAAAGAGAGAGGAAATGGAGGTTGCCATGCAACAGGTGATGTCACAGTAAACATAGAGCCCACTTACTCCTCTCTGTAGCATCTTAAAGTTGCTGACTTTGTAAACACACTCATGCAGAAACATGTGCTTCGACCTGCTTGGAGACTCATGATAAATTAAAACAATTAGCTCAAAATGTCAAATATGTTCATAGTCTGATGTTAAAAAAAAAGTCGGTAACGCTTCCTTTTACAGTCCTGTTACCCATGTACATACTAGGTACTTATTATAGTAATTTCAATTACTGGGTAATAACTAGGTTCTAACCCTGAACCTACCCCTAACCCATGTACTTTCTAGGTAAGTACACTGTAAGTACACGTAAGTACTGTACTGTAAAAGGAAGCGTTACCAAAAAGTCTGTGTCCATCATACACTATAGGGCTGTTCACACTTGAAATAGTTGACATTGGGTCATTCTAAAGATTCCTGGGTTACCTTGCTTCACATTTCACACTGCTCATAATGTACCCGGGGTTACCAATTAATTCTGGGTATTCATATGCTAATATTTTACTCTGTATATTCTTAAACTCTGAGTTAACGTTCTTTTTTGCATATTTGTGGTGTCATTGCATATGCCGTTCATCCAGTCAATGCCACTATGTTTACATAACTGTAATGTTAACTGTGGAGTTAACACCGCAAAAGTATTGCTAACCCTGCTCCACAGTAGTACGATAACCCGGGGGGGGGGGGGGGGGAGCGGGATGCAAACATATTTTTGGCAGAAGCAGGCGGGAGTGGTAGAAAATCTTGCGGGCGGGAGTGGGATTGAAAAATCCCATCCCGTGCAGACCTCTAACCTGGTGTTAGAGGTCTGCAAAAAGTGAAATCGGTCAACACTGATTGACCAAAATCTGCAGACTAGTATCAAAAGACTGCAGATCAGGGCAAAAATCTGGGCATAAGTTGAGTAGTTTATCTCAGCCTTTAGATGTTTCACTCTGATGTGTATTGTGTGATTTCTCAGATTTGTGCTAATATTATGGAGTACTGCCAGACACTACTGCTGCAAAGCTCAGCTGATGCCCAGTTCTCTCTCTGCCTGTTCAGCCCATCAGCAAGTGAACCAGCAGGTTGGTCTTTGTAACTGTTTAGTGTCTGTCTATGTTGAGCAAATACTGGCTGGCTTCTGTAAACTAACTGTGCTCTTTCCTGTGCGTCAGATGTGTCCGTTCCCTCTGCGCGGGTGCCCAGTCTGGGATTGGTTCTGCTCCTACTGAAGAACAGTGCCACTGACTTCTTCCGATACCATGACAGCCACAGACAGAGCCTGAACAAGCTAGAGCGAGTGGAACAGCTTCCTCCTGAGGAACTGAAGGAGGTATACATGCAAAGACAGAGAACATGTCTGATGCTGCACATCGCCTTTCTCTGCTTGTTTGATTAAAAGATTCAGAATTTGGAAGACATAATAACCTATGCCTAACATATCGTTTTGTGTGCAAAGCTGTGCCAGGGTCTGGTGTCTGGTTCTGGTGGAGTGGAAAAGATCCCATCAGTGCAGAGAAACGTGCTTGCCAAGCGCCGGCTCGTCCAGCTGGTCAACAACAGAGCCAAACTTCTTGCCCTCTGTTCCTGTATCCTAACACATAAAGATTGCCTGATACATCTATAGATGCTCCAATTTGCTTTTTAAAATAACTTCTTAAGCTTCTACTGTTTATTTTTTCTGGCGATTACAATCTGACACCTGAAAAGAGGACAGCAGTTGCATGTTTTTCTTGACATTTCTCTGAAGATATCATTGAGACGTGCCTGTTTGTGATTTGGCGCCACCTAGAGTTCTACTTGCTCTACTGCACTCCCACTGACGCCAAAGACTCGCTTCTGCCAGGTTACAGAGGTCAGCTGTCCTGTCCTGTTCAGTTTTATGTTGTTTTTAACTGCATGAAAGACTTGTTTATCAAATGTCTGACCAATTTCTTTCTGTGTAGATCCTAGTGCCAGCAGAGGTTTAAGTGCGTCAAGAGTGAGCCAGCAAGATATTGAACAGGTACATTGCAGGAGTCTTGTGATCTAAGTTTTAAAGGAGCATTGCGGAAGTTCTGAAATTTCTTACCGTTACTGACACCAGTGGCCGTTAGAGAAACTGCAGCCAGTCTCATGCTCGTTCTCGGTGCACACGCTCATTGGCCGCACTAGATAAGGCTTTTTTTTTTTTTTTTTTTTTTACTTACGAGGAGTTTCCGTGGGTATCTGGATTGTGCTGGAGGCTGGTCGCTTTTTTCTGTCCGCAGAGTCCATTTGAAACACTACTGCTAGCGATTGCCGCTGCTTACTAATGGCTGCTATACGGATGTAAGCCCAAGTAGACGAAAACGCGCATGACGTCACATTTTGAGAATTTTCACGCCAATTTGGACCCGACTCCTCCACAGACAATTGAGCCTACAGGCTGATAGAGGCAACCGTGGTGGACAGTCAATGAGTCATTCTTTCTATTACATTATCGTTGGCTCATAAATGTACAAATGAAGACTCTATCTTAAAGATTTTTTTTAAAATAAAAACCTACACATAGCCCCTTTAAATGATCATAATGTTGGTGAAGGGTGCAAACTGGCGAGCCATATGATTTTTGTCAAAGAGCCACAGGTTCCCGACCAAGGCACTAAATTGATCAAAAGTGACATTAAAGACATTTCCATTTCCATTAAATGCTGAACTTTCTAGTACTGAAAAGAAAATGTCATGGTTTACTACTACTAAGCAATATTAAGCAGCAAATCAGCATATTAGAATGTTTTCTGAAGGATCATGTGACACCGAGAGTAATGATGCTGAAAATTCAGCTTCGCAATCACAGGAATATGTTGCATTTAAAAATATATTAAATTAGAAAAGTTATTTTAAATTGTAAATATTCCACAATGTTGCCTTGGTGAGGATAAGAGACTTTCCAAAACATAAAGAAATCTTACTGACTCTGTACTTATCCAAATGTCTGCTTGGTATTGTTTTTGAGTGTTTCTTGTTTGTGTAGTTGCAGAGTGATGTAGCAAACAGCTTCAGTGAGCCGCTCCAGAGGAAGTTGCTGGAGGTCGAGGGTCTATATAGTAAAACCCGTTCCCGTCACACCTTCATCCAAGCCCTGACGCGCAGGATCCGGGGCCTAGTGCATCATGCCAAAGGCTGAACCATCACAAATAGTGCGGAACATTATTCTTTTCAATTAGGTGTCAAACAAGTGCTTTTTGCAGTTTTGATTACTATCAACATATTAAATTGTCTTGGTATGAAGATCTCTGCTCTGGATTTCTGCTTTTTTCTAATGTGGTAAATAAATGGTTTTCTAAACAGACATCCCTGTTTTTTTCTTGGCAAAATATGTGACTTAAAGAAAAAACAACAATGTAAGTATTGTACAGCTGCTTGAGCAAATTAAGCACTTAAAGCTCCAGTCGGCAAGTCTGGCAGATTGAGTGGATTTAGGAATTTTTTTTAATGTTTACAACTCTCATGCCCCTCCCCCACTATCAACGGATACCCTCCCACCCAGTTCATGCTCGTCAGTGCGTGTGCACCAGATTTTCAGTGAACGCCAGGGCTCTCAAGTGTCACGCATTGAGCGTGACAGTCACTCATTTCGGTCTTTTGTCACGCTCTCCCGCCACACATTGTATTTCTCACGCTGAAAAACTATTTGTAATATATTTAATATGCCGCAGCGCCCAAAACTCTGGCCGCGCCGCTCTCACTGTGGAACCGCATGAATCAAGCGCGTTTCCTCTGGTGTTGTTCGTCGAGCTACACAATAGCCAATCAGAAAATAGCACTATTGTATCTGGGTAAGATCTAACGCAACAACCAATGACAAAAATGTATCCAACCCCCCGTCGGCTGGGTGTCACTCTTACCTGTCTTCAAAACTTGAGAGCCCTGGAACGCGCCCGTCTCATCAACATCCATCAACACCATGGAGTATTTGGAGGTATGCTGTCCTGGCTAATGTACCGATAGATTGCAATTACTAACGTCATTTATACTCTAAATGAGCTTACTTGATTTTCCGCCATCACTCTTCGTTACTGCGCGAACTTCCGCGAACTTCAGGCGTGTGCATGTGATTGTAACGTGCGCGAGGGGTGGCGTGTGCCCGATCTGTGATTGACAGTCAGATCTCACACCCCCCTGCGCTGATTGGACATGATGAACCGGGAGCTGTGGATTTTTGCAAAACAAATAACAAGCTCCAGGTGGAGTTAGAAGCTCGGGGTTGTTTCTAAAACCACTTTATTTATGTTGTTCTGTCAGATTATAGTGTCGATTTCACTGAATATGATCAAAAAAATGTTGCCGACGGCAGCTTTAATTCCTGTTTCTTGTGATTTGCATAGTGAATAGCTGAGGCACAAAACCATTGCAGAATAATCTTGTTTAATTTGATAAGGTACACTTTATAGAAGACAGAAAAGTGCATAATTTTCAGTTTATTTTGTATGTTTAAAATGGGCTCGGTCTTGGCTTTGAGAGCTTTACTGCAGAAAGGATTCAGGGAGTGATAACACCTGCAGGCTACATTCAGATCACATGGTAAGGATTGTTTCAAATGGCAACAATAAGCACATGTCCATGTTTTAATACAGAAATGCACATATTCCAACCTAATTGCCTCCCTAGTTTGTCTATAAAAGTGTTCATGACTACATTTATAAATGTCAGGCACATCCTATTCAGAAAACATGGACTGTGGAATCAACAACTGGTTGCAAAGGAAAAAATATGACTTAGCTGTGATGTTTCAAAGTCAGGTATCTTTTAAATCATGTTCAATGTTTTTACAATATTGCCTTTTCCCAGAAACATCAAACTACAATTATTTTTTTTTTTAAATAAAAATTTAGCTTAAGATGAATTAGTGTGAAAGGTCTGTAGCTCACAATGGTGATGTGATGAAAGTCCATTTCCAATAATATTCAGCTTGTTCTGCAGAGCAAGGCAAGAGACTGCAGATTTGTCTTAAAGAAAGAAAAAACGCTTATTTCTTCAGTACAAAGGGATGAATAAAAGGTCCAAACTGAACTGAGGGACTAAAAATGTAATTTTGTGCTATGTAAAATCATGCATATCTCCCATAATTTATTTTTAAATAATAAAATTATAATTGTAGTATTTAAAGAACGTATACGTGTCTTCCTGCTCCAGCGGCCTACTGAGTCTGATTGTGCTTCCCACAGTAGAGGCATCATATACAGAAAAAAAACTCATCCTCACACCCTTCCCTATTGGTCGGCTGACTGCCTGCCTACGAATAAAATGTATATTACAAAAACTTCTATACAGATTTGATTTACAACCAGTTATTTCATGTCAATACTAAATCTATTGATTAGCGAGTTGAATCTGATAAATCACACACTGTCCAGTCCATCTCTGATAATTCAATGTCTGTGGTTGATTGCTGAGCTACTGACATCAAAGCCATTATTCTGTTCATGTTTGATTCGATTGAGCTTTTACATGAGGAAAAGTGAAACAGCTTATGGTGGGTGAAACATTATTCACATTGTCTTTGTTGTTCTTCAGGAACCAATCCAAGCGTCTGGCTTGATCGAGGTACACAGACAGCAGGTTTATGAATCTTTCATATCTGATGAATGAAGCACTGCAAAGCAAAACCTGGCGATTAAGCTATTTTGATAACATCCCAGACAAGTTAAATAGGCACCTTGTTGGTCCTGGACTACTGCTAATGGTCAGGAGTTGGTTGAGGTTGCAACGGTATGAGATTTTCACGGTATGATAACTTAACCATGAAACCATCTCTGAAAATATAACGGTTTCATGGTATTATATGTTGTTTCCTTATTTATTCATTTGAAAATTTCGCAGCTACACATCTCCCAATTAATGCCTCATTTGGAACATTACTACAATATTAAAAGGGTAAATAAACAACCGATACCAAACTACTGAATTCATTAGGCTATAACTTCAAATTCGGCACAAACAAAACAGATTTTCTTACAAACATTTAAATTGCACATAAGGTAGTTTTCATACAAACTTGTCTTTATGACAATTATTCAAACACACACACACACACACACACTCACATAAATTAACAGGTTAATTAAATGCTCCTCCCTGGAGATCTTTCTGTAGCTATCGAGCTATGGATACTTTCCTGAGGTAAATGTAATGTTTCCTGACATGTTCAAAAGCAGTTTTATTGACGTCTTTCCGTGGTTAAAACCCTGATTAGGCGATTAAATGACAGCAGATACATTTCAGTAAATTGTTTTGGATCTTTCAAATACCTTCTGTTCTGACGTTAACATGATCGGTTCACGTTCACTGCGCGCTCCCGCTTAAACTGACACCGCAGCGATTTGTCATACCACATTAAAGAGCGCCGCTACGGTTTTATTGTTTGAATTTTGCGATAAAATTGACCGAATTTTAAACCTGAGACTTTGTTTCTTATCAAAAGTAACAAAGTATACTTAATGAATAGGAGCCGCGCTACAAATTTAGTGAAGATTTATTCAGCCTCACAATATTTTCCTCAGCATCTAGCTAGGTGTGTGTCACGTGCGCAGATGAGATTCTCAGTGCGGTTAATTTTTTTTCAATACCGTCCATTAAATATAAACGGTATGGTACTTGTCAAATTTAATATAACTATATATCGTGAAACTATAGCCTATACCGCTGCAACCCTAGAATCAACAAAGATGTCAACACATGTTGTGGCAAAGTAACGATGGCCATACAGGAGTGTCTATTGCATTCACCGCGTTCTGCAACTGAATGCAATTTAGTAGATTGCAATCTTGACTTTTTGAAAAGGACTTGTGTCCTTTTACAATGGCATCCACAAATCTGGATTTTTGCCTCAATATAGCCTACTACATACATGAAAATGTTCAATATTTTGTCCAATTGTTACAGTACAATATTTACATTCGACTTGAAACAGTGCATCAGCTGTAGTAAGGTGGTGGAATAGCTCTTAGTTCCTCCATGTACTCTTCACATGTGCTCCATTTGCATGAACTTCAAATCTGTCCAGTAGCCCTAAGGGTCAAGCTGATGTCCATGTCTTTTTAACCCCCATATCCTAGATGTGTTCAAATCCAAATGGAACTTTAGGACAACTGGACAAATGCTGTAGCTCAGACCGTCCAATAATGATGGCGCAGCAAGTCTGTGCAACGCAAGCAGGAGCGTCAACACTTTTCTTACTAATTGCATCGCCACACCAGTAGAGAAGTCTTTAAGAAAAGTTTGCTCTCTTTGCTCAGACACCGTTAGAGCTTGGTTCTTGGGTGATTTCCGTAGAATGGCTTTCTTCAGGCGATTCTGGTTCCTCTCCCGTCACCGCCATACGGATCACTTTGAGCCAGCGCTGTTTCAGTTCCTCGCTTTCTGCGACAAAGCTGTGGACTGATTTAGACTGAGATAGTCTGAAGCTTGTGGGAGGGTCGGTGGGTCTCGGGCTGTCCTCCACCTGGTAGCCGAGCAGAGGAATTGTGGACTGGGCCTTGACGTCCTGTGAGGACAGTGCATCTTTGTTTAGTAAAGGGAAGTGATGTACAGGAACAGAAATAGCACGGTTCAGGAAGATACAAGCACACTGACCTGAGGTGCTCCGTACAAGTAGAGAACTAAAGCTTCTTTCTGAGGAATGACACACCAGACTTTCTGCCAGGGCTTGTTCTTCTCACAGTACTGTAGGAAGCCACACATGATACTGCTTCCTGAGAACTGAGCAGCTTCAATCTGTGAGGGAGAAGAGGAGATGTTTAGCACTGTATATGTTGCATCACTCCTATATGAGATCAATCAATTTAACAAAGCCTGCATGGTTTTATACACAATTATGTATTTTAGAAAAAAAATCTATATATTGGTTTTGTCACATTGTAATTTCTTTTTTGTCAGTTTCTGTAATTAATTTACAATTTCCGTATTCAGATACAAATTAATGGGGGTCGTATTCACTTCAACATCAAAATAAAAAAGTAATGTATATAATTAATATATACATATATATTCAGTGTCCATGTGACCCTACAAAGGATGAAGTATGAAAATTTTTTCATGACAAATAAAAAATAAAACCAAACAAAACATCAAAATATCTGGACGCATAACAGTAAGTAAAGGTGGCAAATGGGTTTAATTGTCATGACAATACAGCTTCATTTACTTAACGAAGTAAATGCAAAATACAATTTATTACTTTTTATTGTGATCTTGAGGTGAAATTATCATGTTCTTCACAGGATTTGAGAGATTCACAGAAAGCAAGCAAAACAAAAAGAAAGCCAAAGAAAATATAAGTTTCAGATAAGAGTCAGTTTGCTCTCATGATGCACAAAGTGATAATTTAGAAAAGGGAACAAGCAAAACCACTACTTCACAAATGTGTTTTAAAATTATTAGCTTAATCAGCTTTGCTCCCTCTTCTTAAGCGTCACCAAACCAGAACGTTAAAACATCACTATACCTGTGGCAACACTTTATAATAAGTCGAATAATAATATTAACATTATTGCATTACATGATGCTAAACAGATCATTAGTTTGTGTAAATTAGTTAGAAATGAAACTTGGAACTTGTAAATTCATGAGTATATATATGAAGATATACATCAGCTGCTGATCTGTTAAGCATTACTGAATGTTAATGACGGATTACTTCTGCAGGTTATTATAAAGTGTCACCAACCGATCTTACCGCTGCCGAATCCACCACAACAGTTCGAGCACGTCGTATTTTCTTCCGTAACTGTATATATAAAGGTTATATGAAGTCTTTTTTCTGACAGTACAGTGTGTGGTAATTGATACATTAAAGAATGCAGCTCTGACCCCAGGTCACTGTATGCGATTCATGTGATTCTGAACTCACCTCTAGAATTCCCTTCTTCTTGCCCTCCCTCTCCTCACTCTCTATATGGCCTGTCAGGATGCAGTAACAGTCTTTGCACACCTTGTTCATCTTATTCCCATCATATTCCAGAGGGGCTTTGTAGTCTGAGCACTTCGAGCAGACCACCTGAATGAAATCGACATTTCAGCACATGTAATACACTTCAAAACTGTAAAAACACTACATGTTTTTAGTTTGCTGCCGCTTACGTATCCACAGGCCCGACAGTGATGTCTCCTGCGTGTGAGAGCATAAAAGGCCTCTTTGCACTTCATGCACATGGTCACCTCGTTGTCTCGGATCCAGCGAGGGGCTCTTTTACCCAGCTCCGATATCTTAAGTTCCTACAAAGAAATATAGACATGAAATGTATAAACAATCTAAGCGCACGGTCTAAAGCGCACGGCACAAGTGCACTTAGGGCGTGTCTGAATCCACTTTTGCTAGTTTAACGACGGGAAAAATGGTCGGAGCGCATGGTCTAAAAGTGTTGTCCCTATTCTCTTATTGAGTAATGGGTGTGTTTTGGGCGTAACGTGCAATAAACCAATCAGAGTCTCATCTCCCATTCCCTTTAACAGCCATGGCGGAATTTGCAAACAGAAAGACTGAACGCTTCTCCAGAGGAAACGGATCTGCTCGTGTGTGAGGTTAAAGCGCGCGAGCAGACCATCTACGGGACAAGCCGGATTCCACCATATCTTTATGTACACTATAATAATCTTTTACATTGTAATCCTTTTATGTTTAATATTTGGTATGTTTGTGTGCTGTGCGTCCCTGTGTGTGTATTAAGCAGAGTGTACGTGCGTTGTGGACCCGCCTATAGGCACTAGCGCTGTCACTTTTGTGAAAAAATCCTGTTCGATTTTTGAGACATAAGTGTTCATTGAATCGATTGTAAAATCGATTTTCCATGTCTAAAGACGTTTCCATTTTCAACACCGAATATAGGCAAATCCACGGACACCTAACAGGCATTAGGACGAGCGTAAAGAGGGCGCTTGAGACGCACAAGTCAGCAATATTTCTGATGATTTATTGGCGTGAAGTTTCGTGTACAATGACAAACAGGAGTGCAACATTCAGGGATTGAAATTAACACTTATTTAATGAACTTTGGCGGGAAACGCTGTCAAATCACGAGCCAATCTGGCGTGTTTCTATGTTTACTCACTTTGCTGGGGAAGTTCATGTAAGCCAAATCTGCGCGGATTTAGCGCAAATACGCAACTCGTGAGTCCTCATGATATATTAAATACAGCGTATTGCCCAGAATCTGCGCATTTCTGGCTTACTTTTACACACACGTCACTACGCAACAAATAACGGCACGCTTGTTCACTTGTGCATTGAAGTAATAGCGAATATTAAAAAGCATTTGGTTAACAGAAAAGACATTGTTATTTTCCAACATCCTACATGTTCTGTGTCCTGTATTGATCTGTCCACCCTAAAAACACATTTTTGTTTAAAAAAAAGAAAAGTCTGTTAAAATCGATTCCCTATTTTCGTTTTCGAAACTTGTGTTGGTTGGTCCGATCGATTGTGCAATCGGTTTTCGAACGTAAAGTGACAGCCCTAATAGGCACATATTACTAATGCGCCCTTTAAAAAACTGCACCATTGACTTTAGACCAGGTTTCAGTTGGTCAATGGCACAGTCTATTTCAGATGCCTCAAAATAGCAACGCGCCAACAATGCGCCTGAATACACCTCGTTTTCAGACCAGCACGCCACGCCCATGGGCGCACAGATGGGCGCAAATGCATTTGCTATTTAAACATCGTGGCGCAGGACGTGAAAATTATAACTGCGTCGGGCTGAAACTAGCAAAAAACGGGTGTATGATAGGGCCCTTATGTTCATACTTAAGTAAAAAAACAACAACACAGAAAATGACCCTTTGCCCTGAACAATAAGATTGAAACATCTAACATCTAATAAAATAAGCATTATCATTAATATAGTACTCATGTCTAAAGGGGAGACATGATACAAAGGCAAAATTAAATAATTGAAACGATTCATTTAAATAGTTTAACAGACTGATTTTAAAGTTGACATCAAATGAAAATTCAGCCTATATAATTTGTTATAGATCTTTTTGTGATCAATGCTTCTGGTGAAAATGACTTTTTTTCGGGTGATGTTTGCAGGACTCCAATTATTTAATGTTCATCTGCCTCCACTTCTGTTTCATTAAGACTTTAATTGTTAATTTAATTACTAATTAAAATATTTTAAATAAATTATTATTTTAATTACAAATATTCAGTTATTTAAATTATTGTTCAAATTTAATCATTATTTTAAATAATATCAATATTAAAAAAGTCAATACATGGCAAAACCCTTTCTGCTATGTAAATGTACCCTTACAAATTCCCTTACAATAACAGAGCATTCGGTATCTTGTGTTATTATGTAGTATTTTTTCTATGTACATTTCTGAAATGCACTTTCTGTAAAGCTGCTTTGAAACAATATGTATTGTGAAAAGCGCTATACAAATAAATTTGAATTGAATTGAATAGTCCAGGTGAATTTTACACTTCTGAGAATAAATACTGACCGATGTTTCCTCCACATCTTTGCATGCTGACTTAAAGGTCTCATTTTTCTGGAGGGAGATGTGTATCGTTTCCTGGAATGCCTAAATCACAGAGGAAGTCAATTTTGAAAATGGACTTCTAATGACAATGTAATATTCATCAAGTATAAAAACGTGAATATTAAATTCTTACCTTTATCCAGCTTTTTTTATCCTGTTCAGAGCTGTAATGAGGCAACGACCATTAAAAACAAAAGAATATTCTGTATGCATTATAAATGCCAGCACTTATAGAAAGGTGGCAAGCACAGATGGTACGGTCTGTACCTGGCCTGCAGCTCCAGTGTACGTTCCTTTCCGGAAACCTGAAAGGTGTGAGGATAATCCTCATTGAACGTCTCCATCACCTTCATACCTTCAATGCCAATACGTGTGCGCACTGTAAACTTCTGTCCCACCAAGCTGAACTTGGGAACGCAGTACAGAAGCATGTTGTTGAACTGTAGGAAAGAGTAAGTAGGTATGTAAGAAAATGAATAGCCAAATGCTAATTAAAACTGTTTTATTTAAAGCTAGATATTTATAGTAACTCATCAATGACTGAAATAGCATGGACAATAATTAGTTGTCCTCACCAGGAAGAGATATCTGTCCATGGCTGAGGTATTTCTGGCCGCCAGTTTTAGAATATGACCCTCCTTTATTAACTCATTCGAGGGGTTCACAATGTCCTCTTCTTCTCCCAACATCTCATAAATTTCTAACAATTTCTTAAGGTTTTCCTAAGAGATAAAGAGAAAGACCAAAAACAGAAACATTAATGAAAAAAAAAAAAAAATGTTAAGTGGTCTTGCCTTTCAATTTTAAGAGAAAAGCACTTTTTTATTTTTACATGAGCATTGGCTGCACTAATTTTAAAAATACAGCTTTTTAGCCTGATTTGAAGTGTCAAAACATTTATGAGAATTTATTTAAAAAAATTATATTTGGAGATAGACTAGACAAATTCTATATAAAACAATAGTGGATTTAACATCAAAATTGAATGTCTAATGTAAAAATGTATGTTTCTAATGTAACCTTCTCCCTTTAAATACTTTGGTCAGTTTAAGAATAATTTATGCAATTTTATATTATTTATATAAAGAATTAAAAGAGCAGTTTTATGTCTATCCTGGTCAACTGGTCAATGATATGGGATTTAAAGAAGTAATTAGCAACAAGTAAAGACATACTTTTTACTTTTTAAAGAGAGTAATTAGTGTAGTAATCTAATTACACTGTTGAAAATATAAGTAATCTTATAAAAAATATAATCTAGTAATTAATTACTTTATTTGTGTTTTTTGTGTGTGTTTGGGAACACAATAGTCTAAGACAGTTCTGAGAGGTAATTAAACCACTTTGACAACAGACTTTGGCTAAGGCATTTCAGAATTTTATTTTCATCATAGCTTATGCACAAGTTTTATTGGATTATTGGATCAAAAAATGTATCCGTCTCAATTGAGTGCATATTTTGAATTAATGCGCATCTTGCCGTTTCCATCCAACGTTTTTTTAATGCAATATCCCAAACTGCACATAAAAATGAGTGGATGTAAGCATAGCTAATGAGACATAATCTAGAGATTCAGTTGTACAGCAGAGGAAAAACACTCACTGTTTTCTTAATGGCAGTGTTGGAATGCGTGGCAGCCATGGAAATAATCTCTAAAGACTCTGCAAAGACAAAGATTTCATATTTAAGAAAGGTCACGTTTAACGACTGTCTTAGGAACCTGCTCACTCCTGAACTCACTTTCAGCATCCCGCCGGTCTATGTGATCCTGTGGAAGTTTCTTCAGATAGTCTTTGAGCAGCATCTCGTATCGTGGCACTCTCTGAACAGGCTCCAACATGTGATTCTGCAGCGTCAGACTGCCACACACTTCTTGACTCTAAACACACAAACATGCACACATGAATCACTAAAGAAGGCAAAAAGGTACAGATATATCGAGATAGAGTAAAGACAACGGCCAGGGCTGCGTTTCTCAAAAGTATCGTAAGCAGAAGTAGATCCTACAGAACCAATGGTCTCTACGACCAACTTAGCTAGCTCACAATGCTTTTGAGAAACGCAGCCCTGGCCAGTTAAACTAGCCACAATTTAGGGGCTTTCACGCTGGGTAGTTATAAAACGCAAAAACGCAATGTTTTCCTAGGGCCATTTTACGCAATGAAAACGCAAAAACCCCAAAAGCCCAAAAAACGCAATGTTTCCTAGGGCCATTTTCCTGGTTGCAGTCACACCACCAGTAGGAACTCTAATGTAAGCTGGCCGTCAGTGACGTCATTTAAGCACGGCATTCAACAACTTCAACAACTCCAAAGCGTAAAGATTGAGAACTGGCTGGACTTTGGCGTCAGTCCATCTATCGCTGTTTTCAATGTTCGTGGAGTCAGTTCATGGAGAAAACTGGAACCCGTCTTTTTTAAAAAGCCGTTTAAACACACAGTGTTTCGTATGGCATGCGTTCGGCTAATCAACCTACACTTATGTCACTGGTAGTTCCTATTGTGCTGGGTTAGAACCCTACTCTGAAGTAGGAGCTAATTCCTATAACTAAAATCGTTCCCAGTTCCTGTGATGTGAAAAAGCGGGTACTTCCACCAATAGTTATAGGAACTATGAAAACATTCCACTGCTGTAAAAGCCCCTTTTGTCTATTTTTAAATTATTGGTGGTAGTTCTCTTTTATATCAGGTATAAAATCTACCAACATCCTGACCTTATCAATACATTTTTTTTCTTCGTTTTTTTTTACTATATATGTATATATTTTGTACAATAAATTAACTTAATTTTAATTCAGTGTTATTACACGGAATAACACTAAATTACTCATTTAATATTAAATTGTATTATATGATTTAATTCTACTGGCATTCCAGTAGTCATCCAGCTCTCTGGTTATGGAAAAAAAAACCCTCTTTTTAAAAATCACCTGGATTTCCAGAATGATAGCTTTAAATGGAGGTGATCGCTCTGTCCATTGCTTCACCAGATCCATGGCATGATCAAAGTTCCTCACATACTCAGCATACATCTTCAGGAAGGGAGTGAGCTTCTGTAGGATGTCCCCAATGCGAGGTGTTGACGTCCTGGTAGAAAAGTCTCAGAGCATTAAGAACATATTTCTTCCAATTAAACCAAAACCAATTGCCACAAAGTGAGAGTGTGAATGTCTTACCATTCTCCCATGCGTTTTTCCAAGTCAGGCAGAAGGAACTGGCTGTGGAAGGCATTAATGGAAGAGATGTTGGAAAAGATTTTCATCACCACATCCACGGGGAATGTGTCTTTTCGTGCCTCTTCTATCAGCTTGGCATAAAACACCTGCACAGCAGGCCCAGAGTTAGATGATGTATGATCTGTGTGCTTACTACTATCTTTAAAATGTTCAGATTGCCATATTAGAAAACAATGCTCCTGGTTTCCCACTTACAAGAGTTCAGTCTACCAAAAAAAAAAAAAAAAAAAGCATTGCATTGCATGCCCTCATGGAAAAAAACTAAATGAGCACTTACCTTATCTAATAAGTTAAGTCGTGTAACATAGGCCTTCTCTGTCTGCAGAAGTTCATTTGCTATCTTGTAGAGCTTCTGCTCGTTGGTTTCCTAAACAAAAGAAGTTTGATATATTAACTTGAATATTGTATCAGATGCAAATGAAAATCAGTTTTCATCTCTTTATATCTTTCTTTGATTCATGCAAATGTTGGTGTTAAAGATCTTTGAATGTGAATTGTCACAAATATAATCGAAGAAAAAAAGAAAGAAAAAAAAAGCAATTATATTGGGCATAAAATATAATTATAAATATCAAGATGTTTGAATAGTGAAATTCTTTCATGACATTTAAACAATTTTTCCCCAATTCCCATTATTGTAAAGTGTCCAGATACTTTACTTTTGAGTTTGTTATACTTATTATTATAAATGGTGATTCGCACTAGATATTTTTTAATTTAAAAAAATTGACATAATTAATAGCAGTACAACAAATATTAGTATTATTTATATACTAATGAAAATAATGTCACAATTTTAAAAAATATATTAGTCTTTTAGCAAAATATATATATTTTTTTTTTTTTAGATTTGGGGTTGGAACATGACCTTTATTCACTATCAAAAGTTTTTTTTTTCTGTCACATTTTACACACGTTTGATTTCAAACTTTTCCAACTCTTCTTGAAGCACTATAAATTATTCAGAGTGTCTAAAGTTCTGAGCTTTGAGCTCATTTGAACTTAAATTATACAAGAGATTTTGGTTGGATTTTGCTGAGAGGGAACTAACACTGCAGAAATCCTTTGTTGCGACACCCAGCTCAGCACAGCAGCTCACATGGCTGAAGGAAACAGAACTCTGAACATAAAGGTCAAGGGCAAAGCCAATTCAGAAGTTGACTCCCACTCCACCTACATTCCTCACCTCACCATAACATTTCTTCCCCTCTTCCTCGCTATCACACCCATACACGAATGAACATCCACTGGCTTACACACGCTGTACACACTGAGGTCTGTTAAAGGAACTTCCTGATGCACACTGACCACAAGCAGTTCTAGTATCTGCCTGTCAGCACTCTGAAGACACATAGCCTATCTTTTCTTATCAGAATCTACAACCTCAGCTCACATAAATAACCTTTGAACTGTTTCGGACACCCTGCACCACTTAGCCGATGAAAGAAACCAACTAACTTCCAATATATCCAGCTTTTGCCACAATTGACTGCAATTCAAAAGAAGCATATTGTTGAAACGTACCTCAGAGGACAGGAAATGAAAGGATGGATAAGAGGAAACAAGTAAAGCCAATGAAAGAGATTCTGGCATGGACAGAAGATGGAAGGTCTGTGTTCTTGAAGCTTCACAGATGTTCAGATTCACAGAAAAACTGGTTTTACATTTTATGAAAGAACATTTTATTTTATTGATAAAATGCATAAAACAATAAAACATTCAATTTTTTTTTTTAATTACTATTAAAATAATTGAAACTACAAAATGACAAGTATGTGGAAGTATGTGAATTTTATTGTGACCAAAAATATTAATAATAATAAAACAAATATATATATATATATATATATATACACACACACTAATTGCAATTAATTCATATCAAAATAATTAAAACTATGAAATAATACAAATGGAAGAGAATTATGCAGTGACCAAAAATGTTACATGAATAATTTGAATAATAATAACAAATTAAATAATAGATATAAATATAATAAATAAATAATATTTTAACTAATATAAAAATATTTAAAACTATGAAATAACACAAATGGAAGTAAGGAAATTATTTACTGACCTAAAATGTTTGTTATATTTGAGTTTATTCTTAATCTAGATTCAAGTACTAGACATTCTCTTAACCCAAATTCATGAAGTTCCAATGGCATTTAAAAAGCATCACAGCATGCAAAGTTCACAAGTATGCTGGACACTTGCTGGCTGCTTTACACACTATCCAGTCCAAAAATACTTAACTTTAGTCATGTAGTAGTCAATAAATTAAGCATTTAAGCATAAACTTTTAGGTTTTTAAGACCATAAGAAACATTTTATCCAAGTGTGTCTCGTGTGTTCAGAGTTGTTCCCTATATTATTAGAGGAAGGACTGACGTTTTCAAGAAGTGTTCTGTGCGCAAACATCCGAAACGCGCCCCCAGAAAGCTTCATCAGACAGCATGCGAATAATTAATATATATATATATATATATATATATATGTATAAAATGTATGCATGTATAAATGTATGCATGTGTATATATATAGCAAACAATTTTAATGAAATGTATATATTTATTTATTTAATTAAAATTGGTTACCGGTATATATAGCAACTGTATTTAAAAGCAATAAGGAAAAAAAAAAAACCTGAAAGCATTAATCCATCTGCAATGTTTTCTTTAGAGGAAATGAAGGCCTGGTCTGTAAGGCTAAAGTAAAAAAAAAAAAAAAAAAAAAAAAAAAAAACGAGTCTCATGTAAACGTCAGCATGTGAATCTAGCGGATGAGACAGCACATTGCACATAGCCGGGCCTGAGGTGTCAAATAACTTTCAGTGTGACAGAGTCAATACTGACTCCATAACCACACTCACACACACTGACAACATCTGAGATGATCTTTGCAGTATTATGACAAAGTATGCTTCACCAATCCCCTCAGATAACAAAAATCTCTTACCTTCTGCTCAGGGATGCTGTTCATCACCACGTCCCGCTGCTCAGGAGCTTTCCTCTCCGGCTCTTCGGTCTGGTCTATGCGAGCATGAGGCAGATCTACACAGTCCTCGTCCATTATTGCCCTCTTCGCCATATTGGCAGCATCTCCATTCAGCAGTCCCTGCGTTTCTATCCTCACGACCGGAACTGTGTCGTGCGTAACTCCATCCATGTCCCGCTCTCTGTCCCGGTCTCTGTTCATTTGTGTTAGAACCCCATTGGGGGGTTTGAGAGCATGACGTGGGCTGTTCGCGCCGGAGTCTGTGGGCTGCTCCGCCGGTCTCTGGTAGTTCTTATGAGGTGGACTGGAGTTAGGAGATCTGCTGACCTGCTTCAGAGGAGCGCCCTCCCTCCGACTGTCTGTGTGACTGTGTGTGTGAGAGAGAGAGAAAGAGAGAGAGACAGACAGAGTAAAGAAAGGTCACCCTCTTTAGAGACAGATAACTCGTCTGTACTCAACAACAAACTTTTACGATGAACAGTGTTGGAGAAATAGAAAGATGCAGAGAAGAGAAAAATGTGTTGTGCATGCGAGCGTGATTTTAAATATTGTGTTGAACAAACTTCCTCTGGCTCTGTCTGCATGTGTGTGTTGCAGGGGACGTTGTATGAATGTGCGGGTCATGGGAGGAGTGGAGGAAAAGAGGATAGGAGGAGGAACAGGGAGGAGGATGGGAGGAACAGGGAGGGTGAGGAGAGGTATAGAACTCGGCTGCAGAGCGTCCCATGAGACGCGGCTGCCCTACTTCAGAATACATGCCAACATGCAAGCGCGCGCACGCACACGCACACACACACACACACAGGAGACACACAAAATGCTTTCAGGAACAGTGGAAGCAAACTATAAAATATGTAAGAGATCATATACAGTGCATCCAGAGAGACTAGTCATGCTTTTATCACCCTGAAGGGATTTATTTTGTGGTAATGACCAGCTGACTTTATATGATTCCACATGGCTACTTAATAAATAAATAAATAAAATGGACATGAAATATTGATTCAAGCTGAAATGATTTTACTACGTGAAGAAACATGAGAAGATCTGCTCCATCAAATTGAGTCACTTTGACCAGAGAAATGTTTCATGCACTTAATGAAAAGGGAAAGTCTCAGCTTTCTATTCATGCAATTATTTAGTTTTGACTGATTGACTCCGCTTCAAAATATGAGATATTCAAATATGTTAATATACAACATATTACAATATATAATATAGTATAATCAAGACAATTGGTATACACCACATTAAAAAGTGTCAACAGCATTTATTGTTTAATGTCAGCAGTAAAGAAACAATTACCATATAGAAAGCTGAGACTTTGTTTCTTCAAAAACACCAACAACAACAACAACAACATCTTAGCATCGCATCTGCATTCTGCACAAATGCCTCATTGCAACTTCCAACTCAAAATGATCATGTCACATATAGCGATAGACCGATCATTATCAAGTATTCCAGAGAGCGGCATAATACGAATTCTTTACTTGACTGATGAATAATAAATAATAGGGATGCACGATATAGAAATTGTGACAATCTATGTAATATTAGTACATATTTTTGTTATGGACAATAACTGATATCATTTGCTTCTAATAACATCCTAAATCAGACCAATACTGATATAAAGATATGATCATTTTGGATGATATGGTCACTGATATATTGTGCATCCCTAATAATAATCAGAACTCCACATAAGCAAACCGTAAAAACGTGATACATTCATAACTTCATGTAAGCAAGCATAAACCGAACAAAATGCCACAACATAAGGCTTTGTGGTACATGCACACACACAAGTACACACACACACACACACACACACACACAGATATCCTGCACCTCCAGCTGTTTCCCTGTCTATGGCCCACCTGCCCTCTAGATCAGATAGCGTTTCCTGTGAGATAGAGAACAGAGATGTGGATCTGAGTGTACGGAGCACCACAGTTAACACTCCAGATTACAGACGGCTATTAATAATCGTTGAGCTCTGGACCGCTGAGACAGATTAATATATGCCATCTAACATATTGTTCAGTGTTTCACTCAAAACATTTCAGAACTGTAGATGGCTAACAAAATCCAAGTCTTATTAATCTGGTATGATAAAATGTAGTTACATCCTAGGCAACATTTTTGCTATCATATGAAGCCACGCAAGAAGGGTAAGAAGGGTATGGATTTCATTGTTTTTTTTCCCATGAGGTTGTAAACCAACCCCCTGCAGTTGTCTGGGGTCATGGCTCTTTGTTTAGCATTCATAAGTATGTGTTGGACCAGGCCAAACAGCTGCAGAAATTTCAGACCCCGGTTTACTCCATCAACCCATGCTCTTTCACTTTGCTTCAGAGCTTACAGGATGAATTCCTGCACAGATTCTGACCCACACACAAAACAATGCACTTAGAAAGGCAGGCAAAACAGGATAAGGGCTCGCAGGGAATTATTTGTGCGGAACTGGGGTTAATGGTCAGTCCATTTTGTTACGGTGGCCATATGGTTTCATATGAGCCAACTCAGTGACCTGACACCAATGCTGAGCTACATACTTATAGCAGATGACTGTAGAGAATATCACAGCAGTAAAGCAGATGCATTACACTGAATTTATCATGGTTAAGGGCCATTAGTGCTTAAACCCACATAACAATGGTAAAAACAGTAATACACTGCTTCAGGAGGCTTATACATTTCATAAAACAGCAGCGAAAGCAATATGATTGAAGACACCAATGTTTATTAAATAATTAAATGTATTAATAATAAATTACAATAAACAATTCTTCTGCCAATAATTCAGTTAAATAAATTAGCCTAAATGTAGGCTGTTTATGCAAAGTATAGATCAAAGATCACTCTATGAATAGTGCAACTTGAACTTGGTACTATAGAATTCTAATCAAATGCGTCTGTAAATATAAAATAAAAAACTTCCTAACTAACTAAATATATTTGGTAAAATGGGATCACGAGTGTCCTTGGAAATTAGATTTTCACAGTTGTTTTGCTATAGAAAATTTACACACAGTTGTCCCTAATGCGATTTTGGAAACTGTTATGCTTTTAAAACATATGACGCAACATAACTACTACAAGGATGTGAGGTTATACGTTTAGACATGAATTAGTGTTCAAAGTATGTTAAAAAATTCAATGATTTCAAAATTCATGTTTGAGGTTTGACAGTGTAAATACTGTTCAGAGGTGTAAAGAGTTCCTGAAAACCATATTTGAGTAAAAGTACAGATACTTTACAGTGAAAATGACTCCACTGAAAGTTACAAGTCACCAATTCCAATAAGACTTGAGTAAAAGTCCTACCCCCGGTTTCACAAGCCTTGTTTGAGCGGTCTTAACTGAAAGCCACTTGTACTGGCATACTGTCATTGCAATTGTTTTGTCTCAAGATGCACACCAGTAATGTTTTTTTTTTCCTAAGGCATGTTTATTAAAGCTACTTAAATGTCCTAATTGAATAAAGGCCTAATCCTGGCTTAATCTAAGGCCTGTCTGTGAAACCAGGCCTTAGAGTATCTGATTTTAACAGTACTTGAGTATTTTACTAGTACTAAATGTGGGCTCAAACATGCACTAGTCCTCAACAACTAAGAGACATGCTATACACCACTATTAATGTTGTAGAATAACATGTAGAAGTCTCTTCAGCCACAGACCTTAAACTCTTAAAAACCTATTAGAAATTCCAGAGGGAGCCCATGGTGAATTAGCCTTCCAGGTTGGCCTATAAATGACTGAACGGCTCTATTGGCACTTGGCAGTAAAACATAATTTAGAGTTAGACATGAGCCATTAAAAAGTATAAATCTTTGCACACTTAAGTACGCAGCTTTAAGCACTTTCAATGTAGTTGTACCCGAAAAAAAGATGGCTAGACATAAATTGATAAATTAATTTTACCTCTCATGTTGAAGTTATCAAACACAAAAGAAAACACTTCTGCTTTTTGATCTTCTTGTGTAAGGTCAAAGAAGATACGTGTGTGTTAATGAGACAGTTAGTGAGATATTTGTTCTTTCAGAAAAAAATACAAATAAATCTTACTGACCCAAACTTTTGAATGGTAGTGTACTCATGACCTCAAAAACTACCTCAAAACTACACTAAGGGCAGAATCTATAAATATATGTCAAACACTGATCATCAGCCAGACGTGTTTATCCAAAGCGACTTATAGTGCTTTCAAGGTAAACTTCTGCAAAACCAAACAAGATCAATGAACTTGTCAGTATTTACATTTACATGAACAGAGACAAGAGAAGTAGAAATTGATCCCAAGTTTACCTGTTCACCTCAAAGCGACTGATGAGGTTGGACACTCGGCCCTTCCCTCCTACTCCTCCTACTCCTCCCCCCTCCATGCTGGGTATGATGAGTAACGTTCCAGCACCCAGAGGAAAGGAGACTTCCGTCACCGGACTCTGAAGGTGTGCTGGCTTAGGAGGCACTGCAGAAAAATCACAAAGAGGACAGAGATTATATTTACATGCTATAGCAAACAGCATGAGTGGAAGGTGGAAACATATTGAGTGGCAGGCGGTAGATCCTTTTCCTATTTAGTACCCGAACTCTGGAATAGTCTTCCTAGCCTTGTTCGGGAAGCAGACACAATCTGTCAGTTTACATTTACATTTATTCATTTAGCAGATGCTTTTACTCATAGCGACTAACAAATGAGAACAATAGAAGCAGTTAAACTAACAGTAAGACAACAATATGCAAGTGCTATGACCCTTCTCAGTTTAATCTAACGCAGTACATGTAAATTTTCTTTTTTATATATATATAAATAGAAGAGAAAGTGTTATCATTACTGGAGCAAGTGCTGCCGAAAAAGATGCGTCTTCACCCGTTTCTTGAAAATGGCTACGGACTCAGCAGCTCTGGTTGAGTTAGGGAGACCATTCCACCAGCAGAGAACAGTCATGGTAAAGGTCAGAGAAAGAGATTTTGTGCCTCTTTGAGATGGCACCACAAGACGACGTTCGCTTGCAGAGCGCAAGTTTCTGGATGGCACATAAGTTAAAAGTAATGAATCTAGTTTAAATCTAGACTAAAAACGCATCTCTTTAACCTGGCATACACATTATCAATTTCTATTATTCAAATCAGTTAAATGATTGTTAGGCTGCATAAATTAGGTCAACAGGAACACTTCCTATAACACCGATGTACTTGTTACATCGCAAGAAGAATGGCATCAAAGCTATAATTAGTCTGTCTGTCTCATCCTTATCCCGAGGTTACCGTAGTCATGCCTGATCCGGTCCATTTCCAGATCAGATGGTGGACCTGCACCTAGACACGACCAAAACGCAGCCCTGAATGTCAGCAGAGACCGTGTCTACTAGACAATCCCCTGTGAAGGCCTCGTCGACCTGACAGCCATCGGTACAGATCCTCAGGAGAGACCACAAGAACCAGACAGGTCCTCCGCATAGACCCTATGACCAGCTTCGGCATGATGAATCGATGTTCAAGCATAGGAACTGAATGAATATTTGAATGCTACAGATCCTGATCTGAATTCTGACTTGTGTTGCAGCCTGAATCATAATGACACCGTGTTCGTTCATTGGCCAGAGGAGAACTGGCCACCCGACTGAGCCTGGTTTCTCCCAAGGTTTGTTTTCTCCAATCTGTCACCTGATGGGAGCTTGGGTTCCTTGCCACTGTTGCCTCTGGCTTGCTTAGTTGGGGACACTTAATATTCAACAATATTATTGATCTGACTGTACTGACGCTGTTGTATGAGAACTGAACTGAGCTGGACGATGACATCATTTTTGGCAGAACTGCTTTATAGATTAAATGAACTAATTTAATAATTGATGACCATTTCCCTGTTATCACTATTAAGCTGCTTTGAAACAATCTGTATTGTATAAAGCACTATATAAATAAAGGTGACTTGACTTGGAATCAGTTTCCACAATCTCCATGCCATGTCACTAGAGTGGCATAAAAGCAGCATGAACTTTCAGGGATAAGCACCAAGGGTCACGTGATGTTAAGTGTCTTGCCCAAGGGCAAACCAGCCCTGAGCTTTTACTACACCTCAAACTGCATCCCAAAATGCAAGGAAACGTAAAACAAATTGCCCAAATGGAAATTCTATGAAATATTTTCTCATATTGAACCCCTCAGTGAAGATGTTTAAGGAAGCACTTGGTTTAGTGTTATTAAACTGGAAGCTGTAATCACCACAAGGTGGCAGTGCAGCTTTAGTGTGTTGCGATGGAACCTGAGAATTCTCAGCAAAGTGAGATGAAGTGCATCTTGAAGCCGAAAAGTCTGTCCCTACCTGCGGTGAGCGAATCACAGCTAATCTCAGTCAATCTTATGGGGTGGATACTGCAGAGCTCAAGGCTCCATCCAGATATAAATAGTGGGTACTCATTTCACACATCTCTAATTAAGTGAGTGTGGTCTTTGAGGTTTATGTCAGTGGACTTTTTGCTTTAATTTTACATAGGAATATAGAGGAACGATACAATTTCTGATCTATGAAGGAGGAATTCTGTTCCGGTCCAATGTCGATCTTTGAAACATTTTGAAACCAACAATCGTTAATGCAGTCAATGTTCTGAACACTTTTCAGTAAACATGAAGAGTAAAGACATTATTAGAGTCTAGGATTGTCTGTATTTTATTAGAGTCTAGGATTGTCTGTATTTTATTTAAAACCAAAGGAACTTCACAAATGTTTAACTGTGACGCATATCACTAGGAAATCATTCACACTTTTCAAACACACTCTGCTTAGTTATCAAGCTTGGGTTCAAGGACACTCTGAGGATGCTTTACTCATTTCAGTAGTGTTATTTCAGCATTAATCAGTAGCCATGCTGATTTGAATTCCGTTAGTGGTAACATTTAGTGTTCAGAGCCTGTTGTAAAGGGGAAGACGTGTTTGTGTGTAGTGGTTTAGCATGTACTTCTGGTAAATTTGTACGGCTTTGCATGAGTAGTTATCAACACTGTGGAACTGAGGAAGGATTTATGCGTTTATGCATATTGTGCGCAACTCTCTACCTTGTGGTTTGGGATGCAGTGGTGGCCGTAGGTCTGAAACTCTTCCATTTACTCCAGTTTGGCTCTTATTGCTGAATCTGCATCCACGATTCAACTTCTCATTTGGACGACCTTGCTCATCAGGACTGCTTCTGCCAACAGCTGCAGGAGACAAAAGAAGGATGGATATAAATGGAATGGTAGCCGTTTCAAAAGCAGTTTATTTGATATACTGTAAAAGCCACACTGTATGCGGACTTCAATTGAGTAATATGAACATGCAAATTCAGGCTTCTGGCTTCTGTGCAGAAGTGAAATGCAAGAGGTCTGTTTTTTGTGCTCCTGATATCAGTCAGGGCTGGTATAAAAGTGGCCTTGAAACTAAAAGTGACTTCAACTTGAAACAAAAAGCTAAAAATAACCACAAGTTCCTCTGCGTCAATTGAAGAACAAACAAAGTGTTTGAGATTGTTTGGATGATCAATATTCAACCTATGAGGAAGCTTTTTTGTTCACCTCAACCAAGAAATGTTTCCTGAAAAATGTTTCCTGAAGCTTTGACAAAAAAAGGCACGCACATATCTGTAGACGGCCTAGAAAAGCTCAGATCTAAAAATGACATGGGTCATTATGTTGCACATGAGGAATTCAGTTATGTTTTGGATATGGAAAAATAACTGCATGCAAATTATCTATGGATGGTTGTTTCCACGACGGAATAGAAAAAAAATTTTAAAATAACTTTTTTTCTCATGTGGTTCTCACATTGTATGAGCTAAAACTTCAATCATTCCAAAACATCAGTACACTAACAAAGACTCTTGGGAAAAAAATAAGTAAAAAAAGTACCAAAATCAAAAACAAAAGTACAGACAGGTTTCTCTCTCCCATTTTACTTTCATAATGTGACATATTTCCAGTGTAAAGTGTTTGAGTAAATGTAATTAGTTACCGTACTTAAGTATCTTTTTGGCTACTTTGTAGTTTTACTGAGCATCAAAGATAGTAGCAATTTTTACTCTCTACTTGATAACATTTTTGAATAAGTATGCACTCTTTACTCCATTACTTTTGTGATACTTTTGACATTTTGCATGGCACCTAACTTTTTCTGCAGCAGTTTATTTCTGCTACAGAAGTAGTGATATCGCCATGATCTACGGGGCATTGAGTGTACTATATATTGTGCGTTTTGCCCTTACCCATACTTGTCAACAAGGCTACTTTACGCAAATGTGATGGATTAGCAGGTAGTTGCTGAATCGCAGGTGTTTCATATGAGATGAAGACATGACTGAAGCCAGTGATGAGGCCAAAACCAGCACATCCAGTTCAAGTAGACGTTGACTAGATAAATTTACTTAACATTATTTTATCCGTCATATTGAAGACCTTTTTGAAGGATATTGGTTTACTTATGTCCTTTTTGAGCACTTAAGCTTAACTGAAACAAGCTGCTGTGTCGACCTGGATTTATTGCAATTTTGAGCTGCTCAGTTTTATTTCGACTTTAGAAAATAAACGTGATTGCTCTCCTCCTCACAAATCAACTGTTTCTTGTTTTTCACTGGCATGTCTCTTAGTTGTTAAGGACTAGTGCATGTTTGAGCCTAAAATTGATTACTGATTTTAAAAGTACTTAAGTACTTAAGACCTTTACTCAAGTCATATTGGAATTGGTGACTTTTAACTTGTATAACTTGCAAAAGTCCTTTTTGCTGTAAAGTATCTGTACTTTTACTCAAGTATGGTTTTCAAGTACTTTTTACACTGATACAATGTTGGGAGGGACTTGATTTAATCCTTTAGAAAATTACTTAAAATGGTCTCTGGCAGGTTTTTTGGGGAAAAATAAATAAATAAAATAAAAATGTAAAAATAAGAGGACCATATCATCCAAAAAGTAAAGTTATTTCAGAAGCGGAGCAAGTTGTTACTTTTTAATAAAATACACTGATGTTAAGAAATGAAGTTAACGTGAATTCTCCTTCAGAATTCACATTATTTTGCAAACAAGAATTAGAAAATGTGAGTGTTATATACCAAAATGAATCCAGGCCAATTTTGCAATGCCATTAGCTAATATTATCTACCCGTGTGGTGACCAACAGAAAAGGAAAGACATTTTAGAGAAAGAGCAAGTTATCACATTGTCATGATTAAATATTACAAAGGCAACTATTTTTTTTTAATTACACACACCGATTAATCTTTCATAATAAGACGAGGAACGTGTACTAAGGAAGTAAATAAGTAAAGGGGTTAGTAAGTTTATTCTTTTTGCGGACTTCAACCAATGTCTGTAAACCTAGACGGTTCACTAGCATTACTATGAATGCGAGCAACTGCAACGTGCAATATAGTGGAATTAGTCAAGCATTTTAAATAAAATAGCCAATCACCAATTCGTAAAGTCATCGTGTAACTGCAGCTGCATAGATGGCATTTATGGGAAAGTTCATGTCAGATTTTGCTGATTTAAATGTGAATTTGGCAAGCAGTTTTTTAAACTTCAGTATTTCCCCATTTAAATATTGTAGGTAGGAGTTGGTATTGCATGCCTGAAGGCATTGCAAATATGGCAGCAGAGTGAACTGACTTTCCTTAGGACTTTTCATTAAGAAATAAAAAAGCAAATGCATAAAATTTGCAGACAAGATAATAATGCCATTGCAACGTTAACATCATTAATGCACACTATGGAAGCTAGTTTCCGCCACAGAATAAAAAATAAAAAAGGTAATTGCGACATTTTATCTCACAATTGCGACTTTTTTTCTCACAATTGCGAGTTTACATCTCGTAATTCTGACTTTTTATCTCAGAATTGCGTGATATAAAGTCGCAATTGTGTGTTATGAAGTCAGAATTGTGTTTATAAACTCGCAATTGCAAGTTATAAAGTCCAATTATAGGGAATTGCGACTTTATAACATGCAATTGCGAGTTTACATCTAACAATTCTGAGAAAAGATGTCAGAATTGCGAGATATAAAGTCGCAATTGCGTGTTATAAAGTCAGAATTCCGAGTTTATATCTTGCAATTTTTACTTAATGTTGTAAAACTAGAATTTTATTGAAAGTCTAGCCCTCTTTTTTGACATCAGAAATCACCATTTGGATGCAACGAACAGGAAATCCAAGACCAAGTGTGTTGCTTTCTACTGTAAACCGTCTTGTCAAAGGCATGCCCGCATGCAAATGAAGAGCCCATGTCCTGTTAAATTAAAGCATGGGGATTTTAATGCATTAGTGAGCACAAAGAGAGTCTTTCTATGGCTTTCTCAGGCCTTTTCTTCACTTAGGCCAATCTAAACATCTTAGGCCAATAGGCTGCATGGGACTGTCCGTGTCTGACAATGAATGATGCTGTTGTGCTGGCAGTAAATATATGATGGTGGTGATGGTGTAAGAACAGCTTCATGTGTGATTGGTCCATTCATCTCAGTTTTGGCTCAGTTTGTGGCTAGGATTGAAACAAGCTTTCTTTTAAGGCTGGGGAGAAAGCCTCTAAATGCCTGTATTTTAGTAGCTACGTTTACTTTACATGGATGTTTTTTTGTTTCAACCGGAATGAAATCATTCTGATTGATAATTCCAAACATAGTGTCTACATGAACCCTAAATAAGTGATCGGGATGATGTGCACGTTTATATGTCACAAGCTTCAAAACAAATTATGTTCTTTTAACCAATTCATACTGAATGACATGGTTAGCTACATGTGACTAACACATTTTTTTAACTCTGCTACTAGTCAGATATTCCGATTACAAACGGATTATTAGGGTCCATGTAAACGCAGCTACTGATATCAGAATTTATTTTGATATTAGTCTAAAAATATATATTTTGTTAATATATCCCCAGTGAGTTTGTCCGTATTTATTCATTGCCTGTTTATTCAATGACACAAAGTCTTATGCAAACATCTAACAAACTTGCAACCATCCACAACACTAGCACTGTGACAGTGAGTTGTGCATCTCCACCCATGCTTCCATAAAATTTGGATTTGAATTAAATAAATAAAAAACTAATAAAAAAATACAAATATTAATATTTGTAAATAATTAAATATTACATTAAAATACGACAGAAAAGACAACAGTAGTACTTTCCTACTAAGTATCAAAACACTTAAAGAAACATGCAGAAATCATAAGTATATAATAAGCGCCTGTTGCGCTTTCACACATTTGTTCTTATCAACACATTTCTCATCATTTTTCTATTTAAAGGTCATGTGTGATCAGGGCCGGTTGTCAAAATGAAGAAGTTGCAACACTGCCGGAAAAGTTCTGATGCTACATGTGAAACACATCGTAAAATTAATAGTTTGAACACTTACACGTTTAGACATAAATAAGAATGCTGTCAAACGGTATGAGCCAAAGTTCTGAAAAAGCCGACAACACTTCACGTGGTTTAGTTGTAAACCTGTCACACAGGACTCAAAATGATAATTACTGACACTGTGGAAAGAAATGTCATCCAACTGGATTAATGCTGAACAGATGAAGACATTTTTAGACCTATTAGAAGAAGAGTTAAATATTTTCTTACTAAAACCAGACCAAACTCTGAAACTCTCGCCCTATCTGTTATACAATTATGCGTGTCGTTATTTTACACAAGACAAATTACCATGGTTTTAACCTTTTTCGTTGAAGGTGCTTAAAGGCCATATCCGGCAATTAGTATCATAGTTTTAACAGCATTTTGGTGCTGATGTCTGATATACGGATAAAAGATGGAAAGTGGTTGGAGATGAGGTAGATTTACCAGAAAAGGCAGCTTGGGAATTCTGCTGGAATTAACTACCTTAACTTGTTTGTATAAGCATACCTGCCTAACAAAACATCTTAAGCATCCTCAGGTGAATAATGCAGCTAACCTCAGGGCATGGCCTGGATCAGTCTATATAACTGGCCTCTGAGTTACCATGGCAACCTCTTCCCATAATCCCCTGTCTGGGAAAAGAGATGAAACATCACAACAGAGCAATCACCTGCATGTATATCTATTAGAAATGTCTCGCTGGGTTTTGCAGCTGTAATGAGTAGAAGAGTGACCCAGGTCGATGTCAAACCACGTGTGGTCTAGGGAATGTAAAATAATAATTGCTGCTAAAATGTGAGCATGGGAAAAAGTACAAATGTTCCGCATTCCCAGAGTCTAAAACACAGTTTGTGCCAACTTTGGCATTCCTAGCTAAGTATAGAAAGTAAAAGAAGTCTGTGGTCTGACCTGACATATACAGAGAGTTCAGTTAAAGATAATGGCTTCATTATCAGAACAACATTGAGTTAAATAGCAACAGTTTGTTCCAGTAAAGGATTATTGTCTGACCTTTGGTCACTAAACTCATTTCATGTTTGTACATGGAAGTTTGACACATAACATCCACTTTTAAGTAGTTATGGTTACAAATAGCAACATAATAATCAACCTTACTTTGAATAATTTCCAGCTTATGGTAAAAACACCATACAGTATATTTGAACATGGCTGCACTTTGGATCTGTACTATCAATAAAAACCTTGTGGGAAAGTACCAACACAGAACAGCTCATTTAGTTCGCAAACCGAAGTGGGAACTGACCATAAGGAGCAGGAATAGCTAGCAAAAGTGTTTCAGAGCTCGTCCTGCAATACAGGAACATAAAGAGGCAATAAAAACTTGAAGGAAGTTAGAAATGCACATATGTAAAATGCATTTCCTTAACCATGCAATGGTGCCAGATGAAAAATGCAAACTAACAAGACTGAAAAATGTGCTTAATTAAAAAACTGCTTAAACTTGTTCTTACATGTTGGAAAACAAACCCACGAGAAAGTCAGAAATAAAGCAGACAGGTGACCAAATGTCTGAGGAAAAAAGAAATGAAGTAGATTCATATCATTTAAAATATTCATGTAAATAACAGAATAATTACAAAATAAAATAAGATCTAACAATATGTCACACTCACAAAGTAGAAAACAAAAACTAATGTGTGTCAAAATACACAAAAGCTTTTCAAGAGTCCTCCGCTAATGTACTGTTGCCAAGTTGAATTATACTGTCAACCAATGAAAACACAGGACTAGCAGGGGTAAGGTTGTGATCAGAGTTAAACCAGAGTAATCTCACCTTCTGTCTGTTAAAATTAGTCCAAATAATCCCAGGACAATGAGTAAAACATAAGAGCCGTTTTCTTCATTCAAGCCTTCCGGTCCTCTATAAACCACAGACTGACTGAAACTCTGCCACAAAGACACGAGGAAATGGCCCCTCCCTCTACACACACACACACACACACAGCACGCTCAAGCCCAACAGGCCACTTGCTTTCAAACACCGTCATAACCAATGGTCATTCATATATTATATATATATATATATATATATATTGTTTCATTGAAAAGCCATTCTTCAAAATTTCTCCTTTTATGTTCTGGAGAAGAAAGAAAGCACAGGTGTGGAATTTAGTTAATGATGACTACATTTTTATCTTTCCTGAATTAACCCTTTAAAACCTTCAGAGCACAGTCCAGTGTCAGTATTGTTGCATTTCTGACTCAGGAGTTTGACTGTGAGGGCAAGACAAGTGATGAAATTATTTGATGGTAGATGAACAAATGCAAGACCTTAGTCAGGGTGGATGACACTGAATTTTACAGAGTTTTTGTCTATTGAAAGGTTTTTTGGAAGGATGTTGTGTCAGTTGAACAATTAGCATGTAGTTAAACACCACAATCCATTGAATGCAGTGTACTTCTATCCCTCAAAACCTCGTTTTCATTCCTGTCAAACAACCCTGACAAGTCTATGGTGCCCCTTCAAAAGCTTAATTGCCAGCCCTCTCAAATCTCTGTGTACTTGTACTAGTGGCACCTAAACTCTCTGACGGGTGACACACAGAAACACCGTTCAAGTTCATTAAACTGTTTACCAGATTCCACTGCAGATCTGATTTACTTTAATCTCATTTTGACATCAAGTGGGGACAGAAGAGTTGTGTCCTGAGAATCTTGATGCATCCCAGACAGCCACAACTCAACTCAAACCTAAAGTATGTCTATAACAACTTGTGCCCTCAGACTTTCTGTTGCCTACACTTAATGAAGTAAAATGTTCATATTCTGCTTTGCTGCTTAGAACACCTCCGGTGCCAAAATGAAGCTATTTTTAGCAGAAATGCAGATACGACATCTAAACATCAACCTGCCATTGCAACAGTATCCACAACAATCACTAAAGGGCTGTCAGTGCACAGTCTATGATGTGATGATCCAAGCAGGATTTTTTTTTTGCTTTGCTACATCAACCACTGCAGGAGGAAACCGAAAACTCAATTAGTGATTAGTTAGCCTACATAATGTTTAGCATTTATACTGTTCAAAAGTTTGGGGTCAGTAAGATTTTTTTTTTTTTTTATGTTTTTGAAGTCTGTTATTTATTCCTATGATATAAAAATTTCAATAACCTGAATGTTCAGCATTATTATTCTAGTCTTCAGTAAACATTTCGTATTATTATGAATATTGAAAACTGATGTGCTGCTTAAAAATTTTGTGGAAACAGTGATACATTTTCTTTCCAGGATTCGTTTACTAATAGAAAGTTCAATATAATTATTTATTTGATATAAAAATCTTTTGTAACATTATAAAAATGTCTTTACTGTCGCTTTTGATCAATATAATGCATCCTTGCTGAAGAAAATAATTTCTTTAAAATTAATGAACTGACCCCAAATGTTTCAATAGTAGTGTGTGATGCTTCAAAACACTGCACACAAATGTAAATAAGCAAGGAAAAGCCACTCAACCACTAGGTCATATACCCAGGGCCAAAACCACACCATTAGCCACCTGTTCAGTTCTCATGTAATCAACTCAGTGATATCTCTTACATTTGGCATTATCATAAGTCCACTATTGGAGTAAGCTCAGTGCTCATGTCTCTGAGCTTAAACAAGTCTGACCAGCACAACTACTGTAATGCCATGTCACCACAGACCTTCATTTGTATTCCCATATTGACTAGAGAACAAAAACTTCTCCGGTTAATACTGATGTGTCAAATGAAAACAAACTTTGTGAAGGTAAAACATAGCATTTGATTACACATGGAGCTACAGACACTCACATCACAATGTAATATGACGGAATATGTAATCCTGTATTTGAAATTACAGGTATATTTATTCATCGAGCACTTTTATCCAAATGCGGTTGCTAACAAGTGGCTAAATGGGACTACAGAGTTTGTAACATTAAACATCACTCCAAACAGGCAAACTCATCTACTCTCTAGTCCGCTTTCACAGCCTCGTTGTGTTTATCACGCTCTTGCAAACTATTATTACTCGAACTTTCAGGGAAAAATTTAAACAAAGACTGAAAGGGTTGTCGGAAGCTTAGTAGTGGCGACGTTGAAGTAATGCGAACGTGGTGTAGTTCGTTTATAGTAACATCACATGAAAAACTATGGTGGAGTACATTGTATTTACTATTTAGCATTTAAGGTTAAGATGATGATATCAGATGAATGATTCTGTTAAGCATAGTTTCCAGCAAGAGTTTTCTGTCAGTTCCTGTTCTCTTTATTGTAAGTCAAATGAGCAAGATTACGGAGACTCTCACCTATTGTCTTTAATGGCCCTTGGAGCTCCTGTCCCATTCTTTGAATAGTTATGCTGACTGGATCAGGACTGGTGATACTCTAGAGTCTGGGGTGGGTTCCTATATCTGGATACTTCTTTTGCATGCTTTGTTTAAGGTCGTCACCCAGGTGTTTTGTCACTGCCTCCTAAAATCTATATAAACTACAATGTATGACTGCCTTAGTGGGACTTGATGACTGCAGCTACGAAACAGCACATTCTCAATAAAGAATCCTGCTGAAGGAGATACAACCAAGTCTCCTGGTCTTCGCTTCTGAATTTCCACATTTTGCTTTTGAATTCTGACGATTGTATTCATGATTCAAAATTAATAAAAGTTTTTTTTTACAATAAACAAAACGTGTAAGAATCATAAGCTTTGCATCAGTTTGGAAAGGCCTGAAAAACATCACCAATTACAAGACACCATACCCCAGCACTTTATCGAATCAACAACTGGCCGACGACTTGAATGAGTTTTATTGCAAGTTTGAAAAACCCTGTCTTCACACCCCTGACCATCTCCCCATGCATCCATCAACACCTCCAGCAACCCAATTCTGCTTCAAATGCTCCACTAGTATCATCCCCATCCCAAAGAAACCCAAAATCATAGGAATGAATGACTACTGACCTGTTTGCCTTAATGTCTGTGGTCATGAAGTCATTTGAGAGACTGGTGTTGGCATACCTGAAGGACATTACTGGACCCTTGCTGGACCCCCTGCAGTTTCAATCAAGCAAACAGGTCTGTGGATGATGCAGTCAACAAGGGACTGCATTACATCCTGCAACACCTGGACAAACCAGGGACTTTTGTGAGGATCCTGTTTGTGGACTTCAGCTCGGCCTTCAACACCATCATTCCAAACCTCCTCCTGTCCACATTAACCCAGCTCTCTGTACCCTCCTCCATCTGTCAGTGAATCACCAACTTCCTGACAGACAGGCAGCAGCTAGTGAGGCCGGACAAATTCACATCCAAAACCCGCACAATCAGCACTGGCGCCCCCCAGGGATATGTGCTCTCCCCACTACTCTTCTCCATGTACACTAAAAACTGTACTGCAAAATACCCCTTTGTCAAACTCCTGAAGGTTGCAGATGACACCATTAACTTTAGCTGGAAGTAACATTATTCAAGAACTGCTATAACGCCAAAACAATCTGTTACCTTAAATTATATGTTTATCTCTGTAAAGCTGCTTTGAAACAATCCATTGTTAAATGCGCTATATAAATGAAGATGACTTGACTTGACCACACTAATCAACCTCATCCAGAATGGTGACGAGTCTGCTTACAGACAGGAGGTTAAAGCTGCAGTCCGTAGCTTTTTTTGGGTTAAAAATTATCCAAAATACATATTTGAGAAAATACATAACCAGCCAGTGTTCAAAACTCTCTGCTTGGCTTAGCTCGATTCAAAACGGTAAGCTTGTAATAATGTCTTTAATTCCAGTGGTACTGGTGGATTTCCGCGGGAGATTCGAGCCTGTCTTTGCGTCATTACGTCACATCTGTACACATAAAGAAGGAGTCTCGGCTAGTAGGCTATATTGATTTATAACCTTTTCTCACAGCACTTGATATAATTAAACTTATCAATTTGATGGCGGATCCAGAAAGGTTCAAACGACAATCACCAGTGACAACTGATGTAAAATGCAAAATGCAAAATACTTTGTTCGGACTTCGGAGTAGCTACAGAAAAAAAGAGACTGCAACCGGCCCATGCGAAAACAAGGATACATTTCGGAAGGACATTACATGTAGTCGCGCAATGCTGACGTTGTTAACATTAACAAGTTGAGAACAAAGTATAATTTGCACGGTTTTGCGTGATGATAAGCGTTTTAGATTTAATCAGCGCGATTTACTGCAATGTCAGAACCAGAACAAAAGTGAATGTTACTTACTTGTTCAGATGACATTTTCCGGTGAAAATTATTATGTTGGTCATACTTCCAAAAAGAATAATCTGTGATTCTGTGCCAGCAGAGAATGATGACAGTATCCACACCGGCGCGGTGACTGACAGCTGCACACTCTCCTCAATGTGTTCATCCGCGCTGTGCGGTGTCGAACTACAACTCACGTAAAGTTGATAATTCCGCGAATGACTGCAATTGCAGATTTCGAACAGAGATGGCGACAAAGAGGAAAAAATGCGGACTGCAGCTTTAAAGAACTGGCTGTCTGGTGCAGTGATAACAACCTGGAGCTGAACACATTAAAAACAGTGGAGATGATTGTGGATTTTAGAAGAACCTAAAATCTCCTAAACCTAAAATCTCCTAACCCCGCCCCCCCCTCCCCCTTTTTTTGCCTAAAAGGGTAGGTAAAATCAATCTTGACCCCTCAAACCCAGGCCACTTCCTCTTTGAACTGTTGCCGTCTGGCCGGCGCTACAGAGCACTGAGCACCAGAACAGCCAGGCACACGAAAAGTTTCTTTCCTCAGAAAAACCTATTGGGTTTTTGTTGAGGGAACCAGGGTGATGCTATCTTTTGGCTTGGTCTACAAAAATATGTCATCCATGTACCACTCTATATTTCTTGCATAACAATCTGAGTTTTTGCCCTTAACACAGAGAAGCAACAAGCAAAAAGTTATTTTGTAGATGGCATGGTTTCTATTTATGTGGTGACATGCTTGGCAACCCACCGTATAAGCTCATTGGTACAGTCATTCTGCACCACAATTTGTACATTAAACATCAAATATGGACTGAATTAACTGCAAAATTCTCCAAAGTCATCTACATGTTAACATGTTAACCTCTTTCCATTAATCAAAAGAAACAGAAGAAAAAAACTGAGGCGGCCCATTGACCCCAGTGCATGTTCAGTCATGCCCATTCATTTCCATAACACTTAAAACTACTACATAACATGTAAATGTATCTGTTATCTCTTACAACAGATCATAAATACAACAGCTCGCAGCTGCAGGTTTATTAGGAAAGATTCATTCTGACAAAAATGGCAGACTCCCATGGGTCCAAGCCTTAATGCACAGAGAAAGGAAGAGACAGAATAAGAAGGAAAGGAAGGGAGGGATATTGCCCACCTTTGTTCTGAGCGATTTTCACCCCAACACAAGGTTCCTCTTCATCAGATTGTTTGGAGGGAAAGCAGCTGGGGTTGCCAGCTTTATCTGAAAGACAACATAAGAAATATTTATAAGTTTTATTCTCACTATTATGCATAAAGTATAGTCTTAAGTGTCACACGATCCTTCAGAAATCATTCATATATGCTGATTTGGTGCTCAAGAAACATTCTTATTTGTAACAAGGTTAGATGTTGTGGGAAGGAGGAGGCGGGAACTGGCGAACATTCAACAAACTTTAATACCATAAATAAAACAAATACAAAACGAAAGTAAAAGACAGCACCCCCGCGGACGACTGCTGTCACATAAAATAAAACATCAAATAAAATAGTCCACTATATTTTTTATAAAATAAAACATTATTCTAAACCCTGCAGCGGCTGTGCAGCCTATAAAACTATCTTTCCTACGATGCACTGAGGACCTATAAGTGGTTAACTAGCATTTATGGACTGCAAACATTCAAAAACAACAAACGGCCTGAAAAATATTTTTTCTGAAATGGAGACATGAACAGATGTCACATAATACTGGAATCTACATTCCAGTAACTAAAAAGAAAAAATAATTTTTAAGTACTTTCACGATGATCTCGATACAGATGGAAAATAAGGGGAATAGACATTCAGAGAAACTTGTGGGTAGGCTAAATAAAAGAACAGGAAGAATACTAAAATGACACTAAACCAGTCAAGAACATGTCTGGATCACTACATGTGGCCACCAGAAACAGCACACTCGTATGTACTTGTTGATGTTGAACATGGTTGTGAGGATTTGATCCCATTTAGATATGAATGCCATTTCATCCCAAAGGTGTTTTCAAGTCTGGCTTTTGTGCAGGCCAGTTCTTTAACACAAGACTCAAATGATTTTGACATGAATCTCGCTTAGGGCATAGAGAATTGTCCTGACGTAATAGAAAAAGGCCCTCTGCAAATTATACCAAATTGAAAGCTTATTATAACTTCACAATACAAAATAAATAAATAATTCAATTTATTATAAGAAATTATATCAATTAGATGAAGTTGAAAGCTTAAAATAATGTCATAATGAAAAATAAAAACAAAATAGACTTAATTTAATTAAACAAAAATATTTAACTTATAAAAAGTCGACAAAAAAAAAAAGCCACAATGATTGATAACTAAATAAATAGGCTTAATTTAATCTGGATGCAAAATATACATTTTACCTTAGAAGTGAAACCATAAAACTGTATTATGTATGATATTATGACTGTAGAACAATTAAGACAAATGTATTCTGGATGATAAAAACACTGAGCAGAAGGTATGCGTGTGAAGAGAGAGCATGAGAGAACATTAATCCAGCATTTGTAGCAAAACAAAAGAAAAGTAAATCCCCAGAGACGCACCAGCAATTAATTCTCTCTATTTCTAATGCACATAAAAGATGAAAGCCAAACAGTAAACAAGTGGCGTGTGGTTTCCAATTGTTCACACATGTGCACATGAAGGCACACGTTGAGACTCAGTTTATAAAGCGCACAGCTGAAAATAGAAAATTGTTACACTACTGAGAGACAATTAAACAGGCTGGGGAAGTAAAGAGACATAGTGCGGTGATGAATGATGAAGAACTCAAGTACATTAACCAGCTGAAACGTAAAGCATAAAAGACACCAAATGTTTAATGAAGCAAACAGAGAATGTAACAAAAGCAGTCAGTTTAATGTGCATTTAAACAAGTTTAAAGTATTGTGTGTGTGTGTGTGTGTGTGTGTGTGTGTGAGAGCATTTTATCCTGGGAGTGAGATTAAAGCAAGGCTTTTTCCTTGTACCATCTGGAGCCCTTGTGACAGAAGGATCTGGTGTCCCCTGCACACTCAAACGTACACACATGTTCACATAAGTAATTTTTAATGGCAGCTTTAAAAAAAAAAAAACATTCTGTAAGCTAACACAACCACAACAAACAAACTTTAAAAGACATGAAAGAAGGGGCTGGTGGGACCCTTAAATAAAGAAGCCTTTATGACCGATCAAATACAGACTCTCCCAATAAACACTGCACAAATCAGCACTGAATAGAGTACTGGGATGTGTAGAGCTGGATAACCATCCAAATTGTTTCCATCATGACAATTAATCAGTTTGCTTGGTTAGAAACACAACATACAGCATCTTTTATTTGAATACAAATGAAAAATAGCAATGACATGTTTATGAGGTTATTTATGATACTGTGTAGCATGTAATTTAGCATTTATGTGGAGCCCTTGTTAGAGCATTAGAGTAGATTTGCCATGAATCATGTTCACAGTTGAGTGGCCATAATGAATGTAAACACTGTGGTATTCAAGAAGGCAGTGAATTATGGATTTGGTCAATGTAATAATAAATGCTCCCCTAAATTAGACTCAATCAATTTCCAGTGTATGCATGCATTTAATGTAATTGTAACCAACTATCAGAACACTGAGCTGAACGTCTCGGTTACGGATGTAACCCTCGTTCCCTGAGTAGGGAACGGAGACGTTACGTCGGATGACGGAGAATGGGGGTTTCGCCAGAAAGCCTATCATCTTCGAGTATTAAAAAACGAGCCTATGGCAATGAAATGCCGTGGGTCTGCGGAATTTGCATAATGTATCTCCGCCCCACCGCGTGGGTATTTAAGGAGAGACACCTGCAACAGCAGATCATGTCTTCGCTGAGGAGCCGAGACTGAACTCAGGTGTCTACCCAGCGGTACAGCGGAAGTGGCAGGGAGACGTAACATCTCCGTTCCCTACTCAGGGAACGAGGGTTACATCCGTAACCGAGACGTTCCCTTTCGTAGTCACTCCGAGTTACGTCGGATGACGGAGAATGGGGGTCCCCGTGTAATCACGCCACCTTCACAGCTGTCTTCCAGTGCCCTGCGAAGTCTGACCTCCCTGTCGTGATATAGGCACGGACGAAGGAGTCCTACTTAACACAGGAATACCAAGGTACACTGGGAAGCATATCTCAGGGGAGATATGTCGCAGCATGCCTACCCATAGGGAGGACTTAAGAATACACATATGGCCGAGGGGGCTTCATATGGAGGAACACTGGAGTGACCAGCCCGTGGGGTGGCAACTTTCAACTCCAGGAGTGGCAAGGTGGCTTGCCGAGGGAAAGACACATGCTCAAAGAGGCTTACAGTGGAAATACACATGTGGGGGTTACTCAGAGGAGGAACCATGCACACGGAGGCACCTAGCCAACGCACAGGCAATAGACACTGGCGCCAGCGTCAACAGTGCTGGAGGAACTCAGGGCTTCAGAGAGGAAGGCTACCTGAGGAAATATCGCACGTATCCAGTCCGTGGATTGGAATGGCGAGCAAGCGAGACACCTAACGGCTCCCATGTTAGCTTGAAAAAGACAGTACATGGGCGGAGACTGGCTCCACTCGGAGATTGTAAAATCTGGCGAATGTGTTGGGTGTCGCCCAGCCTGCAGCTCTGCAGATGTCTGTTAGCGAGGCGCCACGCGCTAAAGCCCAAGAGGACGCCACACTCCGGGTGGAGTGGGCGATCACACCAAGGGGGCACGGTCGACCTTGCTGCTGGTATGCCAAAGCAATGGCGTCCACTATCCAGTGGGATAACCTTTGCTTGGAGAGAGCCTTTCCCTTCAGCTTTCCACCATAACAGACAAAGAGCTGGTCTGAGGTCCTGAAACACTGCGTCCTGTCTACATAAGCACGGAGGGCGCGTACTGGACAGAGCAGTGCCAAGGCTGGGTCTGCCTCCTCCAGGGGCAGCGCTTGCAGGTTCACCACCTGGTCCCGGAAGGGAGTGGTGGGAACCTTGGGCACATATCCAGGCCGGGTTCTCAGGATCACGTGAGAGCAGGCCGGCCCGAATTCCAGGCACGCTTCGTCAACGGAGAGTGCGTGCAGATCCCCCACCCTCTTGATGGAGGCCAGTGCAACCAGGAGCGCTGTCTTCATTGACAGCAACTTAATCTCCACTGATTGCAGAGGCTCAAAGGGAGCCCTCTGCAGGGCATATAAGACCACTGAGAGGTCCCAAGAGGGTACAAGAGGAGGGCGAGGAGGATTCAGTCTCCTCGCTCCTCTCAGGAACCTGATGATCAGGTCGTGCTTTCCCAGAGACTTACCTTCAACTGCATTGTGATAAGCGGCGATAGCGGCCACATACACCTTCAGGGTGGAGGGAGACAGCCTTCGCTCCAGCCCGTCTTGCAGAAAGGAAAGCACGACACCGATCGAGCATCTCCTGGGGTCTTCTCGCCGAGAAGAGCACCAGTTGACGAAGAGATTCCACTTCAACGCGTAGACGTGTCTCGTGGACAACGCTCTAGCGGAAGTGATGGTAGCCGCCACCGCAGGTGGCAGGGTACTCAAACCTGCCTCATCCCGTCCAGGAGCCACACGTGGAGTCTCCAAAGATCGGGACGAGGGTGCCATAGGGTGCCCCGTCTCTGAGAAAGGAGGTCCTTCCTCAGAGGAATTGGCCAAGGAGGTGCTGTCGCGAGGAGTATCAGTTCGGAGAACCAGGTCTTGGTGGGCCAGTATGGGGCGACCAATATGACCTGCTCCTCGTCCTCCTTGATCTTGCACAGAGTCCGTGCGAGAAGGCTCACTGGGGGAAACGCATATTTGCGTAGGCCCTGCGGCCAGCTGTGCGCCATTGCATCCGTGCCGAGCGTGCCCTCGGACAGGGAGTAATACAGGGCGCAATGGGATGAGTCATGGGAGGCAAACAGATATCTCTGTGCGTCCCCGAACTGGTCCCATATCAGCTGGCCGCTGGGGATGGAGTCGCCATTCGCCAGAGGTTGGCCGGAGCCGTGACAGCTCGTCGGCTGCAAGGTTCCGCTCTCCTGGAATGTAAATAGCACGAAGGGACCTCAGGTGCTTCTGACTCCATAAGAGGAGGTGGCGTGCGAGTTGCGACATACGGCGAGAGCGTAGACCACCCTGATGGTTGATGTACGCTACTGTCGCGGTATTGTCCGAACGGACAAGTACGTGTTGACCCTGGAGCAGCGCATGGAAGCGGTGCAGGGCAAGGCGTACTGCCAGCAACTCGAGGCAATTGACATGCATGAGGCGCTGGGGTCCTGTCCAGGAGCCCGCGGCTGCATGTCCATTGCACATGGCGCCCCAGCCCGTGGCAGAGGCATCTGTGGAGACAACAACATGCCTGGAAACTCGTTCTAGGGGAACTCCGGCCCGTAGAAAGCTGAGGTTCCGCCACGGGGTGAAGGACTGACGGCAGGTCGGAGTTATTGGAACTCTGAGCGTACCGCGATGCCATGCCCACCTCGGGACCCGATCGCGAAGCCACAGCTGAAGCGGTCTCATATGAAGCAATCCGAGTGGCGTTGCCGCGGCTGCGGATGCCATATGCCCCAGGAGCCTCTGAAAAAGTTTCAGTGGGACCGCACTCTTGCCCTCGAACTGTCGAAGACAAGTCAGCAGTGAGTGTGCGCGCTCGCTCGTAAGCTGCGCGGACATGGCGACCGAGTCTATCTCCATACCGAGAAAAGAGATCCTCTGCACGGGGCAAAGTTTGCTCTTCTCCCAGTTGACCCGAAGGCCCAGACGGGCTAGGTGCCGGAGCACTAGGTCTCTGTGTTCGCAAACCTGGACTCGAGATTGAGCTAATATTAGCCAGTCGTCGAGGTAATTCAGGATGCGAACCCCGTGTTCGCGCAGGGGAACAAGGGCTGCCTCGACGACCTTCGTAAAGACGCGAGGAGACAGAGCCAACCCGAATGGGAGAACTGCGTACTGGTATGCCTGCCCCTCGAAAGCAAACCGAAGAAACGGTCTGTGTCGAGGTAAAATGGAGACATGAAAGTAGGCGTCCTTCAGGTCTATCGCTGCAAACCAATCCTGTGGCCGCACGCATTCGAAAATGCGTTTGGTCGTGAGCATCCTGAACGGCAGCCTGTGAAGGGAGCGGCTCAAGACGCACAGATCCAGGATTGGCCGTAACCCACCGGTCTTCTTGGGGACAATGAAGTACGGGCTGTAAAACCCTGACCTCATTTCGGCTGGAGGGACAGTCTCGATTGCACCCTTCGCCAGCAGGGTGGCAACCTCCGCTCTCATGATCGGGGCATTGCCACCGACCAAAGTAAACGGACTCCCCTGAAGCGGGGAGGAGACCGTGCGAATTGGATCGCATAGCCGAGCCTGATAGTTCGGGCGACCCAGCGGGACAGGTAGGGAAGCTCTAACCAAGCTCCCAAGAACTGAACCAGCGGAAACATCCGAACGACAGACGTCCCCCCGGAGGGGCAGCGAAGCGGAGTGACCGGCCCAGGCGTGGGTGGCATAGCGGCCCGGTGCGGGGGCACGGTCATGCTCCGCGTCCTGACAGAGGAGACCAGGGAAGGACCAGCGTTCCACGGGGGTCTGCTCTGCCAGGGGTCTGGCGACAGAGGGGGACGAGAGTGGTGTGGTCCGGAGACGGCACACACTGTCATCCGCGCCCTCAGAGACAGAGGGGGACGAGAGCGGCAAGGCCCGGGAGCGTCGCGCACTGTCGTCCGGCCCTCTGAGGGCTCAGAGATGGGATGCAGCTCTTTGGTTTAGAAAGATTCTCCCCCAGCCCTCCACCGGGGGAAGGAGTGGCCCTGCAACCACTCCCTGAAGAACTGCAACCCACATCTGAGCTGCACGTAACGGGAGCGCCGCAAGCCTGGCCTTGGCGGGGCTGCGGGACCGGTACGGGCAGGGGCGCCTTCCTGCGACCACCTCCACGGCGCGGCCCGGTGCTGCTGGGGGCCGGGCGGGAGGGGGCGGAAGTCGCAGGAGGGCGCATTCGGCAGCAAGCGGACTGAGGCGTCTGAGCCGGCAGCTGGAGGCAGCAAAGCCGCGGGGTCAGACAAAATAGCCACAGTCCACTTCTGGGCGGCCGAGAACTGTTGGGCAGAGTCCTCGACCGCGCCGCCGAAGAGGCCAGCCTGGGATATGGGGGAGTTGAGGAAACGAAATCACTCAGCCTCGCGCACATCAACCAGGTTAGCCAGAGGTGTCTGACCACCTATGTGGACATCACCTGACTCAGGGAGCGTGCGGTCACCTACGTCGCTCGGAGAGCAAGGTCGGTGACGGCAGGCAGCTCAAGGATGAGCCCTGAATCAGCCCTACCCTCGTGCATGTCATTGAACACCCAGGAGGATGGCAATAACACGCAGTGAGGTGGCAGCCTGCCCCGCAGCTCTATAGGTCCCCGCCACCGGAGTAGACAAGAACCTACAGGCATAGGAGGGGTGCTTAAGAGTCGCCACGCCAGGTGGAGGCGCTGTGGGGACACATAAGTGTTGCCACAGAACACTCCACAGGGGGAACCCCAGTGCACCCTAGGCCGCGGCCTCTACAAGGGCAGAGAAGGCGGAAGAGGCCACTGAGCAGTCGCGAAAAGTCAAGGAGACTTCCACGATCTCTTCATGCACGTCCGGGTAGAAAGGATTTGGGTTCGCCACCCCCAAAAACCAATCACCCGGGAAGCATAGCTGTGCACTCTGGATCAAACTCGTTATGCTAGCACATCCGAGGACGGCAGCACAGACGAGCCATCATCTCTAGAGGACTCCAGCTCACCTTGTGATGCGGTGATACATGATTTCATCAGCCGGGGTACCGAATGAGACCGCGGGCCCGCGGGCGGGCCGGCGAACTCACCTGGGACCATGCAGGTTGCAATGTGAAAGACGGGGTGTGGACCGAGGAATTTTTCGTCGGTTTAGTTCCAAACCTGCCGTCTTAGGTCACCCTGGCCACCAGCCGAAGTATTATCTCACGTGGAGAAAAATAGATCGGGGTGTGGATGAGGGGACTCTCACTCATTGAGCTCATCGAGTCTCGACCGTTACATTGCGATGGTCACGTTCCCAGTGAGAGAACGTGACACACCCACGAGCGCTGTCTGAGCGCGATCAAAGCCCAAACACTCAAAACAGCGCTCGCGCCCATCAGCTGAATCTATCAGATTACCACACTCAGAAAAACACGGGCAGATCGTCTTTAGAAAGACGCGTCTTTAAAAAGACGTGCCGCGTGCAGCTCTTTAGTGAGAGGAAAAACTCCGCGGATGTTGAAGCGACCAGGGAGAACACACAGACTGGCAGACCACTGCTCAGCTCGCAGGCAATGTGAAACTCGCTGGATACCGCCGTCACACCAACACCGGAGAGTTCGCTCGTCTCGAAGAGATGTAGTCACTGAGAAAACTCAGGATTTGGCTTGTGGAGTGAAGAGATGCTCTTGGCTCCGAAGCGAAAACATGATCTGCTGTTGCAGGTGTCTCTCCTTAAATACCCACGCGGTGGGGCGGAGATACATTATGCAAATTCCGCAGACCCATGGCATTTCATTGCCATAGGCTCGTTTTTTAATACTCGAAGATGATAGGCTTTCTGGCGAAACCCCCATTCTCCGTCATCCGACGTAACTCGGAGTGACTACGAAAGGGAACTATTATGCATGAAACCAAAGGTACATCAGATTAATCCTGCATTTACCATCTGTGCTCCGAACACGGATTCAATATTGCCAGGCAAAACATTACAAAAAAATAGTAACCAGTTTCTACCAAAAACGACAGCATGCAGCTACTGTCATTATTACAACTGTAACAGTATAGTAAATTAATAAGAGATTGCGTTTTAACTGGGTAAGAGCAAGAACATTTCAGAACATTCAAAATTGTTGTAATTGTGTTTTTTCTTCATGATAATGCAATTTAGCACAGCTTTATCACACTAATACTCATAATTAATGAAGACAATAATAACTGACCACCACCATCCTTACTTGTGCGGGTCATATTTCACTCAAAAATAACCCAATTATATTTTGGGGAAGAAAAAAAGAAAAAGAAATTTTACTTTTAATTATCATTATTCTCAATATAGTTTGTTTACTGTATTACATTAAAATTATTAAAAATAATAATAATACAAATAAATTATACAATTATTTTTAATATATATATTTTTGCATTACAGTAAAGAGAATTTTGTGAAAATATGCTTAGTTTTAATAAAAATAATGTCCCAATGTAAAAAATAAATAAAAATAAAAAATAAAAAAACATAATGAACTAAAAAAAAATTGCCTTATTTTTTTTTAAACAAAAGATAATTTCACATTTCGTATTTCTCCACCCGTGACCCTAGAGAGAATAAGCGGTATGGAGAATGGATGGATGTCTTATATCTTTTGATTTTGGGATGATATATGACCTGGGGGCCGTTGCATAAACTGCTAATACTAGTCTTACAAGTTAGTCATCACATTTTTTTCTGTAAGACTGTTCATATCTGTTTTTTTTTTAAGTCAGTTAAAAAGTAAGACTGATTGCCCCTTGACTAACACCAACCACTAGTTGGTCATACTAATACTTAAGACACAGAGTCTTAACATAATGGCTATGTTTATGCAACTGGACAATGGACACATTTTTGATCTGCTGTATGAGATTCACCTGCTTATATGTGTTGGAATTTACAGCAAACTGTCCACAAGATGAAACGATCAGATAGAGAACATGTAACAACAGATGTATAAATGGCCTGATGGATAGAATGCATCTCTCTGCCTTATCCTGAAACTGGCATAGGTAAAAAAACTGGTCTAAACGACCAGTTTAGAATTATTTGAATTCTTTGCATGTAAACTGAAAGTCAAGTCATAAGAAAATGCGTAAGAAAATTAGAAAAATACCTGATCTCTTATTGGTTCTCCGGTGTGGCTGGGCTTGTGTTTCTCTCACATTCCTAAGATGTTTCTCCATCTTAAATCACACGGTAATACAGTAAGCAACAGGGAAAGGCCCTCTACATGCAACTCGCTTTACAAGCGTCACCCAAAACAAGCAGCAGCTTTTATTCTTCCTGTGGCTGTCTTACTCTTTCTTCCCCTCACCGGCGGTCACAAAACCGGTTTTTACAGAAGCCGGACATGGACTGTAAGTAAATGTTTATTGAATAACAAGATACTTTTAAACATCTTAGATATTGCACTGTTCTACCAATACCTGCAGAAGAAAAATAAAGTCAAAGGCAGTGAATTCCTTCTATTCTTCAGAGTTTTGTAGGCATTCAAAAAAATTATGTCTGCATGTACAGTACATGAATTCGCTGACTGCTGGCGACTAGAGAATAATTACATGAATCAATAAAAGCTGCTGAGTGAGGGATGAAAGAGAGGGAAGTCTTAATGTGTGATAATATCAACAAACCAACCAACTTCAGCTTTCATCTCTCTCTTTCCCAATGTGAACAGGACTATGAGATTCTGTAGAACCTTATGGGCCTTAAAAAGATATTAACATGGTTGGCATACTTTCGAAACTATAAAACATTAAGGTTGGTATGTCATAATCAGGAAATGACTCATAATCTTAGACTTTTGTCTGCCTTTGAATTTTTAGCATGCTGACTGATAATAGTTTAACAGTAAAGCACAATTATTTAGTGTCATCCAAGCAAGAAAATGTGCATACTCATTATAAGTATTAATATAGCTGCTAGCAGCAATTCCGGGGCCAAGCCCCTTATGGTCATTTTTGGCAGGATTTTAAACGCCTGCTACACATTGAATTTGATCAAACAATCTTCAAAGCTATAGCATGTTGCTTTAAACAGCATGCCACTCATACAACGTTTGTTTAATTTTACAGAGAGATTTTAAAAGTAGAACCGTAGATATTGACTCTAAATGACACAACATTACATACAATTTTATAAAGTTGTCCCACAAGTGACTTCAACAATCTCTGAGTCAGGTGCATGCCACTCATCTCGTTGCGCCACTGGGAAGACATGTTTTCACACAGATGTCGAAGTTCCATAGTTCAAGGGAGAATCAACTCAAAAAGAAGATGTCATATATAAAATGCACTGCATGTTATATTTAATAATTTCAGATGAGATCTCTCTCAGAAAAACACAATGTCTTGAACAGAAGCAATTTTTTAATCACTTCTGGCCACAGTACCTCTTACGGTGTGGGCATGTCACACAGGATTCAAACCCATGACCTGAAAGGTTCGGGGCTTGTGGCATTACTGATTGCGCCACTCAGTTGACGCTGGTTCAGCAGGCTGCCGGGGAGAGCCTTAAGTGTGTGAATGAGCACACAAGAGCATTACTTAACATTTTTAGCATGCTAAGCTAACTTAATGCTAATGTAGCTTATGGTTAACCTGATAGCTAAAGAGCCACATTAGAAAGATTGGCAACTGGTTAGCATGCTAACCACTTAGCATGCTAAGCTAACTAGCATAAGACAACAAACAAAGGAAGGGTCAACTTTGGGGAGATATTTCCCAAGAACGCAAGCAAAAATCATAAATCCATTCAGTCATTTCTGTGCGGCTCAGTCTAAAGATCATCTGAGCCGATTTTGGACAAAATTGCGCAAAATTTGTAGGAGGAGAAGCAAAAAAACTTTTTCATTTGCTTCAATATGGCGGACAGTCACATTGTTGGAAAATGACAAATGAGATATCGCCGGAATCGACATAAACCAAGGAACATGATGATTCAAAGAAAACAAACTACGTTTCCAAAAGTTGTGTTTTTGCAACAAAAAAAGAGATATCTTTGGAACACTAGGTGGCGCTGTATTCAAGCTTCTCAGGTACCTTCAGGACATGCTGATGAGGATTCGTACAAAATTGTGCCGATATGTCAAATCATTTAAAAGATGACAAAATGTATGACAAAATTCAAAATGGCAGACAGATGGTTCATCCGAACCTGGCAATATCAGTATCCATTGATCTGGCATGACACAAGGAATCCATAGACACGATTATGACTTTCTGGAAAACTGTTCAAAAGTTATTAACAAAAATAGCCATTCTTCAGATCTCATGACCTATAGGTGGGCGGTGTTCCCCAATTTGGCATGTACCCTCAGATCATGGTTCCGATTAAGCCTACCAATTTTCATTTCGATTGATCAATGTTTGGCCGAGATACAGCCTCTGAACCAATTCTGTCAGGACCACTAGCGTCAAATACGATTGACAATTAGCCTACAGTTTGGATTGGCGGCATGGTTCCGTTCTGGGCAAGAACTCCCTGTGCATCCATGCCTAACATGGATAAGAGCAGGAAGAGCAGCAATACCCCCCCTTTGGGCAAACGGAACAGAACCAACATAAATGTATGCGGATATCATTAATTCAAGATTTTAAGGTACAACATAATTCGAGAATTTATTCTGATTCAAGGGGAATCAGAATGCCAAATCCTGACTGACGAGAGGAGGAGCTGGGGATGGAGAAGGGTAATTAGCTCTTGAGAAACGCGATAGCTGCTGATAAAACTGAAGGAGCTATATATACTATATACAGTAAATATATATATACACTGTAGTGTTGTCAAAAAACTCGGTACTTCGGTACCAAGTCGGTACTAAAAAAAATGAACGGTTACGGTACCAGCTTTTCTAGGTACCGAGTACCGGGTTAATCCTGTTCTTGATGCGCTGTCCGAAAGGTGCAGAGTTGCGTCCTCTTCATAAAACACTGAGACATGGCGACCGGCGGCGCTGCTAATGCGTTGGCTCTGAATTCACTTGTTGACAAGAAAGGAGGAAAGAGCCACATATGGAAATATGTTGAATTAGGCTAATGTCACGTTGCCATAAAGGGCCGTTCACACGTTCACTTAGCACGTTTTTTGCGCGTGCAAATTTCAAATGTAGGCGCGCGGGAAGCGCACTCATAATAGAAGTGACGTGCGAGCTTGTTTTTCCAGGCGCGTCACTGTTCATGGTTGCATAGCGGAGACACGCGAGAGCGAGCGCTTGTGGAGAGAAGGAGAAAGCGGTGCAAACTGCGCTCTCCGTGATGACGAGGAAGTATCAGCAAAGAATTAATTGATTTCTAGCCCTTGCATTAGAAATCAGCTACAGGGTTCTCAAGTTTTGAAGACAGGCAAGAGTGACATTTTTGGCAGTTTTGTACGGTGGCCGAGAGAGCTCAACGCGCTGCAACTGAAGAAAACGCATGCAAATAGAAGAAAACACATGCAAATAGAAAACAACACGTGCAAATAGAAAAAAACGCATGCAAATAGAAAAAAACGCGTGCAAATAAAAAAACACCCGCAAATTAAGAAAACATCTTCATCAGTTTCACAACACACGTGTGCTCCAAATACTCACAACACCACCAAATACATAAACGCGCTGCAAATAACACAGAGCACAACGGAAATGTTTCCAGGGGAACCAAATAAGTGACGAACCCGGCTGGGACGTGCTGGCATAGATATCCATAAATCTATGCGTGCTGGTGCTTACAGCTTAAAATTATACCTTTTTTATTTGTTTATTTATTTATTTATTTGTTTGTGCAAAACATACAGAGATTACATTTTTTTATGACATACAACTTGTATACAATGTACAAAATGTATTAACAATATGTTTAATGTCATCAGAATACAAATGAGAAAAGAACAATGAGCTGGAAACTAAAATAAATAAATAAAAAAGATAAAGAAGAAAAACATGAAGGAAAGATATTTATCTATAGATCAGTTACACTGTACAAATTGTTTCATGTTATTACATTTTCATAAAGAAAAGTTTCGTAAGAAATGTTAGGTAATGTAGGGTCCAAAATTTTAAAGTTGAGACACAGATATATAGCCTAACGCATATTTTAAAAGCTTTTTTTGTAAAATAAAAATAAAAATGTATTTGCATCCGTTATGTTAACAGCATCACATTTCTGTCGTAAGACCAGCTGATGGACACCGTGCTGCGTTGTCATGGGGACATCCCAGGTGAAAATAATGAGGAAATTACGTTGTCTTTCGTTGCTCCTTCATCAAGTGCGTTCCACACGGCTGCCTAACAGCACACTAGAGCCTTGCTCACTCCAAAAGGGCTCTGCAATCTCCCCTTCGAAGGGAGTATGGCATAGGGAAGCTCACGAGCAATAAGCACGACTCAGCCGGGTTCGTCACTTATTTGGTTCCCCTGGAAACATTTCCGTTGTGGTCTGTGTTATTTGCAGCGCGTTTTCTGTATTTGGTTGTGTTGTGAACTTTTGCAGCGCGTTTCCTTATTTGGAGCACACGTGTGTTGTGAAACTGATGAAGATGTTTTTTTAATTTTCAGGGTTTTTTTTCTATTTGCACGCGTGTTTTTCTATTTGCATGTGTTTGCTTCAGTTGCAGCGCGCTGAGCTGTCTCGGCCACCGTAGTTTTGGATTAAATAAAAGTAGGCTACAGTTAAGTCAAATAAAACATGTTTTATCTCCTGTATAGTTTGGTAACACTACAATACCATTCATTAACATTACTTAATGTGTTAACATCAACACATTGAGTGAACAATATATTTTTACAACACTAATTAATGTTTGTGAATGTTATTTAATACAAACACTTGATTGTTCATGTTTGTTCACTTCATTCATTGTGCATTAAATAATGCTAACAGATAAAACTTTTGATTTTAAAAATGTATTAGTATATTTTTAAATTAACCCCAAGGAGAATAATTGCTACAGTATATGACTATGGTTTATTGTTAGGTCATTTTATCTAATGTTATCTAACAAATAGAATCTTATTGTAAAGTGTTTTTAATACTACAGTTCTATCTTTGTAACTGTGATATACACTTTAATATATGTAAATTTTATCTAAATTAAGCTTTGGTACCGAAATTGTTACCGAGAACCGTGGATTTTCACTGGTATTGGTACCGAATACTGAAATTTTGGTACCGTGACAACACTAATACACAGTGATAGGCGACGTATTCCTATAGGTAGACGTGTATCAGCTGAGAGTCAGCTGATGCGAGCTTGATTAACATTGACTGACCTGCCAGAACTGACACTACGCTTGATTTTTGGGTCGACCTCGTTAAGTTTGCAACATAACTTTTGAACAAAGATGAATTAAAAAAATCTGTTTAGTCATTTCTGTGTGGCTCAGTCCAAAGATAATCTGAGCCAATTTTTGTAGGAATTGGACACAATTTGAGGATTAAAAGAAGGAGTGAAAAAACTTAATACTGTACTTTTGGCCACTACTGTAATGGGTGGAGTTTTAATGTAAGATATTGAATGTGATCAGTATAATGAGAGAAATTAGGTGTACTAAGTTTCATTTTTCTCTAAAGTTATAACCATTTGAAAAGAGAATTTTTGAACTGGTGGTGGCGCTATAGAGTTGGTCCTAGAGACCCCAACGTCGGTCAGAATACTTATCATTACCATCACTAGAAGTATGCCAATTTTCATAATTTTCCTACTTACGGTTCATAGGGCTGCCATTGACTCCCATTGGGGAGGAATAATAAAGTAAACTTACAATTCCAAAAGGGGCTACAGCCCCTTCGGGGCTTGGCCCCTAAATAATGTACAGGAAATGTGAGTGCTTGCCTGTGGAAAAGATACCACTATGAGACTGCTGTGCTGTGGTTGCCATGGTCTTGTTATGCAGTTGCTAAGGTGTTGTGACTGTTTTTAGAGCATTGCAATTAGGTTCCCAGTGGTTGCTACTGTAAGTGGATTCCTACTGTCAAATGATTTTACTGTTGAGATTAAAATTAAATTACTGTTGTCCCTAATATGGTTCAAGTCCCTCTTCCAATCAGAGTCTATGGGATTCTTTCACCTGTTTATCATATCAAGTCATCGCACCTTTCATAAATAAACTGCAAAATTTTAATTGTAGCACAAATGGTGATGGAACCAATGTATCGTACTTAAATTATTCAAACAAAACCCTAACCCCAAGTATGAGAATAAATAAATAAATAAAATTTGGCATGTTTTTAAAATAATTTCAGAATAGTATTTAATTTTGTTAAAAAAAAAATAATACTATGAGATCTGTATATAATTACATCTATTTAACTAACATAATTCTGACGCTTTGTTCTCTTTTTTGAGCTTGTTTTGTGTCACTTTCCTGCAGCACACTTCTGCTTTTTGCTTCTTGCATGTGTGCATGATTAACTTCACAACTGAAAGCAGTCACATGTTTAACAGTGAGAAGCAGATAAAAATACAACAACATTTCTGTGTACCCTTTCTCAGTATGAGACAGTGTGGGTGTCAGTGAGTGAGGTCATCAACCCATTGCTCACACAAGACTGCGTAGAGGGACGACAAAACCCTTAGGTAAGGAAAATGACAACAATGCAGGCCCGTTTATCTCAATTGTTTCTTCTACAAGGAAATAAGATTAGAAAGAGCAATTAGGACTTTGCTGGAAAAAAAACATCTAGATATTAATAATGTCACAAACTGAGCTCAGAATTATCTAGATAAAAAGTTTGTAATCAAAAGTCAGAGATTAATATGAACTCAAACATTTCTAGACTACTGGTCAAAAGTTTGGAATAATTAAGATTTTTAAATGTAAAAAGAAAAAATTTACCTCAACAAGGCTGCAATTATTTGTTTAACAAATACAGTAAAATCAGTAATAATTTGTAAAGTATTCTTAATTTAAAATAACTGTTTTCGGGTTTTAATATTTTATAAAAACATTTTATTTCTGTGATGCCAAAGCTGAATTTTCAGCATCATTACTCCAGTCTTCGATGCAACATGATGATCCTGATTCTAATATGCTTGATTTGTTGATTAAAAAAAGAAAGAAATTAATGCTTTTTTTCAGCAAGGATCAAAATTCACCAAGGAATCATGAAAAAATATATATTATGCTTTTCACCAAAATAATAAGCATCAAAAACGGTTTCCAACATCGGTAATAATAAGAGCCATTATTAATAATTGAGCACCAATAATAACTGATAATAAATCAGAATGATTGTGTGACATTAAAGACTGGAGTAATGGCTGCTAAAAAAAACGGTTTTGCCATCACATGAATAAATTACATTAATATATAATTAAATAAAAAACATAATTTTAAATTGTAATATTATTTCACAATATTACAATTTTCACTCTATTTTTGATCAAATAAATGCAGCCTTGGTGAGCATAAGAAACTTATTTCAAATACATAAAAAAAAGTAACTGTTCCGAACTTTTTACCGGTAGTGTAATGGTAGAAGTTCTCTCTTTTTATGTCTGTATTTTAGGATAAACAGTTTATACTTAAATTTTTTTAAATAAAAGACACCAAGACACTTGAACCTACTAAAGCAGTCTTAGTCTTAGCTGTCTGTGATGGCTATATGCACACTACATGTGTGTTATTTAGCACGTGAAGCACATCTTAACACTCCCTTGATCCTGTAAAGAGATACTTCTCTGGTTAATCTGATAGCTGTGTGGTGTTTGCTGCTGGTGGCAAATCACACACACTACACAGACACACGCACACAGATCTCCACCTGCTTCCACAAAGCACCCTGACCTGTTTTCCACATCCATCTGTTTCTGCATCTGTCTGTGTTCACATTTGTGTGGCTGATTCACCCCATGAACACTAATGTGACTCGTGCCCAAAAAAAATGCAGTTTATATGTTATTGCTTTAGGTTTTACACAAGCACCATTCAAATCCACCCACGTACTCACACACACACCGCTGCTTCAGTGTCTGCAGAATTAAAAATGGATCTTCCCAAGATAAAAATGTCACACAGACATTCGTTCATGTTCAAAACAGCACAGGTATCTGTTCTAGACTAGATGAAAGACTAAACCGTATAGTCTGCAGCGGTAAACCTGAATAAGCTTCAAGAGCCACAGCCCTTCTCAACTGTGGTCAGCTGTGTGCGAAAGCGAAAGAGACAGCACTGACCTGATGCGAGGCTTCGTCGGTTTCGAGATGGCAGCGAGAAGTGTGTGCGAAAGAGATTTCCACTTCAGTTCTCCAGAGGAACGGAGCCGTCGTCTTTATCCAGAGAATCACGCCAGACTGAACAGCCCTCTCATGAACCCTCCCTCTCTAGCCGTGCTGCCACACACTCTGCATCCTCCATCCTTCCTCTCTCTCTCTCTCTCTCTCTCTCTCTACACTTGCTTCACTCCTCCTCCTTTTTCTTTCCTCCCTCACTTGCTTCACCCGCACAGTGTGTTTTCCGCTCAGCCTCTGTTTTTTTCTCCACAGAGGATAATCACATTCCAGAGGAGGGACGGCATATGGCAGGGAAACGCCACGCGTTCTTGTCTGTCCGTCTTTATGTGCCAATGTGTGTGTGTTGCATGGACAATTACCCCTATTGTGTTGCTGGAGGGGTGGGCCAACAAACAGGGGTTGGGGGTTTGGGATAAAAGGGTGGGGTGAGACACGGGAGGAAAAACTAGATGAATATTGATGAGTGGTTATGATATTTGGAGAATGTCAGTTCTCCTCCCCTGATTGGTCGGGTCATCTGAGTCCACGAATCGTTATAATTCAGTAGAGGGGTGAAAATGAGGCTGATTCTATTGGAGGGCACACACCGGTCATGTGACGAAAGGACTAGGCCACATGGGAGACAGCAGAGGAATACAGATGAGTCAGTGATTTGTGGGGGAAGGGAAAGGGGGGGCACTGTCACCACCTACAATATTCTCACACTTTTGGATGATGAAACAAAGACATTAGGGGAAATATAAAACTCTTCACTGTACAACAACAGACAACAAGTACTCTGGTAACACCATGGCTTTTTTATCTGTATTTATTTCTCGAGGTAAGTACCACTGTATTGCTATTTATTACCATGGTAAGGTAATACATAAAGTATTTTTTACCCTTACAAATATACATCTATTCAAATATACAGTACCGTTCAAAAGTTTGTGGGTCAGATTTTTTAAAAAGAAATGAATGCTTTTATTCAGAAAAGGACACATTAAATTGATCGGAATTGACAGAAAAGACAATACATATATGACAAAACATTTCTATTTCAAAACTTATTATTCATCAAAGAAACCTGAAAACATGTATCATGGTTTCCACAAAAATATTAAGCAGCACAACTGCAGTCAAAATTGATAATAATAAGAAATGTTTATTGAGCAGCAAATCAGCATATTAGAATGATTTCTGAAGGATCATGTGTCACTGAAGACTGTAATGATGCGGAAAATTCAGCTTTTGCCATCACAGGAATAAACAACATTTTAAAATATAACTTTAAATTGTAACAATATTTCACCATTACTGTTTTACTGTATTTTTGATCAAATACATGCAGTCTTAGTAAACATTAGAAAAATATAAAAAAAACTTGTACCAACCCCAAACCTTTGAATGGTGTATATGGAATTTTAGAATCAAAAGAGAGTAAATATTGTTATTTAAATTATTAATATGCCTCTAAGAGTGTCCATATTCTCTATAAGAGTCATATATGACTAATTACATATAAGATCTTTTTTTTAATGAGGAAGTAAGCTATTTTCTTTGAATTTGCTAGATTCCGTTTCATTATCTGCTATATGAACATTTTTCTGAAGAATAATAAAGTGCAGTAAAACTATTTAATGCTAGACACAAATGTCCACTCCCACTCTTATGTTAAAAATAAGGTGGATAAGAGTCAATGGGAATTAATGTCATTTACTTCCTGTTTTTCACATTTACTGTGTACAGAGAATCAGACTCACAGAACAGCTCTATAAAAAAAACAGTGACATACAGGAAACTGAATTTAGCCTTTAAAAAGTGCTAGCATGTTCATAATAATTTTTATTTTCATTTCTCATTTATTTTGGTTTCTGATGACTGTGATCCAGTAAAGCTGACACTGACAGCCTGAGGTGACAGAGTCATACTGAATTCCTGACATGCCTCCCAATGCACATGTACACACACGCACACACACACAATCACACTTCAATACTTGACTATAAACCTCCTAATTATTTCTGCCTCGGTTTGATGACCCTTGTGCTAATTCATCCAGTCAGGCTAAACACACCTGACCTATTTTCAGTCACGCTTCTTGTATAGTCCCTTTCTCTTTTCACTCACTTATCTGACTTCTCACTCCTTACATGCAAATTAACGCCACCATTCTTGCCCTTTGACAACTACACTGTATTAAGGTCACATCTCAGCAAACACACACAACAAATTTCCCATCTCCCCCAGTCCCACCGAGCTCCAGTTTGCCCCTGCCCTGGGCTCCTCCCTCCATCAATACATGTTCAGTCCTCTCCTCCCCCTTCATCACTTGTTGTAATGGAGCCTCAGGCTATGTCTTTAACACTGACATCATTCCCTATAGATGTTTTTGAATGACCCTTTGACATACTGCTTTCATAGGCAACGGGATTTAGGCTACTCACTGAAAGTACTAATATTAATCAGGCCTAAAAGAATAAGCCTATATAATCCAGTGTTTCTCAAAAAAAAAAAAATTGAAAACCCTAATCCTGAAGCTTTGGTCTTTCTCAAGATGAAAACCCAAGAGATGAAACAGATATACGTTAATACGTTTTAATAAAAAGTGCTTTCAGGGTCATACGATACAGTATATCTCCGTAGCACATCTCTCACTTTTTGTATCCATATCATACTGGCTCGCTAATACTGCTAAAAGACATCAAACAGCTGTTGACCCATTAGGAAAGTATTATGGAAATGAACACGTGAGATACACATAACAAAATGATATGAATGTCACTGAATCTTTAAACTGTACTACTGAGTGTGTGTGTGAGCAGGTGCAGGTGTTTGTGTTCTTAAAAAGGATGCATTATTATTGAAAAAAAAAAACCTTCCTTGTTATATATACACAGGAAAACCAAAATACCATCCCAGCAGGCATAACACAAACACCCTTCAGATTTCCTGTCAGACAGCTTTGTGTGGGTGGGTGTGAGGCCAGAAAGCTGACAAAAAGTTTCCTCATTGTTGTCCATGTCCAACTTGGCTCAGTAGATAAACTTGAAGGAAAAACAAAGTTGACACTCACGATGTATATGTGTATATATGTATATATATATATATATATATATATATATATATACATATATACACATATACATCGTGAGTGTCAACTTTGTTTTATATATATATACTGTATATAAAGTGTAATTAACACACAAATCTCATTTGTACTATTTAAAGATGCATAAACACAACATCTTATAGCCTACACTTAGAGAATCAGCACACACACACACACACACACACACACACACACACACACACACAGAAAGCTGCCCATACTTGTCACTTATTTTGGGAAAGTGTGTTTTGTGAAGCATTCTTTTATAACGACTATGTGAATGGCAGTGGAGTAAGTGAGTTATTGTAGACTTCACAGGCTTCAGCACATGAGCGTCACTGTCAAAGCACCTCTGCCCCCTGCTGGACAATCAGACATGCGTTTAATTTATTTCTTTTTTAAATGTCCCATCTATAGGACTATAATGACGATAAACTGTAAATATTTAATTTCATTCATTTTATTTATATAGCACGAATAAACACAACAGAAGTTGACATGAAATGAAAAGCAAAATACCATTACCATTGAGACAATGTATAAGAACCACAATTGAAATGTGGAGGATTTTAGAGAAATACCCGGTCAAAAAGATACAGCTTTAATTTAAATTGAAACTCATATAAAGAGGACAACGATCTCAGGGATACAGGGAGGCTATTCCACAGCCTAGGACCGACTACTGCAAAGGCACGATCCCCTCTCGAAGAGACAATAAAATTGGAGTAATATGTTCATGTTTGCGAACCCCAGTTAGGAATCTAGCAGAAGCGTTTTGGACCATTTAAAGCCTTGTAAAGGAAAACTGAGATATTCCTGCTGCATATAAAGAATTACAGTAATCCAGGCGGGATAGAACGAAAGCATGTATTAGTATAACTGAATAAAAATAAAAATATATACAATTTAGTTTAATTTAATCTTGATAAATAAATTAAATTCCACATGCATATTTTGGTTCAGCACAAATGTTATTACCACAACCACACTACACACAGGAAAAGTGAGAGGGAAAATGACATATAAAGAGACAGAAACAGAGAGGATAAAGGAAAGAATGGGAGGTGGTGGTGTCCTCATATGGCTCAGAAACTAAAAAGGGAAGTAGAACGGGAAAGATCGAGTGTGTACATTGAAAAAGGATACGACGTCATTATTCAGGTGCATGAGAACATTTATTACGTTTTTCAAAAGCAGAGAACAGCCCTCCTTCAGCACATTGTATTTGTGGATCGCCCCACGTGTAAAAGCATTCTAATCACCCCACATTTATTTTATCAAAAAATTAAGCCTTGTCAAACCAATCAACTCTGAAATGAATCACAACATTTGATTCGAAGCAAAAGAGTATTTGAAAGAAGACAGTGTGCAAGAGAGAGAATGGGGTGTCTGGATTAGCCCTGAAACAGCTGCAGGCACCATTTCAAAAGAAAACTGAATTCCAGTAATGGTGTAAAACTATTAAAGGTAGGGTAGGCAATTTTTTTTATAAACACTTTTTGTTGTACTGGTTGAAACTCTTCATATCGGTCCGAATGCAATGATACGATGTCCTACCTGCCTGTCAACATATGTATTTCCATACCTCCGCGCGCCCTGCTTGCGCAGATATTACGTGTTCCATGAGGCAGAGTTGTAGACAGACAGCCACAGAGTGCCACAAACAAACAGCCACCACCTTTTTACAGTTACTCCTGAACCATAACAACGAGCTTATGCTGCGTTTACGACATATCTTAACCATAATTACGATATGGCAACATGTTATGTTCTGCCCGGAGCTGTTCACGTCCTCAGAATCAGATTTATGCGTTTCTATGTCAACACTACCAAAGCCGAAATGAATCTGCAGCAGTCAAGTGATACAAGAAAGAGCTCTGCAAGTTGTTTATGTTCATTATTATTGTCATGTTATGCGATTTCAGACTGCAGGCTCTGCTGTGTAGTTCATGTGTTTTGAAGGAGGCGTGGCTTTAGAGAGCACTCTGATTGGAGGGTGGGATAAACCTAAACCTAAAGCCTAAACCTAGGCTACTTTTAAGAAACATGTTGATGAAATAATCTGTTGCATGGTATACTCTAATCTAACAAAGTCATAAATAAATAAATAGATATTTTTTTCATTAATTTAAGAGTTTTCTGTACAGCATCATGGCTAATGTAGTTTTTCGCTAGGAATTACACTTTTAAACAATTGTTTTAAAAATAAGCTGAAAAAATGCAGGCTGACGGCTTTCTACGGATGTCACCATTAGCCCTTGAACTTTTAACCCCTTCACTCCAACCACAAGAGAACATTTTTCACAATCCAATAAATAATATGGATTAAAATGTGCAGCAAACTCGTTTCATGTTGACTTCAACCCTTTACACATTTTGTTAATAACATTTTGTGGGTGTATTCTGTAATTTCTTTTTTGTCCAAGCTCTTTCTGTGATAACCACATCTAGATGGTGAATCCTTTTTTTTTAATTCAGATAGTAAACTTCTCCAGGTAGCTTGCACATAAATCTCCTCAAATTCTTTCTTTTAATGCAGTATTTTAAAGTTATAGTTCACCCAAAAAAATAAAAATAAATAAATAAATTATATATATATATATATATAATTATTTATTCACCCTCATGACATTCCAAATCTGTATGACTTTCTTTCATCAGCAGAACACAAAATAAGATATTGTGAAAAATGTTTTAAGTGTTTGTCCATAATGAAAGTCAATTGGTTTCAAAACAACATTGGATCCCATTTTGACTTTCAATGTATATAGACACAAAAAAAATATTTTTTTGGAACGCCATGATAGTGACAACTAATTGTTTTTGGTTAACTATCCCTTTAACATTGACTAACAACTCATGAATAGTTACTGAAACACAACATTACCTTTAGTTGGCCAAAACCAATACTTTCGACGATGTTTCATTTTTCTCAATCCATTCCCCATGATCTGTTGTTTTGTGATTATATGGATGCAGCTTTCCTACTCATACTCAATTCATTTTTAAATCTCACTCGGGCAAAGAGTCAGAGTTCTATCAACAGCCTACATTCTCTGACAACCAAACACAGTTTTCATTTCCAGAGTCATAGTAAAACTTCTCATGGCTGGCATTGTTGGAGCTCATTACAGCAAGAACTGTTGGGTCACCTACCCGAGGCTGTGCGGAGGAAGAGAGCTTTTCTGAGGCCAGAGCCCAAAAAATCCATCAATGTCCATCAACTAGACTCCAGTACACAGAGAAAATGAGTTAAAGACAAAGATTGAAGTGCAGGGAAGAATCCAGGGGTTCCACAAAAGGAGTGACGAGAAAGCAGGGGGAGAAAGTGAAGCCCGGCTTCCTGTAGATGAAGAATGGACAAAAATATCCACTGTATCACCACTTCCTCTCTAATTCCCTCTTGTGCACACCTATAAAAAGCAGTCCATTTTACAAAAATCAAGCTCTTAAAGATCCAAACGATCTATAATGGGAGATGAAGGAATTCAGAATTTTTTCAGAAAGCCTTTCACTGAAAAGCTGAAGATTTCAATGTTTCTTCATTCATTGATGTTGATTGGAGACATGTACATGTTTTATGTTTCCATTCCAGGAATTTCCATTAAATCTTGAGTTCAGCAAGATTGTATGTGGTTGAAAGATGCTCCTGGTGCTTAAAGTCTCCAAAAATGAGTCTGTCCTAGGCATGATGTTCGAGCTACAGGATTGCCCCATTCCTCCAGCCTGAGGGGGGAAACTCTAGACAAAAGTCAGGAAACTCCAGCCCTGCAGTGTGTTTGCTAAGCAGATGAATCACATCCAAATTGTTCAAGAGGAAAGGACATGGGCAGAACTGCCCCGGGTGGATGGGTAGGGTACATAAGAGCTCAAACTTCTATTACTGCTACACTTATTCTCATAGGTAAACAAAGCAGAGATCTGACCTGGGTGAGCTTTGAGTCAACTAAGGGTGAAATTAATTACCCAGGGTCTTAAAGTCTCTATAGTCATTAAGACAAATGAAAAGACAGGAAGTTACATAAGGTGCAACTCAAAATCCTACATCCTTTAGAGCACGCCATCGCCAGACCTAGACTAGGCCTACCTTTTAACATGATTACCACCAGTCTACAGTATAATATGACTAACACAAGACCTTGCAACATCCTGTCTGCAGTGTATTGTGTTCTGCACAATAGGCAAGTATGGAAGTCACCTCCCTATCATCAGAAACTGACAGGAAGTGCGTCATTTTGAATTGACCTTATAGGACTTTCTCATGAATATACCCCCCCCACCCCCCAAAAAAAACAAAAAACAAAACAACAACAACAACAACAACAGTGTAACATAAATAACTATTGTTATGAACCCTCCCCTGTGCATTTACATGGAAAAATATTGAGTAATTTAAGCATTTATTTGTGAAAACTAAAATTACTTTGAGAGGTCCTGTCTACAGGTTAAATGTTGTTTTCTTCTTCATGTTTTTGAAAAAAATATCTTGCATTTATTTGATCAAGCATACATTAAAACATGAATGTTGTTAGAAATTATTATTAAAATTTAAAATATCTATTTTTAATATATTTTAAAATGTTATTTATTCCTGTGATAAAAAAAGCTGATTTAAAAAAAAAAAAAAGATACCAAAATGGGGGAAGGTGAAATATAAAAACAGATGCAAGATATAAGATAAGATTTAACATTTTAAGGAAATATTTACAGGAAAAATAAACAGTCCTGACACAAACATATAGCAGAAGCTACTCTGTTAACACTAAGCTTTATGTCTCAATTTAGAAATAGCATCAGAAATGTCCATTAGGCTCTGTGCACAGTTTTTTTGATATCATACTGCCACCTGCTGGAAGTTTCTACATGTATACCTGCCTTTAAAAAGCTATGTAGAGTAACATAGCTAAAGATAAGAGTATTATGTCAATTATTTGCTGATATGACAATATTTATTTTAGTCTAGATCTCAGTGTTAAAGCTGAAATAATGACCCATTTCCTGTGGCTGGTCCGCCTCATCCTTAAATATTTACTGGAGGATAATGAAGGGTGTGTATAAGTTACATAAGTCCATGAGTTATTTATAGCCCCTCTCTATCACATCTCTCACATCACAAACTACAGCCCTGCTAAGAATACACGATTCACAAAAAAGTCTTTGGCTCTGGTGAGGTTGCGACAACAGATCCGTCTTACCTGAGTCTGACCCAAAACCCCTAAAACACTGACTTCAGTGTCACAGAGGAAACATTGGATTTAGTGAAGTGCCACCAACAGTTAATAGTTACCTTTAACAACAACTTGTGTTAGTGGAAACTAACAAAAACTAGCTCGTTTAATCAAATCCCAAAAGTTTGAAGAGAAAAGCATTTCTAAAAAATACATAGAGCATAAATTTCAGGAAATAGCTAAGGGTCCCTGTGCTTTTTCCTGTTTATGTGCAGTCACCTCTATTCTGTCTTTCTTTCAGCACATATATTCTTCACTATTATTTTTGATTATCTGGTGCGAGCATAGATAATTGTCTTTTGTGACTGATTCAGATAATTATTTTGATTTCTCTATTGACATGTCAAAACAAATGCCGATAGCGCATGCCAAAAATGCTCACACCTCTTCTTATAAAATTGCACTTGTTGCCAATTGCCGCTTGCATCAAATTCAAGGCACTGATGTGTTAGAACAACCACTTGCTCTGCACCCCAATACCTAGTAAACTCTAGTCTCAGCCTCAGACGTCACGCCCACGGAACATTGGCTAAACGTCTGATGCATATGGTACACTTAACCATAGACAGTATAAGAAGTGGACATAGCCATCTCATTGGAACTCAGTTGAAGCCCATTTTTAGCGATTTTTGAGCACTTCCGTTCCTGACGCGCAGACTCAAACCGACTCAAACTAAGCTTGATGACGTGAGCAAGCTGTCTGACAGACGTTAATCTTCTAGTAGCTGTGCCTGAAAATTGCCAACGTTAATCTTGCAGAGACGGGGAACTTGAGCAAAGAGTTCTTTGGCGTGAGTGAGCAGGAGTAAGTATTCCGTTGCTTTTATGGACTCATTATCTATGGGCTTCTCCCTTGACGGGACGTCCCCCCGATTGCCTGCGAGCTTCTCCTCCTGTCTGTACGGTAATTTCTGTACAGCGCGACAGAGTGCTTATGACGCAATCGTTAGCCTATTTTTACTAAAACTGTTTCTACGGGGCCATAGTGTAACATAGAAGGTAATGGAGCCCTTTATACATTGTCGTGTTTCTTTAGAAATAAATAATGGACAAATGGAGTCTTTAAACGCCCCAGATGTAAAGTTATTCGCTGTCAAAGTGACGCCAAAATGAATGGGAGTCAATGGAAATGCTAACGCAAGTGAAGTTCTGCTACAACATGGCAGCACCCGGCCGGCTTCAACTTCCGGTCGATGGATTACCCCCTTGCACTTACCTGGAAAGACTTCAGGAATGTCGAAGTCGTCATATGATTGGTTGAATTTTATCGGATTTCCGGGGGGCGCGAGTGTCGCGTTTATTTTCGGTCCGCCGGGAAACAAAGCGCAGACGTGTGATTGCGGAAGAAAAACTGTTGTGTTTACATGAGTGACAATGAGCATTTATCAAGATCAGCTAAACGTAGGATTCTCAAAAGTATGCGAGGTTCACGGCATAGACTATTTAAGAAATGTCCAGGAGTTTTGTTTGAGGCACTTAGTGGAGACAAAAAGAGATATTTTAGCCTGTTTGCCGACGGGATTTTCCAAGCCTGGCCGACCCTTTGTCAGCATTTAGAAGGAGTCCCAGCAGATCCAATTTTACTAGTTGTGTGTCCCCTCCTATCTATTATGCATAGACATACACAGATACTGCTTGTTTTCTTCTCCTTCTTTGATTTTCTATGCTGACTGACTTGTTGCACGCCGGTCTGTTGTTGTGGGGACATTTCCACGCCCCGAAACGTGACGCTGAACGAAACGAACTGTAATTGGTTGTTTGACATGTTGTCGGTCAAACGGCCTTATGGGCGGGCCTTGGCCAAAGAAAGCTGCTATAAATTCCAGACCTTCAGCCGTCAGTCTGAAGGTCTGGCTACGCGAGACTAAGTAAACTCACTACACCACTTGAAGAAAAGCCTGCGTTCTGCAATTGAACGGCGCCTTGTGGTGCCATCCCAAAGAGGGACAAAATCATTTTCACTGACCTTTACCTTGACTGTTCCAAGCTGGTAGAATGACCTATCTCAACTCGAGTCTTTAGCCATTTTCAAGAAACAGCTGAAGACGCATCTTTTTCGTCAACACTCGACTAATTAATACTAACACTTACTATTCTATATCTATTTATAAAAATAAATAAATAAATAAATAAAAGCGCTACATGTACTGTTCAAGAGATAATACCTAGTTCTGGCATGAAACTCTAGCGCAGGCTGATGAGTCTTTGGGTACGTTTACATGACAACGATATGCTTAAAACTGAGGAGTTTTTCCTTTGAGTTTTCCGCGTAAAGATGACATCATTGTCAAAACGATCCCCGAAATCCGCGAAACGGCTAAAAACGCTGTGTATTCTGCTGCCAGGCCATTAGATGGCGATGAAACACTATAGATTGAACACGTAATACACATGTGCATGACGTCATCGTCTTCAGAGATTTGCGTTTTTTTTGTCTGCGTTTTCAGACACCCAAAATGCCGTTGTAGTGTAAATAAATGACCAAAAAAACGCATAAAAAGTCATCCGTTTTTAGTTGAAAACAGTGTTGTGCTGTTGCATCAGCATCCAATGAGCTGCGGCTCAACATTCAAACAAATGCCGGTGTGTTGCTGGTAGCAGTATGCAGTGCGCTTTAAGAAACCCTCCACCTTCCCCAGCTCCACCATTATAGATCTGCTACAGGGGTTAAATCCTATGTTACATGTGCGTATATATATGTCATACAGTATGTCCGCAGCAGCATGTCTTACAATATCACAGCAATGTCTGTGAATGTATTGGCAGCAGCAAGTCTCGGTACTTGCTCTACAGCAGCAGCAGCGTAGCAGATCTATTCCGCCAAGGCCAACATTAACATTGCCATATCTATTACCATGCCAATCTCTATTACCATACCAATCTCCAGAGAGTTGTCATGACAGAACTGGGACTAATCACAGCACTTGCATATTGTTGCCCTATTGTTGGTTTGAATTTGCTTATATTGCCCTCCTCATTTGTAAGCTTAAATGTAAATGTAAAAATGTAAATGTCTAAGAACTTTTAGAGCTATTTAGGATAACTTTTAGTGGTAAGATACACGTATATACACCCCCTGATCGTCTCTAATATATTATAATTCTACTATAAATTGTACAGAATTGTTTGGTAATGTTGGAGATATTGCATTTCAATTAGTATTTTTGCATAGTTTCACATGTTGGAAGCTAATTAACTAAACAAATTACTCCTAAGAGCAATGTGAATCAGCAAAGATCCAACTTCTAACTATTCAACTCCCAAAGACATCAACAACAATGTGCACTGTGAGCTCCCTTTACTGTGATTTACTGAACAGTAAAGATAACAAGCACAGAAAGTGGATCTTCACCAGATAAATAAATGAGACTGGGTCACCCACTGCAGCCTCTTCAATAAGATACAGTACCAAGAGTTCTCTGAACTGACAATAGTGAATAGCCGGCCTTAAGAATAAACACTGTATTATAGAGATAATCAAATCACTTTTTGCCTGACCTATATAAATTAAAATAGGAACTTAAAATTGAATTCATATGCAACAATATCCAAAGGAACACAATGTTTTGCTTTTGTTGAAAGGCAAATGATGCATTGGCAATTATCCAGTCACATTCACACTTGACTCTATGGCACCAATTGACTTCTATACATGTCTGTATACTGTGCCATGCAGAGTATTCTTGACAGTAGGCTGTTATTCCTATAAACACAGACTGGCTCAATCCAGTTCTTGCACATTCCCTGACCTTAAGCTACAGAATTATGCATGCTGGTTCATATCGTCAGAGATGAGACATCTCACTATTGCAATGCAAACACTATAATGCAACCCGTTGGGACATGTTCACTCTCATATCCTGAGCTTACAGTACAAACAGGGCTTTCATCCAAAGAAGAAAATGGAGTCTGGCATTTATTCCAATGCACTTTCCCAAATCTCTTGTGTGCTGTCAGAGATTAAGGCAAACTACGATCATGAATTTGAGCACGAAAAGATTGTATGAACTGGTTTTATATTAAAACTAACTAAGAACTAAAAAGACACCTCAAAAAGTAGATCTGTTGCTGGTTTTTTTATTTAATTTATTAATTTTTGCCCAAAATAAATATTTAATCAAAGTATTCAGGCCCTTTATATGGATCTAGCATTGCTCCATTCTACAACAGGAAACTTTACAAACATGTTTTTGCTATTATATATATATATATATATATATTCAGAAAAATGTTTTACATGAACTTTTATATATAAAAATAAAAGTATATGTAAAACATTTATCTGAATATCAAAAATATTTACAAATATTTTATTAATAATTAATATTACTAATACACATTCTGTGGGTTCAAATACACACATATTCTGCAGGTAAAAACATGTCAAGGGCTGATAATTAAGACGATATACACTAGGCCTATATCGTGGCAACGATATAATGTGATGTATCAATCTATATAAATTTTATAGGCCTATCATTTATAAATTATGTAAATAGATAATCGCAGCTTTAGTGAGCAGGAGAAGTACAGTAATACAATTACTCCTGATATGACATTTTGGTCATATCGCCCACCTAAAAAATCAATTAAAAAAAGTTTTAGCTATGGCCTATCAGAAGTGTGTCATCACATTTTCTAATCCTTATTTCCAAGCTAACCGAAGAAAATATTTCCAAATGCCTGACAAGATAGCAGTTTTTCCTGAAGGCTGGCAATGTATCTGGTGTATTGTTTGACATGAGAAGGATAAGCCCAACATTATTTAAGCGGATCCGGTCACACCTGACCGCTGCACTCACCTGAGGATTCCGGGCATTCCTCCGCCGACCCTCCTGTCTTCTTCGGCTTAGACTTCCTCCTTATAGCGTTTCTCCTCAATTCACTCATGTTTTCTTTAGTTCGTTCCAACATTTAAAAGACTTGTTTTACAAATTGAATCCTTTGTAGATAAAAAACGGTCGTTGTACGTCCACACAGCATTTCAGCGAAGTCCTTGTCTGCGACAGTAAACGGTCTCTAGTGTTACGTAAAAGTAAAGCAAAATGCTTGGTTGGTTATTGTGTTTTCCTCAGATTCTTTGGCTGCCACAGTAGTGCACCGCACTGAGTAAATCATTATCGCTTTATCAGCCCATATCACCGCCCTCTAACCGCTCTGATAACAGGATTGGTCTAGTGACTAGTCATTTCCTCTGTGCTCTGACCCCCTACTGTTTATTTTGACTTACCGACTTCAAAGCATTAGTTTGTGGAGATTTGATAAATCAATGAGTCGAATCTTTTGAATAGGCTACATACCGCTTCCAATGAAATTAGAGGACAGGTTGTTGTGCCGAATTTTGAATCGTTGCCAGGCGGATTCTCTGCTTTGAAGAATAACTAGACAAAAAAACAAACAAACTGTAGACTATAAAGTGTCATGAAATAAAATAAAATAAATAAATAGTAAAAAAATTACGAAGACAATCATTTTCTGAAAGAAAAAAAGCTATGTGAGAGGATTTTGATTCGTCTCAGTGAGTCGAGTCTTTTTGATCCTGTTCACCTAACACGGCTTAGCCAATCAAATTAGAGGATCTAGAGACCGTTGTACTACACTATAAAGATGATTGGGGTTATTAATTTTTTTGTGTGAAAATGATAAAATATACAGAAATTTGAAAGAAAACGTGTAATTGCAATAAACTAAAAGTGCTTTTACTTTTTATTTTTGTGGCAACAGTTTTTTAAAAGTAATAATTCTAAAGCAATAAAAATCATTTTAACAATATGAGTTGTAAAAATTAGGAGTTTATTTGCTCAGTCCTCTAGACTAGACCTTGGTGCAAAGTAAACACAGATGTGTGCTGTGATATACTACAGTAGGCTATGCACAAAAAAACCTTTCACACACATTTAGTCTCATTTAATAAGGACAGGAGTCAGTGTTATTTTTACATTTTATTTCACGAAAAACTTTTGTGGCTTATGACCGTATACACAAAAATATCCTGCGGCAAGATCATGCTTTCACCAGTCCACACCATGTGACATTGTGGGTGTTATTCACTATATTTCACTTCAGAGGCAGAAAATCTACCACAATGTGTAGTTAATAAAACTGAAACTCCTCGTCTTATCGGAAATGCTCGAAAAGAAATGAATATAGTCTAAAACACCAAATGAATGGGTTAGACTGAACAGAAACTGAGAACTGGGAGCTAAAAGAGATTGTGAATGAGACCATTTATCTTAAATCGTTCTTTGTATGTCATTACATAGACTGAGCTTTGTTCTAGTTCCACAATGGAGATAGTTATGCTTTGAGAAGCTGCTGATTGTATTCTTCATTTAGACACATTAATAACCTTTCAGTCAATCAATGAGACTGAAAATGTGTTTTTGTGGTTTACTGCTGTATAAAAACAATGACATCTGATATTTAATCCTGCTGGTACAAATCACTTTGTGATTGGAGGAGAGATGACCAAATGATTTAAAATGATCCTGTGCCTGTTTCAAAATGCATAGATATGTTTGTGCTTTATATAAGGTCAAGATTAGATATAACTTAAAGAGAAAATAAAACCGAGAGAGGAGGAGATACTGTATGTAAAGAGAGATTCTGAATATGGGATACTAATATGTATGCTGTTTATGGAGCAGATCTGAGAGTAATAAACCCACTTCATGTACAAATTTAGCAGCGCACTGGGATCAAGCCCCATTCAAGCTATAGCGCCACTTCCTTAAACATGATTTTTGCCCATCAGGTCCTAAACTAGGCCTACATGTCCACTCAAACCTCAAAGACTTATCTGACATCACTTCATCGATAGAAAAAAACAATTAAGGTATAAAATATAATCTTTATGCATATGCAGAGCAATAAACGGTTATAAAAGGACAACATGTTTCATGTGGAATTACGTTAAAGCAGCTGAAAACTCAATTGTATTATCACTGAAATGCAAACATCACCTCAGGAGCTTAAAGGTCGAAATAAAAGTCACTCAAATATCACATTGAACATTGTTTCTACTTGTTGAAAGTTATATCTCAATAGTCCATTTAACCAGTATCACCTATATTCAACCATTCAAACATCTCTTTCTATTATGTCACACTTTTTTTGTCCGTTTTGAAAGTCAAATATTAGCTTAGACTGATAATGGTGCTTAAGTGGCCTTTCATACTGCAATGTACTCCTGGGTTGATGTAATTAACATTATTTCTGTGGTTTAAAAGTGAATTTTCAAGCAAAGCTGTATTCGTATCCAAAACCATATTCATATCCAAATAATCAGACATAACACAAATAATATTTAAAAATAAACAAACAAAAACACAAATAAATTAAATAAAATAAAAAAATAGATAAATAAGTGCATCAATCCATTTCCGTTTGCTCTCATCTCACTCAACATGATAATTAGTACTTTAAGCACCATTGAATAATCATCCAATCTCAGTGATTGGGAGAGAAATTAGATTGGGCTCCTCTGGGATCAATCACACATGGAGAGGGGCATCTGATTGGCTGGGAGGTCATGATTGACTGATGTGCCCCGCCCCCTTCCTTTGTCTCTGTAAGGATAGGCCACTGATAGTTGATTGACAGGAGGCTAAGGGCCAAAAAGATGAGAATGATGGGCCAGACAGTTGAAAGGGTCACATGGAAGTCTGGAGTTAGCCGCAGGTATCTGGTCCTCTTGAAGAGATAACAACACATTAGGACTACCAAGAGACAAACGGCACAGCCAGAAGAGAGAAAAAAGAGAAACAGAGACCATAAGTTGGTGTAAAATGAAATCGCCATATCCTGTTCCCTGTTAAACTGGAGGAATTGCTATAGAAAAAGAAGCATGTCAATAATTCAGTATAGCTCTGACATAAGCATTAACTCACTTTTGACAGACACACAGGGGCACATGCAAAAGCTAGTAGCTTTTAAGCAGGCAAAGTATTTGGAAAGAAAGGATTCAGGAATCTCATCGGCACAGGGATGAGAGGGCATCTTCATTTTTTATTTGCATACACTACCGGTCAAAAGTTTGGAATAATTAAAATGTTTAAATGTTAAAGAAGTCACTTTAACATTTAAAGTGACTTCTCACTTAAAATGGTGACGACTCACCAAGGCAGCATTTATGTGCTGTTCTGTATTTAAATATATATTATGTTAAAGCTGAATTTCCAGCAGCCATTACTCCAGACTTCAGTGTCACATGATCCTTCAGAAATCATTCTAATAGGCTGATTTGGTGCATTTGTTGTTGGTGCTCAGTTAATAATAATGGTTCTAATTATTATCAGTGTTAAAGTAGAAACCTTTTGTAACTTTATAAATGTGTTAAGTGTCACTTTTTAAACAATTTCATGCATCCTTGCTTAATAAAATCATTTTTTTAACTGTAAAACTTTTAAATGGTAGTGTATCAAGGTTTCAATTTTTCTCAACATTGATAATGATTAAAAAAAAATCTTAAGCACCAAATCAGCATATTAGAATGATTTCTGGAGGATCATAAAAAAATCGTAATTATTCAAAACTTTTAATCAGTGGTGTTTTTCAATTGCACTGTAAAAGTGTGACCAAGTGGGTGGTGCTGTTAACAATACTTGTGACTGCATGACCCTATACAGTAGGTGTGACATTTTTCTCTGTGAGAAATAGAGTGAGAGAGGACGCAGTATAGAGCGAGTTCCTCCAAAGGACGGGTTACCTGTGGCCCGTAGATGCCCTCCCGCGCCTCAGTTGTGGGGAGGTTGGCGGTACTGAGGCAGAAGGCTGCTGACAATCTAAGAGAGACTGATAAATTAGACAGATATACAGAGGTGTGACAGTCAGGGTTAGTGAGACAAACACAGACATAAATGGGCACAGAGACGAGAAGTGAATACGCTGAAAATAGTTGCTATGGCCTAACAAGCATGGGTGTGATTCTATGTGTTAATCTCATGCAGAGCAAGTGGAATGATAGAAAGTAACACAATATTATGAACTGCTATAATAACTAACATCTATATAATATTTGCGTAAATTCATGAGGAACACCAGGTACAAAGATAGAAGGAAAGCAAGGTGGTATCACCTTCTGTTAAACAGAGAAACACTATCGTTCAAAAGTTTGGGGTCGGTAAGATTTTTTTAATGTTTTTGAAAGAAGTCCTTATGCTCATTAATGCTGTATTTGTTTGATTAAAAATGCAGTAAAAAACAGTTAAATTGTGAAATATTATTACAAATTAAAATAACCATTTACTATTTTAAAATATAATTTATTGCTGTGATGGTAAAGCTGAATTTTCAGCATCATTACTCCAGTCTTCAGTGTCACATGATCCTTCAGAAATCATTCTGATGTTGATTTGCTGCTCAAGAAACATTGCTTAGCAATGTTGAAAACAGTTGTGCTGCATAGTATTTTTGTGGAAACTGATCCTTTTTTTTCAGGATTCTTTGATGAATAGAAAGTTCATATTCAACAGTATGTTGTATATTCAACAAATGTCCTTACTGTCGATTTCAATTTATTTAGTGCATCTTAAATGTATTAGTTTCTTTAATAAAAAAAAAATCTTACAGACTCCAAACTTTTAAATATCAGGCACAAACATAGACTGCACAAATGATATACTACAGTGTTGCAGCTTTGTTAATGAGAGAGTGCATACACACACGTTTACACATTTAACAAGACAAAAAGTAAGGTTTAAAACATTATAGGGGATGCTGTCTAGCCAACCCGAAGAGCACATATAAACATCTAGAGCAATATGTAGACATTTAAATAATATTTTTTCTCTCCCCATTTCATTGTGAGTAGTTCTTGTGCAAAACTCGTCGTCATGATGCTAGGGTTTTATGTGTGGTTGTCAGGGCACTGCTATGCAACTGCCCAGGCATTATACATTTTTGAAAACATTGCTATGCACTTGTTAGGTTGGAATGGGTGGTTGTTTGTATAAATGCATTACTGACATAACCATCTCCATACTGCAAACAATCACATCTACAGCCCCAATATGAAAAAAAAAGAACTACTACTGCTCTGTGGTTTGATTTACATGGGCAAAACAGCATTTGACACGTTCAGTAATGGGCAAAGGTTGTGAAATTTAGAAACACTGACACCTGCAGGCAGAGATTGGAAACGTCCACTGCTCTTTAAAGGACAACTCCGGTGCAAAATGAACCTCGGGTGTAATAACACATTGGTACAGACTAAATCGTTCCCTGAGATTTGTTTTCATGATAATCGAATGTAAAGAGTTTTATCTCTAAAAACAGTTTAGCTTATAACGCTAGTATATTGGGCATCGAGTAAGCAAAAAGAGATCGCTAGTTAATACCATTAACAAGGCTCAAATTAGCCCCACACTAACACGGCAGCATAATGAGTGTCCTTACATGCAAACCGAAGCATTGAGAACTTTGTAAGTGTATAGACAGTTTAATAAGAAGATACTTTACACAGACAGTACAGTTAGCACATACAGACAGCAGCCATCTTGGAAAACAGTCTCGATCAATAGAACCACGAACACGGTGATACGTGAGCTGAACTGTGACTTGGAATCTCATATGGTCCGTTGTTTCCGGAAGAAAGCACTGAGCGCATAAGAGAAGCACTGAACGCAACAGAGAAAATAAAAAAATAAATATAATTTATCTTATCTTCAATATCTACACGTACTGTTCGCTCACCTTCGTGGTTCTATTGATCGAGACTGTTTTCCAAGATGGCTGCTGTCTATATGCGCTAACTGTACTGTCTGTGTAAAGTATCTTCTTATTAAACTGTCTATACACTTACAAAGTTCTCAATGCTTCGGTTTGCATGTAAGGACACTCATTATGCTGCCGTGTTAGTGTGGGGCTAATTTGAGCCTTGTTAATGGTATTAACTAGCGATCTCTTTTTGCTTACTCGATGCCCAATATACTAGCGTTATAAGCTAAACTGTTTTTAGAGATAAAACTCTTTATATTCGATTATCATGAAAACAAATCTCAGGGAACGATTTAGTCTGTACCAATGTGTTATTACACCTGAGGTTCATTTTGTGCCGGAGTTGTCCTTTAAGGGGCATCATTACCAGGAATAATAAAAAGTGTTTTTATGATACGGGGTATCTTCACTGTTGTAATCTATTTATAAAAGTGTTACGCTGCTAGAGCATGAATGTGATTGGTTTATTTGACATACTGTAGTGACATATTACATCAAGGTGACACAGGTGAAGCGGATCAGACTGGTTTCCATTACACTACAATAGAACTCTGTGATTTACAAACACTATCTACTGAGTCACATTATGCACAATACACATCACATAAGTTTAAGCAAGGCACAGGAAACAGCAATATTAGAAAACGAAACTAGACCTGAAATCTCTGATCACTCCTAGGAAAAACACCTCTCTTTTTCAAAGGCTTGTCTTTACATGTAAATGTAACCGCTGTCTACCATCAGAACTGCATGATAACATGATAACACAGAACTGTGGTATCTTGGTCAGTCTTGATTGAGCAATAGTAACACAGATGTTCTGATGTTCTGAACCTTCGACTTGTCAAATGCTTTTTGGCCCACAGCTCCTTAAACAAAGGTCATTCTAAAAAGCGAGTGCCATTTTTGTATTATATATGACAGTAAAAGTTGTCATCCATTATTTGTTGCAAATTTTGAAACTTGTTTTTGTTTCTTTTGTCACAAGAATGCTTTTCTGGCATTCTCCTTGCTACATTAGCAAATATTCACATTTTGATGAAGAAATATGTAAATAAAAGTTAGCAATTCTCTCTATATTTTTAGATTTTAGTTAATAAATGAGTGAGTGGACAAGAAGGGTTCATTTCCTGAAAGGATGGAGGATTAATGGGATTGCATTTATTTAATATTTATTGATTTAAGTAAAAAAAATATACAGTAATATAAATATAAACATTGATCAGCGAACATAAACAGAAGCTCAAACGAACCTGCTTGATGCGTGAGAACAAACCTCATTGGTTCTCGCACATCAAGCGTACATGCTTGAGCCTCGTTTACCACAACTGATGTGTGAGTTGATGAATGTTTATGTTCATCATATTTGGGCTAAAGCACCCAATTCATATTTTTACGATCTCTTTATTAACTTTGTGAAGCATCAAAGTGATAGTTGCGTAGCTTGTCAATGGAAGGACAAAGCTCTCAGATTTCATCAAAAAGATCTTCATTTGTGTTCCGAAGATGAATGAAAGTCTTATGTGTTTGGAACGACATGAGCGTGAGTAATTAATGAAATTAATTTTCATTTTTGGGTGAACTAACTAACCCTTTAACCTTGTTAAAATACATTAAAATTCATACATTTAGCTTGAGATGGCACAATCCATTTGTTTAAAACTTAAACACATGAGAATGAGAGAATGTTTAAAATAATTAAGAAATTTACTTAAAATCCTTATCAAACTTGAAAAGGCACCAGTTTCATAGAATGACTCATGAATGAATGACACATTTGATGCGGCTCTGTAGCCTGTACTCTACAGCTCAGTGAAATGCAGTAGCTGGGCAGCAGGCAGCATAATATGCAAGAACCCATCCCTGCATTTGCATATGGCAGATCCTGCACTGCCATATGCCGCGTCCATGAATAGAACAGCTCTCTCTGGCACATTTTATCATACAGGGTGCCTTGGGATCTGAGCATTTTCTGCTGGCACAGGAGTTTGAATTTATCTTTAGAACAGGTTTAATATGATTATAGATAGGCTACTGCTCATGATTCCTGTATAAATCACTTTGAAACACTCACAAAGCTTCAAGACTGATGCTACTTAGATATAAATGCAAAGGTAACTGTTCTATCCTGAAATGCACACTGTCACCAGTGGATGGAGCTATAGTTATGTCAGATGTGCTGTTTGCTAAAGCAAAAAAACAACTGAAAACTCCATCACACAAACTAACTGCTTGGCATGCAGTATGTAGCACCCATTTCATCGAGCCATGAAATGGAAGCACACATGCAGGGATGATATTCCAACAGATACATGCACCAATCAATACCTGTTTCGCTTTAAGGAATAGTTCTTCCAATATGATCCGAATGCATTACTGATGCAGATTCCAGCAATTATGCTTGGAAAAACCTGTTTTCTTACCCAGTCCGCAAAAATAATAATACATCAAACACAGGTAGTGCAATTTCTTTGATTTAATCTTATATTTTTATACATCATTATATTAATAAGTACCATCCCACAAAGCCATGATGTGACCCAAATGTATCTAGAGTTAGCAAAACATAATTGTTGAAATTTCAAGTAGTATCAATTAAATCCCTGAGTTGAATCAAACATTCATTCAAGATGGAAACCAGTCTGTCCTTAAACTGTGTCACCTACTGAGGGTCAGTACTAGGGATTCTGGGAATCCCAGGCTGGACTAGAGAGTTTCTTGAAGCGGTCGAAGGCGTGAACTGAGTCGCATTGGAGCGCTTGCGAGATCTCACGGAACGTGGCGACGGTTGGCGAGCGCCCAGGACAAGAGAACGGTAAGGGGAAGTCGGAGCAGACCTGGGAACATGAGTATCAGATTGGCCAGAGTCTCCACTATGAACAATATGACAAAACTCTATACTCAACGTCTCTGGGTCTAAGACCAAAGTCTGAGTGCCTAGGTTCCACTGCGACTGGCCGAGGAAAAACGGCTGGGCTGAGGAGGTCCAGGAGGAGGATGGAGAAGGAACATCAAGTGAAGGAGAGCTACAGGCTGATGCAACCGTATTGTTTTGGAATAGACAGGAAGGAGGTTTTGAAACCGATGCAGTGGGACTAGGGGGAGCAGTGAGTGCAGTTCGATGACTTACTTTTTGAGGGCTGCTCTTAATTCTTGGCACTTTCCCTCCACGGCCACAGTACGACTGCTCGTGGTCAAACTCCAGGTCCTCCAGGCGTTGTGTGAGGGCCAGTTTCTGCTGAATGGCCATTCGCAGGAGGGAGTTCAGAGTCTTCTTTTCATCTTCAGCGGCAGCCAGCTGCCTCTGCATCTCATCTAGTTGAGTTACGTACTCGTCACATCTAGAGAAAGAGGGAGAGAGAACCTCAAAATGACTCGGAGTGATTAAACATAAAACATCAGAACACGTTGTACAACAGTGGTTCTCAATCTGGGGGCCTTAGAAATGATTTAATGATTGAAGACAAAACAAGCTTTTAGATATTTATTATTTTAATTCACCCGATCAAAAACTTTTTTTTAATGAAGTACAAGATTCACATATAGAATAGTTAGTAATAGTAATAGAATAGGATATTTTATAGAAGTGATTTTTACACCTGTAAAAGTCATGTTAATAAAAAAGAAAGAAAACAAGGACATTTTTATAATGAATATACATTAGAAGCTGTAGAGTAGAAATTGTGATTTATAAAATATTTTTTACAAATCATTCTCCTTAATTCTTATCCAGTAAATCAGAAACAATTGGAAAAATCATGGGGAATTTGAATATTGTTGTGGACAATGGGGGCCCATGGAGTCAAAATGGTTCAGAGCCACTGCTGTACAAGAATTAAGAAATGAGTAATCTAGAATCTTAACTCTAAGGAAACTTCAAAAACATGCATATGGAATGCATATTTCTACTGCAATGTATTTGTGAAATAGAATATTCAACCTGAAAAAAATTAATGAGTCTAATTCTTTTTACTGAGTCAAAAACATACAGCACAACCATTGTAATCCGATTCATAAAACCGTTTTTTTTGTGTGTGTGTGACTCAAACACATGTAGCTTAGCTTGACTGGTTGTTTATATGATATTGTGTAGCTACAATTACATATAATGCATTTTGTCTGTATTATTTTATAAACATTAAAGAATTAGTTATGTTGTCATTTTTTCATTTATTTAGTATAATTGCTGTTTAATACATAGTTCAAGCTAATTATTGGATTCCATTTTTGGTACTAAAAGACATTTTAAGTCAATAAAGAAATTAAAATGTCTATTTAAAAAGCAGCCAGCCATTTAATACTTCAATAAACAAAATAAAAAGTCTATTTAAATCATCTTTAAATATATTTGTTATTAAAAATATCTCATCATTTGGCAATGAAATGTATAAATGTATAAGATATGCGGCAAAAGTAATAAAAAAGTCTTTATAGAATCGTTAAGAGGAATCTGAGCCTAAATCGACTCCCATTCTTACCGACAGTATGACAATAAATAAATGGCTATTTAGCCATTGGCTAACATTATTTCCTACCTAGGTGATTTCAGACGAACAGAAAAGTTAGTTTCAGAGTTAGAGCAAGTACATTTTAAAGAAAGATTGCACATTTTTTGAAGAATCATGGAATGATAGGGTCAGGAAAGTGTATGTAAAAAGAAAGTATTTATAATTTTGTGGATTTCCTCAATTATATTAAGACCATTTAATGGCCGAAAATGTACCTTGTGGCAAACATTGCCCTCAGTGAGGAGAAGGTGGCCGCGTCTTCTTTGAGGGCCTTCAGTTCATTTCTAAGCTTCATCATTGTCTCCGTCACCATGGACTTTTCATTTTCATATTTGCTCTTCAGGTTCGCCAGGGCCACCTCGGCAGTCTAAAAAGAAGTTGTGTATATGCTTTTATTTGAGACCAAACACAACAGGAGATATTGGGATGTGTAGCAAAAACATATAAACTTGACCTTCTACAGTACCTGTTTGTTGGCTTTCAGGACAAGACGCAAGGTGGCGATCTGCTCTCTTTTGGTGCTCAAGAGGGATTTGAGCTTCAGGATCTCCTCCATGCAAATCTCCTTGTCCTTATCGAGGATGGGTGCCAACTCTCGTGCCGCAGCCCTCTGCCTAGACAACTGGAGCGAGCGGTCCACAGCTTTCTGCAGGTGCCTGATCTGGTCACGGATGATGGCGTTGAGGTTATAGATGTTCATGGGCTCCCTGCGGAGATCACCGGTCTCTGGTATTGGGGAGGGCGAATGAGATGAACCATTGATTGGCGACCCAAAGGGGGTTCTGTTGGGACTTCCTGTTTCCCCTTTAGTTCCTTCCCCAAGGGGTTCCTTTGATGGAGAGTCTTGAGGACTCTTGGACATGTCTGAGGAGTTAGCAGCCGCGAGACGGCGAGCTAAACGTGGAGAAAGCAGGGCTCTTGGGTCCTCGGGGCCTTTGAGACTGCCGCTACGCGTGACCCGGCTCTGGCGGTAGTAGTCCAGCATGACACGGTTCGGCGTCTCGTTGTTGCACAAGCAGACATGGTGGTAAAGCTGAGCAAGTTCCTCACTAAATGTAACCAGCTCGTCCTGAGCTGCGTTCAGCATACCGTTACTTTCACTAGCCATACCCGAAGCGCACCGGAGCTCTGCTTCCAGACTGCTAACCCGCTCGCGGCCCTCACGGCAGGCTTTCTCCAAACATTTCACCTGCTCTTCGAGAGCCTGGACCTTTCCTTCACTGTGGTTGCTTTCTTCTGATTGGCTCTCCACAGACTGGTTATATTTTTCCTTCAAAGCCTTAAGCTCCGCCTTCAAGTCAATGACCTCAGTCACGGCAACTCTGTATTTGCACTCCAGAAGTTCTATTCCATTGATGTCCGTCTCGTACTCGCAGCAACCGTTTATGGGCCCGTCGGCCTTCTCAGACTCCTCAGTGTCAAACTCCTTGTCGCTGTGGAGGCGCTTCATAGCATTGACGCACTCCGTAAGGCGGTGAACGCGACTGTGTTGCTCAGTTAAGGCGCCCTGCGTGTGCTGCAGTTGAGTTTGAGATTCCTGCAGGTTGGCAAGCAGAATCGCCTTCTCTCGCTCAACCTAGTAGACAAGAAGACACAGCTAGTTAGCAAATACCAAGAAGGTCTAAAATACTATCGTTAGCATAGCCATTTATTTACACTACCGTTCAAAATTTTGGGATCAGTAAGAGTATTTTTTTAATTAATTAAATACTTTTATTCAGCAAGGATGCAGTAAATCGGCCAAAAGTGACAGTAATTGAAAGTCATTTATAATGTTACAAAAGATAAATAAATGCTGTTCCCTTGAACATTCTACTCATCAAAGAATATAAAATTATCATAGTTTCTACAAAAACTTTAAGCAGCAAAACTGATTTCAACATTGATAATAATAAGAAATATTTCTTGGGTATCAAATCAGCATATTATAATGACTTGGGATCATGTGACAATGAAGACTGGAGTAATGATGCTGAAAATTGAGCTCTCATGACAGGAATAAATTACCTTTTAAAATATATTAAAACAGAAAATAGTTATTTTAAATTATAAATACATTTCATAATATACTGTTTTACTGTGTTTTCGATCACATAAATGCAAGCCTTGGTGAGCATAAGAGATTTTTTTCTAAAATCTTACTAAAATGTATGCAGTCATATTTATCCAAAGTAACTTAATGACAAACATCACAAGCATTTTATAATATGTCAAGAATATTTGCAGTACACAATGCAAAGTTGCAAGTATAAACTAAAGTAGCTCGGCTGGCTATAATACTATAATGATTTTTTATTTATTTATGCTGCTTCCTATCTTATTCCATCTGAACACAGCTACTTTTCAATTGCTGCCAATGGACAAAGATGATTTTTTGGTCCAGATAATGTACAACATCTACCGGCAGGTGAGCAAGTAATACTTACCAGCCAAACCTTGACTCCGTGGCAAATAAATACAAGGGTTGGATTTCAAAGAAGTGTAGGCTTCTTTTGGAATGTCAGCAATGAACAATATTTTCTCAAGAATGGTTAGTCCCACTAATCACAGAAATGTCAACAAAAAGGCAACCGTCATTGAATTACATGATACCTTTAAAAAGAGCTATTCATAGGAGCCTAATTTTATTTAATTCACTTTCTCTAGTAAAGACCTTATCTACAATATTCTTGATAGAAAATTTCAAAACAAAAAAACATGGAATATTTCACTTCGTATGAAATTCCACTCAACAGACAGGTGTGATAGTTAGGTGTGTAAGCTTGCTTGTCACAAATTTAGCAAAAATGCAGACATGTGATTCCTGTCATTGAGCTCAAGTGCTGCTTAATTGCTTTTTGATCACTCATTGTATCAGAAGCGTCAGCCATCTAATGCTTGAGGCTGAGATAGCGAAACACAATCGATTCCTTCCTGGAGGGGATCCAAGAAGAACAATATAGGGGAGGATGAGGAAACACTTTTTGTTTGGATAAATGCCAGGCAATTACAGTTGCTTGAGGGGTGAGAAAAGAATTCATTATAGCCAAGCAGTGATATAAATGTGTAAAATGCTCATCTAAATAGGAACTAATACTGTAGCACTAGCAGCTAATTTGTGCAATAGGAGTCTGCAATAACAGGCTTCTGGCTATGTATTTGATGTTTAAGAGAAAACATGACTGCAGCCACATTCCCCAGAGGAGACCATTAAATACAAACATGTTATATAATACTTATCATGAAATTGATCTGTTTAGACTATGTGGATGAATTTATCTGTGGTAACATTGTTTTTATTTTTATTTTATCATACATGACCAAATGGCCATAGTGTTTTCAATCGATCATTACAGATACAGGTAGATGTAATTAATTTTATCTTAAAATTCAAATGATACATTTTAATAAATTATATTGTTTTATATAATACATGATTTTATTATATTAAACTTTTTTTTTTTTTTTTTTTTTTACATATACCATTACATTTACTCCTTTAAGCAGCCGATGCTCTCTATGTTTCTGTGTCCGCACTGGCAGATTTTCTATTCTTGTCCCATGCTGTCTTTCTTGCTGAATATGCCCGTGGCACACACACACATACAAATACATTACTGTGTCCTGCTTTTACATGGACAGTCACAAAGCACTCACTCATAATTGTAATCAACCTGACAGTAGCATCCCAAAGCACAAAAGAGACCATTGCATTTACTGCATTCAACTTTCCTTCACTCAAATTTACACTTAAACTCTTTAATACCAGGTAAGATAATTTTGCCAAAAAGGAAGGCATCACTTAGATGTCCATTGAAACTGACTGGATGCACAATGGTTTATGTCTAAGGTTTAAGGTATCTTTAAGGTATCATTAGATGCCACCAAAATGTAATGAAAAGCTTGTCACACAACAAGTCAATAGTTGCCCATTAATGCACCGGATAACAGCGGTTTTCCCCCAAAGCACCCCTCGTTGATTTATCTGACTATGAATATCTGAGCAAAAACAGACTAAAAATGTACTAAAAAGGCCTGGATGAATTAATGAACAACTAAATAGTCATTCTTACAGATAAAAAGAAAAAGAATGGAATAAACAATTAAAAAAATTCTAAACAATCTAAAAAATCTAAAAATTTAAAAGATCTAGTTTAAAAATGTAAAGCATTGTAATAAGCTCTTTTCAAATACATTTTTTTGTGGAATTTTTGGCTTTTTTTTAGGGATTTTCCTGCATGAACTATGTTTAAAGGTGGGGTGTGTGATTTTCTTTTTTGACCATTTTTTCAAAATCATTTGAAATCCTATTCCTAACCACTTAACTTACAGCCACTGGGTTAGAAGCACTGAAATGAAAATCGAAAAACTCTACAAAACTCCAGCCAATCATTTCCAAGACCACCTAGAATCAGTGAACTGTAAGTGCGTCAATCAAACGGTCGTACCATGCCCCCCTCCCCCGTCCCCCTCGTGCGCGTGACCCCTTCGTGCCCATACTCAAAGCTCGTGACCCAGTCACAGTAAGTGCAAGGTCGCCCCGGTACAGAGAGAGAGAGTAAGCGCATGATTGCGCGTCCATGTTCTTCGAATGGGTGGAGTCAGGGCCAGCATTGGAGGAAAGAAGGTAGGACCTTTTGGGTTGTGTATTTTCAAAATCTGCCGGCCGTTTTGCAAATCCCATACCCTACCTTTAAGATTAAGTGTTTAATTCAAATAAATCTAATTAAAACAAATGTTGCTCTCCAGCTTAATTTCATAATCTGGTTTTGTTGCAATCCCTATATATTTTATGCCTTAAGTGTCATGTGACTAACCTGTAGGAGCTGTTGCTTGAGTTTCTGTATCTCAGACAGGTTGAGTTCGCTGAAGAGATCAGAGACGGGGTGCAACACCTCTCCCTTCCTGCCTCCCGGTCGGTGATATTCTCCATTCACCTTTGGTCCATGCCCATTGCAGTCATTACATCGGTTACTGTCCTCATTGTTGGGGCTAGACCCGGATGCAGACGTGCCGTTGGTCGCTGCCTCCTCTGTGAACTTCAATCCCTCCACGGCAGAGATGGCCAGGTGGGTGCTGGCTCCATACACGCTCTCCGTCAGGCTGAGCTGATGGGCCAGCTCCTTTCTGAGATTGTTCTTTTGCTCTCTCTCACTCTTCAGAGCATCCAATGCCTCCTCCAACTGGCCTTCAGAGATTTCTTTCAGGCGCAAAGCATCTTCCAGCTGGCTGTTGAGGAGCACCGTCTCTTCCTCAAGTACTTTGATTTCATGCTTTAGACCTTCGTATTCCACCTGTAAATTTGAAAAGGGTTGACAATTATTATATATATATATATATATTTAAATTTACTAAATAACTGACCTCAGTACCCAATATAGCACATAATTAAATATATTAAAATAGAATAAAATAAGACATAAATGCTTTTTAGCATTTAAATCTATATTTATAGTTAAAACAGATTATAATATTATAATGTATAATATATTGTATATTATTATATATACTTATACATAAAATATGTTAAGTAAATATAATTATGGAAAACATTTAGCTGAAATGTGACTAAAGTATATGTTTAATATTTTTTTGTACTATAATTTTTATTTATTTATTTATTATTATTACTATTTCTTTTGCAAATTGGTGGGTGTATTTATATTAATTTTACTTAAAAATATCCAATAACATCTGAGGTAATTTGGCAGCACACACAATGTGATTTCCCCAAAGTAAAACATGTTTATAGGTGAACATGCTTTCCCATCAAATCCTCCTATAAAATCATAGTCCTAAATCTTATCCTCCTAAAATCAGAGGAAATCATTATGAAAATGTTGTTGTAACCCCCCGAACCCCAACCTTAAACCTAGCCCTCAAATTTGATTGGTTAATAGGAATGTTATTTCAGGATCAACAAGGATGGTGATCCAGAAACATGACCTACTTGGACAAATCATGTTACGCTTGAAGCTACAGTAGGAAAAACAGCCTGCTTAATTTTAAGGGGGGGAAATAGGGGGCTAAAACTAAATTCTGAACATTTTTGGTGCAAGAAACCTGACAAGCTAGTGTGAAGAAAAACTATTTACAAATATTTACAAAAGCTATATCCTCTGTAAGTAGCATAGACACAATTAATGTGACTACATGTAAGTATACTGGCTTTTGCTCACATAGAATTACATTGTGTTTCACAATTAGTGTGTGTAAATAGCCTACCTGATTCTGCTTTAGTGTTGACACTAGTTTCTGTAGAGTGATGTTCTCCTCCTCCAGTTCAGTGTAGTCCTGCAGCAGTCTGGTCTCTCTGAACTTATACTCTCTTATTGCCTCTCTCATCCTGCTCCTCTGTAGCTCTAAAATATCATTATTCTGAAAGAGAGAAATGGGAAGGACAACAGAAAAAAGTGAGTCATTTGGCTTTTTAAGCATGACCCCATTTCAGAAGAAAAGATGACTGACAAAATAAGCTTGCCAATGCTTGATTGAACTGGGAGCCAGTGCAATTGAAGAAGCACAAGGGTAATGTGTTGGTGTAAAGATGTAGACATGTCAAGAGACGAGCAGCTGAATTTTGTATAAATTGCAACCTCTTAATGGATTTTGCCGGTAGACCCCAAAAAAAGCGCATTACAGTAATCAAGCCTAGATGTAATAAAGCCTTTCTGCATCAGGTTGGAGTGTCGATTAACAATTTCAGTTTTAGAATAATTTAATTTAAGAAAGTTATGTTTCATCCATGCCTTTATTTATAAGCAGAGAGAGTTGAAGAGGCAAAAGTGAAATAAGGCTGAGTGCAAATAATATAAATCTGGGTTTAGAGAGCATAGCAATGGCAGCCCATGTCATACTTCTGGATAATATGCCCAAGAGGCAGCATATAAATACTATACAGAATAGGACCCAACACTGACCCCAGAGGGATACCTAGTCGTAATGGCACAGTCTGAGATCTATTAGTACCCAGGTAGACCCACGGGGAACGTTCTGAATGTTAAGATGTAAACCAGTTGAAGTGCCAAAAAGTCCAAACCACCTATATGCAGTCTGTCCACTTTATATGTGACACTTGCAATGTTTACCAAGGATTTTATGACTAAATCTCTGAAAAGAGGCTATTAATAAAATAAAATAAAATAAACAATTAGCAGCAATAAATCCTATATATCCATTTAGAGTCTCCTTATTTTTATTATAGTGGTGGTATGTGGGAGTATGCCATGATAAATCTTTCTAAGCAACATATAAAGATCCTTTAGCCTTACATATAATAGCATTGTGTCTGTGAGTCAGAGTCTATGATGATACTGATCATGTCCATACTTGTGCAGACAAGAATGCTGGGTAACAAATTGCTTTCCGTCAGAGGAAACCAAGTCAGCACTTTCTTCCTCAAAGTTCAATCTATATGGGAAAGCCGAAACAAAGGCTTCTTTAACAGCTAAAACAGAATGTGACAACAAGAAGACAAAACATTGAATACATCTCAATGTGTCTGAAAATGTACTGTAGCATTAATCTATATAAAGGTGAGCCACAATGAGTGGCCAAAAAAAGGTACCTCTTTATGGCTTTCTACCAAGGTACCGGCCCTTTTGTTTGCACAAGCATTCACAGTGTAGTAATCTTTGAAATACTTTAAAACATTCTTCAAGAGCAGATTGCTGGAAAATCTCAATTGCTTAGAGAGAACCCCCCACCATTGCACAAATTGGGCAAAACTGCTGATGAAGAGTTAAAGGTGTGGAACAGACATGGGAACAGAGCCAGCCTTGGGAGAAACCTAGATGCTGATTGGGCAGTAGGACAGGCGTGAGGTGCATTGCATGCATATTTTAATAATCTGAATAATCTAATAATCTGAATAATCTGTATGCTACCATTCAAAAGTCTGAGGACAGTAAGACTTTTTTTCTGAGATTAAGAAAGAAATTGAAGGATGCATTAAATTGGCCAAAATTAACAGTTAAGACATTTATATAGTCTATTTTTCAAAGAATCCTGAAAAAAATCAACAAGAAAAAAAACAAAAAAAACAGCATAATTGTTTTCAACATTGATAATAATAATATATGTTTCTTGAGCACCATATCAACAGAATGATTTCTGAAAGATCATGTGACACTAAATTGTATATATTTAATTGTATTTAATTTCAAATTGTGATAATTTCACAATATTATTCTTTTCGTAGTATCTGTGTGCCAAAAAATGTAGTCTTGGTGAACTTAAGCCATGGTGACTTCTTTTAAGATTACAAAATCTTACCTTTTTAATGATAGTGTATTTGTATATAAATTATATATATATATATATATACACACACACACACACACACACACACACACACACACACACACACACACACACACACGTATACTACCGTTCAAAAGTTTGGGGTCAGTGAGAATTTTATTTTTATTTTTTGGAGGAAAGAAATCAATACTTAATTTGATCGAAAGTGACAGTAAAGACATTTATAATGTTACAAAAGATTCTATTTCAAACAAATGCTGTTCTTTTGAACTTCCTATTCATCAAAGAATCCAAAAAAAAAAAAAAAAAAAAACTGTACAACTGACAGAACTGTTTCAACATTGATAATAATAATAAATGTTTCTTGAGCATCAAATCCTCATATTATACTGATTTGTGAAGGATCATTTGACACTGAAGACACTGACACTGGTGATGCTGAAAATTCAGCTTTGATCACAGGAATAAATTACACTTTACTATATATTCACACAGAAAACAGCTGATTTACACTGGAATAATATTTAATACTATAACTGATTTTTGTTGTATTTTTAATCAAATAAGCGCAGCCATGGTTAGCAGAAGAGAATTCTTTTAAAAGTATTTAAAATCGTACCGACCCCAAACTTTTGAACGGTAGTGTATATATATAATTTGACATCCTATACTGTAGTGTCTATGGGGAAAAAAATGTGTGTAGACATTCACTGAAGCTGCAAAAAATTCTATCCAAATTTAACTGAAGCTGTCTCCAATAAATTTGCCACTCATTACTGGAATAAAAAGATCAAACATTGTTATAGTGTAAGATATTTTGCAAACCCTGGACAATGACCTTCCCATGAGCTGGTATATTGATTACTGCACACAATATCACAGCTCACCCAGAGGATGTGATGTCTCATTGCATATTTTAAGCAATGCCAGGCCAGTTCAAATGAGCTGGGCATGAACTCCAGGGGATTACTGACCAATTATCTCCCACTAAAGCTCTATTGTAGCAGTGGTAATCATGGGCTTCACACACTCAGGGGTCAGGAGCAGTGCAGTACTTAAACAGCAAACCTAGCATGTGCCGTGCCAGAAACTGCAACAGTAATGCTGGTTTTAAGGCTGAAATACTCCACACACATTATGAAGTACACAAAGGCTAAAATTTACCTAGTGGCACCAAATGGTATTGCAAAGATAATGACTTCCTAAAATTCCTTCCGATACTCTTCCATTGGTCAACAAATAGAAAGACCCGTCTCAAACCCGCACAGATTTTTGGGAAGTCAGTCTACGAATTGCTTTCTTATATTGTTCCTGTACAGTAAACTAGAATATGAAAAAGTATTTTAACATTGAAAAAATGTTAGAAGACTTCAAGGAATGATGAGCAACTCTCAAACAACTTGTGAAATAGCAGTTATGAACACATTGTGCGGGTCTAAAATTTATGGCACACACCATACGTCTCTATTACCATTACATCGACATACATTGATATCAATTGAAAAAAAAAAAGGATTTGTCTTGACAACACTGAAATGAAAAAAACAATGCAGGAAAACTTTTGCAGGTAATGTAATTTTTTTTCCTACTGATGAAATATGTTCAACTGCTTTGCTAAAAGACATTTACCAAGAGCAGGATTAAACAAACAATAAATTGATTTCTAAAGCCACTTTTGTAATGGCTATCTAATGATTTAAAACTTAAAGTCTGCATGAAATGGATGTCCCGATAGTCTGTTCTGCCCTACTATGGCGTAAATGGCTTCTCGAACAAGAAAAATTGTAGGTAGGTAGGGATTGATTTTGTCCATCGGGAATTGATTGGTTGGTTGTGGTTTACTAATGCTGTGATGTCATGTGAGTGACAGGATGTCCTGCCCTCGCACCAGAGAAGGTCATCATTCAGAGAAGAGATGTCGTTCCATTGATTATTTGAGCTATAAATGAATAAAAATGCAAATTTTGATGTAATCTAGGCTGTCAGAGTACCTGTTTGTACTGTGATAATTAAGCTATTCTAAATTTAAGGTATGTGACCGCAGGGTGAAAAACTTCATGAAATTCCCTGTCTCATAGGACAGCAGTGGCCGTGTGTGTGTACAGTGTGTCTTTGTGCCGACCTCAGGGTATTTCTCTTATGCCCCAGCTTAGCCGTGGATTTGCCCCCTACAATGCACTATGGCGACAGTCTCTGACCCTGACACCAACGACTGCTGACACACTACACGCACACAGACTCACTGCCCTCAAAATAACCTTTTGGTCCAAGATAAACTTCATAAAATTAATTACTTCCAGAAAGGGTGTAGTAACTTATGTACTGTGGAATGTGTGCTGATGGCAGTTCCACCAGTAAAAGAAAATACACAACTCACCTCTTTGAGGTCTTGCACCAGAGCGTTGAGACGTTCGGTCTCCCCTTGGGCGTTGGAGGCCGCGGAGCTGCTCAGTTTGAGCTGGGTTTGAAGGTCCACCAGACGTCCCATGTAATAGGCCTCTTTAGAGGCAGACTCCTGCAGCAACGTCTCTTCGTTTGTCTCACCATCCTCTGCTACTTTACGCTGGGTGGTGTATGCCTGACCGAACGCCTAGAGGAAAATCAACGACAGAGACTGAGGAATAGGGAGGAAAAAAATGGTACATCAGTGTTCAATTTAAAGAAATTTCTACAGAAATGATGGGTATGTTCACAACAGCATACTACCAGGAAAGGATGCATTAACCCTCTGGGGACCAAGAACGTGCCCGCGCGTTTTGCTGTTTTTTTTTCACATAGCAGCAACATAGACTTAAAATACTCCGTCATTTATGGTCATATAAATAAAATCAATACATGATTATAAACTATAGAGGGTCTTCTTTTTTTGTGTACACTCACATTAACATCAAAACCTTGTGTTTTTTTTTTTAAATAAATAAAATAAACAGGGTGCGCTTTCAGCTCACTCTGTCTCCGCAAAAATCTTTCTGAAACATGTCTGGAAAATGAACGGAAACTCCGCTAATACTTATCACACAAACATGAAACATACGTCTAAAGAACGCTTTAAATTTCTACTTTTAAATAAAACAATTCACATTTAAAACAAATATTCTCCTGCAATGTAATCTGTCTGAAACTAAAGAGAAGTACAGTTTCTCCTGTCTCAGCTCATTATCGTTAATTTGTTCACACCCACTCGCAGAGCGCGCTATTCATAAGATAATGTGTTGAGGCCATTTGCAAAATAGATAAACGCCCCCAGGCAAATGCTGTAAACACACAATATTTTTTAGTCAGATTAAGATTCGTCTTGCGCGGCTATGAGGAATAATCCTGGGACATTTACCACAGAACAAGTGCTGGTTTCACTTCGAGGAGGAGCAACAGATTCAGCTGAGAAGTGTAAGTGTTTTGTGCTTTGTTCTAATGGCGATATAGAATAACGTTAGTGTCTGTAAACGGAAAAATAGCATAGCCTACTGTTTTGTGAATCATGTTTCTCTGTGTGTGTGTGTGTGTGTGTGTGTGAATGAATGAACGCACAGATACGCACTTACAGACGAAATAAAATAACATTTCTTTGACTAGTTTTGGATAAAGTTTTTCAAATCAAATAAGCATCAAATAAGCTTAAAATAAGCTTCACAATAAAGACATCAAATAAGCTTATGTTTTGTCAATAAACTAATCAACTAAGATGTTTGTTCCAATGCAAGCTATATCAAAATAATGAATCCTCAACTTTGAAATATGTATGATCAAACTAAGACATTTATGGAAAAAGACTATTTTCTTTTCAAGATGTTTCCAACTCTAACTTTGAACTGAAATAAAACCATGTCTATATGGTGAAGGGTGTGTGATAGAAGTGTCCAGAGTATGCACCCTATATTTTAAAGAAGAACATTTAATTATTTGCGATACATTATTCATTCACAAAGAATTCAGGGACATTATTCATTTCCCTAAAGGTTAGAGTTTTCCTCATTTTTTAAATTAAGGCATTAAGATTTTTTATTCCTCTTTTTAGTCAACTTTAGCATGGGTGTTTTCACTTATTCTAAGCAGTGTGTGTGTGTGTATATATATAATTAAAAAGCAATTTTAACCAGAAACCAGTCCTTTGTTGTGTATCTTTGGATTATGTTGTGTTGTAAATAAATCCAAACAATCTAAAAGCCATTCTTTTTTAAATCTCCTCATTCTTTGTGCAAGGCTCCTCCTAATGATAGGGCCTGATAGCACCTAATAGGGCCATTATGGGAGGGTCTTTGTCTTTCTCAGGTGTGAAATGCCATACATATTAAAGAGAGATCACGCCTCCCCGCATAAAGCTTTCTCACACTAAACACGTCATACACATTCTAAAAGACTTTATTGACTTATCTGAATGAGTAGTCAGGATGATTCTCACATAGTTTTGGAGCAAATATTCTAGACTATGTGATACAATTTTCAAAAGTCTTGTGAATAATCAATATGTGTTTTGTGGCTTTATTTCAGAAACTTTTATTTTTAAGTTTTTCAATAACCATGCATAAATAATATTCTCTCAAAAATACAAACATGTAAATACATGTTGCTCAAAGATTATGGTAGCCCCGTTTGTGCTATATAGAGTGAATTTACACCTTTGCCATTAACATGTTTATAAATAACTGAAAAAAGCACAAATGTCAGTGCATGTCAAAACATCCCAAGGGCCTCAAAAAACCCTTGGTCCCCAGAGGGTTAAATTGATCAAAAGTAACAGTAAAGACATTTTAAATCAATGCAACAAAAGATTTCTATTTAAAATAAATGCTGTTCTTTTGAACTTTCTATTCATTAAAGAATCCTGAAAAAACATATCCACAAAAATATTAGGCAGCAAGCAACTGTTTTCAACATTGATAAATGATGTTAAAATGATTTCTGAAGGATCATGTGACACTGAAGACTAGAGTAATGATGCTGAAGATTAAGCTTTACCGTCACAGGAATAAATTACATTTTAATATATTTTAAAATAGAAAAGTTATTTTAAATTGTGATAATATTTCACAATACAAAAAAAGTCTACTATATTTGCCAGAAAGTGTACAATACAATCAGAGCCACATGCAATGTTCTCAACTCAACCCCAACTTAACTATTCAATATCATTATTGTAAAAATTCCCAGAAAAAGTATCATTAAATTATTCAGATTCATTTTCGAAGTTATAGACTCACATAATGAATTTGTGTAAACAATGTAGCAAATTATTTTTTAAAACATATTTCTGTATGCTGCACATATTTTTAAAATAGTACACAGTATGCAGTTAGCTTTATACTATTATTTCATTCTGAATCTGTTTCAGAAAAACAGGAAAACTTGGGAACTCTCAACTAGAAGTTTAGGCATATTGAGTCTTTGCATGGCATAAGAACATACCGATTTATAACAAATGAGCAATCAATCACATTGATGGATATGTGCCATTAGCAATTGTCAAGAACAATTAAGTGACTCTCTTGAGTAAATTAACCAAAAAAACACAATAATGTGTCATTACAAAATGACAGACTAGATCTTGCTCAGATTTGACTGAGATGTCAGCACTCAAAAAACAACAACAGCAAGTATGTATCACCATTATGGTTAGATAGTACAATATGTGATGTGTTTATTAAATGTAAGTTTTATGCCAATTAAATAAAAAATTGGCTTCTGGTGAAGAGAGCCCACATTTCAACATCACCTCTTCGCTCACATCACCTGCCCAGGCAAAGTGCTGCACTTCAAGGTAACTGAGATAATATTTCAGCTGCTCGCTCTGATCAATAGAAACAGTGTTCCGATTCCCCTGACACAGGTTTTCACCCCATGCAGATCCGGCGTTTCATGACTTAAGCATCCTGTCTTGATTGGAAGATGACAGTAGACGGTAAACAGGAAGGAGGAATGAGCCAGGTATAAAAGTCTGTTTTGAAGAGTTATCACAAGGCTCTCACACCTCAATCAGTATATGAGGGTTAATAAAAATAATAAGGATTATTAAATAATTAAATCCTTATTTTATGATTTCATTACATTACATGTAAATTAGCACATGTACAGTAGATTATGGTGCATTTTAAGCAATACATCTGTAAAGCACATCACATGTCATAATCTGCTGGTGCAGGAAATAAACTCTGTGATGTTCCCGATATACCAGGACCATTTTATGAGCAAAGCATGACTGGGATGAGACCAGCAGAGACCTTCAAAAGAGAAAATCAATTGAATATGCACTAAAAATCAATTGGAGTCCTAGTAGATGGCACCTTGCAACAAATCTGACTGAAGAGTGGAGGTAGTTAAAAAGTTGCTGACGTGGATTTAGAAATTGTCAAAGAATTAAAGCACTAGCATTAGCATTCTAGCATTCCAGTCATTACTAACTTACAACAATAGGTTTACATGCATCCAAGGTCAAAAAATGTGTCTGAAACGGTTCATTAAACTCCACCTTTCTGAGAGCCTACTCTGCTCTGATTGGTCAGATCTGTTGCTCTGTTTTGATTGGTCTACCGCTTACAGCACAATGATATGAACAGTAAATGCTGTTGTTTTTACTGTACCAATTTGAGCCTGAGTTCTGATGCTTGCTTTCGCAGTGCAGAAAACAGCGTCTTCTCGAACTGTTGACAACATGAAGCAAAGTCTTCCAGGCCTCAGCTACAACTACAGTGTTTGAGGGCTGGTCAAAGTAGATGTTCGTAGGCAGAAAATGAAGACTATAGCATATTTGTTACTTCCTGCATGAATCTACGCAGGTTTATAAGGCTGGAATAACTGTCGACTCGTTTCAGGCAGTTCAGAATCATTTGTGCAATTCGGTAAAAATTTTTTCCGAATTATACCGAAGTACAAAGGTAATAATATCTGAAAAAGCTTAAGAAATACAATATTTCAAAAAGTTGTTTGGGTAAATCCAAAAAAATGGAATTATATGTAAATATATTTATACATATATTTATAAATAAAACAAAATGTTTTATAAAAAGATTTTTAGTTGTCATAAAAATGTCCCATTGCAAAAAAAAAAAAGTAATCATAATGGTTCTAACAATTAATGAATAAATAAATAAATAAATGCACAATCAGTCATTATTTATCACATAAACAGTTTAGCCTTATGAGCAAATATTATCTGCATATTAGAGTGTAAACATTTTTTAGAATTCTTTTTTTAGTGGCTTTATAGTGAATCAGAGTATTGTCTATTGTGACCACAGACTATTTATCATACTCGCCCATTTCATGAACATGAAAAATGAAGACATTCCTACTTTGCACTTTCCACAGGTTCTATTCAATACTATGGCTTCAGTTGATAAAAACTCACTGCCACAAGATTATCAGTTAATAATGAATTACATTTTGGTCTATTTCTTACTGTATCCTCCTGAGACCCAGAAAAAAAAAAGTTTTTTGAATTTAGTTTTTTTCATGTCATCACACTGTTTAGAGCACAATAAACAAATGGTAAAAAAACATTTATATAAAATAATATTTTATTCATACGTTATGCTATGTCCTCTGTAGTGGACGCCAGGACTAAGTTGTTTAAAAAATAAAATGACATGAAATTATATGTATAGGCAAAAACAATGGGATTTTTTTTTTTTTCAATCACCAATACATTTTGGGGTTTCAGGATTTTTTCAACCAAAATTTGTATAAAGATTATTCTCAACTATGTTATGAAAGAAATAATGGAATGAATTGATACACCATTTTACTTTTTGCAATATGTGGGTAAAATGGCCATAAATTTATATTCCCATTCAATGCAATGTATCTATACACTGTATCTAATTTGCACATTAATGTGTTCTTGGAGCAACATTTAATGAAAAAATAAATGTAATAATTGGAGTAATAATTGGCAACATTTTAATAATAATATCTAATATTTCATAGGAATATTGATGTATAATTTATTTCCATTTTCACTTGTTGTGTCTCCCAGAATGCCTGATAAACATGATTTTAGTCCTGATGTCCTCTACAGTGGACACGTTTGAAATCAATGCCCTGTTCTGTAACAGAAAATAATTTTTTTATTTGAAACCCCTTAACATTTTCCTGAGATGTTGTTTTATGAAATACAATTTAAAAAAGTAGTCCAATTTAAATTATAATTACAATATATAATCATTTTCCATAAGAATGCTACATTTGATCACTAAATTAATGTCAGACATTTTTAAAGACCAAGGAGAAGTTGTTTTCATGGTGAAACCTCCAAACATTTGGTATCTCTGAAAAGTCCTGAATGTGCTCTTTACAGGACACCCAGGTTGTGTCATGTGACATGTATGATGTCAGAGAAATTCACTAAAATATAATGTCCACTACAGTGGACAAAAGTCTATTCTTGGGTCCCAGGAGGGTATGGCTTCAGAATTTCTTCCAAATTCTATGAATCATTTTTTGGGTGTACTATCCCTTTAATACTCACAGCTTTTCTTTTACATTTTTTTCTTTCCTTTTGATTGCTGAACTCTGGAGAGAATTAAGGCACAACAGCAAATGGATACACCACTTTCATTAATTCAGTGACAGAAGTGTGAATAAGCTCTCATTGTGATTTAAAATGAGGGCCTGTCAATGTCCCAGAATCCCTGCTGAAGGCCCTCTGCCTCCCAGCTGCGCTCTGAGAGAGAACAAGAGAGAGAGAGACGTATCGAACTCACGTATAGGACGTTGCTATGACCACAGAGACTGGTCCTTTGCTGTATAATGTAGGAGGCAGATGGTTTGTGGAGAAGTGTGTCCGCAAAGCTGACTTTCTCCATCTGGTTTCTTTTATTTAGAGCGGGGTGGTCAAAATATGATCCCCACTCAAAAACTAGTCTCTAAACTAGTCTCTGAATTTAAAGTTTATGCAAATAACACAAATACATTACAGAAGCACACAAAATTGGGTCATTAACGTAATTAACGTCACAAAGATAGATGATCTTGAGTCTGGAGTTTATCAGTCTGAGCATTAGGGCTGCACGATTTTGAAAAAAAAAGCAATATGCTAAAAGTTATGATATAACTCGTTAAATAATGCGATATATTCTATATGTGACACGGTACTGCTTTAAGAGTGTAAAATAAATGTAAATTATATTAAAAACATTGAAATTATATAACCAACATTCATGTTTCACATTATATTTTAAGAGAAAAAGCATCTTGTACACATTAGTACTTAGCTTATTGCGCCTAATGACATTAAGCTTGTCCCACGTATGTAACAGTCACGTGTCCAGTCTATTCTCTTCTGTCTGTGTCGATCTAAGCCTTTGACTTTTCCTAATCTTTTGAAGTAATAAAATCATTCAGTTATCACAAGCTGTTGCGATTTGCATATCACGATATGATTTTTTGATAATTCCGATATATCGTGCAGCCCTACTGAGCATCTACAATGGAACAAGCACCTGTTAACCCGGTAGATGGAAATTATTTGATTACCACAATATTAAAAACTCACGGTACATACTGTCCAGCAACGAGAGTTTTTTTTAAGCGCGATTATAAATGATAAAAATGAACAATTTAGGAAATTTGCTAGAAAAAACTGTTGAAAATGAGAGGAGGCTTCTTTTTTGCTGATATATGACTCAGACATGTTTTAGACAGATTTTATGACAATCATCAATGAATATTATTTATTGTTGTTGATTTATTTTTGATTTAGCTGCCACTAAACATCCCATTAAAAAAAGTCAATGATCACTTGATGTATCAATCAGATGGCCTGTTACCGTCTAAATATATATTTAAGTTTTCATTTACATGCAAGCTTTACTGTAACTGTGCCAGGAAACAGTACGCTTTAGATTGGTTACAACAACAGGAAGCATCTGAAAGTGCAAGTGTCAAAAGCAACAGCCGTGATAACATTAAACACCATGCTGGGTAAATTAACGTGAATTCATTCACGCGAACGTACGGATGCATGAGAAACATAAAGAAAAGACAAAAGAGTGGGAGAAAGAGAGAGCTCAGAGCAGTCATCAGTCAATGCTGTCAGTGATTTGTTCCAGACAGTCATGGTCGCAGCATCTGCATGTCAGTGACGGCAGGGCAGGAGTCTGTTCTGTAACGCTGCCAGCACAATCCAGAAAATCCTTGTTATTTCTATTTCCATTGCAGGGCATTGCGTTTTGGATATTTCCGTATCGATACGATATGTATATATACATAGTACTATATCAGTCCGCCGGCCAACCTTGCATCATGTCTCATTCATTCAAAGGTATTGGCAATTGGTATGCATCTTGTGTGCCTGAGTCTAAATAAAATATGCTATATGGTATCAGTTGAATTTGCAAGACCTTGAAAGATTATTTGATCTGTAATTGAAAGTAAAATGTATTAATCCAAGTATGGCAACAGTATTTAACTGCATGCGACAAAAAAACCTTCAAGCAAAAAAGAAAGAGAGAGAATAATTGGCAAACCAAATTAATTTCTGTACACTGCAATATAAGCTCATGACTCCTCTCAAAAATACACCAAGGATTATGTGTAAGCTAAAATTAATCTAAACATAAATCACACACTGATTTCAATTCTGACATCAGCATATATATGGCCAAAACAATGTCTTAAGCAAAGTTTTAAGCAAAAGCGAGCTCATCACATTTATTTTCGTTGCTCCATATAGTAGCCCTATTGTATATACAATGTGGGTGAGTTGTACAATATGTGGGCGTACACTGACTTTTGCTGCTCACAAAAGTTTCAGTTTTCTGTCTGTATAAGTGCATTTTCCCCAAGCACTTCATACTTGGGGATCTGGGATCTAGGCCTAGAATTGTAATGCTATTCTTAAGAGTGTATACAGTACTGTATGTATATATACAAAAAAATAGCAAAATATATTGTAAAGAATAGCATTATTTTCCCGATACTGCAACAAATATATATTGGAACCGGACGTTTTGGATATTTCCGTATCGATACATATCGATACGATATGTATACTGTCTGTTCATCAAAGAACAAAAGAAAAAGAGGAAATCACTCACTGCTATTGACTGAATAACTTTTGTAACTTTAATTGTAAGAATATTTTATATTTGATTACTTTATTCAATTTCTTACCTAATATAGTATGTCTTACCTAAATACTATTGTTAGACCTACCTGACAAACTTAAAGCACTGTTTATTTTTATTTACAGGCCTGGATTTTATGTTGTGTTTTGTGTGGCCAGCAGTCGTCCGTGAGGGGCTGCTGGCTTATACTTAAATTTTTGTATTTATTTATTAAACTTGTTGACTGTTCGCCGGTTCCCGCCTCCTCCTTCCCAGAACAACTGAACCTCGTTACATCTACATATCTATATGTGTCACGTGCTGGTGAGGTTAAGTGACATGCACGAACAAGGAATCCAGTCTTTAATGATAAACACATTAGGAATTAAACAACACTACATAACGATAATAACCAACAGAGGACAAAACTGAGGGAGTATTAGGCCTATATGCAGGGATTAGGGAGGAGCTAATAGGGGCATAATCAGAAACCGAGACATCTGAAACTGAACAGAGCAAGGAAACAGGACCTAAGGGAAACAGAACAGCATATTAAAATAAGAGTCCATAGAACTAAACATAGCTAGTCGTGACAATATGGGTAGTATGACAGTTTTCCCTATGGTACCGAAAATGGTATAGAATATCGATAATTGTCAAGGTATCTTATCGAAATTCCAGTTGTGTGACAAGACTAATACATACATATATTCATTCACACACACATACACTTCCTAAATGAAATTTTCATGTGTAACTGCTCTTAAATTAGATTATTCTCGGACAGCTTATACATTTTTCAAAACCTAAACTTAACCTCAATCATAGCCAGAGGTATTGAGAAAACAAATGATCTACTGTAGCAAATAGTCTTACCCTCATCTGTATCTTTTAAGACTAACATATTTGTCTGAATTACCTCAAGGCAAAGTCCTCAGAGGAAAAGACACAAGAGGGCTAGACTGGTCATGCTGCCGGTTCAGAGATTCATCATCATGACTCAGACAGAGAGAGTGGATGTTTCACAGGCTTCCTGTCAGTGTGAAGGAATATAGATAGAAGCAGATACATTAGCAAGCCAGCATTATGGAGTCTTACAGCACAATATATTTACAATGGAGTCACATAGAAAACAGGATTCTCAAACAGTAAAAGCTTTGCAGTAAAAAATAAAGCAAAATAACTGCCATACCTATTGCACTGATATGTACTGCTCGACAAATCCAACATTACTATGACAAAAGAATAAATACTTTAACTGGCTTCAGTACTGGCCAAAATACTGATGAGAACTAACAGTAGCTATACAGTCAACAACCAATGTGATGGCTACACCTGGAGCTTGTTGAGTTTTGGTGGGGTTCTAATCCTATACGCAAGGTAATTTCCTGTTGTTGTATTTTTTAGCAGGTACCACCATCAGGGTATGTTTTCAGGTTTCTGGGAACCAGGGCTGTTTTCACAGTCTCAGGAGGCTTATAAATCCAGGGTGGAGTTTGACTAGAATGCTTTCCTCAGCAGTGAGAGAAAGCGAATAATACTATCTTCTTTCTAGAACTAAACCTTGCTGAAAAGCTTACACCTGCAAACGTCCATGCCGGTAAGTTCTGGTTTGTTGCTGGTCTAGCAGGTGGACCAGCATAGCCAACATCAGAATTGAGGCTGGTTGACCAGTTTGGACTTTCTAAAGACTAAGCTAGTTAAGTCTAAAGCAGACACACAAAACACCAGCATCCTATGATGGAGACCAGCATTCAAAACATATTTTTGGTCTTTCCAAAGCATTAGCATGATCAATTATTAATGGAAAATTCTCAGTTGAAACATAATATATACACTACTGTTAAAAAGTTTGTGGTTGGGAGATTTTGAAAGACCAAGGCTGCATTTATTTGATCAAAAATACAGTAAAACAGTAATATTTTAAAATATTATTATGATGTAAGAAAAATTTAATGTTAAAAATGTAAGTCTGTTAAAATTACAAATCACTTACTTCTAGCTTCTGACCAAGGTTGCATTTCAATTCTAGTTTTACTTGATCTCAGTGCTGCGTTCAACACTATCATGACACACTCTTAAGATAGATTACAAAATTACACTGGTATTCAGGAACAGACATTAATATGATTTAAATAGTACCTATCTGACCATTACCATTTTTTGTTGTTGTTTAAACATGAATTTTCCAAGTTAACATCAGTTAATAATGGTGTGCCGCAAGGGTTTGTTTTAGGCCCTCTGCTATTTTCAATATACATGCTGCCCCTTGGAAATATTTAGAAAACATGGAATTAGTTTCCACTGTTATGCTGATGTTACTCAGTAATATTTTATTCATTATAATATATTTCATTACGACCATATGAAATCTCTAAACAATCCAAGCTGACAGAGTGTGTTAAAGATATAAATATTAGATGAGCAATCATTTTTTATCTATTAAATTTGGATAAGACTGATGTATTATTTATTGGACCAAAAACACATGTACACATAATCTCTTAAAGGGGTCATATAATGGTACATGCACTTTTACAAGTTGATTGTACTGAAATGTGTGTTGGCAGTGCCTGTACACAACCATCATATAATGATAAAAATCCATCCAGTGGTTTTGTTTTAATCTCTTTATATGTTTTCCCCTGCCTCAAATCGAGCCGTTCGAGCCTGTGACGTCACAAGCTCGCACGCCCCTCCCACGATTGTTGATTGACAGGACTCGAGCGTTTCAACACAGACCCGCCCTCGCTCATGAGGGAGCTGTCAATCATAGTCTGCGCGGCGCGGACCGGCGCGGCCATTGTTGATATGCTGGAGCACTGTCTATGAGCAGAATGGCGTCTAAGCGATTGTGGTGTTCTGTTCTTGGGTGTAATAACGAACACAGCAGTCATTTTAATGTTCCTAAATCCGAACCGCTGAAGACGCAGTGGCTGAGTTTGTTTTCGAAGGGAAAATTCCCCACGAGCAACGTCAATGCTCTCATGTTTGCGCGAATCATTTCTCACCAGACTGCTTTATAAACGAGGGTCAGTATAAAGCTGGATTTGCTAAGACATGAAAAAAGGATCGGTACCAGATATTCGTGTTCCTGCTGAATCTCCAGAAGAACGGAAGTGAGTGTAACGTTTTATTAAAATTTATATTAATATATTATTCACTGCAACACATGTTCAGCTGACAATGGAATGCAGGGCGAGAATAATAGAAGACTGTATTACTCCAAATCACCCTTTGGGGTAGAAGTCGCCTGGGATTTAGGAGCCCAGAGCAGGAAAGAGGCTTTTCTTCTTTATTATACCTTGTTGAAAGAGATAGGCAGAATTTGATTATGTTCGAGATTGAAATTCGCAGCATGCAAAGTAACAAAACAGACTATGAAAACAGCCTCATCTTTAGCTGAACAGAGCCTCTTAAACCTCTTATTCTGGGTAAGCAGCATGAATGCATATCAGCCAATAGGGTTGTCAGTTAATGTGTAAATTATCTGCAAATTGTATGGCAGTTCACTTCAATGAAACTGTAAATGCATAGCTCATCATACTACAGCATTAAATAACGAACAATAAATCTGCTGCACCTCCCAAGGTAATGAAAACAAGCCCATTCATCACATTTAAAACAGTATGAGCCAGTATGATATGGTATCTCTCTTTCTGTCTCTCCCTTTCTTGTCTCTTTTTCGGAGTGCACAGACTAGTCCAGGTCTGGAGTCTTTTAGGGTAGTAAATTGCCCTGTATAGAGAGGTTGTATTCCAGTCCTCTGCCTCAAGCATCTTATAACATCATCACTTAGTAGCCATCCTTAGAGAGCGAGTGTCCTATATACATGTTGGGAAATGAACTGAGACAGGGCAGGGTCCCATTTAATTAGCACACAGGTCAGGGCCATGGGCCACAACCACCTGAACATACAAACACTGAAGGACAGGAAAATGTGCAACTGGGTATCATCCAAACAGGGTGTTAATGGATGGCCGAGTCTGCTTTTAACGTGCTGCTGGCATGGAAATAATATTGGTGGGGGGGAAATGAGATTTAGTGTTGGATTATATTGATATAATCATACATGTCTGATGTCTAACACTGTGTCTACACTGGAAGAGTCTAAGGTGCATGTTGCCGTAGAATGTTTATCTACCACAGATCAGCTGTGAATCAAGACATCAAAATGAAAAATCACATTTTTAATATGAAAATAAAATGTTCAATATAGACTGCTGAACAATCCCATTTTGTTTTTTTTACAGAAATAAACGGATATAAAAAAGGATGGGTTAAAATGTTGGCATTTTAGAAAAGCAAATTCATATAAGATACAGTAGATAGACAGATATAGATGTATTTGGGTTTCTCTCGATGATGAAGTAATAATGAGAGAAAAAAAAACTCTACAAAGTGAAAGGAGTATAGGAAGTGTGTTGACCGTGATACACTTTATGAGACGGCAAATGGATTTGCCACACTTAGTGAGAAAACAAATGAGGGATATATAGTCTATAGTCTACAACTGCCTGAAACAGTCATAACAGAGACTTTATTCATTTAATTGTCAAAGCCAACAGTTTATTTTACTGCAGGCACTGAAGTTGCTGTCTAGAAGGCTAAAGTAAAGCAACAATCAATACACACACCCCTGGGTAAAGTAGGCCGGCTCTTTCCCAAAGTCTCGTTGCAGCAGAAATAAACACAGCGAAAAACTGTGCAGGATTCTTCACTGAGAGATGAAGAGAGGCACAGATTGCTCGTTGCTTGATTAAAAGGTCCAGACCCAAAGCCACACCAATTCAAGTTACAACTGTTAGATATTTACAAATCCACTAGAACGCTCATCTCTGAAAATCATAAGAGACAACTACTAGATTGGCATTATTCAGATACAGCCTTTCTAGTGTTTTTATTGGCAGGTTTCAAATTATTCTTTGGCTACTTCACTAAGTGGTTGCATCAATTAGCGTGTACTCAAGCAGGGACTTATGACATTGATAGGTCATTGGCTTTCTGGATGGTTGCAAAGTGGGTTTATTACTTGCCCAAATCAAAAGACGCTATTCCTATTTTATCGTTCATCATGTAAAAATGATGGTAAATTATGGAAAATGACAGTAGCACCTCAATGCAGTACGAGATCCACGGGGAGGAGTCGGAACAAGATCCAAGGGGTGGAGATGGGTAGGTTTAGGTATATGTAAGGTGGGAGGAGTTGGATCTGGATCCGACTCCTCCCCGTGGATTTCATGTTCTGCAGTGAGGACCATCTCGAAAATTAGGGTAAAAAACCCACTCAACCAGATCCATCATTTGAGGTATCATCCATCTCTGAGTAATGCACCACCAAAGTTTACATTTACGCATTTGGCAGATGCTTTTATCTATACCTAACCTTCAGGATGAGCAAAAAAAAAGTGATGCTTCCCATAGCAAGCAGCAGTGATGTATAATTAATTAAGTTTAGTAGTAGCACTGCACTGTAGTAGCACTGAAAATGCTGTTTATTGGTATTAATTTGGAGAATGGTGCTGGCTCACAATGCAACAATCATTTGCATCAGAGGCTCAAATCAATATCTCTCACCTCTAGGGGGTTCTTGAGAGATGAGTTCCTTTGTGCCAAGAGGTTAGGCTATGGGGGCTGGGCAGAAAAACTAGGCCCTGTCCTGTCCACCAGTCTTTATCGTTTAGCTCCTTGAACCTCTGCTGATTTTGTGAGGGGGTGGTGAGGCTTTTTTACCGCATCCTTCTGTCTGTCTCTTACTACTTCTCTTTTATTTGTATTCTTCTAGGACAGGCAGATTTATGACTCCATATGGATGACCTAGAAATCTATGACTTTGTGCAGGGCTTTATGCTCACAGCTTCATACTCAATGTTAACTAAAGTTGTGGAAGCTGGTTTTGACATATTGTAAGTGTATTTGCTGTCACACACCAGCCTGCATCTATGATGTTTATTTTCACTAGATGGTGCTCGTGTACTTAAACTATTTTTTTTCAGTAACTTCTAATTTTATAATTTTATATTTTTATTGTTTCATAACGCTTATTGTGATTTCTGCACTCAACTGTTGTTTATTTGAACAAGATGTATTCTTTCTAAGGTTATATTTTATCTTATTCTTTTTCCTGGTTTATCATCCACATGAAGAGATAGAACAATGTTATAAAATTTTAGTTTTAATAGGTTTTAGGTTTAAGTCATCCGATCAAGAAATCCCAAGAAATCAACCCCCCTCTTAGCTCACAAGCAGGCAAAAGTGGAATCTGGAAGTATTTTCTGTTTATTTAAGAGTTTAAAGATATGTGTTTTCCATGTAACTGAATGTGTGACTGATGTTTGTTTTATATTCGTCCTTTTTATTAACCACGGTGTTGGTGTACGGTGTTGGTGTTCATGTCGATGAGTGCATTAAACATCTGTGAGAAAAGAACCTCAGCCTTCGCGGCATAGTGAATCCCTTCAGGATCATTATAGTCTAAAAGTACATGATATGGTTTAAAAGTATGGCATTGTGCTATGCCAAGGTCATGGGTTTGATTCCCAATGCATTAACTAATCAAATGTTTAGACTGAATTATATAAATTGCTCTGAATAAAAGTATAAATGCAAAATTATAGCCTAGAATATAAACTTATTGGAAATCTATTTTCTCCTGTCTTATCAATGTAGATCACATCAAGAGCATTTCAGTGGAAACAGAACTGTAGGGCACTGGACTGTTAATACACACAAACACCCTCCATTTGTAACCATAAAACACTCAACAGTCTGTTTCCTCTGTGTCTTGAGGGACCGAAAAACCTTTTGAGCTCTATTTGCTGTTTACCACAAGTAGCCTAGATTGAAAAACAAATGCATAACAATTAATAATTTTACTCCTTTACTTATTGTACGTCTGAATAATTGAAGATTACTGAACAGTGAACACAAAAGAAGAAATTGTGAAAAATGTTTTTCTCCATGTTTTTTTGGTCCACACAATGAAAAGTCAGTGGTGTCTAACATTGTTTTAGACTATTAGACATATAGACTATTGACTTTCACTGTATAGACAGAAAGAGTTGAAACATTCTTGAAAATATCTTCTCTGTTCCGCAAAAAAAACGAAATGGTTTGGAACGACATGATGGTAAGTAAGTGATTTTCAATTTTGGGTGAACTGTCCCTTTAAGCAGGCTTTGGGGTTTATACAGGTGTAGCATTTCCTATTTACCAACATTTAATAAACTAATGGCATTGGCCTGTTTTCAAATGCCCAAATTCTAATTATCTTGATCTTTATGCTGCATTTAACAAGATAATCAATAAATTGATGAGTCCTAAAATCAATTCTGACTTTGTGAATAGGAAAAATTACACACCAACTGTGTGCTAACTATGTGCACTTCCGTTACTGTAGAAAAAAAAAAAAACACCACAGCTATGCTTAACACACAAAAGTGGATAATTACAGCAATAATAACAATTACAAAGCTCTTACTAGGATATATGGGAACAATAAAAAAAAAAAAAAAAAAAAAAAATTCTTAAAAAAAAAGGTGTGTACAGTATATGGTGGAGGCGTCACCTGTCCTCTAAATTTCCTTTCTCTTGCACATTTAGAAAATCTGGTTTTCAAGTAAATTCTAGGAGGAAAACTCTCAAAGGATTTGAGCTGGGAGCCCAAAGGCAAATGGTGCAGTGTGGTCTTTTATATTCTGTTTAATATTCATCAAAATAAAGGAGGGACCGAGACAGATAAAGAGAAAAAAAGACCAAATACAGCAAGTCAATCCTCAAGATAAAATATCACCTCCAGCACTAGTGCCCTTCACAAGACTATCAGCCGCAGACAGACTCTATTATAAACAGCACAGATGCTTTGAACAGAGAGATATAGAGAGATCAAGAGCGATAGAGATACTATTTGAAAGGCAAGAACCCAAACAGATGTGCTTTATTGATCATATCATGAACCCTAAAAGATAAATTTGAATGGCAAGTTCTTTACTCAAAGCTTTCCTAAATAAACAAGAAAATGCATTTTTTATTTTTCTGAAATTAAATCTGAATAGATCAAATACATTTACCACATTGCAAAAAACTAACAGATCCTGCAAAGTTCTAGTAATTCCAAACGAATTGATACAATGAAGGTGATTTTTTTCAAACTGACCCCAATTTTTGTCTGGCTTGGAAAGACAAGCTCTATCATGATTTGCATGATAGAATTAATTAAAGAGAAGCCCACGGGGCAGACTACAGTAGCCAGATCTAGGGGGAGCTGCCATGAAAAAATGCAATTACTGACATCATTTCATGACAGTTATTCACTGCAAATGACTCACTGCTGTCAGTAAATAACCATACATGTCTGAGAGATAAGCATTCATATTGTCAAGCTTAACAAAGACCCATTAGTCATAGTCATTGCTTTACTTCAGAGGAATTTAGGGGTCATTAGGGTAACAAAATAACATGGGAATGCCTAGGTGCATTAGAATGCCGATATCCGATATGCCGATTTTTTCCAACTCATTTTGGCAAATAGCCAATGCCATATATTTTCCTTTTGTTTGGAAACATCACCAAGTCTCTCCTGTGCAGAGTTCATAAACAAATAATTTTTAATTTCGGTTAGTTTTGAGCAAATACGTAGGCTACTTGTTAGAACTAAAACATTATTAAAGTTATTTTTATAATGAGAGTAGGCTACATTGAAAGCTTTGAAACTAACAATAATAAAATCAATATTTTTTTGTTATTACATGTCATATTATCGGCAAAGCATATCGGCATAATTTTTCATTTCAGGCTGATGTTCTACATTTTAAGCCTTTATCGGCTAATTCCGATGATGTGCCGATAAATATCGTTCCCTAGACGGCTCCAAATAACATCAACTAATATTTCTATGTGAATTCTATTTCTATTTCAGAAGACAAATTTGTATTTGAGCTAGTTTTTTTTATAAAGCACTGAAAACACTAATGAAGACAACCTAAACAAAGGTCAAAAGGTCAGGCTTAACTGCTTCAATGGTGGTCATGATTGCTGTACAAGTTCCTATAAGCAACATACTATTATTTAAAAGTTTGAGGTCAATAAGAATTTTTTTAAAAAGAGATGAATACTTTAATTCTGCAAGAATGCATTAAATTGATCAAAATGATCAGTAAAGACTTGTTATAGAGTGTTAAACCGTGTTTATATTAAGATTTAAATTTCAAATAAATGCTGTTTTTGAACGCCTTATTCTATACAAAAATATTAAGCATCACAACCGTTTCCAACATTGACATTAATTTTTTTTTTTCTTGAGCACCAAATCAGCTTTGCCACCACAAAGATAAATTACATTTTAAAATATATTCAATAATGTTTATGCAATAATTGTAATAATATTTAAAAATATTATTGTGTTATTACTGTATTTTTGATCAAATAAATACAGCCTTGGTTAGTAAAATAGACTTCTTTCAAAAACATTAAACAATCTTCCTGACCCCAAACTTTTGAACGGTAGTGTAGTTAATACAACAAATCACATAGTATCAATATGACATATTATGAGCTACTTTCAGATTTAACAATTGAACATGTTGTATCCCTACCCCTCTTTGTCATCAGTCACACTGACAATCTGTAATGGTTAGTCACACTGTCCCTGGATCACTGCAGCTGGTGCAGCAGTCAGAAAGTATCTTGTTCCATCTTTTTTTGTCTCAGTTTTCCTCTGTCTCTCTCCTTTCATCTCTATCTCTTCATCATTCCACCTCTCTAAAAGAGCCCATTTGTCCCAGATACATTACAGTGTGGTCAGTTCAGTTGAATACAGCAATGGGTGTCCACTCTAGATGGTTACTGTTTACTACATTTGCCTAATTTTTCTTATCATTAAGGATGTAAGAAACCCCCAAAATTAAGTAAAGCATGGACTGAGAGCGAATATGATGTTTCAAAAATAGTTTTAAGAGTATTATAACAATAAAAGTGCATACAAATGATTCATAAGAAGCTTCACACATGGCATCACACTAAACAAGCCAACAACTTGCTTAGTTCTGAGATTTATACATACAAATATACAGATGATAAAATTTCACTTATACTGTAGGCCTATATGGAGTAAACATCAGAGAGATATGGGACAACGCACAGCAAACCTTCCTGACACACCAACGATTCTTCATAAACCTGTGACACCAGAATCAATCATTGCTTGAGCAAGTCTAAATTTACCTGCAGCACTGATTTTGTGTGGGTTTTTTTTTTTGAGGAATAAATAAATACTCAATTTCTTTCAACAATATTTCAAAATATACTTACAAAACAGTACCATGAAAATTATATGGTATGGTTAGTGAAAGAGTGGTTAAAATAGCCTAAATGTCAAATATGATCAGAGATAATAGAAAAAATTATACTTATATATATGTGTGTGTGTGTGTGTGTGTGTGTGTGTGTGTGTGTGCATTTACAGACATTTGTTCCAGACATATACACTCATATACGTTTATATCAGCTCATCGAAGCTATATGTTTACCTCCTGTAGCTGCTCCAACTCCTGTTTGAGAGCCTCCTGCTCGGTCTCGAGCTCCCCGTACTGCTGCTTGAGCGTCTGGTTCTCCTCCAACACCACCAGACCGCATTCCGCAGCCCGGATCTTCTCCCGGTTTGCATCAGCGAGCTCACGGGTCAGCCTTTCCACCTCGGCCCGGTACTGATCCACTGATTCCCCGCATCCTCCCCCGGCTGCCATCGCCTCCGGACGGGTGTGATCTCTGCGTCCCTCACGCGCTCTCGGAGAGACGGAGGCTGATGAGGAGATTCAGGTGAATGCTGCAGTCTGTCCGTCCCGATGCACCTCCTGTTTGCTGATGATTAAATGATGTTTAAACGAGTGTCATGGGCTGGACTCGATTGCTTCATTGTAAACATTGCTGTGATAAACTGCTTTACAGTTCCATCCATCAAAAATATTTTTTCCCCCCGGTTTTAACTTAAAATATCATGAGGAAAACCGGCGCCATCAACACGGAATGCAAAGTGGGCAGAAGTTCTTAACCCGTGACGTCACTCCCTCCCCCTCTTCCCTCATCGTTTATGTTATAGTATCATTAGTAGATATTGTTAGTGGTAGGCATATACATAGTTCAGTTGAAGAGAGTGCAATGAAAATATAATGATTTAAATCATATGTAAATTATAATAATTCATTATAATAGGCCTATTCAACACATACATTTAGCCTATTATCCTCAAAATAAATGTGAAAATTTCAGAGATTTTCAGCAACTTAAATCTGCAAATTCCCATGTTTAGGGCTAACCTTAATAAAATGCTATTGTGGTTGAAAACAAGAATCTTATTAAATGCTACTCAGCCACCTGCTGGAAAAGAACGTACGTTACATGCTTAACCCTTGAATTGTGTTTGGGTCTGGGACCCTTTTATCAAAAGAAAAATGACACGATTAATTATTTTTTCAAACTCAGACTCATTGGCCTTGGCTCATTTTCTGTGAAGAACAGAACACATTTTCAATGACCACACAAAGTAGCCTACCCAAAGTACAATTTGATTGGCTTTCTTGACTTCCTTGACTTATAATCATTAACTACAGGATGGCCCTATAAAAACAGTGAGACTGAGAGGTTCGTTTCATCTGAGGAATGTCCGTTAAGGTAAGTAGACGGCATGTCTTAACATTATCTAATGGTCTAATGAAAGAAATGTTATGTTCACAAGAGCCCACTGGGCATTCAATGGGTTGATCTGATGAGAGAATGATTGGATGATTAGGTTTGTCCTGTCACTATCTAAGATAAATCTACAAAATGAGAGACATGTGATACGTAGTATTTGGGAAGTCTTGCATTGGTCTGGTTTTGAGAGCTTTACAGGAATGTAAAACCCTTATTCTCTGCAGTACATCCAATAAATTATATAAGAAAGAAAAGGGATAATATTCATGGTTTACTTCAAAAATTTTTCTCATGCTAGGTTTATTTTTGAAAGTCAGGTTTTTATAGGCACATGTAGTCAAGTCTTTAATTTTACTAAAATGCACAACAGTATTTCTAGATAATATATAGTACTTTAGCACATGAACAAAAAACATCCAAAGTATATAATATTTGATATTTTTCAAAAGTTCAACATTATTTGCTGAAACTGTTTCCCTGCAAGATTGTCTCTGCCAGATGCTTCTATCCTTCTTATTATAGCAATTTTGTGATCATTTTACTAATTTTATTTTAAAACCTGTGATACTGGCAGTATTCCTGCAATGGCAGGTTCCCAATTTACCCCGGATGGCATGACAACCTGTGAACGCCATCCGGGGTAAATTGGGAACCTGCCATTCATTGTTCATTATTTTTTGTTCATGTGCTAAAGTACTATATATATATTATAGAAATACTGTTGTGCATTTTAGTCTTGATTTTCCCATTAGCCTATACTGCATCAAGTAAAATTTATAATATTTTTACGATATATATATATATATATATATATATTAGGGGTGGAACGGTACACAGAACAGAAGTCACGGTTCGGTTCATACCTCGGTTCAGACATCACGGTTCGGTACGATTTCGGTACAATGAGGTGAATAGCAAAACAAAAATGCAGAAGGCTTTTTTATAAATGTCTTAAGCCTTGTATTTTTTATATACGTTTTATTAATAAAGGCATAGAACCAGTTTATTTGTAGTGCACCGACAGTAGTTTTATATAATTAGTTTATTAATTAAATTATTAAAAAGACGAAAAGACCATGAGATATGTTTGGTAATTGTACCTGAATGAATTTAAAATTAATTTGCTATTTCAGATCAATATATTTGTTTTCCTTCATTTTAATTAACCCTAACTTTATTCTCATCTAAATGATAAATAATTGATTTCCGTATAAAATAATACTACCATTAAAAACTTTTGTTAACAGTTGTAGGTTACAGTTTGACATGAGTTTAGAGTGTGACAAAAGCACAATGTTGTGTTTTATTGCGAGTGTACACAAATATAAGTAAAGAATTTGCCGTTTTAATGATGTCCTGTATGAAAAAAATGACGGAGTATGTTTTTATGTTTCCACTGTTCGATCGCCCGTGCCTCTCTCACACACACACTATCGCGATTCGCGCCCGCGCCTCTCTCTCTCTCTCTCTCTCTCTCTCTCTCTCTCTCTCTCTCTCTCTCTCTCTCTCTCTCTCTCGCACACACACACACACACACACACACTGTTCGATCGCGCGATTCGCACCCGCGCCTCTCTCTGTCTCTCTCTCTCGCACACACACACACACACACACACACACTTCAGCATTGCAATCTTGATCGCAGCCTGTTCATTGCTGCGTTCACAGTCACACCAAAAGCGAATAGAGCGAAATTTATCGCTAAGAGGTTTTTTTTATTTGTAGCGTGTATTCTCCGTGCAAATTCGTGCACCGAACCGTGACGCCCGTACCGTTTCGGTTCAATACGAATACATGTACCGTTCCACCCCTAATATATATATATATATAATTAATTAGTTTATATTTTTGAATAATTGTTTTCAGTTTTAGTTTATTTTAATACTTGGTTATTATAATAGGTGTGAAATGTTGCTCTGGCAACTAGTTTTTTATATATATTTTATTTTATTTCAGTCAACGTTTATTTTACTTCAAGTAACAAAAATGTAATGGTTTTAGTTTTAGTTAACTATAATCACCCCACACCAAGTTACAATGTAAACCTAGCAATCATTCAGCAACATAAAAAGACCCTTGCCCTGAGAGAAGTATTACATTATTCTTAGTCTTTTGCTTTTGATTGAAAGAAAGACTTCCACGATGGATTGCATGGCGATTAACATGCATCCAAATGCATTGGCCCATGCACACATTTGTGTGTGTGTGTGTCAGTGTGTAAGTGTGTATTCTTAAGCCAGAAAGAGCTCTGCAACACGTGGCTCTGGTCAGCTGCCTGCAAGTTGTGGTGTAATTGAGTTCACATGAGCAGCTGATGGGTCCCATAGCATTTACAATCAACTACAGCATCCCATATCAAGTCCCGTGTCTCTGCCGCCCTTCTTCCCTCCTTCCCTCTTTCCCTCTTTTCTTATCTCTCGTCTCTTCTTTATTATGCTGCCCTTAACTAGCTCTTGCCCTCTCTCTTATTAGAATTTCCGTTGAGAATTCTACACTGCCTCCTGTCTCCACACTCATGGCTCCAGAGAAGACCAGAGATGGGCTGGACAACTATGCATTTACTGTAAGTAACCTCCATTAATAGACAGAAATTTGGTGTAGAATTACTTGATTATTTCTTAAATTAGTCTTAGAGGTTCTAGAAATGGACAGATTGAATCCAGGGACATTGAAGTTTGAATGTACTATTCATGGGTGTCAAACAAAGTCTTGTTTTCATTGCGTAATTCTAAAAGTTGCACCAGACTGCAGTCAGGTTATAATCAGAACTTGTTTTGGTATATACAAGAACTTTCAGCATACTGCTGCATATTTCTAAAGAATTTTACATGGACGCTCTGAGGATGGAAATCACACTAGAATTGCTCTCTTTATAATTGGTTGAATATGAACAATAAAACAATAAAAAAATAAAAATAAAAAAAAGGTTATAATCAGTTGTATAAGTTGTGCAGATGTACAAACACTAAAAAGCTATGGTGTGTGATCATTTCTTTTTATGACCGAAGATTCTAATCACTCGAGATGATTCAAACATTACTCATGTGTTTGTTATTGTGTAACTGAAGCAATGTGCGTGTATCATTCAGAGCCCATTTCTCTTTTGATATATAAAGTTATTATTTAGCATAAAACACCAATTTCTTTGACATTGCAGCCATTTTCATTATAAAAAAAACAACAATACGAAAGTAAGAGACCAGTCACTCTGGAGCGAGGTGCGTTGGTTTTTACTCACAAATCCAAATGAGTGGAAGTGAAAAAAATATTTACACATGCCATGTGAAATTGACTGAATTAGGAAAGGTTGTTGATTGAAATCTGCTCGGACAGAAACTGTTTAATCTCTCTTGACTTTAGGTTGATGGTGTAGACCGTTTCTGTGAGTTACCGGGAAATAAGAACGGAAGAGGTAGTTTTTCAGAGGAGAGAGACAGTAACAAGCTAGCATATTGTGTCACAGATGTTCCACCATGGTATCTTTGCATCTTTTTGGGGATTCAGGTAAGCACACATCTTCCTCTGAACATTGATTTAGCTTACATCAATGGACTCATGTCAATTAATCCAAATTGATCAATCTCAATTGGATTATATGCACTATGAACAGCACAGTATTTGTCAGTAAATATGTACAGTTCCAATTTACAGTTTGGTCCAAAAATCGAAAACCAGATTGGCAATCTATCCCAATAGATTATGCCAATCTATGCCTTTAAATGTTGAAATTAACCAGATTAATAAATACGGTAGAAGTATTGTTCATTCTTAGTTCATGTTATCTAAAGTAGTTAACTAATGAAACCTTATTTTAAAGTGTTAGAAAGATTTTGGTTTTTGAGATTTTATTTTACCCAAACTTTATGACACAAAATGAATAAGACATCATGAACCCTGTAAAGCCTGACATATGAAATAATAATCAGAATAATCCATTCTTAAGGAACAGTTTAGTGAGACAAAATATAAATAGAAAATCTATAAAAAAAATTGATATCATATTTGGTACATCAGACTTTTATGGCCTATAGTGAGAAAGTAAAAAAATACTATTCAGAGGCCCAAAACTTGTTATTTATAAGGCCAAAATCTAAGCTTAAATTCTGATTCATGTATTAAATAAGATGCAGTTGGCTTGACAGGGTTAAAATTCTACACTAATTTTTAATTAAATAAGCCAATTTGTGACATTGATCATGAGAAGTCATTCTCAAATCATGCAGGAGAACACTATCATGTTTTACACAAACTTGTAGAGTTGTGCTGCTGACATTAAAGGACAAGGGGAGCAAAACAATTTTTTTTTTTTTTTAATACATATATGATGATGATGATTATATAAACATGTTGCATTAGGGTTAGTTCACCCAAAAAGGAAAATTCTGTCATCATTTACACACCCTCATGTTGTTCCAAACTCTTTGGACTTTCGTTCATCTTTGAAACACAAATGAATGTTGTAATGAAATCTTAGATATTTCTGTTCCTCCATTGGAAGTTTATGCAACTACCACTTTGAGGCTTCGAAAAAGTTCATAAAGTGATCGTAAAACGAATCTATATTAATTGAGCGGGTTAGTAAACATTTTATGAAGGGACATGATCGCTTTATATGAAGAGATTTAATTTAGGCTTTTATTCACATATAAATATTCATCAATGCACACATCAGTTGTGGTAAATGGAAGCTCAAGCATGTACGCTTGATGTGCGAGAACCAGTGAGGTTCATTCTCGTGTTACGCAGCACGTTTGAGCTTCTGCAAGAACTAACGAGGTTTGTTCTCGAGCATCAAGCAAGTACAGTTGAGCTTCTGTTTATGTTCACCAATCAATGTTTATATATGTGAATAAAAGCCTAAATTCAATCTGTTCATCATATAAAGCGATCACTTCAGAAAATTTGGACTAAACTGCTTTATATGGATTCGTTTCGTTTCAAAGATGAACGAAAGTCTTATGGGTTTAGAACAACACAAGGGTTAGTATTGATTTTTGGGTGAACTAACCCTTTAAAGTAATACATTTTGCAAAATAAAGGCATTTTCATGAGTGATCTTAGACTTTCAGACTTCACTACATAGAACGTGTTTAGTAGGTTACTGAAATACGCATTTCTCTCCAACAGCACTATCTTACAGCTTTTGGTGGCATCATAGCCATTCCTCTGATATTGTCTCAGGGCCTTTGTCTACAGCATGACGGCCTCACACAAAGTCACCTAATCAGCACCATTTTCTTCGTGTCTGGGGTGTGCACCTTACTGCAGGTCACTTTTGGAGTGAGGTATGGTTCCTTATCACTCATGGCAATGTTTCACATGGGAAGCCTGATGAAAAACTGCACAGCATAATTCAGAAATACTGACAAAACCAAGGCAACCAAGGTAATGATGTGTAAAGATTTTAAGGATGAGCTGTTGGTTGAACAACGAAACACTGTGAGTGTTTTGATCATTGTCATGAATCAGTGTTGTGTTGTGGTTACAGAGACACAAGGGACTTTCTTTGTCAATTATCTAACTATGGGTGCTTAATTATGAAAAGCTATTTCTCATATAGCAAATGACTGCAGATGACTTCATATACACTTTGAGTGAATGTGTTCCTTGTTTAATTATAAGATGACCTTCACCTTTGTGAGGCATGTTTATGAACAATCCAAATATTCATTCCAAGGGTTCATTGACCTATGAAAGTGTGAATAATGGCTTAGCAATGTTTTCACCGTCTGATAAGCCTCTGATTTGAAATCCTACTGTGTTCTGCTAGGGCTGCTTGGTCTAAATAACAAGCCAAAGAAATCCTGCTATGTTAACTCTACAGACCCTAAGATCTTCGAAAGCATTCACTTTTATGCCAATCAAACATGATGAATTTGAAACAATCCATTACTGATGGACAGCAGAAATATGTGGGCCGTTGGTCAGACTGATTCCTGCAGTAGCTGAAAACCGTAATCGGATTAGGAATTTTCCCTCGTATTAGCATGAAGCCCTGCACATTTTAAATCCACATTCCTCAGGTCTCTCATCTAAGGAGCTCCCTTTTTTGTGAAGCAGTAGGGTTGTTGTAATTAGTTCAAGAAAATGTGTCTTAGCACCCCTAAAACTACCTAAATTACCTTTTGTGACCTTTAAGACACTGAAACAATTTCCAAGTTGACAAAAGGGGCTGAGACACATGTCAATTATGTGAAAAGTAAGACCTGCACTTATAAAAAATAAAAAGAGCTAGATTTTTGGTGACAAGGTTCTTCTCTTTCCTAATGCAAGGTTACCCATTCTCCAGGGTGGAACGTTTACGTTCCTTTCACCCACCATGGCTTTGCTTTCAATGCCTGAATGGACCTGTCCAGCCTGGACACAAAACGCCAGCCTGGTCAACACCTCCTCACCCGAGTTCAAAGATGTTTGGCAAAGTCGAATGCAAGTGGTGAGTATCTCTGTGACTGGTAGGGATCTCTGTGACATGTAAGGATACAGTAATCCCACATTTTTATCTGCATAGTCAAAGTCGCAATGAAACGGAATTTGTGATCATCTTGTCTTCCCTATTTTGATGTATATCTGAGTGAAACGGCTTCACGAACAAGAATTGTTTTTGTCCATTGGGAATTGATTGATTTGTTGGATTGTTGTGGTTTGCTATTGCTGTGATCTCATGCGAGTGACAGGTTGTCCCTCCCTTGTGCCAGTAAACATGTCATCAGAGATGGAAGTCATTGTATTAGATAAAACTTAAGCAAAAAATGTGAAATCAAATGGCTAGTAAAAATGGATACTTTCTGGATGTCAAACTTGCAACATAGTTATTATTAAAATGATGAACTACACCTGTGGTTCCTTAAGGGGCACCCGTGTGAACTTGAGGGAAACTAAATGCATTACTTGTTTGCAAGTTGATTGATAACACGTGGCTTAGTATTTGATATTTTAAACCAATGAAATTCATACTTGTGGGGCCACTGCATATTTAGATGGAAAGGCAGAGGTAAAGATGTTATTTAAAAGAAGATAGCTATACAAGATTATCATGTTAGAGCAACACAACATCAAAAAGAATATCTTTATAGAATAAGGCTAAAATTCAGTCTCTGTTGTCTTCTCTTGCACAGCTCCAAGGCTCAATCATGGTGGGCTCCCTATTCCAAGTGGTAGTGGGATTTTCCGGTCTCATTGGCCTCTTCATGCGTTTCATCGGCCCTTTGACCATCGCACCAACTATTTCACTAATCGGCCTATCGCTGTTTGACTCCGCTGGCATGAACGCAGGAAACCATTGGGGCATCTCTTCCATGTTTGTAATTTCTCAGAATTGATCATCATAATCAAAATTTTTAGTAGGTACACTGAATACCGTTTAGAAAAAGTTAAATTTTTTGCTTTTAGTGTAGGCTAGATAACTACAAGAAGTTACTAAAAATGGCTTACTGTACCTGTTTTTAATGAATGAAAAATATATTTGTATAGTTATATACAATACTATAATATATATTAATCAGAGATATATTTAGCCAGCACAAAAACAGTGATATATTTTGAAAGGAAACCTCATTTAGGTGACAATATCAAACTTGAACAGGTAAATTTATAATAAATATACCCCAAATAACATAACTTAGTCGAAAACACATTACATAGTAAAGTGACTCCAATTTGTGAATAATTTTTGTATGAGTTGATTTACTTGAATTGTCAGAACACATTCACTAGAACGAATCAGACTGTCCAGCAAGGACTTTTAATGCTTTAATTAAAAAGCACTTTTTATGCTTATATACTTAAACTTAATCTGACACGTAGCCATAACACAGTCTTATTGTCCTCCACAGGACGACGTGTTTGATTGTGATATTCTCGCAGTACCTCCGTCATATTGCCATCCCTTTCCCCAAATACAGCAAAGCCAAGAAATTTCACACCACCAGGATTTACATATTTCAGATTATGCCTGTAAGTTTTATATCTGTTTTCTAAGAATAAATGCTTCATAAAAATACCTTTATAAGCAAGGCCTGTTTCCTCAGGTCCTGCTAGGAATCACTCTTTCTTGGTTGATTTGCTACCTGCTGACGATCTACAATGTCCTGCCCGCAGACCCTGATACATATGGCTATCTAGCTCGGACTGACATTAAAGGAGACGTTACGGGCAGGGCGCCTTGGTTCAGATTTCCTTATCCAGGTATTGCAACCAGCACAATTAAAACACATCAAGTATTTTATATGACCATTGCTGTATCTTTTCAGGACTCGTTATTGCTGTTGTATTATCAGATGGGCTATTGAAATCATCAATATACATATTTATTACCTTTTCCCAGGTCAATGGGGAGTGCCAACTGTTAGTCTGGCAGGAGTTTTTGGAATCCTGGCAGGAGTTATATCCTCAATGATTGAATCAGTGGGTGATTATCATGCCTGTGCCAGGTTATCTGGTGCTCCACCACCACCAAGACATGCCATTAACAGGGGCATTGGCATTGAAGGCATTGGATGTCTGCTGGCAGGTGCCTGGGGCACAGGCAATGGAACCACGTCCTACAGTGAGAACGTAGGAGCCTTAGGGATCACCAAGGTAAAACGTTTTATCATGATAAGATTTATTACAATGATAGCCTAAATGTTTTATAATGTTTCAATTTCATAATGATTGCATAGGCTTACAACACTACTGTCACGTCTTGTTTTGGTCATGTCTCATGTCTTTGTCATGTTTCCTGTTGTCATGTGATTCCCTGTTCTTGTCATGTGATCCTGCCAAATGTTTCCCATGTGAATATGTCATTGGTTAATTGTCTTGATTGTTCGGTGTCCCTTGTCATTAGTCTTGTGTATTTAAGCCCTCATATTTGCCACGTGTCTTTGTCAAGTATTGTTTCCTATATCCACTGTTAGTAAGTCCATGTCAATGTTCTAGTCCATGTTTATGTTCACGGTTATGTTTTGAGTTTCATGCCATGCTTTTGTTTTGATCACGTTTTGATTTGTAAATAAACTGCACTTGGGTTCTCTTCAAACTTGCCTTCAGTGGTCTGATCATTACAACTACTATCCACTATCAAAAAAAGATATTGTTTGGAATTTTTTATTGAAGTTACAGAGAGGAACCTTTTGTCTTTACAGGTTGGTAGTCGCATGGTGATTGTGGCCAGTGGCTTTATAATGATTATAATGGGAATGTTTGGGAAAATTGGAGCCATATTTACTACAATACCAACGCCTGTCATTGGAGGAATGTTTCTGGTCATGTTCGGGGTCATTATGGCTGCTGGTGTTTCAAACCTACAGGTAAAATTGTTCATGCAAAAAGCTTCACATTAGGTGCTGATATTGTACTACTGGTCAAAAGTTTGGGGTACTTAAGATTGTTTTTGAAAAAAGTATTCTCATCAAATCTTTATTTATTTGATAAAAATACAGTAAAACCGGTAATATTATAGAATATTTTTACAATTTAAAAGAACTGTTTTCTATTTTAAAATGTAATTTATTCTTCAAAGCTGAATTTTCAGCATCATTACACCAGTCTTCAGAAATCATTCTAATATGCTGATTTTGGTGCTCAAGAAACATTATCTATCTATAAATTACAGGAACGTCTGTCTGTCTGTGTGTCTGTCTGTCTGTCTGTCTGTCTGTCTGTCTGTTAATCGAATATCTCTCGAACCGTTAGTCCGATGGATTTCAAACTTGACAGGTGTCTTGCTACGGGCACGAGTAAGTGCAGTGGCGAGTTTAACGTTGTTTGGATTAGAATATATTGTTTGAAATATATCTGTAAAAGAAGCACACATTGAAGTTGTGGTTTAAAAATAAACATTCTGACATTAGAGAGGGTTGTGGTTTAAAAATTGTGGTTTAAAAATAAACACTCTGTCAGTTACACTGTTTACTTCTGAAGTAAAAAAGTAGCGATTCTTTTCGAGAAATATAGCGAAGGTTGTTATTATACATTTATTACAACGTAATTATACATTTGTTACAATGCAATTATACGTTTATTACAATGTAATTATACATTTATTACAGTGTTATTATACATTTATTACTATGTAATAACTAGGGCTGTCAGTTAAACGCGTTATTAACGGCGTTAACGCAAACCCATTTTAACGGCGTTAATTTTTTTATTGCGCGATTAACGGTCTTTTTGGCCTAGCAAACTTTGAATTTTTTTTTCACATGCTTTTGCAACAGGACGGCATGCGGGCCACTGCGCTATGAAACCCATTCATTTCAATGGCTTGCGGCGCGCGAGGACGTTTTGAAAGCGCAAGCGGATCTAGCTTGACCGGAAACAAAACAACAGGCACGCCGCACACACTTGTTTGGGCTTGCGAGCCGGATGCGCGAGCGCGAATCTCTCTGCTCGCGCGCGGAATATAATGTGCCGAGCACGAATCTCTCTGCTCGAGTCGCGCGCGCTCTCAGATACACGCTGCTCCTGTAAGAATTTTCTCTGGGCTCACTCAGAGAATATGCCTGCACTTAAAACGTGTTCAGTGCAATCGCGAATCTCTCCTCTTCCCCAGCTAACAATTTTAGGTTATAAGAATGTTTTCATAACGTTCCCATTAAGTTATAAAAACGTTATTTCTGAATGTTATAGGAACATTCAAAACGTCCAGTTTTGAGTGGATGACGAGCGTGAGTCGCCGAAATGGATGCCAATAAGATTCTGAATGGAAAGTTTACTTTTAAAAAGTTGCCAAATGGTTCCATTGACAAGACCAAAGTGATCTGTGTGTTTTGTCGTTGTGAACTGAGCTATCATCATCGCAGCACGTCCAGTCTGAATACCACTTGATGATGGCCAGCACACACACACACACACACACAGCTGATGCGAATTCTCCGCCCCCTCGTCAATATCAGGACCTCGTCAGTATTTATTTCACCCTTTTATTGATGGACAGTGTTATATTGTGTGAGAGATTATTTGCTCCAAGTGATAATGTTTTAGTGTGAAATTGAACAGTATATGCCAATATTGTTTTCAATAAAAAACATTTGCACAAAGCAAGCCGATCCACTTTTCCATGTTGATAAGAGCATTAAAATGAGAAAAAAATAATGGGACAAAAAGAAATCAAGAGACATTTAGAATAGATAAAAATGTGCGATTAAATGCGATTAATCGCGAGTTAACTATGACATTAATGCGATTAATCGCGATTAAATATTTTAATCTTTTGACAGCACTAGTAATAACACATTTAATACAATGTAATTATATGTTTTTACAGTGTAATTATACATTTATCACAATGTAATTATACGTTTATTACAATGTAATTATACATTTATTACAATGTAATTATACATTTATTAGTGTTATTATACATTTGTACGTTATTATTATTATACATTTGTTACATTATTATTTTGTTACATTATTCTTTTTGAAAAAAGTAGCGATTCTTTTTGAAAAAAGTAGTGCAAAATAATGTAATTATACATTTGTTACATTCTTAATACATTTATTACAATGTAATTATACATTTAATACTATGTAATTATACGTTATTACAATGTAATTATACATTTATTACAATGTAATTATATGTTTATTACAATGTATTTATACATTTATAACAGTTTTATTCTACATTTATTACAATGTAATAATACATTTAATACAATGTAATTATATGTTTTTTAAAATGTAATTATACATTTATTACAATGTAATTATACATCTATTACAATGTAATTATACATTTATTACAGTGTTATTATACATTTATTACAATGTAGTTATACATTTATTACTATGTAATTATACATTAGTGTTGTTATACGTTTATTACAATGTAATTATACATTTATTACAGTGTTATTATACATTTGTAGCATTAATTTTTATACATTTGTTACATTATTTTGTTACATTATTCTTTTTGAAAAAAGTAGCGATTCTTTTTGAAAAAAGTAGTGTAAAATAATGTAATTATACATTTGTTACAGTCTTATTATACATTTATTACAATGTAATTATACATTTAATACAATGTAATTATACGTTATTACAATGTAATTATACATTTATCACAATGTAATTATATGTTTATTACAATGTAATTATATGTTTATTACAATGTATTTATACATTTATTACAATGTAACTATACATAGTTTACAAACTATGTATAGAACTATGAAAAACTGTAAAGTATGAAAAAGTAGCGATTCATTTTTGTAAAAGTAGCGATTCTTTTCTAAAAAATTAGCGATTCTTTTTGAAAAATTAGCGATTCTTTTTTGAAAAAGTATCTATTCTTTTAAAAAAAAGAAGCGATTCACTTTTGAAAAAGTATCGTTTCTGTTTTTAGAAAAAGTATCGATTCACTTTTGAAAAAGTATCGATTCACTTTTGAATAAGTAGCGATTCATTTTTGAAAAAGTATCGATTCATTTTTGAAAAAGTATCGATTCACTTTTGAAAAAGTAGCGATTCTTTTTGAAAAAGTAGCAATTCATTATTGAAAAAGTATCGATTCTTTTTTGAAAAAGTATCGATTAAATTTTTTAAATAGTATCGATTCACTTTCGAAAAAGTAGCGATTCTTTTTTGAAAAAGTATCGATTCACTTGAAAAAGTATCGATTCACTTTTGAAAAAGTATCGATTCACTTTTGAAAAGTATCGATTCTTTTTGAAAAAGTATCGATTCTTTTTGAAAAAGTAGCGATTCTTTTTTTGAAAAAGTAGCGATTCTTTTTTTGAAAAAGTAGCGATTCTTTTTTTGAAAAAAGTAGCGATTCATTTTTGAAAAAGTAGCGATTCACTACTTTCGAAAAAGTAGCGATTCACTTTTGAAAAAGTATTGATTCTTTTTTGAAAAGTATCGATTAATTTTTGAAATAGTATCGATTCACTTTTCGAAAAAGTAGTGATTCTTTTTTGACAAAGTATCGATTAGTTTAAAAACTATGTATAGAACTATGAAAATCTATGTATAGAACTAAGAAAAACTATGTATAGAACTATGAAAAAGTAGCGATTAATTTTTGAAAAGTAGCGATTCTTAAAAGTAGCGATTCTTTTTGAAAAAGTAGCGTTTCTTTTTGAAAAAGTAGTGTAAAATAATGTAATTATACATTTGACAGTCTTATACATTTTAGATTTTTACAATGTAATTATACATTTAATACAATGTAATTATACGTTTATTACAATGTAATTATACATTTATTACAATGTAGTTATATGTTTATTACAATGTAATTATACATTTATTACAGTGTTATTATACATTATTACAGCGTTATTATACATTTATTACAATATAATTATACGTTTATTACAATGTAATTACACATTTATTACAGTGTTATACATTTGTTACATTATTATTATACATTTGTTACATTATTATTTTGTTACATTATTCTTTTTGAAAAAGTAGCGATTCTTTTCTGAAAAGGTAGCGATTCTTTTTGAAAAAAGTAGTGTAAAATTTTTTATTATACATTTGTTACAGTCTTATTATACATTTATTACAATGTAATTATACAATTTAATTATATGTTTATTACAATGTAATTATACGTTTATTACAATGTAACTATACATAGTTTCAAATCTAAGTATAGAACTATGAAAAACTTTGTATAGAACTATGAAAAAGTAACAATTCATTTTTGAAAAGTATCGATTCTTTTTAAAAAGTATCGATTCTTTTTAAAAAGTATCGATTCTTTTTTAAAAAGTATCAATTCTTTTTTGAAAAAGTATCGATTCTTTTTTGAAAAAGTAGCGATTCACTTTAGAAAAAGTAGCGATTCTTTTTTTGAAAAAGTAACGATTCACTTTCGAAAAAGTATCAATTCTTTTTTGAAAAAGTATTGATTCTTTTTAGAAAAAGTATCGATTCTTTTTTGAAAAAGTATTGATTCTTTTTAGAAAAAGTATTGATTTACTTTCGAAAAAGTATCGATTCATTTTCGAAAAAAGTATCAATTCTTTTCGACAAAGTAGCGATTCATTTTTGAAAATGTATCGATTCATTTTTGAAAAAGTATCGATTCACTTTTGAAAAAGTATCGATTCTTTTCGAAAAAGTAGCAATTAAATTTTGAAAAAGTATTGGTGCCCTTGAAAAAGTAGCAATTCATTTTTGAAAAAGTAGCAATTCATTTTTTTTAAAAAGTAGCGATTCATTTTTGAAAAAGTAGCGATTCACTTTCGAAAAAGTAGCGATTCACTTTCGAAAAAGTAGCGATTCATTTTTGAAAAAGCATCGGTTCACTTTTTAAAAAAGTAGCGATTCTTTTCGAAAAAGTAGTAATTCATTTTGAAAAAGTAGCGATTCATTTTTTGAAAAAGTATCGGTTCACTTTTGCAAAAAGTATCGATTCTTTTCGAAAAAGTAGTAATTCATTTTTAAAAAGTAGCAATTCATTTTTGAAAAAGTATCGATTCACTTTTGAAAAAAGTAGCGATTCTTTTCGAAAAAGTAGCTATTCATTTTTGAAAAAGTATCGGTTCACTTGAAAAAGTAGCAATTCATTTTTGAAAAAGTATCGATTCATTTTTGAAAAAGTAGCGATTCATTTTTGAAAAAGTATCGGTTCACTTTTTGAAAAAAGTATCGATTCTTTTCGAAAAAGTATCGAATCATTTTTGAAAAAGTAGCGATTTAACTGAATCTGTAAGTCAGCTACACTGTTTAATTCTGAATATTATATTTTATTCTGGTGCGCTTAACGTTATCGTTTTCTCAGTGTTTAGGCTCCTGTGTAATAGTAGTCTAGGCTATTCAGCAACTCAAACATACCAAAATCAACAATTACTACAAACACACAAAAACTGATTTTGCACGGGCATTGCACTAGTTATTATCAATGTTAAAAACAGTTGTGCTGCTTAATATTTTTGTGGAAACCATGATACATTTTTTTCAAGGTACTTTGATGAATATAAACCCAGACAGCAACAGTGTGTCGGCCCAGATTCGACCCACATCTGGGACGTGTGGAATCCACGTGTTGCTGTCTGGAAAGTTCAAAAGAACAGAATTTATTTGAAGTAAAAAATGTATACAAAATTATAAATGTCACTTCTGATGCATTTTATCCATCCTTGCTGAATAAAAGTATTCATTCTTAATCTTCTTATGATTAATATGATATATTGTTAACATGAATGATTTCCATTATTAATAGTATACAGACATGAATTCTTCACGCAACATCTTCATCTTTGGATTCTCCATGTTCACTGGGCTTACCATTCCTAACTGGACAATGAAAAACCCCACATCTATAGCGACAGGTAGCCATATACGCTATGATCAGTACTGGAAAAGCACATTCTACAGACTCTTACAGACACATCTCCTCTCAACATCCTGTTTGTATTCCTATTAAATCTCTTGTGCTATACTTTTTGTATTAGGAGTTGTTGAACTGGACCATGTGCTTCTAGTGCTTCTGACAACCAGTATGTTTGTCGGAGGATTGTTTGGATTTCTCCTTGATAACACAATACCTGGTGAGTTCTGCTAATAACCTGCTTCAGTAACTGTACCAATTCCAATATCTGATTCATCAAGTAACTTTGCGCCTTTGCGATACCTTTTCTGTTTAATATTCATGCAGGAACAAAACGCGAACGGGGCATTATTGCATGGAACAGGGCCCACCAAAATGAGTCAGACAACACCTTAGAAAGTGATGACGTGTATGGGCTGCCCTTTGGAATTAAAACCTGCCTCTCTTCCTTCACATGGACCAAGTATGTGCCCTTCTGCCCTACACACAAAGTCAGCACACAGGATGACACACCATCCAGTTTGGATTCTTTGGACACCAAAAAAGAGCCTAACAAGGACGATGCACACATCATAGTGGGGGTGGCGTTATAGTCTGTGAAGGAGACTTCCATCTGAAAATCAGAGAAATTTAGTCTAAAGTAGAAAAAAGCTCCTAATTGTGTGACTCTTAAGTCACATTCAGAGGTATGGACTGAACTGAGAAGGCAGCTACCCCCCATTTTCATAATTTAATATCTAATCTGAAGCAGTACTGTTCAAATCTCTCTCTCTCTCTCTCTCTCTCTCTCTCTCTCTCTCTCTCTCTCTCTCTCTCTCTCTCTCTCTCTCTCTCTCTCTCTCTCTCTCTCTCTCTCTCTCTCTCTCTCTCTCTCTCTCTCTCTCTCTCTCTCTCTCTCTCTCTCTCTCTCTCTCTCTCTCTATTTTCATCTTTATGGAAACATAATGTTAATCAATAATGGGTAACACTTCACAATCAGGTCACATTAGTTAATGACTAATGCATTAAAATGAGCAATACATTTGTTAAAATGTATTAATCTTTGTTAATGTTAGTTTATAAATATACAACTTATTGTTAGTTCGTGTTAGCTCAGGTCCATTAAATAAAATCAACAGATACAGCTTTTGATTTTTATAATTTATTAGTAAATGTTGGGATTAACATTTACTACGATTAATAAATGTTTTACCTTTTTTTTTCATTGTTAGTTCATGTTAACTAATGATTGAACTAATGTTAACAAGGCCTACTTAAAGTGTTACCGATTAATGTTTTTTTTTTATATACTCTTAATGGTGCTGGGTGATTTTAAATAAAGATGATAACAGCAAACACATTTTTAAAATGCTAATTTTAAATGGAATAATTATAAATTGCATTGTATTTCTTACACATATTTTGTTTAAAATAAATTATTTTACTCTGTAATTTTTTTTTATATTGTTTTAAGAAGAAACAAAAAAGTTTCTAGATTTTTAAAACATGCAAATATTACTGTATCTGTAACACATCATCTAAATAATCACTATAAATATTTTTTTTCTGCATATTTAATTAAGTTTGCTTGCTTAAAGTTTAGGTCATAGTCTTTAGCTAAGTCTTTAGTCATTTCCAAGTAGGCAACTCGGCTATTTGTCATTAGTTTTATAGCTTTGTTTCTAGGGCTAGAATTGGGATTCTGATTACCGTCCTCAATACAACGCCTACTGTCTGTGACATAATTCGGTGGTCACAGAAATCGGCACAACACCCGAACAAAATAACGATTGTTTGATTCATTTGACCTCTCCAAACGCATGCGTGACATTTTACTCTTGTAGAGTTATACAAACATATTTGATAAGGTATAAATATACATTTTACTAATTAAATAAACTCAGTTTTGGAATTCACACGATGTTATTGAAGCTTTTTATTAAGCTTAAAGGAACACACAATTTATGGATAATAAATCTGTTAACTGCTCTGTGGAGATCCTTAAAACACACCTGATGGACACATGCTGAAATATTGTCTGTATTTAAATGGTCCTCAGAGACTCTAAACCCCAGATAATGAGGCTATATAAAATATCTGGCCGTTGTAGTGTTGATTGACAGTGTTGAGGTGGACGTGAGAGTTCAGTAAAAGTTCCTAAAAAGACCACAATACAAAATGAAACTGTAGTGTGGCAGTTAACAGGATTAAATGATTTACAGTAAGCTTTGCTGAGACAAGATTATAATTAGGTCTAAGCTATTAGTACAGGTTTTCTCATTTTCGAACACATTTCATGAAACTTTTTGCGATTTTCTCACATATAGGCTAAGCGTAATCTCAAAACTACACAAATAGTTCTGTCTCTTTTATCAGAATCAAACTGGCCTCAGATGACACAACACCTAACAAATAGCCTGCACATAGGCCTACTACTGTACTTCCGAACACTATAGTGAGATCAATTCAAAACACTGTAATTCAGAAATAATTTTGCAGCTTATATTTTATGAATGAGAAAAAACTAAATGTTTTTAATACCATTATTCACCTTTCCTCATTTGGCACTCGTGTTTTGTAATCCACAAGATGGCGCTAAATAACAACAGTTGACACACTCTTCCATCCATTTCAATCCATTTTGGACGGAGCTCCATTTTTCTCTAGCCTACTACAATCCATTGTCAGTGATCTGCTAAATTCATACCTTTGCAAATAGACGAAGAACCATCATGGATGCTCTCTGGTTAATCCTAAACCTTTTTGCACCCCTTTCAGCACTTTTGAGACCCTTTTCTTCCCATTAAAATCAGACTATTGAACTCTAACACAGATGCATGCTGTAGGCATTTGCTAAAGAGGGACAGCTACTTGTCTAATTGTCAAAATCAAGCCTAAGTGCATCAGCAGCAGATGTTCCTCTGCGTTCCAATTGAAGGTGTTGCTGTTACAATTGCTCACATAAGTAAAACAGTGTGAAACACACCCAAGGTGCATAGAAGTTGATTTAGTGTTATGGAGCTTGGAGTGGAAAGCATGGTTGGTGGAAAACTGTGGTAGGTCTACTAAGTGCCTTATTATATATTGCATTTGAAAATCCTGGTCTGTTCTGTAGAAGAATGTCTGAAATACTGAGCTGAACGTGCATATGCCCTCACATAAATCAAGGTATTTTCCTACAAATGTGTAAAAACTTGACATTATGTAAAGGTCAGCATTCAGTGAATATTTTTTGGGCCTGAAAATGTTCCAGTTTTTTTTTTTTTTTTTTTTTTTTGGCCCTCACCTATCACAATATCAGCCCAAACTCTTCTTCAAATTTTCAAGATTGTTTTAATTTTATATGTGCATACAGTTTTTGACCAATTAAACAATGGAAAATTGTTTCTCTCAATTATTGTTTTTTTTATGCATCTGTTGTTTATTTCAAATATGAATGCATATCTGTTATGCATTGGCCAATAAGTTTATTTTTAAACTGGTTTTTCACAATGACGTCTATCACTTCACAGTCGTGCTGAAAGGGAAAAAGAATGAAAACCACATTTTTTTTGTTCATCTTCCATCCTGCTGAGTGCATGATTCTTGGCACCTGTATATCAGTTTCCATTGAGGACAGAATCCTGTGGAAGCCATCTGTTGTGATCTCTCCATCCTCAGGCTTCTGGTCCAATGTTCCTCCCTTTCCCTAAATCCCTAATAAATGAGACTTTGATTAGGGATGGTGAAGCTGATCATCCTAACCACAACAGAGCTAACTTACTCAGGCGTGACCATCAAACTATTACCTATATCTGCTCCTCATAATCAGCATGCTGATCACGCTAATCACTATCATCAAAGGGAGACATATATATTCCAAGAGAGACTAAAGCACTTTCAAGAGCACGCAATTTTTCCACAGTAGAAGCATCTTGTTATTGCTGAGGAGGAAAAGGAGGGAATATCTGGGCTTTAATATAGGCCTAATAATTAAAATATATGTGAAAGGACCCACAATTAAAATAATATTTAAATGAAAAACAAAAGTGCTTTTTAAGCATGTTTTGGCTACATTGTGATTTAGCAATAATAATTAACTAGATTTTTTTTTTTTTTTAAAGAAAATAGTGCTTTTTAAAAAAAAAAAAGGAAATAACGGCAGCCCTGAACCGCAATGTAAAAATAAAATCCTTTAAAAAAAAAATGCTAGCATTTCGAGATTAAAGTCGAAATATTTCGAGAATAAAGTCGTAATATTTTGAGAATAAAGTCGAAATATTTCGAGAATAAAGTAATTTTTTGAGAATAAAGTTTTTTTTTTTTTTTTTTTTTTGCGGTTCAGGGCTTCCGTAGTAAATAGTGCTTACCCATGCTTTCACAGCTAAAATGCTGAAGGTTCTGATTGGTTGCTAGGCTGTTGCTGGGTGGTAACTGTTTAATAAGGTGTTCTGATTGGTTGAAGATGGTTGCTGACTGGTCCATGGGAGAGCCATATAGAGATAGACTTTCTATGTAATTAACTACTCAACTTCAAATTTCCATCTCATAAATTACTTAATTAGGATTTTTTATGTCGCCATTTTATGTCATAATTAGAATTTACAAAAGCATGATTTAGTGGAAGAATTGGCTTCCATACATTATCAGTCTAATCAGTCAGCTCAAGTCAAGGTTTCCTCTCCACTAACCTTCGTGGGAATGAAACCTTCGATTAGCAGATGATGCCTGAGAACTGCAGCATATTGTTTCTTCACTTCTGATATTCAGAGGAATCTGGGGCTTGTGATGGTGTGATCCCTGTGGAGAAGATGATTCTAGTAAAGTCTGCTGGACATCCTGGTCTCCTCGCTCTGGCCTCAAGGCTGTGTCCCTGGAGTGTTTGATGAGGCAGCTCCGGTGCCAGATGACCCAGCCCGAATCTCTCGAAAGCAGACCCGAGACACAAGCACTCAATGTGGGCTTATAATCCTGCTTATCATCTCAGGCCAAAAAAGCATTCTTCATCTACCTCTTCCAATGAAACCAGTTTTATGGTTACTCTGTCCATTGCGTGGATAGAAAACTGATGAATAGAAAGGAAGAGGTCACGAAGACAACAGGGTGTAGAAAGACCAAAAACATATGTATTTCAGAGTTGTCAATAGTTCATCCTTTAAAAAGTGTCAGGATTGAAAAGGCAAGGCTTGTGCTGATAAGCAGCTGTCACAAACTGACAATGAACACATTGTGAACATATCCGTTAAAGTGCAGTCTGAGGTTATAACTGAAACCATTAGGAACGTGTTCTTTGCTGGTTTTAGTGGCTATGAATGTCGCTCAAATCAATGTGTGCATGGGCTCACCCACAAAGGGGAGATAACAGGTAAAAGAGTTATATTTAAAATGTTTATTGAAGTCATGAAAGAAATGCCCCCTTACCTCACTGAAAATGATTTAGGGGCTGTTCACACAGAAAGCGTTTTTCCATTCCACTGTACTACTCTTCCATTGTTTTAAAGGGAAAGTTCACCCAAAAATGAAAATTCTGTAATTAATGACTCACCCTCAGGTCGTTCCAAACCCGTAAGACCTTCGTTCATCTTCGGAACACAGATTAAGATTTTTTTTTGATGAAATCCAAGAGCTTTCTGCAAAATATTTTTTTTTCACAAAATTGACCAGAAAGGACATGACATCACCAAGGATTTCACCAATATGGCATTATAAATGGAAACTGTTCATTTATGAGCACCTGTCATACAGAGTGCATTGTTCTCAGTCAATTCTGATTAATAAAATTGAATTCCATCCTACATTTGTTTTCTTGTTGAATATCCAGCTTTATTCTGGGCCTCATTGACTTATACATGTCAGTACATGTGTTTTATAATGTTTTAGTAAGAAGTCTATATGCTCAACATTTGGTCAAATATACAGTACAGTAATATTGCAAAATATTATTCAAATTTAAAATAACTATTTTTTATTTGAATATATTTTAAAATGTAATGTATTCCTATGATGAGAAGGCTGAATTTTCAGCAGAAATTATTCCGGTCCTCAGTGTCACATGATCCTCCAGAAATAATTCTGAATTTGATTTGCTGATCTGATGCTCAAGAAATATTTCTTACTATCAATGTTGAAAACGGTTGTGCTGCTAAACATTTTTTTTTTTGATGAATAGAAAGTTCAATAGAACAGGATTTATTTGAAATAGAAATCTTCTGTAACATTATCTAAATGTCTTTACTGTCACTTTTGATCAGTTTAATGCATCCTTCCTGAATACAAGTATTAATTTCTTTAACAAAAAAAGAATCACTGACTCCAAACTTTTAAACAGTAAATGTCGGTAAAATGGGTTAAAAAAGCCCTTATATGTTGACTTATATAACCTACATAACAGGATTTTATACATAACATACCTGAATATTCAAAGTGGTAAACAGATAATGTTGCCAACGCCAAATACCCGCTTGCTACACTTTCCACCAAAGAGAGGCAGCTGATCTAAGGCCCAGTTTCAATATCTTTATTTGCCATTATAGAAAGGTGCCGAGATTGACCACTCAGTTCTTGGCTGTAAGGATACAGCTCTTGTTCTGATTTTATCTCCTGCTGTGTTCCTGGCCACAGGCCCATCACCAGGCGCACTGACCTGAAAGGAAATCCCTCATTTAACAGTCGCCGGGAGAACTATCACATAACACCAGGGCCAATACATTCAGCCACAGAACAGTCACACCTAACCAAAGGTCATCTGTCCCACAGAGCTTTGCATTTATTAGCAAAATCTTCTCCCAAGGGGAGTTGGTTTTGCAAAACCTCTGCACATAATTTTCCTTTCAGGTTAATCAGACAAGTTTCATGCACTGATTATTCGAATCTCTAAATGTATGTGTTTTGCTGCATGAACATTGGCGTACATTATGCTGTGGCGGTGACATCATTGTTTAAAAACTGTAATTAGTATTGGATGAACAGATTTTCAGACACGCATGACGGCATACACTGAAGAACTGTACTCTGCTGTTTCCTTCTAAGAAACACATCAAGTGAAGGTAGAGAGGTGTTATGCATGATTGTGGTGTTAACTGATTTGCATAATTCCTAATTATAATTCTGATGCTGAAACAAGCAGACAGTGCATGTTAAAATAAATAAAGCCATAAGTCTTAGAAGGGGCTCAGTGTATATAAGGTGAATATATACAGTAGAATTAGTATAGTTTCTGTTAACGAATCCAAGTTTTAACTGGCTTTACCTAGCAAATAGCTTGATCTAATTTCTTAATTGGGATTCAAATTAAGGTCAAGCAACTGCTGCCTAAAGCAGAGCGATTTAGAAGATTCAGTCTTAAAGAAGCCCCAAACTGGGCCATTCATTTCAGAGCAGATTAGGATTATACTGCCATATATTAGAATAAAGGGTAACACTTTTGAATATCGTGTTACTCATTTGTTCCTGTGTTATTCATTAATGACTGAACAGTATTGTTACCAAATAAAGCAATAAGCAACTTGAGGCTACTGATTTTATCAGGGCTGCATAAAAGGTTGGCAACAGCAAGACAATAAAAGACCAAATGTCATAGTAATGATAATAATCAGAATAATTCTAATGGCAAGTAATATAGTTAATTAGGCTGTTTGTGGAAGCCAAACAATGCAGCAGTAAAAATGTCCAGTAAAAATAATAAATAACCTAACAAAAATATTGTTTTAAAGAAAAACCTGTATAAGACATTAATGCTTGTTTTCATAGATTTTATCTTGAATATAAATTATTTTGTTTTACTGCACTGGCAGATTTTTTTCTCCCTAATTTTAAGTATAAACAAATTCATACATTTATATTTAAGTATAAATTAATAGGTCTTGTTTCAGGAATTTTAAAATATTATATTTGGAAAATAAAACACCAGGATTTGCAGTGTTTTAATAAAGCACTTACATGCCATAAAACACGCTTTTTGTTTCTGGTAATCTATTTAGAGTTGTGTTATGATGTGAAACTGTTTGCTGGGTAAAAAAACAAACATATCTTGACTGTATACTCTGAGCTTCACCCAACTGGCAAAGGTTTATCATACTTCTATCTTTACTGGAAGAAAAGTAATTTCCACAGCGGACCTATTAATATTAATCTTTCTTTAGACAAGAAAATATGCTTACTGCACTCTACAAGCCAAATGACTCCTTCTGTCCTGTGCACACTTGCAAGGTCTTTCATAACATCAGAAGAGCATCTCATGGGTTCGCTCTTTCACCTCTTAGCTCTACTAGAACAGACCTTTCATCTGTCTTTTCATCTGGTTCGCTTCCAGGGAAATGCTGGCACAAACATACACACAATTTCACATGCACTCACAGACACACAAGCAGGTGTGAGAAATATGAAATGATTTTCTGCTGCAAATTGTGAAATCCACTTAGACTGTTTTCACAGCTGTGTGATAGGCGCCAGTATAGGGCCAGACGGAGCAGCGCATTAAAAAAAAAAATCAAGCCTTAGGGAAAGATACACTCTTGAAGAATGTTGCATATTGCAATGCTTCATTATGGTGATTGAGACAGTGACCAGTGAGGAAGTGACATGTTTTGTGGTGCATTTTTCCACAGCACTAGTTTTCCATAGCTATGTAAAGTAGGCTACACATAGTTCTTGTATACTTAATATGGAAGCGACTAATCATGTAAATAAGCTTTTTTTTCACAGGATTTTAAATGCAACACAAATTTTTGTTCGTTTACATTTATTCCTTTTTAGGATTTTATCATTTATTTGTAATAAACACTTTCAGAGGGCTATAAAAAAAAAAGTTATTTAAATGTTGAATTATGTTTTTTAAAACATACACGCAGAGTGTGACATCATATTATGACCGTTGCAATGTGACTAGAAATAATTCCTCAGTGCGGTAAACTGAATCATACTTGTTAATCCTGGACCTGGCCTAGACCCGTTCGCAATTTGGTGTTGGGGGAATTTCTCACTTGAACTGAGTTAGTGGGTCCCTAGACATGAAAAATCACAGAGGTGCTCGTCCGCCATAGTGCCACGAATTACGTAATGGTCAAATCAAATATGTCCGCCATCGGATGATGATGAAAATCCAATTTCTTTGTTTCTGATTGTTTATACACATGCAATACCTCTATTTTGACTAATTATGGTATGTGGAATTCATTTCACCCATTGATATGACCCTATTGCGTGCTTTTGACCTTGAAAGGGCATGGTCAAGGTCGTTTTCCTATTCTGAAGAATCTCAAAGACATGTACATGCAAACTAACTCAAATTTACAGTATGCCCTTATACTGTGTATTTGTACAACTCTAGATAGAGTTCACAGAAAATAAGAGGTTTAACTTTTCTTGTATTTTACCAGAAGTAGTCAAATTTAAATGATATCCAAGGTTTCAAAAGTTTTCGTTTCACTATTGAGCATCGCTCATATTGATCAACATGAAGCATTCTAAAATACCTGGCCCCAAAAGCTTGAATTTGGTTGCTTCAATGGCAGATCAGGACAATCTTAATCAAAGGTTATGCATTGCCTGTAACAAGTGAAAAGACAGGACGTGAGAGAATCAAACAAGCTGCTAAAATCCATAATGACGTGGTTACAAATCGTATCGGTTTCAGTGCGTTTCCGTGTGGACGAACGGCCGAACCGCGTAAAAAAAGTCACGGTTATAAAAATACCCGTGTCCGTGTGGACAGGGCCTAAGTCATTTTGTGTTTTTTCTTGTTTTCCAAAGACATTGAAATATGACTTAGGCAATTATGCTATGAGGCTAACAATACAATGACATGTTTTAGAAGTTAAACTTCCAGCTTCTCATGGGATTTTAAAAATGCTGCTGTCATGAACTTCTCAGAGACACGAAGGTTGAGGATCCAAACGCAAAATTAAAGGGTAATCCACAATCGTAATCCAAATCCAGGCAAAGGTCATACACAAACAAACACACATACTGTAACTGAGAATTCCAACAGAACAGGCAGAGAATCAAAAGAACCATGCAGGACCAGCGAGAAACGGGATACAATGGCTAAGAATTGCAGTTTGACACATACAAGTCTTAACAATGAGTGACTGAATGGCCAGGCTTATAGGGTGAGCTAATAAGGGCGGCAAATGAGATACAGCTGAAACCAATCATGTAAGATGAGTTTGACCAATGGATTATGGGAAACGTAGTCCTTGATGGAATGGCAATGAACAAGAGGGGAGTGTCCTCTGGTGGACAACCAGGGCACTCCAGCTGGTTTCTTTCTACCAGTTAAGCTATAGGAACTGTAAATTAATATTTTCATTACATATTTAAATCTTTATTTGCAAACGCCTACCTCTTGACAACTGTTTATCATTCAGAAGATATTTATTCATTTTATTTATAGTGTGATCCATGTGCGCAAAAGGCAACATTTTACCATGAATATGGTTCCATATTTCAGGTAATGCTTTTTGTAATACTCAATTGCACACTGACTCTTTCAAAATAAAAACTTACTGTGCCAGTCAAGATGAGGGGACTGATTCACTTTTTCATTCACTCTGTGTCTGCTTGTGTTCCAGTCAACTTGTCAGTGATGTCCAGGTTGACCGGCTGATTTAAGTCACAGTGTGGTCTGCCCATGCTGACTCAGAGGGACAAAGGGAAATAAATCACGAAAGCCACATCTTACAGTGTCGCCCACCCAGTAGGCAGAGGAGTTCAGATCTCAGACATACATTCTGCAACAGCTCTCCTCTCCCATGAGTCTCAGTGAGTTGGGCTGGGCAAAACCAATGTTTGGAATGAATAATTGGTTGGTTAGTCAAAGATCTTTCCTTTGGTCTGTAAGTTGAACTGTTTCTGTGTTTATTATATTCAGAAATGCTGTAAAGTGGAGGAAATGTTTATATTTTACATGTGGTTTGTTTTTCAGTGCCACACACAAAATATGATAAATGAGAAAATTGTTTATTTAAAATAGGCTAGGCGTTAAACAGTACAGTCAGCCAGTCATTATCACAAAATACATCCCGACAGGGTTTATTTTGTGAAAATACCTTACAGTATCCTTCTAATTAAATAGCTGGACACTTACCAAATAAATAAATACATGGACATAAAATGTGACTATATTCAACACTTTATCAAAATGTGCATAGAACTATATACAGCTATACATTTTTGACTTTTTTTATTTTTGTAACTTCACAGCTAACAAAAATATGTTCTAAGAACGTTTTCCTAACGTTCCCATTAAGTTACAAAAACTATTTCTGAATGTTCTCAGAACGGTCAAAGCATTATTATTATTATTTTTATTTTTTTTAATTTTCTTGGTTATGTGAATGTTAGAGAAAACATTAAGGGAATGTTTTCTCAAATGAAAAAATCTAAAATGATATATTCAATATGTTATACCAACAAATGTTTTTAGATTGCTTTAACTCATCAAATGTCATCAGATTGCTTTAACATTTTGGTGCTACTGTTTTGATAACATAACTGGGTTTTACCATCTTCATTCCTTTAAATGATTAAAGGACTTCACAAAATGTTTTCTGATGTTGTTGCAGTTCGGTTGGTTGAGCTCATTGTTCTGTAAACAGGACAGAAAGTCTCTCTTTGTACATGACATTTTAACTGTTTTCTTTCCACTACAGCTATTGTTATTGAGTAACATTAGTTCATAAGTTCAAAGGGAAATTTTCTTCCATAAAGACTAAGTGAGGAGCATTTTATTAGCAAAATGAATATGGAAATGTTTATTATTAATAGAAGGGTATCTATCATACTTATGTTATATGTCTGTGCTGTACGTTCTGGTGCTCGTGAGTTTTGACACATCTAAAATTGAGATCAGATGAAATGTAACACAGAACTATTATGGGTACTACTTTATTAAACTCAGACCGTACCCAAGCTTTATGAGGCTGACATCAAAATTTACACATTCGCAAACCTGACAAAGACTTTTCCATTGTCAGCACAGATCCGTGATGTCTGGAGTTGATATAATGGGATGACATAATGGAAGCCTTCCATGAAGAGTGAAAACACCCCGAGCACTGAAACTCTCTGGTTCTGCATAGACATGTGGGGGTGACAGGGTTTTTAAAGAAATAAACACCCATGAACATAAGTTTATGAAAGGATGGTCTTTAGTTTTAATAAAACCTCTGAGACAGAACAGTTCCTCCAGATGCATTAATTTTTCACTAAGCTTTCAGACTCTGTAGGCCTAAAAAGTATATAAACCATTATAATTAGTGTGCAGTTTAAAGGAAATGAATGTGCTTAACAACACTTCGTAAGAGAAACTATAATGTCTCCAGTTACCCTGAAAAAGACCATTCGTGTCCTGGAAGAACTGGCAAACGCTAACAAGATTTCCCTCAATTTGAAGAAAATAACTCTTAAGTGCTTCTTGAAAGCTCTTCAAAGGTCTATGTTAGTTAGGCGATGTAAATAATGGATCCCGATTCTCAATGTTTTTGGGCTAAATGCCTCTGAGGGGAAAATGATGAAGGTTGAACTTTCCAAGTTCTTCAGAGACCAAAGGTTGTTATTCTTTCTTAGCTAAAATAAACTGAGTGTGTATTAATCACTTTATCCTTGGCTTTCATCATCAATACATGCCTTAAATACATTTGAATGAAACACACTGGAATTAAATTTAAACATACTAGCAGGAGGCATGAATGTATGCATGAAACGAAGAGCTCCAATTGAACATTTGCAAGTTCTGATGAAGGTCAAACACTTGAAGAATATAGATAGATGATGTTGTGTTTTCTGTGGAGTTTTGTTATTTTTTATTATTATTTATTTATTTTTTACATGTTTAATTCAAATGTGTACATTAAACTAAAGTTACAACTGTTATAAGGAACGTTTTGAGGTTAGTAGCCTAATGGTGTAGTGCCTCTTTAAGAGATGAGTGTGCTGTGGAACATGTGACCGGAGTTCACTGTGTGAAAAGGTAGCGCGATTCATTGAATCTATAATGACTTCAATCCGGTGTGCAGCCACTTGGTGAGCTCTCTTAATTTTAAATGTTTCTTGTCTGCTTTATGATGTATGCTTCATGTTGTCTGCTGTCACCATGCTATGTTGTTGTACTGTGTTTGTGTCCGTTTCACGTTAAAGATAATGCTATGTTCCGGTAGATTTAAACAGTCTAACGTTAGTTGACTGATAAATATATCGCTATGCTTCAAAGTTATTAGTTGACGAGGTAACCGTGAGACAAAGCTAACATTTAGACTTACTTAGAACATCGCTATACTAGACGTGTTGTTTACTTTATTTGAATTTATAAATGTTTGAAGTATGAATCACGGACGGGTATTTAATGCAAGTAATGTTGTTCTTCCTGGTTTGCCGCGGGGTATTCTGGGAACTGTAGTTTAGGTAGGTTTTGGTAAGACTTGAGTATGGTGCATGTTAATGTTGAAGTGTGAAGCGTATACATGAGAATTATGAAATGATTATTATTATAGTGTATTTATGATTATATATTATTATTATTATATAATATATAAATATATATTATATAATTTGTATTTTGATTAATGTTATTTATTGTTGCTTATTATTATTATTATTATTATTATTATTGGGCTATTGAATTGTGTTTGTACTAGTATACACATGAAAATGTAAATGTTGTATTCTGCTTATCTTCTCAGGTTTATTACCTGGTTATTTATTGGTGAGAAAAAATAAACAAACAAAAGTGAACCAAGAAAAACCTGAGTAATATCCTTTTGTACACTGGGTTGCCCTTTCCGTGGGGAGAACACGGAACAGTAATAAACCAAAAGGCCCGAGAGCGTTAAGCCAAGTTTGCCACTACCCTATTAGCATTGACCAGTGAAGGAGCACCAAAAAAGAGAGAGGATCAGGCCGAATAGACCCCTCTGTCAAACAGCGCCTTGGTCAGTGCAGGGAAAGGAAGATGGATTCGGCAGAATTGGTGGCTTTAAAAGGAAAGCGCTCAACAGCACAGAGCTCTTTCAGCAAGAGAGCCAAAAAGCTGTCCCTCACGATAGACCTCCTAGAAAAAAGGGTGCTTATTGACGAGATCAGAGCACTGGGTGTGGACTTTGGAAAGCTGCACGACACTGGACTCGAATATGTTGATGCTCTAGGAGGAGTGGATAGCGACGAAGAAAAAACAGAAAAAGAAGCGGCTCAGGTAGAGGAGAAAATGGCGACGTGTCTTGCCACCTATACTGAAACGCTCCGGCTCGCTAAGGAGACGTTATGGTCTAAATTCGCCTATGTGGACCTTAAATTGTACGCCGACGGTGCAGAGGAAAAATGTACTGAAGTGGAGAACACTGATGTGAAGGAGTTGTCGGAGGATGACTTTCAAGGCCTGAGAGAGGGCCTGGTGGAGAGAATCAAAATGCTTGAGGAGAAGGTGTTTGAATGGGAAAGTCTTGTCCCCGGAGCCAAGACAACAGCGTATAAGCAGCAGCTATACAAGCTGGTCAACAGACTGCATGACTGGGTACGGAGCTGGCAAAAGTTGAAGCGGGTAGAAGAGGTTGACGGGGGAGAAGAGGTTGAAGAAGCAGGTACCAATGAAGAGCATAGCGAGTCTGGCGAGGGTCCCACTAGAGCTGGCATGCAGCCCCAAATCCCCAGTGTAACACCTGTATCTAGTACTGCAGCAGCTGCGTTTCCATATGCACCATCACAGAGCATCCCTGGCCTGCATCCCGGGGCACACGGCTTCAGACCACAGATCAGTCTTGAAAGAACACGCCTGCCCAAGTTCTCGGGAGACATGACCGACTACTATCGGTGGAAGGCTGAGTGGGAAGAGCTGGAACAGCTGGGAAACCCACTGAGAACGGCTGGTGTTACAAGGTTCCACCTCCTGGCAAGTCTCGGCGACAGGGTGAAGAAAGACTTGGTTCTGTCTAGCTGTGCATCGGCGGATGAAATGTTCAGGCGCCTCGACAACCTCTTTGGGAACAAGGCGAAAATCATCCTGAAGATATCCGAGGAGGTTCAGGGCCTACCTTCTGTAAAGGGAGATAACCCTAGGAAAGCAATTGAGCTAATTCAAGCAGTGGAGCGGGCCCTAAGTAACCTTGTGATCCTGGGAGAAGAGGAGGTAATAAAGAACCGTTGGGTAGCGCAGTCCCTTGAATGCAAACTACCAAGTGCTCTGAAGGAGAAATGGATTGCGCACAAGACTGAGCCTGTGAATGGTTTTGCTCCACACAACCACTTCGACTGCTTACTGCGCTTCCTGAAGAGGCAAGAGGTGATCCTGGAGGAGCTAGATCAGCTGGAGGTAGGACTTAGAGAGGGAAGCTCTTCAGTGAAAGGCTCGGCAGACAAGCCAGAAGGAGTCAAGAAAGCCTTCTCCAAAGCTACCTCAGGCCGAAGAGAGTCTCAGTCGAACCCACGCTTAAGCTCGTGCACTGCCTGTACTGATGAGACGCACGCTGGCAGGCTGTTTGCCTGCAAAGCCTTCAGGGAGTTGGATCTCCAGAGGAGGAAAGCTCATCTAAAGACCCATGGGATATGCAATCGGTGCCTGTGCTTCCACATAAAGGATGGCCGTTGCAACCCGAAGTTCCTCTGCAGTAAAATGGACTGTCGCAAAGAAGAGCCTCACCACTATCTGCTCTGCCCCAAGTCCATTGCTCAAGAGAAAGACGTTGGCAGCGAGGTGCAAGGAACCAAAAGGATGGAGAGAAAAGGTCTCGGGCTGACCAGCAAGCAAGAAGAGCTCCTGGCGAAAGTCACTCCGGAATTAAGAGCAGAATTCAGGAAGGCATTTTCCAACAAAGCCTCAACTACGATCTGCACTGCTGGAGGTGGACTGAAAGAGTACCCAGTTATAATGATGTTACTGGAAGTAACAACTAACTCAGGCCAGTTGATAGGCACTCTTATTGACCTTGCTTCTGACACCAACTATATAACAAACAACGCTGCCCAGCGCCTGGGACTGATTGGTGAGCGCATCAAGTTAATTGTTCACGGAATAGGAGGGATGAGAACGACAGTTATAACCAAGAGGTACTCCCTGCGACTAAGAGTGAAGACCATCAAGGGGACGGTAATGGAACACAAACTGCTCTGCTATGGCCTGGAGAGTATTGCGGAGATAAGTCGGCCTGTCACTCCGCAACAACTACAAAAGATCTTTCCTGACGTCACTGCAGAAGAGCTAGTCCGTCCTGAGAAGATCGATCTTCTGATCAGCCACAGGGAGGGTCGTTTAGTTCCACAGCCGTTCAAGTTGGAGGGAGATCTAGTACTCTGGGACGGCCCATTGGGCAAAACTGTTGGCGGTACTCACCCTGATCTCTTTGAGGTGGTTGACCTAATGCTGCACCAGTCTGAGACTCACTTTGCAAGGTCTATGAGAACATCCTCAAGGGTGTACAAGGAGGTTCTTGTGGACACCAAAGACTTGAGTGAGGACCAAATGGAAATGGAAGTGACCCTCAGTAGCACCACTGTCACGAATAAGGAGGTGTTTGAGTGGTTCAGGTGGGATAGTATTGGAGCAGCTTGTGACCCGAAATGCGGGAGCTGCAAGTGCAGCAAGTGCCCTCCGGGAGGCAAAGAGATGACCCTTGGAGAAGAGAGGGACTTAGAAAAGATAAAGGACTGTCTCTCTTATGTGCTAGCGGACAAACACAGCGATGCCCCACACTGGGATGCAGCCTACCCATGGAAAGTAAGCCCAGCGATTCTGCCAGATAACCGCCGAGCAGTAGAAGCAACCTTCAAGAACACAGAGGCTCGGCTGGCGAGAGAACCTGTGTGGAAAGCGGCATATGGAGAGCAGATCCGTGAGATGGTATCAAGAGGAGCAGCCATCGAGCTCACGAAGGAAGTGATCAAAGGCTGGAACGGCCCAATCTGGTACATCAGTCATCTGGTTGCCCCGAATCCTCATTCTAGCTCAACGCCAGTGAGGATAGTCTGGAATAGTAGCCAGGAGTTCAGAGGGTTGAGCCTGAACAACCTCTTGCACAAAGGCCCTGATGTCCTCAACCCGATCCGAGGTGTCCTGCTTAGATTCAGGAGCAGATTGCATGCTGCCCTTGGCGATGTTAAAAAAATGTATAATTCAGTGTGGCTGAAGGACGAGGAGGTCCACCTCCATCGATTCCTCTGGAGGGATAACCCCGAAGATGAAATCGGTGTGTTTGCCGTCGTCAGGGTTAACATCGGCGACAAGCCTGCTGGATGCATCGCTCAGGTTGCCATGAGAGAGACGGCAAACCTGCCTCAGTTTACATCCATGGTTGAAGAGCGCCGGATCCTGACAGAGGACTGCTATGTGGACGACATTTTGACGTCGCATGATGATCTCCAAACTCTGAGTAGGATGACCGAAGGAGTGGAAGAGATCCTAAAAGCAGGAGGCTTCTCCCTCAAGCCCTGGGTCATGACAGGCCAAAGTGGGAGGAGTTGAAAACCCACTGACCCCAGCAAAGTCAGGTCAACAGAGCCCAAGACTCTGATACTCCCCAACCAGATGCGGGACGAAGATAACAGGGCATTGGGATTGGGATATGAACCCGAATCTGACAAACTCCGTGTGCTTACGTCAGTGAACTTTTCAAGGAGGCGAGGAAAGATGAGGACCGGTCTGGATCTACGAGAGGATGAGATCAGAGGCAGCACCCCCGACCCTCTCACCCGACGCATGCTGCTGAGTCAGATCGCAGGGTTCTATGACCCCATCGGTCTGGCCTCACCCGCCAAGCAACGAGGAGTGATGCTCATAAGAGAGTCCTTTCAGGAAGCAGGAAGAGACTATCCCTCCAAGGACACCTGGGATGATCCGCTTTCGCCACATCTTCGAGAAGCTGCAATAAAGCTCTTTGAGCAATATGTGAGGCTTGGCCAACTGAGATTTGACAGGAGTCTCACACCCCTTGGATCCATAGGTTGCCCAATGGGGATCACGTTTTCCGATGGTAGTGAAGCTTCCTACGGAGCCGTTCTTTACCTACGGTGGGAGACAGAAAATGGAGTCGTAGTGAGGCTAGTTGAATCAAAGGCCAAGCTTACTCCTCTAGACCAGAAAGGTGATGTCATTAAAGCAGAGCTGTGCGGGGCTGTCTTTGCATCCCGCCTGAAGACATACTTCGAGAAGCACTGCTACATCAAGGTCGATCGGTGGATCCATTTTGTCGATAGTCAGACAATCCTGGGAGCCATCCAGAAGGATAGTTATGGCTATCAGACATTTTTTGCAAACCGGATTGGAGAAATCCAAAAGGCCGGATCAGTAGAGAGCTGGAGGTGGGTCGAAGGAAGACAGAATGTCGCCGATCTCATCACAAGAGAGGCATCCACTGAGGAGCTTGCTGAAGGATCAGTCTGGCAGGAAGGCCCAGAATTTTTGAAGTTGCCTGAATCAGTTTGGCCTGTAAAAACTGCCAGAGAGATTAACCACTCTGTTGCTGAGGAGATTGGGGGACTTCGGAGGAAGGCATTCTCGGCACTAGTTCGGTCAAAGTGGGAGGCAAGACCATACCTGTCTGTGGAAAAAAGAGCAACAGCTTTTAAAGATCTAGCTCTCGAAGCTCAAGATGGTGTCGAGTTCCGGGACACAACCCTAGATCGCCTGGTTGTTCAGAAGGAGGAAAAGACAGGACTCTTGCTCTGCGGAGGGAGAATCCAACGCTGGAATGAGGATAGAGTGGCTGTACCGCTAATCCCATGCCAGTCGTGGCTAGCAACCCTACTGGCCAGGGAGGCACATGAAGAAAATCATGAAGGTGTTGCCTCTACCCTTCTACAGACAAGAAGAAAAGCCTGGATCATGCAGGGACGAAGAACAGTTAAGAAGGTGTTGAACAACTCCATGCTCATCACATTGCACATACATGAAGAAGTAAGAGCATGCACATCCCATATTTCGCATACCCTGGCAGGACACCACACACCTGCCAAAGGGATGTGATTGACTTGGACTAAGCTGCTCTTCCATCGATCGTGCCTTAATCAGACACTTACACATAGACATTGTGCAAAGCAAAAAAAAAAAAAAAAAAAAAAAAAAAAAAAAATTGTGAAGTGATTTTAGTAAGTTCCCTGGATTATAAGATCAGGAACTTAAGTGGGAGGTGTTGTGTTTTCTGTGGAGTTTTGTTATTTTTTATTATTATTTATTTATTTTTTACATGTTTAATTCAAATGTGTACATTAAACTAAAGTTACAACTGTTATAAGGAACGTTTTGAGGTTAGTAGCCTAATGGTGTAGTGCCTCTTTAAGAGATGAGTGTGCTGTGGAACATGTGACCGGAGTTCACTGTGTGAAAAGGTAGCGCGATTCATTGAATCTATAATGACTTCAATCCGGTGTGCAGCCACTTGGTGAGCTCTCTTAATTTTAAATGTTTCTTGTCTGCTTTATGATGTATGCTTCATGTTGTCTGCTGTCACCATGCTATGTTGTTGTACTGTGTTTGTGTCCGTTTCACGTTAAAGATAATGCTATGCTCCGGTAGATTTAAACAGTCTAACGTTAGTTGACTGATAAATATATCGCTATGCTTCAAAGTTATTAGTTGACGAGGTAACCGTGAGACAAAGCTAACATTTAGACTTACTTAGAACATCGCTATACTAGACGTGTTGTTTACTTTATTTGAATTTATAAATGTTTGAAGTATGAATCACGGACGGGTATTTAATGCAAGTAATGTTGTTCTTCCTGGTTTGCCGCGGGGTATTCTGGGAACTGTAGTTTAGGTAGGTTTTGGTAAGACTTGAGTATGGTGCATGTTAATGTTGAAGTGTGAAGCGTATACATGAGAATTATGAAATGATTATTATTATAGTGTATTTATGATTATATATTATATATATATATTATATAATTTGTATTTTGATTAATGTTATTTATTGTTGCTTATTATTATTATTATTATTATTATTGGGCTATTGAATTGTGTTTGTACTAGTATACACATGAAAATGTAAATGTTGTATTCTGCTTATCTTCTCAGGTTTATTACCTGGTTATTTATTGGTGAGAAAAAATAAACAAACAAAAGTGAACCAAGAAAAACCTGAGTAATATCCTTTTGTACACTGGGTTGCCCTTTCCGTGGGGAGAACACGGAACAGATGATATGTTGTATATCTCTGAATCAAAGGTTTTATAAATAATCTTCACATTTAATACAGCCAGGATCAACAGAAAATTTACCCAAAAAGTTTAGTGCAACATTAATTGCACATGGCCTGTTTTGGTAATAAGACACAATCTACATAATAATAAGCCTAATTTCATGGTACAAGAGAGGACACCATAAGGCTTTGGGCCCAAACTTTGGAGAAGCTTAAAGGTGTATTTATTTGAATTGAGGAGATAAAAAAAAAAAAAAAAAAAAAAAAAATAATAAAAAAAAAAAAAAAAAAAAAAATAAGCCTAATTGATACATAGGAAAGCTTATTTTGTGTTATTTTAGTACATGTAGGACATGGTTAAACTTGATTACGTGTGGTTAAATAAGCTGCAGTTATTCTTTTTAAATTCTGGACACAGTTATTATTTTTTAGAAAAATCACCTGAAAAGCAATCCAGTATGTTTAATGGCATTGAAAGGTTGTTTCTCTCTTCATATTAAGATATTTGAGCAAAACAGAAATGTGTTTGAATCTTGTTTGACATTTCTGTCAGTCAAGTGACACAGAACATGCAGCAGTTTTGCACCACAGAATTGTGAGATTAGTAGTGATTCTTCTTTCTTTAATTTAATAATCCAATTTTCATCCACTTTGTAGCATCATCCATTTTACACTCATCAGTGGCACAATGAGAGTGCCTATTTCTAGCAAATTAGAAATACATCAAGACTGACTTTAAGGGAAATCCATCTTTATTTGATATTTACAGCAGGACGCCAATCTAAATCAAATTTGCATCAAATGAATTGCAGCGGGTGAAACATGAGTTAACAGAAAGCTCCCTCTTTTTCTCCACACCTCACTGCATTTCTTGTATCCTGGGGTTGAACTTGTAAAACCTCTGTCCCACCAGCCTTCTTACACTCCCCAGACTCAGCGGGCTCCTGATAGCAGCACATTTATCTTCATTAAACTATTTCATTTCCCAACAAAGATCGGTACCGTTTAGGACCATCAGAGAGCCCATCAGAGTTAAACAGAGAATAGGAAATCTCCCTCTATTCATTTAAATTCAATTTATATGAGGAAAAATACAGAAAAACAGTAATATTGTGGAAAAGTTATTTTAAAACAACTGTTTTCTATTTTAAAATGTAATTTATTCCTGATGGCAAAGCTAAATTTTCAGTCTTCAGTGCCACATGATGCTTCAGAAATCATTCTAATGTGCTGATTTGGTGCATGCTCAATAAATATTTATTATTATTAATAATAATAATGTTAAAAACAGTTTTTGCTACTTTTTGTGGAAACCACGAAGCACAACAATTCAAAAATGTAATGAATGAATAAATAAATATCTTATACATCTCATATATTATACACATTTATCTGAAATAGAAAGCTTTTGTAACATTATACGTCCCCGTTCAAAAGTTTGGGGTCAGTACGTTTAAAAAAAAAGAGAAGAAATTAAAGAAATTCCTTATTTTATTCAGCAGGGATCCATTAAATTGATCAAAAGTGACAATAAAGACAAAAGATTTCTATTTTAGATAAAATGCTGTTCTTTTGAACTTTGTATTCATCAAAGAATCCTGTTTTCAACATTAATAATAGTAATACATGTTTCTTGGGGAGAATATTAGAAATATTAGAAATAACATCATGTTAGAAAGATTTCTGAAGGATCATGTGACACTGAAGACATGGAGGTATGAAAGTTCTGTTTTAATAACGCAGGAATAAATCGCATTTAAAAATATACTAATAGAAAACAGTTATTTAAAATTGTAAAAATATTTCACAATATGACTGTTTTTGCTGTGTTTTTCTATTTTGATATATATATATATATATATATATATATATATATATATATATATATATATATATATATATATATATATATATATATATATATATATATATTCCTAATAATTCATATCAGACCCGTTTTCTGAGTGCTGTATTTTAGAAGTAGAGCTCAATATCTTAGTTGTAAAGTTTTACGGATTTTTCTGTGTTTTTATTTGCAACATAAGTCTGTGTAACACATATGTCACCCCCTCACACATTCTCACACATTATACACACATTCCAGTGACTTACTGGGAGTTATGGCTACACGATATTTCAGAATCTGGGAATACCTCTATTTTTGGCTGGAAGACTACAATGGTTTCTGGTTTATGTTGAACACTTGTTAAAGTTGCTCAGATTCAGATTTTTTCCAGACTTTTTCAGAAGGTGTTTGATTACAGTGTCACTGCACTGGACAGTTTGATTTCATACGCGCAAACAGAACTCATCTCACTGGAATGCATCACCTCATGTGTTTTACTGAGGTTTAGTGAATCTGACCAGTTTAATCCTATAGGAGAAAATCCATAGAAAGTGCACTGCTTCATGCAGGGGATCCAGGTGAATCTAATTCTGCTTGTCCACTTGCCAATGAAAAGAGTGAGCAGGGTTGCCAGATTCAAGAAATGTAAAAACAGTAAAACATGTTTCAGAAACTATGGCAGCTTTCATTACAATCTAAAATTTAGTTTACTGCAAAGATTAAAGTGTCAACAGAAATAACTGCATTTAAAATGCATCTTTTCCTAAATGAACTGCAAATAGGGTCAATACTATTCAACACAAGTGCAACTTTGTACTTTGAACAATTAACAATTGCACAATTGAACAATTGCAAAATATTCTGTCATCGTTTACTCACCCTTGTGTCATTCCAAACAGCTCTAAAATGGACAAAATAGCACAATAAAAGTATGAAAGTGGTCCATAAGAGCTGTGTGCAATATTCCAAATATTCTGTAGCCATAGGCCACCTTTGTGTATGAAAAAAAAAAAAATGTAAGTAGTTATTCATTTGATTAAAATCATCTTCTTAGCATTCTCAAATCTCTTTTGCACTTGCCATGCTAACATGTTTTGTATTATTGGTGGGAAAAGCTATTTGACATTAGCAACGTAAATGTTTTCCCATGTGATCAAAAGTAGCCCAATGGGCATAAAACTTAGAGTGAGTGTTAAGTAATCAAGCTAACGCTTCCCACATTTTGTCTTTTGCATGTTTCACGTTATATCTTCCTATTATGGCACAATTGTAGATTTACTGTCTATATATATGCCTTGCCAAGACCCAGCATGTATTTTCCTCTCAAGATTCCCCAACCTTTTTGTTTTCCGAGTGTTTATGAGGTATGGAAAACCGTATACAGCGGTGGGGGACAAACATCTGTTGCAGTCGAACATCCCACTGGAGACATTTAATTTTGCAATGAATGGAGGGGGTTGGCAGAAAATTATAGCTTCTTATGGAGACAGGGAAAAAATACCAATTTCCAATTTCGACCCAAACCACAAGCTGACAAGAAAAATAGAGCAAACTCTGTGAATTTATAACTTTTAATGAGAGAGTTGCAGTTGTATATAGATAGAGTATGGGATTAATGGAAGCATTAGCATTGGCTTTGAGTTACACACATTGCATATATCATAAGGTCAATGGGGTTTGCATATCAATGCTCATCGTGTGCGTGAAATGTTGCCCTGTCTGTCTCCACTCTCTCCTTTTCTCTCTCTACCCAGCCAGCACAGCAGCTGTTTGTTCTGTGATGCCATCTGGACTTTGTCAAGGTGGAACGATAGAGAAACCGATAGAAAGACAAGGGCCAGAACACAGAAAGTCAAGCAAGCTACTTTATCAAACTGTGCATGCCTGTATATTTATAGTAAACAAAGTGTTCAGAAAGATTAATGATCTGTGATGTTAGATTGTGACAATATTCACAGAATGCCTAAAGAAGGTTAGTAATGTTTGGCCTACAATAAGGGAAAATAGTACACAGGCAGCACATATTAACCGAGTAAATCGCTTGTATTTTTTTTTTTTTTAATGGGCTAAAAGCCCAACCAAAACCACCATAGAACTTTCCCAAATAGCTGTTTTTTGTTGTACACTGTAATATTGTCAAGATGTCAATGACAAAATTATAAAAAAATTAATAAAATAATATTATGAATAATTTACCTGATTGCCAGAAAACAATTCAAACAATATTAAATGTTAAAAATAAAATAAATATTGTATGCTTGAGTTCTCATGCGAGGTCTTAATGGAAAGCAGTTTTATTTTACTACACGCTGTTTTATGCGAGAGATTATACCAGCGGGGTGGTTGACATTTCAAGATTGCACAGCTATTGGGTTTTACAAATGTTTTAGACAAAGGCTTTTTTCCTCTAGCTGTCGAAAAGCTCTACCACTGGAGACGGCGACAATTGTAATTACAGTCACGTGAAAATCCATTATGTAATGCTCTGTTCCATATTATTAACTGCATGAGTGTAACGGTCACCAGCTGGAGTGCCCTTGAGAGCCACCAGAGGGCACTCCACATCAGACATTGTCATTCCCTCACAAACTACATCTCCCATAACTCACTGCTCGGACTCTTCATCCATTATCACATTCACCTGTGTCTCATTATCTTGTTTAGCTCAGCCCATATAAGCCTGGTTTTCTCATTCATTCCCTGCGAAGTTTTGTATGTGTAACACTGCATTTCCACACATTTCCACTGTTTTCCATGTTCCTGGTTTTCCTGTTCCTGTCTCACCCTCTGGATTTGTTTGTCGTTGTTTGGACTGATTACCCTGTGCTTTTGACCACTGCCTGTTATGAAGTTTATGATCTTGGATTTTCCCATTAAAAACTGCATTTGGAATTGGATTCTCAACCTTTGTGTCTCGGAGCAGTTTGTTACAATGAGAAATATATTGCAGATTTTTTTTTACCTCCCTGAGAGCTCTGTCACACTTTCAGCATGACAGGAAACATACATTTAGACACAGCAAATCCAAATGATGATACAATAATAAATGTACAGTTTTGCCATTTTTATTTGTCACCATCATATTTACCTTTCAAAGCCTCCTCTCAAGAGCATTTGCAGATTTGTAAATGTCTAACAGTTTCTTTCAAGATCTGTTTAAAACGTATTAATGCTTTTGCACATAAATTTGCTTTTTGCATGTTCTAACATCATCAACAGATCATAATAGCATGTCCTATAAAAAACATTTAAGAATTGCTTATCAAGTATTCATACAATATTGGATTCCCCTCTGTTACCGCTTTCTGTTTTTTTTTTCATTTAAAATAGGATAAATTCAATGACTGAATGAAAAAAAAAAGATTAAAAGCAGGCTTATGACAATAAAGTGATTATGTTAGAGAACTACCAATAAATGCGCGGACAGGACAGAGTAAAGCCAGGGCTGGGTCTGCCTCCTCTAGGGGCAGCGCTTGCAGGTTCACCACCTGGTCCCAGAAGGGAGTGGTAGGAACCTTGGACACATAGCCAGGCCAGGGTCTCAGTACAACATGGTTGTCACCTGGCCCAAACTCTAGGCACGATTCGTCGACCGAAAATACCTGCAGGTCCCCTACCCTCTTGATAGAGGCCAGTGCAACCAGCAGCAAAGTCTTCATGGAGAGAAGCTTTAAGTCTGCTGATTGCAAAGGCTCAAAGGGAGCATCCTGAAGTGCTCAAAGCACCAGGGAAAGGTCCCAAGAGGGTATGGAGGGGGGTCGAGGAGGACTTAACTGTCTCACACCCTGAGGAATCTGATGACCAGGTCGTGCTTTCCTACTGTTTTGCCATCTATGTGGTTGTGATATGCTGAAATAGCAGCAGTGTGTAGTTTGAGGGTGGAGGGAGACAGCCTTCGCTCCAACCCTTGCTGCATGAACAAAAGCACTGACCCTATCGAACATCTTCGGGGGTCCTCTTGGCGAGAAGAACACCACTCGACGAACAGGTTCCACTTCGAGGAATACGCACTTCTCATAGATGGCACCCGTGCTGAAGTGATGGTGTTAAGTACCTCTGGGGGTAAGTCACCTAGAACCTCTGCGTCCTGTCCAGGGACCACTCATGGATTTCCCAGAGGTCCGGACACGGGTGCCATAGGGTGCCCCCGTCTTTGAGTCAGAAGGTCCTTCCTCAGAGGAATGGGCCAGGGAGGGACTGTCATGAGGAGTGTGAGTTCTGGGAACCAGGTCCGGCTGGTCCAATAGGGAGCCACCAGAAGGACCTGCTCCTCGTCCACCCTGACTTTTCACAGGGTCTGTGCAAGTAGGCTCACTGGGGGAAACGCATATTTGCGGAGGCCCCGGGGCCAGCTGTGTGCCAGTGCGTCCGTGCAGAGTGTTCCCTCAGGGTGTGATTGTCACCCGGTGAGTGCCATGATGCCATGGCCGAAACTGAACACGGCCGTGCTGAAACAGGTCTCATATGGAGAAGGCCGAGCGGTGTTACCGCTGCTGCCGCTGCCATATGAAAGAATTTCACTGGGACGTATTAAACGTATTCAGGCAGTTCAGCACCAACTGAGCACGTTCCTCTGTGAGGCGCACTGTCTGTGTGCGTCCGAATAAAACTCCATACCGAGAAAAGAGATCCTCTGCACGGGGGAGAGTTTGCTCTTTTGCCCTGAATACCCAACTGACTGAGGTGACTGAGCACGAGGTCCCTGTGTTTCGCATAACTGATCTCGAGAGTGTGCTAGTATGAGCCAGTCGTCGAGATAGTTGAGGATGCGAATGCTCTGTTCTCTCATGGGAACAAGGGCCCCCTCCGTGACTTTTCTGACTCCCACAGGGAGACAGAGACAGCCCGAAGGGCAGGACCTTGTACTGATATGTTTGACCCTCGAACAGAAAGCGCAGAAAAAGGCCTGTGTCGAGGGAGAATCGAGACATTAAAAGTACGCATCCTTCAGGTCGATCGCTGCAAACCAATCCGGGGACAGATGCATTCGAAAATGCGTTTCTGCGTGAGCATTTTGAACGGTAGCTTGTGGAGACTCCGATTCAAAACTCGCAGGTCCAAGATCGGTCGTAACCCACTGCCTTTCTTGTTTACAATGAAGTAGGGACTGTAGTGCCCTGACCTCATATCGCAACGCCATAGCGTATATGGCAGAGGCGGCTGAGTACTTACAGGCCCCGGAAGGGAGACACAGCTCTCTGTGCCAAGTGGAGTTAGGGCACAGCTGCATTGCAACGGCCCACTCCACTTAGACCCCGAAGCCGCCGCCATTTGCGCCATTTGCGCCATTTAGAATTTCAGCCGCCGCCAGCCAATAATTTCATAAGCCAAATTGAGCCGCCATCTGATAAAGTTTGGCTGAGCCGGCTAGAATTATTTGCATCAAATAATAATTCTATCACATAGAGACATACACACACGAAATATATAAACAATACACGAGATCTATTTTCCCACTGGATTCATAACAGCACAGTCTTGTGCTCGTTGCTACGATACACAGACTTATATAGCACTGAACGTGATATTACTGCAGTAACAAACCACCGTTTCCACATTGCTAATTCACGACGCATGCTTCACTGTATTGAAGTGAAATGTGCAAAACTTTGTCCAAAATAATACTGATAACAGTGTGTGTACTGTTTATAATAAGGCGAGACACGGCAGGCAAAAACATCAGGTTTTTTTTACTGGTCAATTTTGAGATTTTTGGATATTTGTCTTCAATAACATGTCTTCTTTCAGACTTGTGGTGAAAAAAAGTCCGAAATACACATTTAGGTCTTTATTTTACTACACTTCGTCTGTTTGCGTCTGTAGATTTCTCATAAATTCAACAAAAGTTTGCGTTCTTAATCAACATACTTCTCCGCGATCTCTGCCGTCACCCTCTCATCACATGCACCGTTAGGAAGCTCTCTCTCTTCTGTACAATCCTGTTGGATCCAAATATGGTCATTTCCTTTTTATCAGCAACCAATCGTGAAAATAGAAAGACTGAATGCGCAATCTCATTGGCTGATGATAAATCTTTAAAGCCCGTTTTCTCAAAATGACCTGCTTCAGCCATTTGCAGCTATGAAAAGTTTGGCGGCTGCAGCAGCCATTTAGGTTTTGGCTGAGCCGGCTAGCCAGCCAATAACTTCATCAGCCAGCCATTATTCTCAAAACAAATGGCTTCGGGCTCTAGCTCCACTGGAGGGATGCGCGTGTACCCCTTAGCTGCCCTGCCTTCCCCACAGGCCTTGCAAGCCTTGCTGGTTAACTCCGACGAGTACTTACAGGCCCAGGAAGGGAGACACAGCTCTCTGTGCCAAGTGGAGTTAGGGCACAGCTGCATTGCAACGGCCCGCTCCACTGGAGGGATGCGCGTGTACCCCTTAGCCGCCCCGCCATCAAGGGTGGTGAGGGAGGAGGAGCCACCGGGATGGTTTCTGGCAGTGAAAGGTGCCGTCCACACCCCAGTGAGCTCCTCATGCACTTCTGGGAAGAAAGGCACCGGGGTGGGTGCGCCACCAGCACGCGCCACCCCGAGAAACCAATCATCCAGCCTCGAGGGCTCGGGACACGGTGGAGGGTTCCACACGAGCCCGATCCTGTTGGCGGCCCGGGAAAGAATCGTCATCCGCAGAGAAGTCTGACCCACCCTTGAATGCAGCGATCGACATCTGTTCATCGTGGGGAGGGTCGAAGGAAACGACTGGTACACACCTCGTGGATAGTCCAGCACGTTCCGTTGGCGGCTCTACTGGCTACGGAGCATGAGAGGGATGAGGCTTTCTAGGGGGCTGGTTCCCAGAAGGAAGCGTGCTCACCGTGATCCTCAGGTCACCTGTACCACTGCCTGAAGTAACCCTCGGAGGAGGGTTAGATCGCGGCGGAGGCGCAGGGACTCCGCCCCTTTGCAGGAACGAGAGTCTCGACCGTAGCTCAGAGATGGTCATCTTCCCACAATGGGTACATGACTCATCAATGTCTGCATCCAGAAACAAACAGGTAGACTGACATCTTTAAAAAGATGCGCGCCACCCATGTAAGCTCTTTTAGGGGACTGCTCTCTTGGTGCTGAAGCACGCAGAGGAACGGTCGCAGTGAACATGGACAGGAATGTGCACCTGTCGTGTGCCGTCTCTCGATGTTGATCTTACCAGCCATAAGAATGGCCTTTCAGCGCTCTCACAGCGCACCTTACCAGCTGTGAAAACAGAGAGAGAGAGAGAGAGAGAGAGAGAGAGAGAGAGAGAGAGAGAGAGAGAGAGAGAGAGAGAGAGAGAGAAAATCGACCCCACTGCCGCACTGTATTGCCCGCACCAGCCACGAGAGATCCTACTGTTCAGAACTCGTCTGTTTACACTCTTTTTGTAGACAATAGCACCGAAGTGCTCGCTCTGAAGCAAAAAGTTGAAGTGCAATCGCACCTGCTGCTCATTAAATACCCATGCTGCATGGCTGAACAGCTGATGCAAATGATTGCATGCCAATGTGCATTGGCTCGTTTAGTTTCACTCGAAGTAGATTGGCCTCTCTAGCGAGATTCCTATTCGTCGGTCTCAACGTAGCGTCGACTGACCGACTGAAGAGGAACAGCATGTGCAAGTGAGATCTTGAGGGTGAAGAGGATAGTAACATGATACAAGAGAAACTACAAAGGAAGTTAAGGAAGATAATCATTTTCAGAAATAAAACAATTTGTTCAAAAAACACATCTTATCTACTTGAAGGCTGCATTCTATTGACATAATAGAAAAAACATAATGCCTTTATCTCCAATATAATTTTTTTTGTTTTGTTTTTGTCTTGCATTTCATAATGAAATTGGATGAGGTCAGTGCCGATTCATGTGCCGGTTCCAAAAACTCTCACAAAACGATTAAAAAATGAATTATAATGTTTGATATCCTCAAGAGAAATTTCTGATGAGAGAAGTGAGACGATAAGCCACAAAAGATAAACAAAGGTTCTGAAAAATCTCACTATTCAAGAAAATGATATTATGAGTATAAACTTGAAAATATTTCTAGAGGTATGTAATGTCATTGTCCACACAGCACATTCACAGGAACCATAGCTTCAATGTCTCTTTTCAAGTCAAACTGGCATTGATTTTCAGACATTAACCTCCAAAAGGCGGATTTTTATGTTTGTAACAAAGAGCACATGACTTTAGCCATTTGTACAGTACACCTCACATCAGTCCAAGATTTGACACTGCTAAAGTAAAATCCACTCTGGAACCTGTACTTACAATAAACTCCTGTCTTACCATTTGAACTATCCAGACTGAATGAGACACAGCCTGCCTATCCTAACCACTGAGACCTTGCAAAAAGGGCAGGCCCAAAGGACATACAGTATAGTCTTCTGTAGAATTAACTATATTTATATCCTCCTTAGGGTAACATTCACATTTCCCATTACTTTTTTCCACCACACTGACTAGAAACATTTTGGCGGAATTTTCCACATTCTTGTTAGCATCCCAGTTTCTTTGGTCAAAACCCACAAATATTCTCATTTTGCCAGAATGTTGTCTAGTCCTGTTTGAGCTTTGTCCATATTTCTTTTTTCGCTCTTAAATTAAATGACTGTTTCTTGCCCTTTAAAGAGACTGCGGTTGGAGGCTATGTATTCGTCACGTTTGGTTTCCCAAATTAAATCCTTTGTGATGTTGTGTATATTAAGATGACACTATGGTGATTTATTGAGAAGAAGCGTCATGTAGTCGCCAGGAAAAGCAGCCAAATGAAGGGGACCATGCTTGGGTGGGTTCCATAATTGAAAACAGACGTCTCAGTGGCATGCTGGAGACTTAAAAATTCTCTTTTTTAAAACAATTTTGTTTCTAGTCTTTTGTCCAGACAGATTGGAATGGCTTCAGGCAAGATTTACAGTAGCATCCAGAGTGCTGTCACTGAAATGCAGGTTTGAAACCCTAAAAAAAAAAAAAACCTCAGGATGCTGAGACCTAGATTCATATAACAAAACTGGGATATTCTTTAATTCATTTATTTTCTACCACTCTCCATTTTCTAGTGGCAAAACTAAACTTTATATTTGATGTAATAGTATGTCTCAATAAAAAATAAAAAATTCTCATACAGCAAAAATGTTTTTTCTTTTGTTTATGCATTTTAAAATATACAAAAATATATTAGGAAACAACACTAATAATAGGTATAATAAGTATATCTAAAATGTATTTGTTGTGTACATGTATGTTTTAAATTATATTCTCAAAAATCGAAAAAAAAGATCTGCACACAAAAATTGGCCAAAAAGCTCACAAGATTTTATTTTCCAGAGGCCACAACAAAGTGCAAAAAAAATTCAAGGTGCCCAAAACGTTTTCGGGTTCAACCCTTCACCAGTGCCATGTGTTTCCAAGCTTACTCTTGCAGTCATTTACAAACTTATTACCGTAATCAATTTAATATACCGTAATCTGACTTTATCACATAAAACATTTTTACATAAATACTCGACATAATTATACATACACATCACACCAACATCATTCTATTCAAAGCTTTGAAATTTCTAAAAAACATGACTATAAATATTCTCATTCCCATTATTGAATATCACAAAAAAGTATAAATTATATTCTGAAATGTTCTATTCTGAAAGGTAAAAAAAAATATTTTCACAAATATGTCTTTTTACTATGATTTACAATCAGTTTAAGAATATATGTTCAAACATATTTTTGTAAGATTTTTATTATTATTATTGTTTGATTGATTTAGTTTTTGCTGTATGAATTATCTTAAAGGGAAAAGTCATAAAGCGAAAGTCACCCAAAAATGAAAATTCATCATTTACTCACCCGCGTCAATCCAAAACCGTAAGACTTTCGTTCATCTTCGGAACACCAATGAAGATATTTTAAATTAAATCTGAGAGATTTCTGTCCCTCCATATAGACAGCTAGACAGCTGACACTTTGACGCTTCAAAAAGTTCATAAAGAGATCGTAAAACTATCCATATGAATTAAACGGTTTAGTCCAAATTTTCTGAAGAGACTTGATCGCTTTATATGATGAACAGATTTAATTTAGTCTTTTATTCGCATGTAAACATTATTCAGCGAACATAAACAGAAGCTCAACCGAACCTGCTTGACGCGCGAGAACAAACCTCAAGCTCAAACGTGCTGCGTAACACATTGAGAATGAACCTCTTTGGTTCTTTTTGAAGCGTCAAAGTAATTACTGTCAATGGAAGGAGATAAATCTCTCAGATGTCATTAAAAATATCTTCATTTGTGTTCCAAAGATGAACAAAAGACTTACGGGTTTGGAACGACATGAGGGTGAGTAAATGATGACAGAATTTTCATTTTTGGGTGAACTGACCCTTTAACATATTTAGACAAAATACTCCCACTTCATGAAAAGTCAAGAACCAGGCCCAGGTGTTAAGAGTTAACTCCTAGAACTTATATCACAAGCACATTTTGTTCTATGGCCCGACTGCCCACTGTGAAACTCCTCTGCCAGGATAGATACATCTGGCAGCAAAAACTGCATTGGATTAAAAGTTCAAAAGACTTACAGGCCTTATCCAGCTGCTTTTGCGGCCTTGTACGGAGAGTAAGCACAGTCAAAACACATTGTTTCCATGATAAGGTAACTGACAGCAAGGTCAGGGCGTGATAAATCTTGGCTGAGAAAAGCTGCCGTAAACCTTTTGACTTGGCCTACTATGTTGCCCTATATCTGCTTCATAGTATCTGGTTCTAATGTGGTGTGGTCACAGCTCTAAAGCACATGACATTGAACAAAGTTGAACAAGAGGTGAGCTTTGATAAATATAAAAATGATGTTCACGCTACTGAATGAATGCTTTATTTTCAACCATGATGAAACTGGTGACACTGAATTTCACCCTTAAAGCGTCAGATCGTTCTGAGGCCAAGACAGAATTTTTCCTTTTAGCCTTTTCTATGATCATTTTTTATAATTATTATTTAACAACAACAACATCAACAATAATAATAATATTATAATAATATAATAGTGAATAAAACTTCAAACTTACACATAGCCAACATCCACCTCTCACTGTATTTTATTGCATGACCTCTCCCTAAATATCATTATGCACATAAATGTGCAAAAAGTTGTGTGTAAACCACATAGGACTAATAAACTGGTCTGAAAATAACTGTTATCACAGAGCAAAGCCTTAAATCAGTTAACAGAATCAAATAGGAAGTTTTTCCTCATTTTATTTGACTTTTACAGGGCTGTAAACAATTTTACGTTTGAGTTTATATGTGTTGCAATGTGAAAGCCCTCTGGATTCCATAATTATAAAAAAAATGTTTTGGATTCTGTTTTGTTTTGGATTCTGTGGTAACAAGGAAGTTTGCGTCATAAATGTTATTTTTCTTTAATTTATTTATTTACTTATAGAAATAAAATAAGTTTGCAAAGGAACCATTTTCCTTAGGGCTTTGACATATTTTCCTGGACTCCTGGAAATTATGTCAAAGCCCTAAGGAAAATGGTTCCTTTGCAAACTTATTTTATTTTTAAGTAAGTTTGCAAAGGAACCATTTTCCTTATGGCTTTGACATCATTTCCAAGAGTCCAGGAAAATTTAAAGCACACTTCATTTTAAAACATTACTGCATGACCAAAAGCAACATGAATGGGCATACAGAATATATAGAAGGTAGCAAACAAAGCATTGTGATAAAACTAAAAAGATAAAAAAGAAAGCCGATATTGTAGGGGATTCAGAACACATTGTGGTTAGGTTTAGTCAGTCGCTGTGGCCACACTTGGTTAATAAAATACAGATTTACCTTATATTTTATGGATTATGATTAGCCAGGACCAGTCAGTGTGGCCGGTACAGGTTAGTTGGTCATGTACACTGAAAAAATTGATTTTGAGTAAATACTACAGAAATAACCAATGTAATTTACATGAAAAAGTTAGTTCAGGCAAGAATAAAAAAAACGAAGTAAATTCTATATAGGTACTCAATTCAATCGTCTAGAAATGAAAGCAAAAATATCAACGTTATAAAATTAAGTAAAATTACTCAACTTTTCTGATAGTGGTGTTCCCATCATGCACTAGGTCTTGAATAATTAATGAGGTTGATTTTTCACTGTTTTCCAGCTGTATTTACACTGTTTATATCATTGCTTTTGTTGTTAGGATTAGTAACTTGCCATTTTGTGACATTTTGTTCATTTTCTACTCAAAATGACACATTCAAACACAAAAAAATGATCCATCAAATGTTACCATCATTGTGTATTATCTACCAAGTATTGAGGTCTCTGCGTTAATGTCATATTTATTCCATGTATCACTTACTTAGACATATCTAAGTAAAGTATGTATTTAAAAATTGTGGTGTAATTCAGTGTTATATTGTATGAGTGAAATGTATTGCAAAGGAAACATCAACTAAATAGATATTACTCAACCTTACTAGCCAAGTTAAAATGACTTATCTTCCTTGTTATGTTCACTTAACTTATTTAAGTACAGTTTACTTAATTCCATTATGTGAAATTTACTTAAACACTATTTGTGCAAAAATACTTGCCAAAGAAAAGTTAAGTACATTTTCAGTGTAGGACTACGGTCTTTCAGCATCTGAAGATAAACATGTGACCTTTCACAAAGATAGAAAAAGTGAACTAGGGAGATTGTGGCCAAAAGGACGAGAAGTCTTATTGGAGCTGAGCATGAAGCGATGAGCTGCCATCTAAATGTCAGAGCATCCGTGATCTTAAAGGTTGAGAAAGTTATGAGTTTTGATATGTAAGGCTGAGGGATAGAATCATGCATTTACTAATAAAACCAGGAGTGGGGTTTTCTACTCCATATGGATGCGGTATAACTTCAATCACCTTATTGTTATGGCTGCAGTATAAGGCTTTTATTTGCGTTCAATTTTGTGTGCGCAATGTCAGAGTTAAATGAATGGGACTTGATTGCATCTGGTGCGTCCAGCAGCTTTATGGTTACGGTGGCCTAATGAGATCAATGGTGTAGCCAGCATGTTATGGGGTTTGAGGTGGACCATAAATATGGCTGAAGCTTCCTCTTTCCCTGTTTCTTCCTTAATTGAGACAGCTGGATTAAATTATACTTTTGAGAAGCAGAACTTTCTCAGCTGCCCCGAGTTTTTGATTGCAACCTCATCATGTGTAGTTCAGTACACAACATATAATGATCAACTTGCCTGACAAACAGGTAAGTACTCTGCACAACGTTTGATCTATATGGTTCAAAACACATTGTAAAGGCATAGATTGTTTTTTTTTTTTGTCCCAAGATAATATAGCAATTAATAATTAGTTTGCATTTTAAAAGCCAGAATTTGAAAAATCTGGCAAGGTTCTGTTTCCAATCTGCAGTATGTCAGGGAGAGCTTGACAAATGGCCCCATTTCATTAATTATTCTTTCATAATCCCAGAGTTTCCCCATAATCTTATCCTGTATTCATCCCAAAAAGGCCGGCTTTCTTTTAGTTGGCATGGTGGGCGCACAGCTGCTCTGAGTGGAATGGCCACCAAAGAGCAATTACCATGAAAAAAAAAAAAGACTCACAACCATTTTCCCATCAGTCCGTGCTGCTCAGACATCAAACAGCGCCATTAAGGTTCTTGTGAAAGTGAAGATTCATGTGCCGTTTAAAACCCGGTGAGTAATAAGTCTGCTGTTTCTTTCTGTGAAAAGTTTTCTCTGGCCCTAAGGGGTGCCTCTGACAGGATATCCTGGGAGCAGGGCTCCAGAAATAGCCCACGGTTCCCCTCTCTGAAAATGAGTAGTTTTAACAGCACAAGTCATTAGGATGAATAATGAGGCAGATATGACAGCACTGGTGGATTGACTCACCTACACTTATTTGCCCATAGTTTCTCACTGTGCGTTTCCACTGCACGGTCTGCTCTGTGTACCGCCCAACTTCAAACCCTATGTTCTGTTGTCTTATAGTATAGTATATAGTAGCAGGCCTTATTATCATCTTCTGATATTAAATTAATCCTCATTGAGACAATAACAGTTTTCCATAAAGTAAAATGTAATAAATTAATCATTTAAAAGTTCTGGGTCTGTAAAATCTTTTGAAATTGTTTTTGAAAGAAGTATCTTATGCTCACCAAGCCTGTGTATATTTGATCAAATATACAGTAAAATAACAATATTCTAAAATATCATTAAAATTTAAAATAACTTTTCTATTTGAATATATTTTAAAATGTAATTTATTCCTGTGATGGCAAAGCAGCATTTTCCATAGCCAGTACTCCAGTCTTCAGTTATTATTATTAATGTTGAAAACAGTTGTTCTGCTTAATATAGTTTTTTGGAGAAAATTGTGATACATTCTTTGATGAACAGAAAGTTCAAAAGAACATCATTTATTTGGAATATATTTTTAATGTAAAAGTATTTACTGTCACTTTTGATATAATGCCAATTCGATTATTTTGTTTTTAATTAATTTAATTCATTTTAAAAGTTTCACTAGAACTAGTACATTTCACATTTACTGGATATGCTAACATTAAAAGTTTCTAAAATGTATTTTAATAGTGGGACATAGATTTTCATGTTCCTGAAGCATATTTTTACATACAATTTGAAATTTGAAGATCTAAATAAAATATATTTTCACTCTAATTTTCAAGACGTTTTAAATATATTTTGGTGAGAAACTTTTAAAAAAATGTTTTATTAGTCCTAAGATACATTCATTTATAAATGTAGATAAACTAGAGCTTTTTATAAAAATATTCCCCAGGCTGAACACTACAACATGATCTAACCTCATTCCCACAAGTCTTTCCAGCTTTGGCTACGCCACTCTTCCATGCCATACATGCAAAAGTGCATTTCCTTTAGACTATTGCCACAGCTGTTACCGATTTCCTCCCTGTGGATTCTGCCAGCACAGTATCAGTCCCTCTGCCTGGCACGTTTGGAACTGGATTGGCTAGAAAGGTAATACATTGGAGAAAGCAACGGTTTAGCCAAATCAAACACCTTGTGAGGTAACAGAAAAACTGATTTTTGGAGAACCACTGATTTATACACAAGACGCCAGCTGTGAAAGAAAGCGTGCAGAAAATGTATTATAGGACAAATTTGCAGTCTTTTAAACTTGCACACAGCTAGGGGTGAATATTAAAGTACTCCAGCAAAACGCCCCAATGCAATCCCGCTGCTTTATTTGACTGTATTGTTTCACCAACTCTTTGAATAAACTGTATGCTGTTATCTGCACAACCTCAGGGTTTGCAAGTTCTGAATAGCTCATTAATCATCTAGATGAATCTATTATACCCATTCTGATGGAACATGCTGGGGAGACGCCTGTAAGCTGACGGACGTTTGAGGTTCGTGGCTGAACTGAACCCTCGGAGTCCTCACACTGGTTCTTTGATGAGTGGCGTGTTGTTGAGATCGGTGTCATTGCAAGCCTGCTGCGCCCATGTAGGAGACAGATGGCACTAATGCGGTTAACATCTGTGTGTGCCCAGTCCTGCTGTTGATCAGGGGGCTTTGAGAGATTGGCGTTGTCCACAGTAGGTTTTTATTGCTGTGCTTGAACGTCTGTGAAGGCCATCAGGACTTTCTGTGGTATTAAGATGATTTTAATTACATAGAAAAGTGGGTGGGCTGACTTTAAGGACGGGCCATAATGCTACTCTGGTTTTCTACACCAGAATCTGGGAATGCACAGTCAAGCAAAGACTCTCTAAAACCAAGCATACTACAAGTGTAAACAAGGCTAGTACCGTTTCCAAAAAATATAATTGTGGTATCATAAAAATAAATAAGGCCTGAACATTTTATTAGTTTTGCTTGCTATTTGAACAAACCCCTAACGTTATGTATATAGAAAAGAGGTGGGCTGTTAAGTGGTCAGACATTATTTTGTCTGGCAGAAAAAAAAAGGGGGACTTGAGTCAGTCTTACAGTAGATACTTGGTGTTGGGCTGTTCTTGAACCAGTAAGCAACCATCTAGTCACTGCATAGTGCATAGCAATTCAATAGTAACCGCCAAAAATACCCCAGCAACCGCATAGCATGCCCTGGTTATCAAAAATTCAAGCAACTGCAACTGCAAAAAATAAAAATAAAAATATATTATATTATATATATCTAGTATAGTTGTATATATATATACACACAGGTCCTTCTCAAAAAATTAGCATATTGTGATAAAGTTCATTGTTTTCCATAATGTAATGATACAAATTAAACTTTCATATTTAGATTCATTGCACACCAACTGAAATATTTCAGGTCTTTTATTGTTTTAATACTGATGATTTTGGCATACAGCTCATGAAAACCCAAAATTCCTGTCTAAAAAAATTAGCATATTTCATCCGACCAATAAAAGAAGTGTTTTTAATACAAAACAAAAAAGTCAACCTTCAAATAATAATGTTCAGTTATGCACTCAATAGTCAATACTTGGTCGGGAATCCTTTTGCAGAAATGACTGCTTCAATGCGGCGTGGCATGGAGGCAATCAGCCTGTGGTACTGCTGAGGTGTTATGGAGGCCCAGGATGCTTCGATAGCGGCCTTAAGCTCATCCAGAGTGTTGGGTCTTGCGTCTCTCAACTTTCTCTTCACAATATCCCACAGATTCTCTATGGGGTTCAGGTCAGGAGAGTTGGCAGGCCAATTGAGAACAGTAATACCATTTACCAGTGGTTTTGGCACTGAGCAGGTGCCAGGTCGTGCTGAAAAATTAAATCTTCATCTCCATAAAGCTTTTCAGTAGATGGAAGCATGAAGTGCTCCAAAATCTCCTGATAGCTAGCTGCATTGACCCTGCCCTTGATAAAACACAGTGCACCAACACCAGCAGCTGACATGGCACACCAGACCATCACTGACTGTGGGTACTTGACACTGGACTTCAGGCATTTTGGCATTTCCTTCTCCCCAGTCTTCCTCCAGACTCTGGCACCTTGATTTCCGAATGACATGCAAAACTGAGCAACAGTCCAGTGCTGCTTCTCTGTAGCCCAGGTCAGGCGCTTCTGCCGCTGTTTCTGTTTCAAAAGTGGCTTGACCTGGGGAATACGGCACCTGTAGCCCATTTCCTGCACACGCCTGTGCACGGTGACTCTGGATGTTTCTACTCCAGACTCAGTCCACTGCTTCCGCAGGTCCCCCAAGGTCTGGAATCGGTCCTTCTCCACAATCTTCCTCAGGGTCCGGTCACCTCTTCTCATTGTGCAGCGTTTTTTGCCACACTTTTTCCTTCCCACAGACTTCCCACTGAGGTGCCTTGATACAGCACTCTGGGAACAGCCTATTTGTTCAGAAATTTCTTTCTGTCTTACCCTCTTGCTTGAGGGTGTCAATGATGGCCTTCTGGACAGCAGTCAGGTCGGCAGTCTTACCCATGATTGCGGTTTTGAGTAATGAAACAGGCTGGGAGTTTTTAAAAGCCTCAGGAATCTTTTGCAGGTGTTTAGAGTTAATTAGTTCAGATAATGATTAGGTTAATAGCTCGTTTAGAGACCCTTTTCATGATATGCTATTTTTTTGAGACAGGAATTTTGGGGTTTCATGAGCTGTATGCCAAAATCATCAGTATTAAAACAATAAAAGACCTGAAATATTTCAGTTGGTGTGCAATGAATCTAAAATATATGAAAGTTTAATTTTTATCATTACATTATGGAAAATAATGAACTTTATCACAATATGCTAATTTTTTGAGAAGGACCTGTATTTGCATTCCAGTAAAATATCTAAACATATTTTAAACAAGATAAATATGGATACATATAATGCAATAAGTAAATAAATAAACTTCACTACATTTTGTCAGAAAAAACTTGACCAATGAGTTAAAAACAAAATTCAAGATATAAATATATTTTTAGTTTTTGTAAAACAAACAAAAAATTAGGATGACTTTTCCACTGCAGTTAAAATGAGGATATATATATATTAGCATTTGTATGTTCTGGAACCTCTTTTTTTGCACAGTATTATATATTTTTCTCACAGCGTTGGTCTTTCGCCTACAATGATTTCATAGTCTTCCATGTATCCATAAAAACCATTTGGCTGCATTTGTTACCTCAGATATTTTAAGTTTCCATATAGGAGTGAATCGATCCCTCTTTGTCTGGTTTCTCTGGATTGCTGGTCTTTGTTAAATGAAAAAATGACTGACAGCCCTGTCTTCACAAGTAGCTGGATGAAACCCACTCTTAAAGATCTTAAAACAATAAGCCACCAGTGGCTGAAAGTAGTCCAATGTGAAGCCAATGGAGACTGTTGGAAAACAACTTAAGTGCTACGAATGAAGCCTGAAACACATTGCCTTCTCATCACAATAGCTGAAGAAAAGAACAGACATGTTAACTAATGTTCCAACTGTCAATCAGCCTCGAGCAATGGCCTATGTACGTTTTATGTCAGCTTCGTTCTAAATTATATTTTTTTGCACAACGATTTGCACACTTTGCTTACAGTATGTTATTTTCAGTACCATCATGCAACTCAGGAATCATATGCAGTCTTTACGATCTGGAATTGGATACCCTGTACCTCCCAAATTGACACTACACCTTTACACAATGCACATACTGTTTCTACCATCATACTGATGCTATGTTGTCTTCGTGCCCATGGGCAATGATGGGCAATGGTTTAGCATTCTTAATGGTCTTTCCAAAGAAATGTCAGTAGCAGTGAAAGGAAGGTTATCTCCATCCAGCTGGCTAATAACGAAACTGATTTAGGCCATGCAACAAGAAAACTCAACAAGCCCCCAAGGAACTATAACTCCATAAATGAGTTGATGTACTGAACTTGAAAGTCTTTTTACAACTCAACATTATTTTGCCTCCTAGTTTAGATGAGCAGAAAATGATGTGTGTTTGCATGCCATAAACCAAGACCGTTTAATAAGGCACTGAGTTGTTTATTGCAGTAAGAGAATAAGAAAGACCCCAAACTCATTTGATGTGGATTTAATATCTGAAAGTCCAAGTTTCCCTAAAAATACTGTAACATTAGTTACACTGTACACAAACATTCCTATTGAGTCATTCAGACATTTTTCCTATCGTCATTAACGTCACAGTCAATGTCTAATTTTATGGTGCAAAACTCCTGGCGTTCCTTTTAAATACGGCACAGAAATCATTTAGCTGAGTTATTCATGACCCCTGACCTGTCCGGTGAGAGGAGATGGCACTGAGGCATGCTAAAACAGGATGTGAGCATATGAAGGAAATGAGCTGTGCTGGTTGCTCAAAAGCGAATGGATTTAATGGATTTACATGATGTGATATTCCTTTGGTCAAGTGCTTGACCATTATGAAGCTCTCTTGTGACACTTCACACAAAATGCAATGAACACAACCTCTTGAAATGAGAAAAAGGTGGTTTATTCTGACCAATAAGATTGTTCTATAAAGCTTTTCAAACATAGCCTATACACAAACCAAATATATTTGAACTGCTGAAGGAATCTGTCATTCTTTTCATCTTCTCCCAATACTTGGGCTCTATGACCTTACAGACTCACAGGATGCAGATAAACACAGATGTGCGTGAAAGGACTGAGTCTCTTCTTGTTTTATTGTCAAAGTAGCATGCCATCTTTCAGACTGAAATAACCTTTGCCAAAAGAGACCAAGAAAACAGATGTTTTCATATTTCTTTAAAATAGAACACACTTAACGAAAAAAATGCACGCACACACACACACACACACACGCGTGCACACACACACACACACACACACACACACACACACACACACCTACTACACAAATTGTGCTTCCCACAAAAAGTGAAATATTGTGGTCCCAAAATGTATTTGGATCTTTAAATCACACTTAAAATAATAAGTGTGAATAACAATCACATTATAATTTACACCTGCAAATAAATTGGTACAAGACCTTTTCTTGGAACTAAAGAAAACCAAGCACTTTTTTATATAATATATCATGTTTTTTAATAAACATTCCAGCCTAAATTGACATCTTCACCCTTTTCTTAAAATATTAATAAACATTTGTTGTGCAAAAGATTTTGTAAGCATATTGCATAGTTGTGCTTGGAGTCAAATGTTTTATTTGTGATAACACAATGAAACATGTCAGATTTTGCAGATATAGATTTTGCCCATGCTGTCATACAAAGAAATTATGAACACATGGAAAAAGAAAGAATCAATGGAATATCAATCAAGGGAATATTCCTGGGAGCTTTTTTTTTTTTTTTTTATGCACATTTTTTCTTTTCTTTTTGCATATTAAAATAAAACCTGTAGCTGTAGTTTCCCTTTTTTGCCAAATAATTTTGTCAGATAAATCCTGCATCTTAACCAAGTTTAGTGCTTTGTTCTTCCCTCATATTTAAAATATGTAAAAAATTATAATAAATATTTGACTCGTATTTTGATGTTTTAATGGAACTTGTAGGGCCATTAAACACAAATATCCCTTCCGCACACAATACTGTATGTATATATATATATATATATATATATATATATTATAAAAACAATATCTCTTATTAAAAAAAAATGTTTGTTTTGATATTCTGTTGTCTGAAATTGTGTTATATTTACCATTGTTCAGCAAATTATCACAGGCAAAATCCAGTCATTTCAATAGGAATCAGTCAATCTTTTGCGTGAAGGTGAAGGATTTCCCTACGCAGATTTCGTAACGGGTTATTTTGAAGGCTATACATGAATTCTCCAACAGATTGACCAACAAAATGCTGCTTTATTTGAAAGTGACTTGTGCTTCACACATTATTGACAATAGACTTCAATGTGACTTCACCTTAATGCAGTGACATTCATTCATTTCAAAATGTGGTTTAAATGCTGGTGTAGGTTGCTGAATTTTATTGTTATTCAACAATTTCAGCACCAAATTCATATCTTCAGGTTCATGCGCACAATAAGACCATTGTGCGCTCAGGCAGATAAGACACACCTGAAGCTCTGGCAATGTCTCAAAAACATATTCTAGAAAATGTGGCCATTTTAACATCCCCAGGTGTGCAAAGACCATTACAGAATAGAAATGCAACACAGCTCTGAGCTGCCATCTGAGGCCACTGATAGAAATACCTTTTTCTTTTTAGCTTTGGGACTACTAGGAATATTTAAAGGCAGGTGTGCCAACCCTTTTAACTCACAAAAACTCGCGTAATTACAGACCTTAGTGTACTTTAATTATTCCTCAAATCCCTGAAGTACCATTTTCATTAAAATGCTAATTTGTACAAACAAATTATGTAGTGCCGAGTAAAACGTTACGTGCACTGGCAATACAGACAAGTCTTACCCACTTACCACTGTATGCTGTGCAATTTCATTGCTTGCAGTAAAAACAACACAAATTTAATGAAATACAGATTTAAAGCACATGGGAAAGGGTGTAGTGTTAAGCAACAAAGGAGGAATTTTACTTTTCAGATCGCACACACACATGGAGTTGGATCCTGCAACACAAACAATTATTCATCATTTAAAATGATGAATGTTAAATGGGCTGAAAATGATCTCATTAAATTTGGTGTATGAATTATATCAACAGCCCATAGCAATGGATCCATAAAGCAGAGATGAACAAGTAAAAAAACCTAAACTTTTATCTGCAAAAAAAATACTCCACACGTTGCATTGCAAGTCTGATCTTCTGGCATCAGGGCAGCATTGGGGAATCTTTGAAAAAATGACTTTTAGAGGGTGAAAAAAACATGTTGCAATTGGAATTTGACATGCTGAGCTAATGCATTTAGTTCAGGGGCTAAATCAGGAAACACAAGGGCTGTACAGAATTAAATGGAAACTATCCGCTGCTGAAGAGAGTCAGATCACTCTCAGTGGCCAGTGATGGAGCCAATGAAAACATGTATCTCTGTCTCAGCTTGACTGTGAGACCACTGCTGTGGAAACCTGAGGAAACACAATAGTACTCTGAAATTCATTATATAGTGATCTGTCTCCATGGAATGGTGTGAAGTGCCCTGTTTTTGCACAAAGCCGGGATGTCAGTCAAATGCTTATAGTACTTGCCGCAAACACAAAACATTATTATGGAGAATTAAACCAGTGCTTAAAGGGATAGTTCACCCCAAATTGGAAAATTTTCTTATTTATTCACCTTCATGTCATTCCAACCCTCTCTTTTTTCTGCTGAACACAAAAAAGTATGTTTTGAAGAGTGTTGCAACTGGTTTTGGCAACCCAGGAAATGCATGCATGTGCAATTGAAAGTTTTTAATGTTGTTTATATGTCTATGTGGTGTTTTTAATATGCTTTAAGACAAACCATGTGCAAATTCATAAGTCACCACAATTCCTGAGTATTGTCTACGGTGGCCCAGTAGTGCACAACACAACAAAATTTAAAAAGCAAACAGAAGTTCACAGCACAACGAAATTAAGCCACAACACAACGGAAATGAGCCACAACACAATGGAAAATGTAACACAACGGAAATGAGCCACAATACAATGGAAAATGTACAACACAATAAGCCACAACACAACGGAAAATGTACAACACAATGAAATAAGTCCGAAACACAACGGAAATGCTCCCGACCACTAGGGCTCCTGGAGCGCGGTAAAGTTAGTTTTCCTTGCCATTGTTCTATAGAGTCGGCAGTCTTATGTACATAATACCAGGATTAGTTTTAACAGTATGCAACCATTGTATATCGACATAAAATATTACTTCAAAATCACCTACATTATAGCTGCATATGTAGCATGCAGCTACATATGGCAATTCAGCCCGTTCTCATCCCAAAGCGTAATATATTGACTCTTTTGACAAAGCGTCTATATCCAACGCACATGGCACCCTTTAGCGTCATATGAGACGCAGATATATGGCGCCTCCTAGTGGTCTAACCCTAACACTACCCCAGACCTAAACCTACCCAAAACCGAAGCGTGTTATATTGACGCTAAAGGGTGCCATGTGCGTTGGATATAGACGCTTTGTCAAAAGAGTCAATATATTACGCTTTGGGATGAGAATGCGTTGGGCAATTCTGGCAATTGCCACCAAGTGGTTAAAATGTATTATAGTATAATTTGATAAATAAAAATAAAAACCATTTGGCGAATTACAGGAAGGCATTGGCACAATTTCACCTGTAATACGTCAGTCTGGTCACTAGGAACCTACCACAAGCAATTGGGACATGAAAAAAAAACCTTTAGGTGAATTACAGTAGGATGTTTTCATAAAAAATCTAATTGTGTACATACACTATTGGCACAATTTCACCTGTTGTAAGTCAGTTGGGTTAATAGGAACTACAACATTTGAAACATGATAAAAGAATAAAAAAAAAACGTGTTATATTACAGAAATTTCCTAAAAAATAATTGTTTACTGTCAATACATGAGGGGAGGTATTAGAAAAAAGTCACCTGTAGTAAGTCAGTCTACTACCAATACAATCAATCTTTGGATTTTGAACATGTCTGTTTTTAAATGTTAAAAGTAATTTTAATTAATACAAATGATACGTTTGAACAACTTGGCAGACGTTCCCTTACGGATCATGCGCTGTGGTAGCGCGTCAAAGCATTCTAGAGTATAAATATGCAGCTATAATGCACGTAGGTGATTTTGAATTAATAAATGTCGATATACAATGGTTAGCTACATACTGTTAAAACTAATCGTGGTGTTGATATATTTTTTAGACTGCTGACTCTATAGAACAGTGGCATGGAAAACGAATCGGTTACCTAACGTAACCTCGGTTCTCTCTAGATGAGGGAACGAGTATTGCGTAAGCTAGCTTACGCTACGGGAAAGATTCATCTTTTCTGAGAAATTGAAGCCAAAAAATTATCCTATAATTTTGTATCCATTGTCAACGCAGTTCAGCTGCAGCAGACCATGAGCGGGCTAGCTAGCAGCTCATTGGTTCGCTCACAGAGAACTGCTTAAGCCTATGAGGAGACGCGAATGAACTCTCGGCCAATGAGAGTCTGACATGCTCTCATTGCGTCAGAGCCCGCCGAAACGGGCGTGGTCAGAGAGTATAAATTCGCCTCTCAGGCTGTAAACACTGGTTTTCATAGAATGAAGCGAGAACGCTAGTAGCACAAGCACGGCCAGGAACGCAATACTCGTTCCCTCATCTAGAGAGAACCGAGGTTACGTTAGGTAACCGATTCGTTCTCTTACGAGAGGTTCTCTCGTATTGCGTAAGCTAGCTTACGCTACGGGAACACCTGGTCAACGCCGTGCGTGCTAAGCATCCACTATGAGTCCCAGGGGAGACCCCGGGGAACCCTTATGAGTGGGAATAAATATATGTACATGTGATAAAGGCCAGCAGAACGGGCCGGAGATTGTGTAGTACATAAGCACATGATAGAGAGGGACAGAGCGAAACCGGTCTGAGTGAATAATTCCCTATAGTGCAGCTCAACCAGAAGAGCTGTAACCTACTAGACTGCTAGTAGTTTAGCCTGCAAGGCGGAAACTTCCAGATTGTAAAATCTGACAAAGGTGGAGGGGGAAGCCCATCCCGCTGCCACACAAATGTCATGAATGGATGAGGCCATGCCTCTAGTGGAATGAGCCCTGATGCCCAGAGGGCATGGCAGGTCTTTTGATGCGTATGCGGCTGCAATGGCATCAACTATCCATCTGGATAGAGTCTGTTTCGAGGCGGCCAACCCCTTGGTGCGCCCACCGAACGAAACAATAAGCAGATCGTCTGACCGGAGCAGTGCGAGTAATGTATAATCTCAGGGCCCTGACCGGACACAGGAGATTAGAGTCAGATTCGCTATCGGAAGCAGGCAGAGCCGATAGGGAAATAACTTGTGCCCTGAACGGGGTACCAATCGCTTTTGGGACATAACCATGTCTAGGTTTGAGAACGACTAAGGAGTCATTGGGCCCAAACTCGAGACAGGAAGCGCTACTGGACAGCACGTGAAGGTCTCCCACACGTTTTACTGACGCGAGCGCGAGCAGAAAAACGGTTTTGAGCGAAAGGTATTTGAGGTCCACGGTGTTTAGCGGTTCGAATGGGGGGGCTTTCATAGCTTCGAGAACTATGGAAAGGTCCCAAATCGGCACCGAAGGGGGGCGCGGGGGGTTCATCCTTCTAGCTCCCCTGAGGAAGCGGATGACCAAGCCCTCTTTGCCCAGTGACTGGCCGCACCGGGGTTCAATGAACGCTGCGACGGCTGCCACATATACCTTGAGAGTGGACGGGGACCTGCCCTTGTCCAACATCTCTTGGGGAAAAACTAGCAAGGAAGGGACCTCGCATGACCGTAGGTCCAAATTTCTGTCAGTGCACCATTTTGAGAACACAGACCATTTAGACGCATAGAGCCTTCTAGTAGAAGCCGCCCTAGCCTGCGTGATCGTGTTTAACACTCCCTCCGGCAAAGCGACGGGTAGTCGTTGATCACCCACGCATGTAGCGCCCGGCGCTCTGGGTGGGGATGCCAGATCGTGCCGCAAGCTTGGGAGAGGAGATCTGCTCTGACTGGAATGGGCCACGGGGCTGTCTGTGACAGCTGAGTGAGCTCCGGAAACCAAGTCTGACCCTCCCAACGCGGGGCTATGAGGAGCACCGAGTGGCGTGTTTCCCTGATTCTCTGAAGCACCTGTGGTAGCAGAGAAACCGGAGGGAATGCATAAAGCGGGCGGCTGGGCCAGGTCTGGGCTAGCGCGTCCTCGCTCTTTGAGAAAAATATTGGGCAGTGGGTGTTCTCTTCTGAGGCGAAGAGGTCCACCTCTGCTCTGCCGAATATTCGCCACAGCTTTTGGACTGTAAGAGTGTGCAGGGACCATTCCCTGGGGGGAATGGGGTTCCTGGACAGACTGTCTGGACCGTCGTTCAGATGACCCGGCACGTGCGTCGCTCTGTGCGAGAGCAGGTGACACTGAGACCAAACTAAAATGCGTTCTGTCAGCTGGAAGAGATTCCTGGATCTGACTCCGCCCTGACGGTTTAGATAGGAAACCACGGCTATATTGTCCGAACGGATCAGCACGTGGTGACCGTGAATGCGCGGAAGAAAGCACGTAAGCGCGTTCTCGACCGCCAGCATCTCCAAACAGTTTATGTGGAGGAGACTCTCCTAAACTGACCAGGGGCCGAAGGCCGGTGAGCCCTCGCAGACCGCACCCCAACCCGTGTTGGATGCGTCTGTCGAGATGACTTTTCGGCGAGAAAAGGTCCCCATGGAAACGCCCCGCTGAAACCATTCTGCCACGGTCCATGGCTGCAGAGCTGTGATACAGGTCTGCGTTACCTTTATCAGCTGGTGGCCCGTGGTCCACGCACGGTGAGACACACGGCTCTTCAACCAGAGCTGAAGCGGGCGCATGCGCAGTAACCCCAGCTGGAGCACCGCGGAGGCTGAGGCCATGTAACCCAACGCCTTCTGAAAAGTTTTTAGAGGTGTGAGTCTGTTCACCTGAAAAGATGCGGCGAGACGCTGAACACGGCGCGCGCGCTGTGTTGACAGACGAGCCGTCATCATGACCGAGGCTAGCTCTATACCCAAGAAGGAGATAGTCTGACTGGGTTGTAGTGTGCTCTTTGTCCAGTTGACAGAGAGGCCCAAAGCTTTCAGATGGTCGAGGAGAACTGTACGATGAGACAGTAGCTCTCTCTGTGATTGTGCCAAAATCAGCCAGTCACCCAAATAGTTCAGTATTCGCAGCCCCTGACTCCGCAGGGGGGCGAGCGCCGCCTTTTCCTCAGCTCTGCTAGGCAGACTTCGAGTGATCAGGTTTCAGCGTGATCCTGGGCCGAGGCCCCCGGGGAGGCGGCGGTCTGTGGCGGCTGTCAGAGCGAGAACGAGGGCGGCCGCCCTGGCGTCGCTGAGAAGTCTGACTGTACTGAGCTGGGCGCTGGGGTGGGGCTCGTGCAGGAGGCTGGGCACGTGAGCGGCCTGCAGAGGAGCTAGCGCGACGAGGCAGAAAAAGATTCATGGCCTGGGAGGCTTTCTGCACTTCGGAGAAACGGTCAACGATACCCGTGACAGCAGATCCGAAGAGGCCGGATGGAGAGAGCGGGGCGTTGAGAAAGGCGGCGCGCTCAGAATCTCCCATGTCGGCGAGTGTGAGCCACAAATGTCTTTCAGACACACAAATGGCAGCCATGCATTTCCCCAGGGCTTGAGCAGCAGATTTTGTAGCGCGAAGGGCAATGTCCGTGGCGCTCCTCAAATCCGCGAATGAGGGGGGATTTTTTCCGCTCTCGTCCCATTCACGAAGTAAATCGCCCTGTAGAATCTGAAGGACGGACATGGAGTGGAGTGCAGAGGCTGCTTGGCCGGCGGCTGAGTAAGCGCGGGTGTGAAAGCTCGAAGTCGCTCTGCAGGCATTAGAGGGAAGCACAGGTGATGAGCGCCATCTCGTGGAAGGCGGGCATAAATGTGCGGCGACCAGGTCCTCTACAGGGGGAATGGAGAGATAGCCCTTTTCTGCGGCTCCGTCCACAACGCGAAGCGGGGCGGAAGAGTCAGAGCGAGTTCTGGCAGAGAGCGGGGCATTCCAGGACTTCGTGAGTTCCGCGTGCAGTTCAGGCAGGAAGGGCGCGGCCCGTTTAGTGACGGGAGTCGAGGGCTGGCGGAAGTAGCTGCCGTCCATACGGTTGATGGTCTGCTCGGGTGGAGGGGACCAATCGAGCCCGAGGCGTTCGACGGCCTGTGAGAGGAGGCGCACTAATTCCTCATCGATTCCAGCGCGGGTCCCAGAGGATTCTCGGGCCGAGGAGGCGTGAGAACCGGACCATCCTCACTGTCTGAAGCGAGAAGCGAACAAGTTTCCTTGAAGTCCGCGGCGTCATCGGAGGCGACAGAGCGGCCACTCGGCGGCAACTGTACGTCCGGAAGCGACGGAGAAGGAGAGCGGGAGGCGACAGGCTCCGGCGGGATGAACGCTTCCAGCTGGGGTTCCGGCGGCCTCTGAGAGCGGCGTTTCTTCTTCCGCGGCGAAGTCAGAGGCGGCGCGGAAGCAACTTTAGTGGCCTGAAGTCGAGCCCGCAGGGTCGACAACGGCATCTCCTCGCAGAGAACGCAGCCGCTATCGGCGAGGGCGAGCTCGGCGTGCTCCAATCCGAGGCAGAGATCGCAGATGAGGTGGCGGTCTCCAGTCTCGAGGGGAGCGCGGCAAGAACCGCAGGAAGATTTACGAGACATCTTTACAAAGACGCTCGGCTCTTTTAGATACAATACAATACAGGAAGCTTTTTCGTAAAAAGGATACAAATCCGTCGGATGGCGCTAGCTCGCAGGACGGCTGAAGGTGGCGAAGACGGCCGGCTTCCTCCTCAGTCTCCCAGATGCTCACTAGAGTTGCCTTTTCGACGACGGCGGCTTCTCTCAGGATCAGCAGATGCGTGTAGCCTCGCTGAAGAGATGAAAATCAGTGTTTACAGCCTGAGAGGCGAATTTATACTCTCTGACCACGCCCGTTTCGGCGGGCTCTGACGCAATGAGAGCATGTCAGACTCTCATTGGCCGAGAGTTCATTCGCGTCTCCTCATAGGCTTAAGCAGTTCTCTGTGAGCGAACCAATGAGCTGCTAGCTAGCCCGCTCATGGTCTGCTGCAGCTGAACTGCGTTGACAATGGATACAAAATTACAGGATAATTTTTTGGCTTCAATTTCTCAGAAAAGATGAATCTTTCCCGTAGCGTAAGCTAGCTTACACAATACGAGAGAACCTCTCGTAAGAGAACTAACTTTATCGTGCTCCGAGAGCCCTCTAGTGGTCGGGAGCATTTCCGTTGTGTTGCGGGTTTATTTTGTTGTGTTGTACATTTTCCGTTGTGTTGTAAATATACTATCACTTCTGCCACTAAAGATTGCTTTATAAATAATCTTCCTGATCAGTTTCATCTCGTCAGCATCCCAGATAGCTTAGAAGAACTTGATGTTGCAACAGAAATGATTGACTCTGTCTTTTCCAGCACTTTAGACACAATTGCTCCATTGCGCTTAAAGAAGATTAAAGAAAATAGTCCAATGCTGTGGTACAATGAGCACACTCGGGCCCTTAAGAGAGCAACCAGAAAATGGAGAGTAGCTGGAAGAAAACAAAATTAGAATTTTTTTGCATTTCGTGGAGAGAGAGCATGATTGCGTACAGAAAGGCCTTAAAAACTGCTAGATCTGCTTATTTTTCAACACTCTTAGAAGAAAACAAACACAACCCTAGATATTTATTCGAAACAGTAGCTAAATTAACGAAAAATAAAACTTCAACACCGGATGTTTTCAAACAGCACAGCAGTAATGACTTTATGAACATCTTTACTTACAAGAAAAGAGAAAATTATAACTATGCAACTGTCTACTACAGTATCGCATCAGACACTGCGTTGTAGTCTCCCTGAGGAAAAATTCCATTCATTCATTGCTATAAGAGAGGAAGAATTGTCTAAACTCGTTAAATCATCTAAATCGACAACAGGTATGTTAGACCCTATACCGACTAAGCTATTGAAAGAGATGCTTCCAGAGGTCGTAGATCCTCTTCTTAATATCTTTAATTCATCTTTGTCACTAGGATATGTACCGAAAACTTTTAAGCTGGCTGTTATTAAACCTCTTATTAAAAAAACGCAACTTGATCCTAGAGAATTAGTCAATTACAGGCCGATCTCGAATCTACCTTTTATATCAAAATTACTAGAAAAGGCAGTATCCTCAGCACTACCGGTATGCTCCTTTTTTAGAAAGAAATGGTATCTGCGAGAATTTCCAGTCAGGATTTAGACCGTACCATAGTACTATGTAACTCATAGTAGAGTTACAAATGATTTGCTCTCATCATCCGATCGTGGTTGTATCTCTCTATTAGTGTTACTCAATCTTAGTGCTGCATTTGATACCATCGACCACAATATTCTTTTAAATAGACTTGAAAATTATGTTGGCATTAGTGGAATTGCATTAGCTTGGTTCAAACCATACTTATCTGACCGTTATCAGTTTGTAGCAGTAAACGAAGAGATGTCTTATCGATCAAAAGTTCAGTATGGCGTACCACAAGGCTCAGTACTAGGACCGTTGCTGTTCACTCTGTACATGCTACCCTTGGAAGATATCATTAGTAAGCATGGCATTAGTTTTCACTGTTATGCTGATGATACTCAGCTCTATATTTCTTCATGCCCCGACGAAACGCACCAATTCACAAAATTAACGGAATGCATTGCTGATATAAAAATTTGGATGACTAGTAATTTCCTACTACTTACCTCTGAAAAAACAGAGATTCTAATTATTGGCCAAAAAACTTCCTCACTTAATAACCTAGGATACTGTCTAACAATTGATGGCTGCTCTGTCAAGTCTTCGTCGTCGGTTAGGAACCTGGGTGTGCTCTTTGATACCAATCTTTCATTTGAAAATCACGTTTCTAGCATCTGTAAAACCGCATTCTTCCATCTTAAAAATATATCTGAATTATGACATATGCTTTCAATGAAAAATGCTGAACAGTTAGTTCATGCGTTCATGACCTCAAGGCTAGATTATTGTAATGCTCTACTGGGTGGTTGCCCTGCATGCTTAATAAACAAACTACAGCTAGTCCAAAACGCAGCAGCTCGAGTTCTCACTAGAACCAGGAAGTATGACCATATTAGCCTGGTTCTGTCAACACTGCTTTGGCTCCCTATTAAACATCGTATACATTTTAAAATATTGCTGACTACCTACAAAGCACTAAATGGTTTAGCTCCCCAGTACTTGAGCGAGCTCTTAACGCATTATAGGCCTTCACGTCTATGGCAATCTCAAAATTCTGTCCAGTTGATAATACCTAGAATATCAAAATCAACTGCTGGCGGTAGATCCTTTTCCTATTTAGCACCTAAACTTTGGAACAGTCTCCCTAACATTGTCCGGGAAGCAGACACACTAAATCTAGACTAAAAACACATCTCTTTTACCTGGCATTCACATAGAACATTATACATTTCTATTATTCAAATCAGTTAAATGATTATTGCATAGATTAGGTCAGCCGGAACTGGCGACACTTCCTACAATACCCGATGTACTCGTTACATCATAAGAAGAATGGTAGTCTTTGTTAGTTTGCTAATGTTAGTCTTTCCATTTATTCCGAGGTTTACTAAAGTCAGCCGGATCTGGGCCGGATCCAGATCAGACGGTGAACCTGGGCCTGGACACGACCACAACGCATCCCTGAAGTGCCAGCCTCATCAGCCCTGTGAAGGCCTCATGGACACCTCAACAAACTCGTCTCCATACCGGCGTGATGACTCCGACCTCCAAGATGGATCTGGATAAATACTGTGAATGTTCTGATCCTATCTGACTTCTGATCTGTAATGTTGCCTGAATCATAATCATAAACTGTTCGTTCAGAGGAGAACTGGCCCCCGACTGAGCCTGGTTTCTCCCAAGTTTTTTTTCTCCATTCTGTCACCTGATGGAGTTTTGGTTCCTTGCCACTGTTGCCTTGGCTTTTGGCTTGTTTAGTTGGGGACATTTAATATTCAACAATATTATTGATCTGCCTTACCTCAGGTGGACAATGACGTAATTTTCTTCTAGAAACAAACTTGTTGTATTATTTTTATGTTATCACTGTGAAGCTGCATTGATACAATCTGTATTGTAAAAAGCGCTATATAAATAAAGGTGACTTGACTTGTACATTTTCCGTTTTGTTGTGGCTCATTTCCGTTGTGTTGTACATTTTCCCGTTGTGTTGTGGCTCATTTCAGTTGTGTTGTGGATTCATTTTTTTGTGTTGTGGCTTGATTTCGTTGTGTTGTGAACATACGTTTGCTTTTTAAATTTCACTGTGTTGTGCACTACTGGGCCACCGTAATTTTCTCCCTAAGACTGCAGTGAAAAAAGACTACCTTGTAACCTTGAAAAAGACTACATTGTATCCAATAATGTCAACATGCCGGCGGGCTTTAGCATATCATTAACTAAGCTGCGAAGCAGGGGAGTCTCAAGAGAATTATCCCGGTATATGTTTCTGTTGATATGAAAAACCGTGTAGATTTAGAAGTATAGGGGGTGAATTATGCATATGATGAATAATACGATGTTATGATGAACTACATTCCTTTCTCCACTGACGTTCTAAGTTGTTCAAAGAGTTTAGGGATACTGATGTTTAGAAGGCAGCTGTCTGACTCTGAAATGGCGAACGAAAACATGGTTTATGTAACATTAGCAACACATTATTAGCTGTTTAATAACGTAGTCAAGCAAAAGGCTAATCAGATTAATTACCGTTATGTGTCCGACGTTGCAGAGAGCGATACATAAAACGCATTACCATTTTGATACATCCACTTCACTTGCCATTGTGCAGCGTTTACTACAGTAAAGTTGACCTGACCAAGTGGATCTCTAAACTGGTGTGATCCGCATATTCCAAATATAGCTAGTGTGTAGTTACATTCAAACTATTTTAAGGCATGAATACAAAAATTTCACTGATTAAAAAAAAAATATATATGTCAATAAATGTATTAACTACAGTGGGACTTTAAAATGATATTACTTTATTTTATTTTTCGGCACTTTCAAAGTGATGGTGCTAAAGGCGCATTCAGTTTTATCTATAACATGACCGTGAATCTGGCAACGTTTTATTACGTTAGTCGTACATATTGTTGCAGTCCGAAAATGAAATGTCCGGTGAGTGATGCTAACACATTTGCTGAAACAACCTAACCATTTTAGCTTGGTTCAACAAAGTTTTTGAGTTATTTTATCATGATTAATGTTTCACAGGACTCATACCAGAGTGCTTCGCTTCACTGGTGCGATGCTGTACATTTTTGGAATTTTGTGGTAGAGGTACGTATTTCCAGTGAACCTCTGTTGGGTTTTGACCATACTATGAAAGTCAGTAGGGTCCAAAACATTGACTTTCATTACATAGACAAAAACACTGAGACATTTTTCTAAATATCTTCTTTTGTGTTCCACAGAACAAAGTAAGTCATACAAAGGCTGGAGTGAACATTTAGAACTAAGATTGCCATTGCTATGTCAATAAAATCTGACAAAAACTTTTTGGAACAAGTGTTTTGGAAGTACAGCTGAATATCATCTAAATTTAAGCTTGATAAAACGGGGCTGATGTTGTCACTTCCAGTTCCTGTCATATCTTATACATTTTCATGCTCATTAAATGTATTCTTCCAGGCAGGCACAAATGTACAGTGTGCCTTCAGCTCTGATGTTACTCAGTGTTCCTCTGGTAGGCATCCTTTATCTTAATGGATGCTCGAAACTAGGAGCAAACAAACCGCTGTATAGGACTGGATTTGCATAACTGGGTCATTAACTGTCAGCTGTTGTTCTCTCTTTGGGGAATAACTGTCAGTAGGCGGGCGAGCCTTCTTTTGCTGCTTTGCAAAGAGTGTGGGAAAGATAACTTAATTCTTAGTGAGGAAATAAGGCTTCTTTCTATTTCTGTTGTGATTGATAATGCATTAAGAGGGACTGGGGGTTGTTGTCACACAGGGAAGTTGTCACAATAACAAGGTATAACTTATCTCAGCAACTATAAAGTTTTGAGTCTTAAAGGGACAGTTCACCCCAGAGTTAAAGGTGCTCTATGTAGCTTTTCTTCTAAAATGAATCCTTTTTTTATTGCCTGTGTGTGAAGGGGTTGTAATCACACATTACAATGATCCACTTGTCGGGTTTTGCTATTACCTCTGAAGGCCAATATTCATATTTATATGTGAAGTCTCCGGGTCGGATTTACCGCGAAATCCAACGGATGTGACGTGCATGCGCGCTCCCGAGCCTCTCTCCTTATATACAGTCTATGCGACCGACAGCACTGCAGCTAACGACATGGAGTCTGATAACACCCCAAAACGACCTGCCTCCAGCACAACACAGACTCCAAACACAAACTCCACAAATATATAAAAAACAAAAAAAAAGTTTTATCTGCTGAAGATGACACCGAAAACACGGATCAACATCGGCAGAGCTTTTGAATTATTAGTAGACTCTAATGAAATAGCAAGGTAAACTAAATGAGACATGAAACGAATACAAAAGACTGTTCCAGGATAAGAAAAAGTAGGTGCTTTAGGATGTATACTTGTTTTATGTACTAGATCTAACGTTACTCATCCCACTACTATCATATTGTTTATAATAAACATTTCCAGACACGTTCAGTACAGTAATGTTACTTCCTACTGTTACACTGACATTGTTCAGTCTAGTTCACCGTTTTCGTTATCATATTATAGATTCACCTATGTTGACATTGCTGATTGTGAAAGATACTCGAATAGTTAGTGAAATGCCTTATGCTAGATAACATCACGTCGGCCAAATGCAGTCAATGTAACGTTATCATGGTACGAGCATGGAGCATTAGTTCAACGTCAAGCTGATAAAAGTAGCCTATTATTGTAACGTTGCAGTGGGAGTTTACATGAGTTTCCAGCATGTTGTGTGATGCTTTCGCCGTTGCATTGAAAGTCTCCGTGTGGCCGGTAGTGAATGCTCGCTCTTGAGATCACACACGCACACGAGCACGAGCGCTCTTGTTGCAATCTGAAACATCACCACTAGAGGCCGCTAAAAAATACATAGAGCACCTTTAACTAAAAGTAAAACTATTTTCGATACTGTAAAATAGCTTTGTAGCCAAGGCAACATTTATCATTTTCATTTAGTTTGATGTAGCCTGTACTAACACACAAAATGAAAACTAAAAGTGAAAAAAATATAAATAGATTTAAAAAAAAAATTTAATAAAAATTCCGCGAAAAAAAACAAACTCAACAAAATTGCTAAAACTTAAATTAAATATAAAATTTATAAAAATATCAATAAAAACTATTAGTATCTCAATAATACTAAAATAACTCTTAAATTAATTCTGTCATTCTTTACTCTTTTAAAACCTGGACCACTGTCTTTCGTCTGCGGAACACAAAAGAAGATATTTTTAAGAATGTTTTAAATGATCCCAAAAATCCCAAAAATGAAATGTGGTCTAAAATGATCTTAAACAACACTGGACTCTATTGACTCGTATTGTATGGAAACAGAAGGAAGGTCATGGTTTGGAACAACATGTGGGCGAGTCTTTGTAGATCTGAACTTGTGACAATTTACCCCAGCAACTATATATTCACTGGAGTAAAAATTGTGTTTAGTCACCCCTATGTTTTTAATAAGAATCACATTTTACAGCTTTATTAATGTCTTCGGGATACATACTGACTATAAACGAAACACAAGATCACATTTTCATTCAGGGAATTCAGAAGATTTCCTGTGTGCACTCATAATAAGGTTACAATATTCTCCAAAGTTAACTAACTTAATTGCACTGAACCAAAGAGCTTTGATATTGTAGTCTTGACCTGAAATACCTTAACAGTTTGCCTCTGATGCTTTTCATTCCAGCAAAAGCTGTTCCGCTAAACATTGACACGCTGTAATAAATCAGAGTGATTTTGTTGTCAAAGCTGATGGCGAACTGGAAAGTAGTCAAGTCCTGCTATCAATTTTTTTCAGGAACATCCCATTAAGATCCATTTGTGCAACAGTTTCCCTAATTTGAAAAAGGATCACAGACCTTTAGAGACTGATGCAGATGAAACTGCATATGTTGCTCCAGCACATCTGGAAACAGTGCGATAACAGTGATGCCCATTAGATTTCATTGGCACAGATTTGCACATTCAGGTCATTCAGGGCAGGGCAGGTGTAGTTTTTAATCAGTTGACATTAGAACAGTTCAAAAGACCTAAAACGAAAGATGACAGACAAAAAAGACCAAAGATCATTTGAGGACTATTAGTGAAGTATTTGAAAATAGTTGTTAATTTTGACAGTGTGCTAAGTGAACTTATAGCCTACAAGAATATTTTCCAAATAAAGTTTTATAAAGTTTTGAAATGCAATGTTTCCTAAATATACAGAATTCTAGATGATAGACCAGCCCGATCTCATGAAAGTGAGTAGCCTATCTATAGCACGAATTTTATTTCTCGTGCCATTTATACGCCAAAAATAGTTTTTGATTGCATGTGATACGCAGTGTTCGCGGGCATATGATACGCACTTTATGGCGTGTAATACGCACGCACTCCACACCCCTAATCCTTCCCAAGCGGTTTACAGTGCGTATATGCACGCAAAAACTATTTCTGGCGTATAAATAGCACGATAAATAAAATTCGTGCTATAGATACGCACTTTCATGAGATCGTGTTGGATAGACAGACCGACACACAGACTCTCTGAACAGCTAATATCTCTGATTCAAGAGCTTAATGCCACACATGTCTAAAGCCACTTGGAATTGTTGGACATATCCTTATGGAAAGCTAAACACACTTAAAGGTCTTGGTTTTGCTTGTTTTGGACGACATATTTAACAGACTCTCTAATATTTCACTGGTATTCAACCACCCATGTACAGACTGACATTAACCAAACCTTTCTTACAAAAACCTTAGGAGTATGATTAATTTCACATCATTTCCTATGTTTTGAAATGTGTTAGCAGAGTAATGACTGACATGAAGACAATGACAAATGTAGTTTCCTCAATCACTCTCTCCCATGTAATTTAACAATCTGTATTTATCTTTATTTACAATCAGTCTGTACTTATATAGATATATAGAAATACACACTAGAGTCTAAAAGAAAAAAAGATTATCATGTAATAAAAATACCATTACAAATTATATTTTGTCAAGAAAGAAAGAAAGAAAGAAAGACTTTTGGACCCCACTACAGTATACATTAACGTTCTGTAAAAAATCTGGGGTTAGCAAGATTTTTTATGTTTTTGAAAGACGTGCTCACCACGGCTGCATTTATTTGATCAAAAATACAGTAACAACAGTAATATTGTAAAATATTATTAAAATAACTGTTTTTATTTTCATATATTTTAAAATGTAATATTCCTGGGATGCAAAGCTGAATTTTCAGCATCATCACTCCAGTCTTCAGTGTCACAATGATCCTTCAGAAATCATTCTAATATGCTGGTGATTTACCACATGAAACATTTCTTATTATGATCACTGTTAAAAAAAAAAAAACAGCGGCTTAATATTTTTGTGTAATCTTTCTTTCTTTTCTTGAGCTGAAGTGCATCCCTGTTTACAGGTATTCTTCACTGCTTACATAATAAGCATCCTTATTAAATATTAGATTGACAGATAGAAGTTCGGTATGAACCAGATTTAAAGTGACTTTTGAGTGGCTTGTTGTTTTGATTTTGTGTGTCAGCATGCAGTGCCAGTTCCAGATTTAATACTCACTGTGATGATTGGGCAGAATCCTCTGGGAGACTTCACTGCGTCACTGTTTGTGTCAGTTACCTCACCGCTGTACATTAAGGCCAGCAGCCACATCCATAAAGCTTTATACATCCAATAATCTGCCAAAAAAAACCTCACACACATATTCAATGCTGATAAGTCACAGATTTGTTTACAACATTTCCACACTGTAGCATTATGGTTCTTTAGGGATACTGTTTCAAAATAATCAGAGGCATTTACGGTTTTAGTAAAACACATCTTATGTTCATGTGCTTGCTGCATGTTTTGGTTATTCTTGTATTTCTCTGCTGAGCACCTTGGAACCTATTTCAAGGCTTGCGTTCTCGAGCCACTAGGCACTGTTGTTGTGCCAATGAGCGGCCTGGAGCGCGTTAAGGGATTTCTGTTAGAACGGTGTCGTGTTAGCGGCCCCTAAGTTAATAACTAATGATCTTTGCAACGGAAGTGAATCAATCAAAACGGACTTTAGCTGGACAATAGCATTATTCTAGAGCCGGTGTAAAGCCAAAAGAATCTCTGTTACTTTAGTTTCCTATTATCACTGTAAAGCTACTTTGAAACAATCTATACTGTTAAAAGCGCTATATAAATGAAGGTGACTTGACTTGACTTGACTTGAGAAAGTCAGATCTAGTGGAGAATGCAGGCTTTATGAAGGTAAAAAGAAAGTAAGTTAAAAAAAATAACCTAAATGTCTTGATCCCAATGAATTTTTTTTTTTTTACTGAAGTAACTGTCAAATGAAATAAAAATAAATTAATACATATTAAAAAAGGAATGCATTTTGTTGTGTATAATATTATTTTTTATAAAATAATTTTAGTCATGTACATGCACCTGTCACGGATGGAATAGGAGTCAGACAGGTGGTAAGTGAAAGTGTTTATTTACAGATCCAGACAGATATATGGTGAGTATGCAAGCAGACGATATTCAGGATGGAACTTAGCTGAAGGATAACCAGTCTTTGTTTACAGATGCGGATGGAGAGTCACTGGGAACAGGCTGATGACCGGAGACCGGAGACTGAACTTCCGTGTGAAGGTTAGCAGGTGATCGATGGATGGAACTCAGGTAAGTAGCGTGATAGTCTGTAGTGTCATGTAGAGACGAGACCAGACAATGAGTGTGTGAAGAGGAGTTGAATATATAGGGAGGTGAACTGATGAGGTGCAGGTGATGGTGATTAAAACTCAGGGGACAGTGAACGAGTGGGAGGAGTGAGTGAAGCAGGTGGAATCCTGACAGTACCCCCCTCCTCCGAGGCGGCTCTCGACGCCTGAGACGAGGGACGAAGATGGCGACGAGGTCTACCACGACCCCTGGGAGCGGGGCGATCAGGATGGTCGACGTGAAACTGAGTGAGGAAATCTGATCCAGGATATGGGTACCTGATATTGCTTCCAGGTCGGTATGACACGGTAAAATCAATGCGGGTAAAGAAGAGAGCCCATCGAGCCTGACGGGGATTCAGCCTTTTCGCTGAAGGTATTTCAGGTTGTGATGATCGGTTATAACCTCAAACTGGTGATTAGCTCCCTCCAGCCAATGCCTCCATTCCTCTAATGCAAGCTTGATGGCGAGCAGCTTGCGATTCCCAATATCATAGTTCCGATCCACCGGGGACAGCTTCTTAGAATAGAAGGCACATGGATGGAGTTTGGGAGGCTAACCCTGCCGCTGTGATAGAAATGGAAGCTTTAGCGTTAAGTTCTGCCAGGAAGACTCAATTGCTACGTCACTTATTACCTTCTCATCTATCCAATCGTGTCTAATACTTGCGGTATAAAAGACCGGTACTTACACATGTTTGAGTTCGCAGATGCTGACGCTTTCATTTACCTCCATCCTCCCCACCACCACCACCAGGATGGTCCCTTCCCCTCCATCCTCCCCACCACCACCAGGATGGTCCCTTCCTATACCTCCCAGGGGGTCGGCTGCGCCCCTGCCTTCGTCTTCAGGCAGGAAAAGCAGAGTCTGGACCCTCGGATTGCGAGCTATGGACGGGGCCTACGCCAAAGAACTTTATTGCTTGCTGGGCTATCAATAAATGTATCTATAGTTACAGTATTTATTCTCCCGAGTCTTTCTGGTAGAACTGCTCCAACTCCTGTTGAGGATGCGTCCAACTCAACAACAAACGGTATATCTGGGTTAGGATGAACCAGGATGGGAGCAGTCAGGAAGGCTTCTTTCAGTTGTTGAAAGGCTAAGATGGCTTCAGGAGATAAGGACAGAGACTTGGGCCGGCCCTTTAGAGACGAGGTCAAAGGAGAACTGATGTGACTAGTTATTGATGAATCTTCTATAGAAATTGGCGAATCCGAGAAACCGTTGAAGATCCTTCACAGTAGAGGGCAGGGGCCAGTTCCGGATAGTTTCCACCTTCCTCTGGTCCATCTGCACTCCCTGTTGGTCTATGATGTAGCCCAGAAATTGGACAGTGGTGGTGTGAAACTCACATTTCTCCAGTTTCAGGTACAGTTTATGAGCTCTCAGTTTCTCCAAAACTAGAGTGACATGGCGCTGATGCTCAGCAAGAGTAGATGAGATTATCGTCGATATAGACAACCACAAATCTGTTGAGATACTCTCGGAAGACCTCGTTCATGTAACCCTGGAAGACAGCTGGGGCGTTGGACAGTCCGAAGGGCATGACTCGATACTCATAGTGACATGAGGGAGTGACGAATGCCGTCTTCCATTCATCACCTCGTCGAATGCGAATCAAGTTGTACGCACTGCGTAAATCGAACTTAGAAAAGATGCGGGCTCCACGCAGCTGCTCCAATGCTGTTGGGACCAGAGGAAGGGGATAACTAAACTTCACAGTTTGAGAGTTGAGATGACAATAATCAATGCACGGCCTCAAGCCTCCGTCCTTATTAGCCACGAAAAAGAAGCTGGAAGCGGCAGGGGATGTAGATGGTTGAATGAACTCCTGTTGAAGAGCCTCCTCCACATACTCCTCCATGGCCTTCTGCTCCGGAATGGACAGAGGATTGACGCGGCCTTTAGACAGGGGTGGCTCCAGGTAGCAGGTCGATAGCGGGGCCTGCGGTGAGGTGGCCATGGCCGGTGAGGTGGTAGTTTGGTCGCCAACTGCTTGCTAAACACATCCTGGAACGCCCTATACTCAGCAGGAATCTCTACCTGGTGATGGACCTCCGGACTCTCGATGGACGTGGAACACAAGGGAAACTCGGACTTTCCCACCGAAGATGAAGAGGAGGGGGCTTTCCGGACCTTCTCAACCGAAGCTAGACAGGAATGCGAGCAGTCTTCTCCCCAGCGAAGGACCTCCCCGGATTTCCAGTCGATGATTGGTTGATGTTGGACCATCCAAGGGCGTCCCAGAATGAGCTCAGCAGTGGACTCCTCCAGCACCATGAAGGAGATCTCTTCTGAGTGCAGGCAGCCGATGCGGAGCGTCAGTGTGGGGGTGAAGTGACGAATTCGACCTCGACCCAGCGGTCTACCCTGGATGGTTTGGACTCGGAGATCTTGATGACTTCGGCGTTTACGAATGTTCAATTTTTGTAGGAGTTGAGTGGAAATGAAGTTCCCCGCCGAGCCGGAGTCGAGGAGGGCTTGTGCTGAGACACATACACTGGAGGTTAATAGATGACCAGTTGTGGGGTTCAAGGTTGAAATCTTAGGAGGAATCTGAATGGTGCTTACCGCAGGGCGTTGATGTAGAATAGGGCAGGAGTCTTATGGGGGGAATTAGGGGGGGGGGGGGGTCTTATGGGGGGAATTATGTCATGATTCACGTCTGTGTTCCCCTGTCTTGTCCCATGTTAGCAGTTCCCCTAGCACCTCCAGGTGTTTCTAATTAGCCCGCCCCCTTGTTATCTTGTTTAGCTTGTTTGCCTGTGTATTTAAACCTCTGTGCTTCAGTTGTTGTTTGTCGATCGTTGTTTGCTTGTAGCTTGTTTGCTTGTAGCTTGTTGCTTGTAGCTGTTTCCATGTTCCTGTCCTGAGTTCCGTGTTCCATTGTTTGCCCTGGATTACCTTTTTAAATGTTTTTTTTAAGTTGTGCTTGCATGTGGATTCTCTCTCCGCTTGGTTCCTACCTCATTGTTACACTGGCATAACAACTAAAATAATAATGAAATCTGAATTTGAAACACAATTAGTGCATAAATGACATAATTACACTTAATATATTAACAGTTTACTTAAGAGGTTATTCTCAGTCATCCTCTCAGAACAAAGAATATATTTACTGATATATTTACTGACCGATCAGCAGTAAATGGATTCAGTACATTCAGGATATGAATTGCAAAAACTTGAAGGCTTTGATGGTAAACATTTATATAAACTTTAAAGCCATATTATATCTGCTTAAGAGGCTCTTGATATTTATCAAATGTTAGCCAAAAAATGCAAACTGTGCAAATAGTAATGAGTGGAATCATGGGCTGATGTTGCTTTTAACAAATGGTGCCCACATGTTTCAGTCATTGTCAATACTGATCTACTAATGTGCCTTCCATGTGTGAAACACAAGAATTTGGTGTAATGGGGAGGTCTTGGCTTTATGGTACACAGATGTGTGTTGAGAGGGTCATTTGCTGTGGGTCTAGTATTAACTGACGTGATTTAAGTAACTGACCTCATGATCATTTACAATTTTGTGACTTCCAAGAAATGAGCACCATATATAATTGAGGTGAAACTTTAGTTCCAGTTGTAAACACACATGCACAGACTATGTTATGGGCAGTTCAGTGGACACATCAATAACAACTATGTGTCGAGGTTATTAAGGCAAGACACTACAGGAAAATATGTTTTTTTTTTCTTCATGTAGGTCAATTTTGAGATTTTGGGCTATTTGCATTTTCACATGTTTCAGGAAAGGAAATATCCAAAATACACTTCTAAGTGTGGTTATTTTATTGCATTTCATCTATTTGCATTTCTTAAGGCCATTTTTCTCAAAAAGAGTTTTTTTTTCATGCACTGAGCCAGAAATCTCCACATTAGTTGCACTTACATGCACCAATCTTTACAGTTATATTCCTATTCTGAAATGTTTTTTAAAAAGGGTTTGTTCATAAATCATTTGCCTGATTTTATACAACATTTTATTCCTAAAAATATGGTGAAAATGTATTTTTTTTCTGTCTGTTGACAGTATTTTCAGATTTCTGGAGTAATAAAAAGAGATCTGTAAAATACCCTCTGCAAAAATCTTTGACTTTAAAGGCACACTATGTAATTTTTCACCACTAGAGGTCGTTTATTCAAAACAAAGGCGTAGCTTGAAGACGCCTTGATTTCACGGAGTCATACGAGTTGTCTTCACCTCTACAGCCGGTGGAGAATATGACGGGACTCGGGCAGAAATCATATTTATGGATGACCGGTAATGTATTAAAGATTTATTAACGTTACGAAAGCCGCTGGAGCAGACCGAGGAAGCTGGAGCAATTGCTAATGAGAGACAAGTGCGACACACGGCTCAAGAGCGGTGGAGCTTTTATTATGTTTCAGACGCTGCTTCCGCTTCCGGTCATGTGTATGTGGGGTAACGCAGCGCTGTCATGTTAGATTTTGATTGTGTTGAAAGTTGTTATAATGCTACTCTGTGCGTTCGCTCGGCGGCTACTATATGAGACACTTGTAGCACACTGCAGTGATCTAGATCGATATTAGGCATGGTAAAATATGGTACTTGCAGTAAATCAAGAAAACAAGATTTAAACAAAAAGACTAACCGTGTTGAGCTGTATAACAATGATTAGTTTTCTGTCAATGAATGTTTTCAAACAGTTGCTTACCTGTCTAATAAAACACATACTATATTAAAGCGTCTTTGGTGTTTCCATGGTTTCTACAAAATAGTGTTGTCACGATACTAGAATTTCTAACTTCGATACTGTCACGACAGACTGACGGAAGCAAGTGCAGTTTAACTCTTTATTTAAAGGTAGTAACAGTGAGAGAGTCCAACACAGGCAAACAGGTAAGTGGCGCAGGAACTCCGATGGTCAGATGGAAGGTGAAGCAGAGGTGCGGTGAAAGGTGTCCAATATGCGATAATGTCCAGAAAATCCACAGAACGAGAACCGGAACAAGGAAGGCAAGAGACTGGAACGCGACAGGAACCCAGACACACAGGGGAAACCACATACAACGATCTGACAGGGAAGATGAGAAAGTGGTGAGTATAAATACACATGATCTGACAAGCTGCAGCTGGTGAGGGGATAATGAGCTGATAGATGATGAGCGCTGACGAGCGGAACGCCCATCTAATCAGCGCGCTGACATATAACAACAGAAACACGAGACAAGAAGAAAACGTAGGATTTACCAACCGTGACAGTACCCCCTTCCCTAGGAACGCCTCCTGGCGTTCCCAGACTCCCTTAGCTGCCGATTGTAATCATCGATAAGGGAGTGATCCAGGATGTCTCTAGCCGGTACCCAACTTCTCTCCTCCGGACCGTAACCTTCCCAGTCCACCAAGTACTGGAATCCGCGTCCCCTCCGTCTCGAGTCCAGAACACGATTGACCGAATAAGTAGGTTCCCCGTCTACGAGACGCGGCGGGGGGGGGGGGGGGGGGGGGGGACCGGGACTGGCGGATTAATGCGAGCAAAACATATGGGCTTAATTTTGGAAACATGAAATACGGGATGAATCCTCCTGTACACTGGAGGAAGGTTGAGACGGACTGTCACTGGACTAATGATTTTAGTGACAGAGAACGGGCCAATGAATTTTGGTGCGAGCTTATTCGAAACGGAGCGGAGAGGAATGTCCTTGGTAGAAAGCCACACTTTGGAACCGACGACGTATACGGGAGGCCTCCGCCGGTGGCGATCGGCTTTGGCCTTGGTGCGTGCCCCCACTTGGAGTAGAGTCTCGCGGGCTCTAGTCCAAGTGCGGTGACACCTCTGGACGAAGGCGTGGGCGGAGGGGACCGCAACTTCGGATTCCAGACTAGGAAAAATTGGTGGCTGGTAACCTACGCTACACTCAAATGGTGATAGGCCCGTGGATGACACTGGCAACGTGTTGTGGGCGTACTCCACCATAGACAATTGCTGACTCCAGGAGGAAGGATTCTTGGACACTAAACATCGCAACGTTCTCTCCAAATCTTGGTTGGCTCGCTCAGTTTGACCATTGCTCTGGGGATGGAACCCAGAGGACAGACTGACAGTTGCTCCCAGAAGTCTACAAAACTCTCGCCAAAATTTGGACACAAATTGGGGTCCTCTGTCAGAAACCACGTCTGTCGGGAGGCCATGAAGCCGAAAGACGTGGTCAACGACAACCAACGCTGTCTCCTTGGCTGAAGGTAATTTGGGCAAGGGAATGAAATGGGCCACCTTCGAGAACCGGTCCACCACGGTCAAAACTACCGTGTGACCCTGGGAGGGTGGGAGGGCGGTGATAAAATCTAGTGCGATATGGGACCAGGGTCTCGAAGGCACCGGCAGCGGTTGGAGTAACCCATCTGGAGGTTGATTGGAAGTCTTACCCGTGGCACAAACTGAGCAAGCCAATACAAAACTGCGAACGTCACGAGCCATGAGAGGCCACCAGAATCGTTGCTTAACCAAAAACATAGTACGATTGACTCCTGGATGACAAGCCACATTGGAACAATGACCCCACTGAATGACGCTGGACCGTAAACTCTCCGGCACAAACAAACGGTTCGGTGGGCAACGAGTCGGAGGCGTTACCCCTTCTAAGGCCTTCTTGACCTTCGATTCGACCTCCCATGTGAGTGTAGAGATGAATAGATTCTCTGGTAAAATGCACTCGGGAGTAGACGGGCGATCGGAACGGTCAAAAATGCGCGATAAAGAATCGGGTTTGATGTTTTTGGAACCCGGGCGGTACGAGAGAGTAAAGTCAAAACGTCCGAAAAAAAGAGCCCACCGAGCCTGCCTGGAATTAAGTCTTTTAGCAGTACGAATGTATTCCAGATTCTTGTGGTCGGTCCAGACGATAAAAGGCACCCCTGACCCTTCTAACCAGTGGCGCCACTCCTCCAAAGCTAACTTGACCGCCAACAACTCTCTGTGGCCAATGTCATAATTGCTTTCGGCAGGGGATAAACGATGCGAAAAAAACGCGCAAGGGTGCATCTTGTCGTCTGAAGGAGAGCGCTGGGATAACACTGCACCTACCCCCACCTCTGACGCATCGACCTCCACCACGAACTGACGTGATGGATCAGGGGTTATCAGGATGGGGGCTGAAACGAAGCAACCCTTGAGTTTAGCAAACGCAGCTTCTGCTGCGTCTGACCACCTGAACGTCGTTCTGGGGGAGGTCAAGGCGGTCAGAGGCGCGGCTAGTCGGCTGAAATTGCGAATAAAACGCCGTTAAAAATTGGCGAACCCCAGAAACCTTAGTAGGGCCTTACGGGAATCTGGACTTGGCCAATTCACCACAGCCTTAACCTTGTCAGGATCCATGCGCATTCCCTCAACCGAGATGATGTGACCTAGAAAAGGAACAGACTGTGCATGAAAAACGCATTTCTCCGCCTTGACAAAAAGCCCATTCTCTAGCAACCTCTGAAGCACTTGTCGAACGTGTTGCACGTGTTCCTGGAGAGACGAAGAAAAAATCAATATGTCATCCAGGTAGACATATATGAACTGGTCGATCATGTCTCGCAACACGTCATTGACAAGTGCTTGGAAGATCGCTGGGGAGTTGGAAAGGCCGAACGGCATAACCAAATATTCAAAGTGCCCCCTAGGGGTGTTAAAAGCGGTCTTCCATTCATCCCCCTCCCTGATGCGGACCAAATGATAAGCATTCCTTAAATCCAGTTTTGTGAAGATAGATGCTCCTTGCAACCTCTCGAAAGCGGAAGACATCAACGGCAAAGGATAAGTATTCTTTACCGTGATGTTGTTCAACCCCCGGTAATCAATACAAGGTCGCAACGATCCATCTTTCTTCCCCACAAAAAAGAACCCCGCCCCCGCTGGAGAAGAGGAAGGCCGGATGAATCCCGTTGCTGGAGAATCAGAAATGTATTTCTCCATGACCTCTCTCTCTGGGACAGAGAGTGAATATAACTTGCCCTTAGGCGGAGACGTACCTGGCAGTAAGTCTATAGCACAGTCATAGGGACGATGCGGAGGAAGAGAATCAGCCCGAGACTCACTGAACACCTCCTTCAGATCCCGATACTCCGTGGGCACGTTTGATAAATCCACTGTCTCCTCCTGTAACACATGAACAGGAACAGACGGACAGGCAGACACAAGACAAGACTTATGACAAAAACTGCTCCATGATGCCACCGATTTGATCTGCCAGTCTATTTTGGGATTGTGACGGATGAGCCATGGGTGACCAAGAACGATGGGTGCTAGTGGAGTGTCCAGAATGTAAAAGGAAATAGTCTCAGAATGATTGCCGGATGTGATGAGTGTGAGGTCTTCGGTGATCAGTGAAATCGTGGGGAGTCTTTGTCCATTGAGGGCGTGAACGTCGATTTGGTGTGAAAGGGGAATTTGAGGGGAATTTGATGTCTGAGTGCAAATGAGTGATCCATGAAATTACCTTCTGCCCCTGAGTCCAGTAGTGCCCGACAGTCTTGGAGGTGAGTTGACCATCGGAGTCTTACCGGGAGGAAGGTAGATGTAGATGAGGGCTTCTCGGCAGAGATCCCACCCGACAGTAGCCTCATACTTACTGTCGGGATGGGCCTTTTAACGGACAATTGTACGCGAAATGTCCAGCTCCACCGCAGTAAAGGCAAAGGCCCAGGGATCTCCGCCTCTCCTTCTCCTCCCGGGAAAGCCGGGCTCGACCCACCTGCATAGGCTCGTGATCGTAGACGGGGCTGACCGCGCCCCCGCCTCCCGAACGCATTCCCTCGGCACCTCCAGAGGGACGGTCCGGTTGAAAACGTCTGGTGCCTCGTGATAGACGAGTGTCCACTCTTAGTGCCAGCGCGATCAGATCATTAAGTCCGGTAGGCAGGTCCATGGCGTAAATCTCTCTTTGGACGCGGTCAGCCAGCCCATGCAGGAACATGTCCCACTGCGCCTCCTCGTTCCATTGGCTCTCAGCTGCCAGGGTGCGAAATTCGATCGAGAATTCTGATACGGATCTTTCTCCTTGTCGTAATTCGGCCAGCACCCTGGCAGCTTCTCTCCCCGTCGCGGCCCGGTCGAAAACCCGCCGCATCTCTTCGGAGAGCCGCTGGAACGAGGAACAGCAGTCGTCTTGGTTAGCCCACACCGCCGTTCCCCATAGCGCCGCTTTCCCCGTCAGAAGCGTCAGAACAAATGCGACCTTGGTCTGCTCCTCCTGAAAGGTTCTAGGTTGGAGAGAAAAGTGCATATCACATCTGGTTAAGAACGCACGACAGTAATTGGGTTCACCTGCATATGGCTCAGGGACTGGTAGACGAGGCTCTGACGGGGATGGGTCCGCTGGTGGTGGTGGGGGAATTGGTGGTGCGGGTGGCGCAGCGGGCACGCGAAGCTGTTGAATCTGTTGGGTGAGCCCGGACACCTGCGCCACTAAAGCCTGAACAGCACGAGCCGTATCATTGATATTCTTTTCCTGGATGTCCATTCTTTGACTGCTGTTACTCAGAAACACCTCTAGTGATGAGGAAGGGTCTCCTGCTGCTTCCATGTTTGATGGTCAGATCGTTCTGTCACGACAGACTGACAGAAGCAAGTGCAGTTTAACTCTTTATTTAAAGGTAGTAACAGTGAGAGAGTCCAACACAGGCAAACAGGTAAGTGGCGCAGGAACTCCGATGGTCAGATGGAAGGTGAAGCAGAGGTGCGGTGAAAGGTGTCCAATATGCGATAATGTCCAGAAAATCCACAGAACGAGAACCGGAACAAGGAAGGCAAGAGACTGGAACGCGACAGGAACACAGACACACCGGGGAAACCACATACAACGATCTGACAGGGAAGATGAGAAAGTGGTGAGTATAAATACACATGATCTGACAAGCTGCAGCTGGTGAGGGGATAATGAGCTGATAGATGATGAGCGCTGACGAGCGGAACGCCCATCTAATCAGCGCGCTAACATATAACAACAGAAACACGAGACAAGAAGAAAACGTAGGATTTACCAACCGTGACAGATACGATACCTTGAAAAATATTGATATTCGATACCATTTTCGGTATACCACAGAGAAAAAAACTGCCACAATATTAAGGGGGTATTTTTTTTAAAGCTAAATATAACAAGTCAAGAACATGACAATGAGGTATATTTTACATGAACAAAAATGTCCTGATTTCTATTTGTTCATATTTTTTTCATTGGACCAGAGCTAACATGATCCGTTGTATTTTTATTACCTACTGTTATCAAAGATTAAAATATACTGTAACAAAAAAGCACTTAACAGTATCAAATTGGAGGATAGAGTGTCAGTAATGTATAATAATAGGGTTAAACATTCAATTTTCAGTTAAAACCCCTTGAGCGGCATGGGATCACCGGTGACCCCAACTTTTATTGTTTACATTTATCGCGTGTTTACAATATCATTTTGTCAAGTAATAAGGTTAACCAATACATTGTTTGAAAGATACGACACTGTATATTCGTCTCGTTATAAGCATTATACAATCAAGATAACTTTGCAACCGTTTTTTGTTATTCTTTATCAACATAAACAATGTGATACAACTATGAAGAGTAGGGGGGGGGCTTACCTTTTTTGTGTTGTTGAAATGTAATGCTTGGCAGAATAATGATGACATCGATCTTTTTACCATGGGAAGAGTCCAGTATATGATGTACATGGTAAAAATTTGTCCAAAAATATGCAAACTGTTAAAAATATCCATAGAACTTCTATTGTTTACATCCTGAAATTTGCTAATCACGAGGGCGTTGTCCCGTTTATTCGACGAACTATCCACATCTAGCGCATTATTCAATGAAACATAACATATCAGTGTTTTTATTAGAGTGTCTGGAAATTAATGAGATCGGTCCAGAAGATGTCCGATAAAAACTGGCCATGTAATTTTAGAAAGAATTGAAGGATGTCAGACGCTTTTGGTGACGTATGATCATGCATAATGCATATATGTGTGGTAAAAAATAAACCAATAGCAATGGAAACTGTTGTGTTGTCATCCAAAGTGAAAGCCTATGCCATGACGAATACGCACATGTGCTGATTTGCATAATCTCGCGTTTATAACAGTGTTCCTTTGTGAGCGCAACCATTTGCTTCTCTGGAAATTTACGCACACGTGACAGTCATGACGCACAGAGGTCACCTGCTCGCGCTAGCACAGTAGCACTCGCTCGCTCTGTGTACATTAGCCTGCTGCAATGCGTTCACGGCGGGGAAAGAAGTTATTTTCTCCTGCTGCTATATTGGAGGAATTTCTGCGAAGCAGTGATGAAGAAAGCGTGGAATATTCAGAAGAGAGTGCTGTAACGTTATCCAGCGTCGACTTTGAAGAAGAGGATATGTTTTTGGAAGGTCTCGATCAGTTTCAGATCGGTAAGTGTCTAATCATTTTAGTGAGTTTGTATAATATTGCTTTTTCGTTTTGATTTTCTGCACTATTGCGGCTTATAAGTACATTGAAAAACAGTGAAAATTCGTTGTGATTCAAGCGCTGAATTAGAAGAAACCCTATACAACATTGAACATATTACTCTATGTAATGTTAGCTATAGGCTATTGTTTTGTGTGTAAGTTAGAACGCAAGACGAAGTTTACAAAACCAAACTTTTCAGAGAAGAAAATGTAATTATATGTGTGTAAGGTAATCAGTTGTGTTAGGTGTATTTCTAATCCTTTTTGTGTAATTCAACAGTGACGAAACTTCAGATGATGCGAGGGTACCAGAGGCCTCTGGACAACAAGCGTCCGTGTGTGGCTGCAGCATCTTCAGCTGCATCCAGAAGTTCAAGAGGAAAGAACGGAAGAAAGAGACAGCCCAGCACTTTGTGGTAAGCAAATAACGTGAAGCAAGTAAAGTAATGTTTAGTGAGATTTAAAAAATAGCATTTGAGGGCATTATTATTGTCTGATTACAGTCTGCATTATTAGCTGGTAGTGTAAATGTGCAATCAGAGCAACAATAGTATGGAGGAGAATTGCTGTATGTGAATTATTTTTGAATATAAAATCTGTAAGCTGGTAGTGTAAATGTGCAATCAGGGCAACAATAGAGTGGGTATGGAGGAGAATTGCTGTAAGCGAATGATCTTTTGAATAAAAAAGTCTGTAAGCTGGTAGTGTAAATGTGCAATCAGGGCAACAATAGAGTGGGTATGGAGGAGAATTGCTGTAAGCGAATGATCTTTTGAATAAAAAAATCTGTAAGCTGGTAGTGTAAATGTGCAATCAGGGCAACAATAGAGTGGGTATGGAGGAGAATTGCTGTATGTGAATTATTTTTGAATATAAAATCTGTAAGCTGGTAGTGTAAATGTGCAATCAGGGCAACAATAGAGTGGGTATGGAGGAGAATTGCTGTATGTGAATTATTTTTGAATATAAAATCTGTAAGCTGGTAGTGTAAATGTGCAATCAGGGCAACAATAGAGTGGGTGTAGAGGTAGATTGCTGTATGTGAATGATTGTTTGAATTTCAGATTTGAAAAGGCAATAATATTTATTTATGTGTAAGATAATCAGTTATGTTAGGTGTATTTCTAATCCTTTTTGTGTAATTCAACAGTGACGAAACTTCAGATGATGCGAGGGTACCAGAGGCCTCTGGACAACATGAAAGCGTCCGTGTGTGGCTGCAACATCTTCAGCTGCATCCAGAAGTTCAAGAGGAAAGAACGGAAGAAAGAGACAGGAGCTGACAGGACATCCCACCAAAAGCAAGGTTTTTGACCCTCCTTCTCATACTTTTTGTGGGTGTCACAGTCCCGTGCACATCACCAACGACAGCAGGGCAGGTAGACGCAAATGTAAGGTGTGCCACTGGAATTCTCCTGTGAAGTGTCACAACTGTGATGTAGCTTTCTGCTACCTCCCTAAAAGGAACTGCTTTATGGATTATCATGCACAGAACAACCTCCTAGTGTGACTTCATATTTAGTCCAACGAATGATAGCACTTTTGCAATAGGGACTGTGAGAGTATATGTACCGGGTGGACGAGTGGGCTTGACAAACCGTCCTTACCTGTGGTAAAACTCTCCTCTATGTGTGCTGGACACTTCTAGTGTGAATGACAACCTCCTGTGACTTTTTAGTCCAGTGCAGAATGGCTAATTTGCAATAGGGATTGTGAGAGTATATGTACCGGGTGAACGAACTACCAGCTAATTGACAAACCATCAACAGAACAGCACTGCCAAACTGTGCAATACTTTGTAAATAGTACATTTGTTTTATTTATTTATTCAAAAAAAAGTTGGGGGGGCTTTTGAGAAATGTGTATCACTGTTGATTGCACTGAACTAAGAAACAGTTGTTTGTAACTATATACAGATGTATAAATAAAAAAAGTTTTATTTGCTAAATAATGTGTCATTCTTAACCATTAAATGGATGGTAGTGAACAAATAAAAGACTTTGTTATATATACTTTTTATAAGCAAGTTGCCAAATGTCACTTTAGGGTCCTTTTTGAGCCTTTTCCAAAAATGCACATAACTGCATTTTTATAAACATTTAGGATGTAAACAATACACCAGAGAAAGTATATAAGTTGTGCTTTGTCGTATTGTAATAAGAAAATATATTGAAATGATCAAAAAAACTTGTTATAGCTCATGGTAAAAGTTGGTTACCAAGTGTCCCTTTGGAGTCTCCAAGTGGCCTTTTTGGGTAGGTGCCCTGACATGCGCTGAAATAAATGCTTGTAAAAAAATCATTTTTGCTTGTATAAACTTCAAATTTGAAACATACATTGTTAAGACCTATGGCTTTAGTTTGCTTGTGTTTCCAGGCCCGTATATTTTTGCCTTAAGCATTTTTCTTTTTCATAAATATTTATTATACAAAAACAAATTCTCGTCCATTGTTTTTGAGCTTATTTATCTCTCTATTAGTAATTGCTCAGAGCAATTTTAAGTCTTTCATAGTAAACTGCCAAGTGTCAGCTTTTAAATGATACCTTGGTTTTGTGTGTAGCCAAAAGGACTAGTTAGCAACAACCATTTTATTATGGGTATGTCATTTTGCACTCGATTGCCAAAACGTGGGGCGAGTAGTAAGGGGTTAAAGGCATTTCATTATTGAATTCAGAGATGCCATTGTCTGTTTAGTTTAATTAGTATCTGTGTAATAAAATTGATGATAATCGCTATATGAAGGCAAATTGCAGAATTAAATAATAATTTTTGAATAAAGTTAAATAGGCACAAGTTAATTTACATTTGACCACAGTTACAATATTTACTTGTTTAAGATTCCTCAGTCAGATTATGTTAACTTTAAGAAAACGGTGAAAAAACTAGACAACACAGACTTGGCCATTTTGGTTAATGTTTCAGAAAAGTTTAAATGAGAAGAGTTACAGTGTTTCCTTTAGGATTTGTTTTTAGCAATGGGGGCAGGTCTGTCCAAACAACAAACACCCCTGATGCTGAGCATATATGCTGCTACATGGTACCCCTGGAGCCTGTTACTTAAGTCTGTTTCACTAAATAAAATAATAAAAAAAAATGAGTGATGTTAGGGATTATTGATAGTCACACAATCTTTTGGGTGCCCGCAGCCCGCTCACAGTGTGAAGCGCGTCTCCGCGCTATTCTCCGACATGCCCACTCGCGGTGTGTTTTTATGTGTGTCCGCGCTATTCTCCGACATGCCCGCTCGCGGTGTGTTTTTATCCGTGTCCGCGCTATTCTCCGACATGCTCGCTCGCGGTATGTTTTTATCCGTGTCCGCGCTATTCTCCGACATGCTCGCTCGCGGTGTGTTTTTATGCGTGTCCGCGCTATTCTCCGACATGCCTGCTCGCGGTGTGTAGCACGTGTCCACGCTATTTTCCGACATGCTTGCGGTGTTCTTTATCAATCAACCAAAAATGGTCGCGGGGGCGCCACCCTCGCCGTCCTTTCATTCACTTCACTTTTGCTATTTAACCAGAGCGAAGATGAGTGCGTCACGTGTGGTGTTTGTCAACGCGCCTTTGGAGAGAAGTGAAAGTGACCGCTCGGCTAGTATCGATACTTCGGGAAATTAGTATTGGTACCGTTCAGATATTTCAGTATCGATATTTATCGAAAGATCGATATTTTTGACAACACTACTACAAAATAAAAGAAATCGAGGGTAATGCGGGTATGATGTCATTGATAGGCGACGGAAGGACATGGTCCGTGTCCTGGTTAAAACTGCTTAAAACATTCTTAGAAACATTAGGGATAATGTACACAAATCAACAAAATATATGACATTGTTCTAGTGGGTTTCGGATATTTTGATCCAAAAATCTTACATAGTGTGCCTTTAATATATATATAAAAAAATGAACCTGGCTTTATCCAGTATTCAGATTTCTATTCTGGAAATGTATGCAAATTAGTACATATGTAATGATACAATGCCTCATTTGCATATTTAAACAACATTTCAGAAAACGTGTAATACACAAAATGGTTGCAATTTTAATGCAATCAATCAACTGGGGAAGTTTGGTGAAATCTCTTAGTTACATTTTCACCCTATTCACCTGGGGTGTCTTGCTATTTTTTAAGACTTTTGTCATTACTCATTTTGATTCACCATAATGCCATTGATTTACTTTAGCGTCCATTTGTTATGAATGTGTGTGGGTGTGTTTCACCTGGTTTGTGTGAAGTTTTTGTACTCAACTGTCTTACTGAACTCAGTAACGTAGGGAGGCCTGGATGTAGATCAAACCAGCCTGTATGGCTTTATGTTCCCACAATGATTCTTTCAGGTAACAGATTTCAAATAAATGATTAACCAATAAACATTAACATCAAGACTAATAAAGCACAGTAATTATTAGTATTAAGCACCATTAGAGTTCAAACCAGCATATTCCAAAAACCACAATTTTAAAGAAAAACATTTCATTTAAACTCAAAACACCGTAATTTAAGAGTACCACATTGCACTCACCTCATAGTGCTAGCACATGCACGTGTCTTAACTTCTGTAATGTAATGCATACTAGAGCAGGTTCAGACTGTTGACAGGGAACTTTGAAGGAGCCATCACAGGAATATAGTGCCTTTATTAAACCATGGCTGAGTGCTTCTGATGTTCAGCCATCGCAGAAAGTGAAAAAAGACTTCTGCTGCGCAAGCAAAACACGAGTTACATTTATACCTTCAAAACCTGTACAGAATTTATGCGCTGTAATTCAATTGTGGACATAAAACATTGAACACATTTTGGCAGACGTCATACTTCAGATGTCTTGTCTGTTATGAATTTTGCTACAGCTGCGTAGAAGTGGAATATTTCAGCATACATAATTCAACAAGTCTGAGAATGTATTATTTGTGAAGACTGGTAAACAGATGATGCAAGTGCAGATTGGACTTCCTGTACTGACTAAATTCTGAGAAATCAATGACAGTGAGTTATATGAGCCATAACCTTATATATATATATATAAAAAAATACGTTTTAAAAAAGCCAGAGGTAGAAATGATCACAGAATTTTGTCATAAATTACCAAGTGTAAATGTTTAGAGTATCTGTGAATTTCCTTAATCAAAGTGACCTGAAATTAAATATACAGTATATCATGTTGTTACATTCCTGTTGGGTTGTGAAATATAAATTTTGGATAACTTCTGTAGATATCTCGCTCAGTTGACAGTTGCGATATGGAGAAACAAACCAGGGATGTGTTTCCCAAAAGCATTGTGAGCTAAGTTGATCGTAGAGACCATTGGTGGCAATGGTTATATGATGTACTTAGGCTTAATGCTTTTGGGAAATGCAGCCCATGTGAAGTGTGGCTTGAACAGTAAGTCAAATATTTGACAACTGCTATTAGTGGTCAGTCATATTTTATTGTGCTGCGAAGGCCAAGCATTAGCAAGCCCAAATGTGTGACTGTACTCTGGAAGTACGCCCCAAAAAATTAAACCCATGCTTGCCTGTATTTATAAGGTTTTTATGAATAAAAAAGCAAACCTGAAATCGCTTATAATAAGTGCATGGGCAACATCAATTATTCCTTTCCTCCTATTACTTATTTTGGATTATTTTGGAGTGGAAAGTCACTTTCAGGCTAGCTTTTTTGTTCTTACTGAAAGATCTGGTAACTTCTTGAGTAGAAGCATGAAGAACAATCTTTGGTGGGCTTATTTTATGACATTGAAAGCCCATTTAAGCGCACTGCCAATATATGTGGCAAACACTCGATTGATGGGCATAAGATTATGGAATTTATGTTCTGCCTGAGGTCAATACTGATCTCCAGGTTGTTGTTCAGGTACCATAAGCCTGCTTTGCTCATCTGCTCATGGTATGGGAGTTCATTGTTATTGCTTATGAGAAATAATAGTTCTTTATATAAAAATATAATGAAGGTATGTGGTCTGTTGGTCTCCGAAACAATTTTGAGTTTGGTTTGTATGATTCATAGTTAATAGGTTCCTAATAGCCAACTGTATTTCCCATAAAATGGTTGGTTTTACATTGACAACTTAATGTTACCTAAGGAGTAAGCCACCAAATTTAAGCTACATACTGTTTAATAAGCAAAATATACTCAAATATTATGTTTTCAAACACAAAGTTCCGATAGATACTCAGTTAGCTTATTTCCTAAAGAGAAAAATATAATTGAATTGTTACATTTAATTGTTCATGTACAGGATTTGAGAATAAATTGCAGTTTGCTGATTGGGGGGTTCATGAGTAAAAGAGAAATTTGGGATGATAAAAGTGATAAAAAGTAAACATTATCCAGCAATAAATAATCTATAATGCATTCATCTTCGATTCAGTTTAACAGTAAAATGTCAATTACTCTAGGGTGAAAGCATTACATTTGAGTAGATATTTATACCAGAACAAAATAAATAATTCTATAACTGACCCCAATTACTGTCAAAAACATATCAACATATTGATGAAAAAGACCTCAAATAGTGAATTAGTAAATTATTTTTTCTAATTGGTTTGTTTAAACTAAATGAACTAACATAACAAAAACGTATTCACTTGAACACTACATATAAAATAGAGGACGGTGTTTGATTATTGTCTCAGGTTGCTTGTGCGGAATAGTGTTTTGTCTGAATAATGCTGAATAATGATAGATACTCCACAACAGCGATAATATATTGCTCTTTGTGTAAGTTTGTATCATTGTTTAAATGTTCATCCAAAAGAGTGTCACATCAGTGTTGAGCACTAACTGTTGCTTCACATCTGAAGTAGTTCTGCACTTTTTCACTGCTGTTAATGTTTATAAAGCGAAAAGTTTGGCAAATTAATCAAATGTTAATGGAACTGAAAGTGTATTGTGTTTGAGACAAATGGCAAAATAACTTAAACTTGAGTAAGCTTTCAACAACATGTTCAAACGATATATTTAAGAATCCAAATAGGGGGAAAATACCAAAAAAAAGTGGACATGCATTTACATTTGAAGACACTTTGGTAGGGTTAGGGGTCAACAAGTTAGGTGTTTTTAGTTTTTTTCCATAATTTTTCGAATCCGTCCAAATCTTTGGGACAATATTCACTTTCATATCGGTCAGAAACGACCCTAAACCACTAACCTTCTAGAAGTTCTTGGTAGTCTTCCAAACCGCAAGTTTGAGTACCTTCCTTCGGGATTCATATCATAACTGTCAAAAACTTCAGAAACACACTGGCCCCCGTCTTTCTGAACCCATTTGTAAATAGGGTCCCAACCCCGAGCAGAGTATTAAATTACCGGAGCGAGCCTGCCAGGATGAAACCTACACAGGTCAGCTACTGCAGAGGACCTGTGTGTGCTGAGCAAAGCCAACAGTGTCAAAACACGGTAAGACAAACCTCTCCGATATAGGTTTTGTCACGCTTATGCATCCACCCACTGGTGTCCCATTTCCAACATTTGAATGTTTGTCCCCTATGAGCGTCCAAACCTATTAGCAACATTTTGCACTCCCTTTCGTCACGTTGCCGTAGATTCTGTGGGACCTTCTGAGGGTGTGCACAGTCTGCCAGTGCTCCAGTTTTGCATGATGGATGAATCCAGTGGCTGCTTGGGACAGGTCTTCTGCTATAATGGCTCCCTAAGGACCCCAATCAGCAATGACTGGAGCTCAGTGGATAAATAATGAGCCACAGGGCCCCGCTAGACCCACTCTGGGGGTCCAAGAAGGTACCAGCAGCACCTTGTGGTACAGAGTCAGCAGTCTGTTTTCAGCGAGATGATATTCATTGCATTTGGGGAGGGAGAGTCAGTTATATATACTCCAAACATATGCTCTCTTCTGGAAATAGAGGCCTACCTGTCAATCCGTACGCACTCAGCAAGTAGCAAAATCCATCCTGAAGGGTAGTGTAAGGTGTGTTGGCTTCACTTCAAACACCACATTGAAATTCCGATGGTTTGTGTGGCTCAAAAGGCATCCGAGGGCTCCACTGAGACGTTTTTGTAAGGTAAGAAAGCAGTTCTGTGGCATGAGGCTTTGAGTGCTATGTTGACATGTTCCTTCAATCTAGAAAAACAGGGTTTGGAAGGAAAAACTTGGAAAATACAGCTTAGCTTTGGCATGACATGGAAATACTCCTATTCACTCTTCTATTATCTTAATGCTTCTTATTTATCTTATTGTGACCGATTCATCCATGGATGTGTTTCTTTTTTTTTATCTCTTACCTTTCAATTAAATGCCCGGTTTCACAGACAAGGCTTAAGCCTAGTCCCAAGACTTAAATTAGTTTAGTTTAATCTTTGTCCTGGGCAATCGAGAGGGCTGGACAACACAGATAGCCTACCATCAATAACCCTAACCCAACACAATGGGCTCTATGCACGGCAGTGGATGACGTATTTCCGGTGAAGGTCTAAGGATGCTGGATTACTTCCGCCGATCGTAGAGTGCTATGCTATACCGAGAATTTATATTGGCTTCTATACTCTTTGGCTATACTAAAGGAACATTAGTCACAAAAACAAAACAGCCACCCCTCATTTTGTTTATGCTTATTTGCTTTATTATATTAAATAAACATAACTATATATATATATATATATATATATATATAAAATGACATCTAAACGTATGAAAGTTTCGTTTCAAAGACAGCAAATTTTGAAGACTCTGCCATAATCCCGTTTTCCTCTGCTTTAAATCTCCCCGACCGGAAACTGAAAAGCAGCCTTGCGTCAAAGGCGGAAGTTATGCGTGCATATAGCCTGTATTACAGTCCATCATACAGTAGCACTCATATACAACACAAAAGAAGACATTAAAGGGGTCATGACATGGTTTTTTGTTTTGTTCTATTATGTTCCCTTAGGTGCAATTATAGTATTAATATAGTTCCCTTTCGAGAGGTTCCTCCTATTGCGTAAGCTTACGCTATGGGAAAACTCCCTTTCTCGAGAAATATTGAAGTCTTTATGTAAAACGTATTGCAGCTGCACAGCATACAGCAATGAGCGAGGCAGCTCGGTCATTGGCTGTGCTGCGGCAACTGCACGAACCAATGACGGGGCGACTCTGAACCCGCTTCCAATGAGCGTGCTTTGCGCCCACGCGCGTCAGAGCCCGCCAAGATGGGCGTGGCCAAGGGCTATATATTGGGCGCCCCGTCGTCTGAGTTTTTAGATTTAATCTCCTTCAGCAAAGAACCTTCTCTTCGCTGGATCCTCCGGATTTGTTGGAGTCTTTTCGCCGCCGCCGTCGACAAGCCTACAGCAGGACTGCTTCGAGGACGCCGGCGCCTTCAGCCGCCTTCGATTGCCCTTCTGCTAAGCCATCCGGCGCGCATCATCTAATATCCTTTCAAAAAGCTTCAGTGTTCGCCCCCGCGACACTTTCTAAAAGAGCAAATTTAACAAGGCGTTGTTTCAAATGCCTTCCTGCGCCTCGTGTCGAGGCCCTCTTCAGGACGGGGATCGTCACATCATTTGCGCCCGCTGCCTGGGACCGGACCACGCAGAGGCTGCCCTTACTCGAGGCGGATGTCCCGAGTGTGACGCCCTGGGCCTCACCGAGCTGCGCGCTCGCTTCGCCGTTTTCACCGCGAAAGAGCCCACCTCTTCCGTGCTGCCATCTCCTCTGGTCGAGCCGCGAAAGAAAAAACGCCGCTCACAGAGGCCGCCGGAGCACGCGGTTTGCAGTGATGTCACGCCGGGCCAATCCCCGCGTGCTTCACCACCACCCGAAGACTCCCCGCCGCCAGTCCAGTTCACACAGGCGGACCAGCACCCCTCCAGCGGAGCGATGGGGCTCGTCTCGTTTGGCGCGTCAGGGGATGACGATGATAAGGATGACAGTTTTTCCTGTGATGCTGCATCCGACGACTGGCCGGGCTCGTCCTTGGACCCCGCGCCATCGACATTAGCGGGCACGAGCGCGGGCTCCAGCATGGACTCGGAGATCGTCCGCATTCTATCTAAGGCCGTGGAAGACCTCGGGCTCGATTGGTCTTCCCCGGAAGAACCCGCCTGCAGCCGACTGGACGAGTGGTTCCTGCAGGGGCGCCGACAGGCCCCTCGACAAAGACCCTCCCCCTTCTTCCCGGAAGTTCACGACGAACTCACGAAGTCGTGGAAAGCCCCGCACTCCGCTCGCCTGAAGCCTTCTTTTTCTTTGTCGCTCTCCTCTGTGGACGGCGCGAAAGAAAGAGGCTATGAGGGGACTCCGCCCCTCGAGGAGGCTGTGGCCAATCATCTGTGTCCACCCTCCAACGCTGGATGGAAAGCTAAAGCTTCTCATCCCTCAAAGCCTTGCCGGTCTACTTCAGCTCTCGCCGGTCGCGCATACGCCGCCGCCGGCCAAGCTGCATCAGCGCTTCACTCTATGGCTGTCCTCCAGGTGTTTCAAGCTAAACTTCTCCGCAGTATGGACGAGTCTGGACCCGATCCTGAGGCATTTAAGGACCTACGCAGCGCCACTGACATAGCGCTGCGAGCTACAAAAGCCACCGCCCAATCCATCGGCCGTGCTATGGCTAACCTGACTGTCCTTGAGCGCCATCTGTGGCTGACGCTAACAGAGATGAAGGATGCAGATAAGGCGTCATTTCTCGACGCGCCTATCTCCCAAAGCGGCCTGTTTGGACCAGCGGTGAAGGAGTTCGCCGAGCGCTTCACCGAAGCCCGTAAGGACTCACAGGCTATGCGTCACTTCCTGCCCAAGCGATCTAGCTCATCGCAGAGCCGCCAACGGCCGCCTCAGCAGCAGCGAGCTAAGACGGCGCCCCCCGTCTCTCAGCCCAGACCTGAAACGGATTTTCGACGCCGCTCGCGCTCTGCCAACAGGAAACAACCGCCCGAGCGACGGGGACCTCGGCCCAAGATTGTGCTGAACCCAGAGCCTTGTAAGTCCTCCTAGCTACAGTGAGAAAAAGGGAGAGCGCGTGTCTCGCAAGAGCCGGACCGTTCTCTCCAAAACGTTTAAAGCATTACCCAGTCCCCTTACAGGTGGCTGGAAATGTCTATACAGCAGCCAATGTGCCAGCCACACAGCTCGCCCACCTGCAAACAAACGCCGTTTTTACGGCGACACACAGAAATCACATAAAGAGCTATTTTCTGCCTGTGTCATTAAAGGGTCACGTGTCCACACCAAAGTGCGCATTCCCACATATCAAAACTGTCAACGCAGTGCCAAATGTTTTCCCAGCTCAAGCTGGACGCCCCATAAATGTAGATTGTGTGCCAACTGTCACGTATGCACCACTACACACAAGCACTGTTCCCACAGTTATAAACACTTCCCCAGTAAAAGCGGGAAGTTGTATAAGAGTAGCGCGTGTGCCCGCTGTTATGCACGCACCCCAACTCACAAACACTGTTTATATGGCCAAAAACCTCCCGCCACGAGCGGGAAGTTTTATGAAAGTGGCGCGCGTGCCTACCACAGTCTATGCACCCCCACCCATAAGCACTATACACACAGTGTTAAACATTTACCCATCTCACTCTGTGAGCATTACAGCGAGCGTGCCTGTAATCTCACACGCACCACTGCACTCGGCATTCAACAGAGCTGCTCAGCGCGCGCCCGCGCCGCTGAGAGCTGTAAGCTCGGTATTAACACAGAACGATTCGCTGGCGGGAGCCATACGTCACTGCGACACGCCCCCGGCCAGCATTCAGCCCGTATCTGTGCGAGCGAAAGCTTGGGAAAATATCCCCGACATGCCGAAATGGGTTTTGAACATAATAAAACACGGTTACTCGCTTCAATTCGCTCGCAGACCGCCCCGCTTCACAGCAGTGGTAGAGACGAAAGTGAGAAAAGATGTTTCACATGTTCTACGCACCGAGATGCTCAAACTGATAGAGAAAGGCGCTATAGAGTCAGTCCCTCCCTCTATGAGCGAGGCAGGTTTTTACAGCCGCTATTTTCTCGTCCCGAAAAAGGATGGCGGTCTCCGCCCCATTCTAGATCTCAGACATCTGAACAAAGCTTTAATGATTCGCTCGTTCAGAATATTAACAACCAAGCATATCCTCGCGCAAGTTCGCCCGGGGGATTGGTTTCTGTCAGTGGATCTGAAAGACGCTTACTTTCACATTCCAATAGCGCCTCAACACAGGCCATTTCTGAGATTCGCTTTCGAGGGACAGTCATACCAGTACACAGTACTACCATTCGGCCTGTCACTGGCACCCCGTACATTTACGAAATGTATGGATGCAGCACTTTCCCCCCTGAGACAGCGGGGAGTGCGAATACTAAATTATCTCGACGATTGGCTAATCCTAGCACAATCAGAGAGCCAGTTAGTGACACACAGGTCTTGGATTATCAGTCATCTAGAGTGCCTGGGTCTAAAAATCAATTTTGCAAAGAGCATGCTATCCCCCAGCCAGAATATTTCTTTTCTGGGAATAGTGCTAGACTCAGTGCAGATGACGGCGCGCCTCTCATCAGAGCGCGCGCTCACTATCCGGCGCCTTGCAACATCGTTCAGAGCGGGTGCGCGCGCCCCCGTCAAGCGATTTCAGAGGATGCTCGGTCTCATGGCCTCAGCATCAGCTGTACTCCAGCTAGGATTGTTGCACATGCGTCCTCTCCAACGCTGGCTCAAAAGCCGTGTCCCCACTCACGCGTGGCGCTCGGGCCACTTTTTAATCAGAGCAAATCACGGCTGCATAAAAGCCCTGACGCCCTGGAAAGCTGTCGACTGGTATCAGTCCGGCGTGAGTTTGGGCGTGAACACAAGGAGAAAAATGATCACGACAGATGCCTCCAAAATAGGCTGGGGGGCCCTTTACGAGGGCAGGCCTGTCTCCGGCTTGTGGTCAAACCCGGAGAAGCGCCTACATATAAACTGTCTGGAATTGAAAGCGGTCGCATTGGCTCTCAGAGCCCTGCTCCCGTACCTGAAGGACGAGCACGTCCTAGTCCGAATGGACAACATGACGGTAGTCTCGCATATAAATCGTCAGGGTGGACTCAGATCGAGCTCCCTGCACTCGATGGCCAGGGAGCTCCTCCTATGGTCCCAGCGCAACCTGCGCTCGCTGAGAGCAGCGCATGTGCCAGGTGTTCTGAACCAGGGAGCGGACATGCTGTCCAGAGACAAAGTTCTCCCAGGAGAATGGTCTCTCCACCCCCTGACGATTCAGTGGTTTTGGCAAACCTTTGGCAGAGCAGAGGTCAACCTCTTTGCCTCCAAGGAAAATGCGCACTGCCCTCTCTTCTTTTCAAAGAGCACAGACGCGCTCGCCCAAGTCTGGCCGAGCCGCCCGCTGTATGCCTTCCCTCCGGTCGCGATGCTACCTCAAGTCATCAGTCGGATCAGGGAGGAGAAATGTGCAGTGCTCCTGGTAGCCCCATTCTGGAAGAACCAGACGTGGTTTCCAGAACTGATGCAGATGATGCAATCTGCCCCATGGCCAATTCCACTGAGGCTAGATCTCCTCAGGCAGGCCAACGGGATGATCCTCCATCCCCGCCCCGATCTGTGGGCCCTCCATGCGTGGCCCCTCAATGGATTCCCGGGAACCTCCCCAGTGGAGTGTTGAGAACCATCACTGAGGCGCGAGCGCCCTCTACGAGGCGCTTATATGCCCAGAAATGGAAGGTGTTCAGTGACTGGTGTAAATCCAGGAACCTGAATCCTGAGACATGCGAAGTACCGAGTGTGCTCGTTTTCTTACAAGAGCTGTTGGAGGCAGGCCGCACCCCCTCCACGCTCAAAGTATATGTGGCTGCCATAGCGGCATCACATGACCCGGTCGAAGGACGCACACTAGGGAAAAACTACCTAGTTGTTCGTTTCCTGAGGGGCGCCAGGAGGATAAATCCCCCACGCCCCCCCTCGGTGCCGATTTGGGACCTGGCCACGGTCCTGGACGCACTTAAGCGTGCCCCGTTCGAACCCCTCCGAACTGTGCACCTTAAACAGCTCTCGCTCAAAACTGCTCTCTCGCTGGCTCTCGCCTCGGTCAAGAGAGTGGGCGACCTGCACGCGCTGTCATCAAGCGCTACCTGCCTGGAGTTTGGACCTAACGACAGCAGGGTTGTCCTCAGGCCAAAACACGGGTATATTCCTAAGGTGCTCTCTACTCCTTTCAGAGCACAGGTGATATCTTTGGCTGCGCTATCGTCCCCAGCAGACGAAAGCGACGCTAATTTACTCTGCCCGGTCAGGGCACTCAGAGTATATTTGGAACGTTCTGCCCTGTTCAGACAGACAGAGCAGTTGTTCGTATGCTTTGGCGGCCGCACTAAAGGTCTGGCTGTTTCAAAGCAAAGAATATCGCGCTGGATAGTTGATGCTATAGCGCTGGCTTATGAAGCCAAGGGCCTTCAGTGCCCCTTGGGCATCAGAGCTCACTCTACGAGAGGCATGGCCTCCTCGTGGGCGTGGTCGAGTGGGATACCCATTCAAGATATTTGTGCGGCAGCAGGCTGGGCCTCACCGTCCACATTTATCAGGTTTTATAACCTACAGGTCCCCTCATTGCACTCTAACATACTGTCGGTCTAACTATGCATAGGCTGGGGTGTGTACATGCTGAACCTTGTCTCCTCCCTCATAGAATCACATCTTTGACTGATGTGGAGGATTTTTCATACATGACAGTACATAAAAATGTGCTTGTGTGTGTCTCTGGACGCCCATCGGGCAGTTCCACGTTGTCCTTTTATAAAGCCCGCCTTCGGCTGGCTCGTTGGATAATTACTTCGCTCAAAGGCTCAGGCACCTGCCTCCGGCTTAATAGAGCGAAGTCAGCACGCACGGCGTTTTACATGGCGTTCCCATAGCGTAAGCTTACGCAATAGGAGGAACCTCTCGAAAGGGAACGACTCGGTTACTAACGTAACCTCGGTTCCCTGAGAGGAGGGAACGAGTATTGCGTAATCTGCCGTGCTTGTGCTTGGTCAGTTTGCTTCAGTCAATTGAACCTAAAGAACTCAGACGACGGGGCGCCCAATATATAGCCCTTGGCCACGCCCATCTTGGCGGGCTCTGACGCGCGTGGGCGCGAAGCACGCTCATTGGAAACGGGTTCAGAGTCGCCCCCGCATTGGTTCGTGCAGTTGCCGCAGCACAGCCAATGACCGAGCTGCCTCGCTCATTGCTGTATGCTGTGCAGCTGCAATGCGTTTGACATAAAGACTTCAATATTTCTCGAGAAAAGGAGTTTTCCCATAGCGTAAGCTTACGCAATACTCGTTCCCTCCTCTCAGGGAACCGAGGTTACGTTAGTAACCGAGTCGTTTTTTGTACAAATTTTTTTTCCCCACCCTGTTTCTCCCCCTCTGATTCAAACAGTCTGTTTTGGAGGTGTTTCCCCTTTAAGAGTTCAGTGTTAACCCCCATTGTTATGATTGGCTAACGTCAGTGCTGCTTATGCATAAATTATTAACGTTAATCATTTTGTATCACATGTACACAATGCTCCGCCTCGTGAAACTTCGGTCTTCCGATCTTTTACCATCGTGTCACAAGGTGACAAATCTAGCGGAACTAATTTCCGCTAGGAGTGTGTTTCCCCCCGGGACGATTTCACCGGCACACCGTGCTGGTTTGCTGTTGTCAGTTGCCATGACAGCGGCAGCTGATTAGCTAAGCGGTACCAGGTGTGGGTGTTTGGTGTGGGGATCTGTGATTGGGAAACATGGCCCAGAGAAGCAGTTAAAAGGAAAAGGAAAAGGAAAAGGCATTCGAGGGTGGTACTCCCCCGGGAGAGATCGATTCCTTTGGCTGTGGCTTGGGTTTGCTGGGATCTTTGGAGCGGCTGTGAGGATCTGACTGGAAAGGGGGGCAACGGTGATTGAAGGAGTGCAAGCTGGAACGTGAATTGGATGTGAAGTGAGCGAATTGTGGAGATTGAGTCAAGATTGGAGAATGTCATCACTCGAGGGAGAAAGATAAGTAATGAAACACCGGATCCGTGTGAATGCATGTCTTGCACTGAATTGGATAAGGAATTGTGAAGTGTATTGACCACAAATATAATTACCACTAAGAGTGTGAACTGATTCATCTTTGAACCCCTGATATCTTCTTCTGAGTGTGAAAGAGTGTTGAAGACGCTGTGTTCCATGTGGTGCGAAATCCTCTGCATCTCACCAGCTTCTGGGTGTCGAATCAGAGCAACAGTGGAGGGATTGAACATTGGGTGAGTGCTGGCCTTATTGCACTAAGACTTGAGAGTGGATTGCGGTGCCTGAATTGAAGTGTCACACAGTATTGGACTTGACGTGAAGTTGCAGTGTGTGGATATACGTGTTTATTTAACCGCCAGTGTTCTCCAGTTTACATTCTCCCCAGTGTTTGCGGAACGAAGCCCTCAGGCTGGACGTGTATGTTCCATTTTCGCCACCAGGTCCTGTGATATGGGAGAGGAGGGTGATGGTCCTGTTTAACTTGTTCTGTCTATTTAAATAGAACGTTCCTCTGCCACCGCCTGCTTGGGGGCTGCCTGTTCGGAGGAAAGACACGCCCCAGCCTTCGCGTTACCGTGGGAACCACCCAGCCCAGCCGTAAGCCTGATTCCCCCACTATATGAAAGGATCCTGTTCGTTCTTGTATCAGAGGCTTTGTCTATCTAGACAGAAGATTCTTCTGCCTCGGCCTTCTTGTGTGTTGCCTGTCAGAGGAGAGACACACCCCAGCAGCAGCGCTGCTTGTCCCGAACCACCCGCTCCAGCCGTAAGTCCACCCTTCACCGAAATAGAATTAAACCTGCACACTGTTCTCTGTCCTGGATTATACAGGGTACCCTTGTCTCTGGCTGGAGTCGTCAAGGGCGGAAAGGCACCCGGAGGACCTCGCACCTGTCGAATAGCTGACGCTTGAGAAAACTTACCTGCTATCCACCTGTCCTGGGGAGAGAGTCCTCGCCTGGCCCGTGGTCCCGGCCCTGGTCTGCCCAGACCGTTGTCCGCCTGTAATTCGCCGAAAAGAGCATTCTTACCATGTTACTTACCTGCACGCCAGACGGGCGTTCGGCTCCCTCCTCCTCTGTGGCTGCCAGTAGTCCGGGCCCTCGCAGCGCACCCCTCGGTCTCCTCCTCCCTGGAAAGAGAGACGAAGCCCATATTAAGACTTTTAATTCCTGCTTTTATTTAAATAAAGATTGTTACTTTTAGAAAATCTTCTTGTCTGTCTGGTCTCTGGTATGCTCCTCGAGGTGGTCCTGGGTTTTGAGGGGTGGGCGCAGTCTGGCTTGGCCCCCCCGACCTGTGACAATCGTGTCAATTCTCAATTGATTTTGATTCATATGCGCGAGGGAGAGAGGGAGAGCAAAACAGTTTGAAGGCGCGCGCGGCCGGGTCTCTCTCTCTCTCTCTCTCTCTCTCTGCTCCTTCTTTCAGGAACATGCGCTCTGTCACACTCATCTACATCACTCACCGAACAAATAAGGCTTTGGCGGGCTGCATATGCTGCAAATAAACTGCATCCAACTGCTTTCCCTGACGTCCGGATCGTTCGGCAGCATTCAAACATGTTGTTTGTCCACAGTCAGGAACAGCACATCTGCGTGGCATTGCAGTCATCTTGTAAACAGACCCACTCGCTGCACGTCAACGCATGCGATGATGTGAGCTGAGGGGTGTTTGGTGTTTTTAGGCCCCAACGGCGACTTCCACCCCATAGACCCTGGGACATTGCAGAAAATGCAAGCGCTGACTAGCTTGTGTGCAAACATACTCCACTTGAGGAGCCCAACTGATAAACAAAGTAAATCACTAAATACTTATATGTTGTTAACTGCTCAACTTCCTCCTCATAAATTGACACTAGGCTATGATCACCAACAGACCTCGGGTCAAAGATCATTTCTTTAGTTCAACATTCATCAACAAATTGTGCTCCTCACACCACTGCACAACCCCTTCTATCTCAGACTTATATATATATTATGACAATATCTGATTCTTTTGTCAATAAATGGAGTTTATTTGTACTTCTTTTTTTACAGTATAAAAAGAAGGGGGGAACTTACGCTTGAGCGCATGTTTGAGCTGTCTTAACTCTTTCCCCACGAGCGTTTCTGAAAAAAGTTGCCAGCCACCGCCAGCGTTTTTGATCATATTCACATAAATTTCATGGCCCCTGGAATATTTTGTTATGAATATCTGAACATGCAATATATCAAAACTGAAAAGACCCTCTGCTTTTAAACAAAAAAACGATTTATTCTAGCTTCATACAGTACATTCCTTTTTTATCAACACTGGAATGTGGGTAAGTTTCATAAAAAATCTCAATTTTGAGCAAAAAAGCTGAGAAAAATGCGTTTTTGTCAAACACTACATCCAGATCAGCTTTAGAACAATGAACATAGAACAGTAGATAGAGTCCATCAACACCCCTAATGCTTGCACAGTCCTGTATCTCATCCTGGGTCGACATTTCAATCAGTAAAATTTGAAAGTTTTGATTTATACAGTATGCCATTTAATGTTGGTGAAAAAGTTAGTTTTACATAATATGCATATGATTACATATGATATTGCTTGTTTCTGAGTCTTCTTCACATGTGTTTTGATCAGGAGATTATTTACTCTTTCAGAAGATGTGTAATAGCGCCCCTTAATTTTCCATCAATGGCGGGCAAGCGTTCTCTCACAAATGACGGAAATTTCCATCAATGCCAGGGAAAGAGTTAAAGTGTAAATTGCAGGTAAAATTTTTCACGAAGATAATGCAATGTGCTTACTAAACATAAAGATAAGAACCGCCCACCATTGTTTTTTTATGTTTTTTATACCAAAATGCTGAATATAATATGAAAAGTTGGTGCGTTTTACAGTGGTTTTAAGCGCGCCCCCTCCCTTCCACTAGGCTGGGCGTGACGTCATAAAAGGTACTCCAAGCTTTTACTGTCTATGCTCCAGGCCTGGAGTTACGTTATATTGGAGACCTAGCAAGCAAAAATGGTTACCTATTGTGTTTGTGTGGGATGTACGAATACATCAAAAACTGGGGAGAGGCTCCACAAGTTCCCCAAGGACAAACGGCTGATTCGTGCCAGTAAGTGTTAGCATAACTTACCGAGGTAGAGCTTAGATCGGGCCCAAAAAAATCAAGCAAGACCCAACCCGAGCCCGCTGTGTCCGAGCCCGGTCCGGCCCTGCCCGACACATTAACTATGAGCCCGAGCCCGGTTTAAACCCGACTATTTTTTAATACGTGGGTCGTTATAACTGACGTTATCAACTACTTTCTATATTACTTTCTCCCGCCCGCAACATTTATGTTTTGTCCCGCTCCCACCCGCAAAAAGACTTTTTTTCTGTACCTCCAAATACTTTCAAGTTAGCCTACGTGTCGCCACCATACACATCAGCATACATGCTCCTGATCACTGTTGTAACATAAAAGCAAGCGGACTACTGCGTGCATGGTTTGGCATGAATGCACGCAAAGTGTGCTCCCATAATAATTCCTAAAAAGCTGACATCAGTTCATCTCATATATATTATCATAATATATACACTATGTTTGTTATAATCAGAGGATTTGCCAGCATACAGAATTCAGCACTGAACAAAAAGTCCGTTTTGAGCGGTGAGGGAAGTCTATCGTAAATGCTTCTGATTGGCCATTATTGCATTCAAGAAATCAACACACATGTCTGTGATTGGCTATCGCTCAAGGCTGCAGACATGTTAGAAATAGGCCCAATCCCAAATGGCACACTTCATGTGCACTTTCGGTCTTGTGGACTTACAATGGCTGCCGCGTGCGCGTGTCCGTTAAGTCCGTGAGACCGCAGTGTGTCCCATTTGTCATTTTTAGATCTCAGAAGGGTGCTCGTGAGCGCCCCCTCTGCGGTCGACTGATGCGGACTCCACAGCAGACTTCTTCCCGACATTCAAAGCGGCGTTACGTCGCGAAAGTGCGGACTCAGAGGAAGACCGCGAGTGCTTAGGGTTCCATTTGGGACAATAGAAACTCTGCCTGTAAACCGTTTCTATTTTGTTTTAGTTGTTCTTATTGCTTTTCTGCAACAGATGAATAAAAATGTTTTCGTTTTTATGTTTTATTCAGAGATATTTCTAGTTTGCGGGAGTCCCGCGAATCGTTTTATTCTCCCTCAACCGGCACACACAGAGTGAGTGCATTACCGCCCGTGAATATGAAAGAAAAGAATTTGAATATGAATACTTTTTTTAATATGAAAGAAAAGATCTGTCGCTACTTCTGTTATATCGCAACTTTAAGATGGTTGCCGTGTTTTGGAACACAGTAGCTGGTCCGAACTGGTTGTTGGACAAGCCAACCATGTTCCAAAAACCAGCTTGGCCACCTTAGGCTGTTAGATCAGGTAGTCGCTGCTTTTTTGCTAGTCCAGGATGGTCTATCAGCAAGCATGTTCCAAAACACAGACCATCTTGAGCTGAATTTTACAGCAGGGAAATCAAACTAATTTTAAATGGAGCCGAGTGAATGTGGCACAAGGATGAATTTCACATTTACATTTGGTGTAGGCAGATTTTTGTTGTGGTCATTCAGGAAATAAATGACCTATACATTCATATACATCTTGGCAAAAGATTCAATTATTACACTTAACAGATGGCTGGGAACGAAAGGAACCAACGAAAGTGGCTGATGCCAGCATCCACATGCCAGTACGCTATATTTCTCTAAGAAGCGGTCCTGAAATGGAGCAGGAAAACCAACAATATTTATGAGGAAAAAGCACCGCTAAGCATGTTCAGTTGGTGACATACAAAATGTAGCTAACTACTAAGTGTTGAAATGCTAATGCTCTTAGGCTCTCTGTTAATGAACAAAAGCTGTTACAGAGCTAAATGAATGACAAACTTCATAGCTGTGTTGTTTTGTTAAACAATATTTTGCATTAATTCATCGTTTATCAAGGGTTGCTAATAGTCTTTCTTTCTGCAATTCATCTGAGACGCTAAACATCACAGCGCAAGAAAAATTACTCTTCCATTATTTTGTGGAGGCCAACATTAAGTGTATTTCATTTTCACCATTTTTCATTTCATAAATGCACTCAAATTTAGACACTATACTTTTTTTTTTGTTTCCTAACAAGCCTAATGCCCAGAGCTGAAGTCTTTCAGCTGCTACGCACTCAGAAAATGGCTAATAGTGCTTTACAGTGCGATCACATAAACAGTGATTACTCCTTGTTGAAGCATTCACATGCATGTCAAAGGGATAAATAATAGTTTTCTGCAACGTATTAGTCGGTGTGCATTTAACGGGAGAACATTATGTAGAAATATGGGATGAGGAAAATCCTTTTTTTTTTGTCAAAAGTGGGACAGTTAAAGGTCAGGAGAAACATGATAAAAAATTACACATTTTGACACCTATATTTCATATTTTATAGCATTCCATATCAAACAATTTTTAGTTATAAGATAAATAAGGTCATATTCTAGTTTATCACTTTAACCCATCTTTAACAAAAAATATTAATATTTATTCATAGTGTACTGTAATTGCAACCTTTCATTTCAGATGTACTTGCATGCAAAATATATTACTTTTCCTCCCTTAAAATAAATCCTATGAGTATAGAAACAAAATTGTTAGTTTGAAGAGGGAGGCCATAAATTGTATATTTTTATTGCACCTAATCACTCAAGCTGCAACCCTAACCTTACCTAACTGCAAGTCTAAAATCAACCACGACATCTTTCATATTATGGTATTCACATTAGAAATACTACACTTAATAAAAGTGCCAAAATGTACCATGGTTTTAGACATGATTATGGTAGGAATTTAGTACCATGGTAAATACTAGTACTAGTATTTCTGTCTGATACGATCACAGTACCTTTTTTGTGTTAAAGGTACATTATACTAATAAACAATTTACACTACTGTCCATAAGTTTTAAAGTAATTAATACTTTTATTCAGCAAGGATGCATTAAACTTAAACTTATCACCGTAACTATTTCTAATAAATGCTGTTCTCTTCAACTTTCTATTCACCATAATCCGGGATTTTTTTTTTTATCCAGGTTTCCACAAAAAGCAGCACAACTGTTTTCAACAATGATAATAATATTGATAATGATAAAAAATGTTTCTTGAGCACCAAATCAGTATATTAAATGTATTTCTGAAGGATCACGTGGCACTGAAGACTGGAGTAATGATGCTGAATATTCAGGTTTGCATCACTGGTTATTTTCACTATTACTGTTTTTACTGTATTTTTGATCAGATAAAAAAAAAAAAAAACAATACTGTAGGCCTGTATTAAATTGTTTTGAGAAAAATATTACACATTATTAATGCAAATGCAATTACAAATTTGTGTAAAACAAGGTCACTAATAATCAGAAAATATATTACTTGGAACAAAATATATATGGTTTTTGACAGACTCTTTCTTCTATTTAATGTATTTAAGAAAGAAAGGCACAGGTGGTACAGCTCTCTATTTTTATCTCATTTACTGTCAATACACATTGAAAACCTCATTATATTGTGCACCGAGTTTGGATTGAAAGGTTAATAAGCAGCGTGTGTCTGGGGACAAATCCTTCTCAGCACTTCAGCAGTGTCCCTGGACTATATCCAATCCTTCTTTGTATTGATCTCCACATGTCTTTGAGAGATCTGCATCCATTTGTGGGCCTGTAACTAATTAAACCTGAATACAAGCACAACATACCCACCTGCCCACACAAACACTGAGCTGAACAGATGTGAGACTCAGAGACAACGTGACACGGAAAGAGTGTGAGAATACAAACAACAATTTAGTTTGACAGGGTTGTCATTCCCTCCTTTTTTGTCCTTGTCCACTATGTCAACTGATTATAACTTATTTTTAAAAAAGACTCTCCGGTTTTGGCCGAATGGCTGGTTCCTATAATTTAGATGGACATTTTGGGACGGCAGTGGTCTGGGTTATATCGCTCACTCCTCATTTCACACCCAGTGTGATTGCACCCTCCAACACCATTCAGGCCTACTGTCAGTGTGGGGCATTACGATGTGACATATAGCCATTTCACCCTTGAGATAATCAGTTTCTTACCTTAATAGGGTGCTAGACAAGACTTACAGACAGCTGAGACATGCTCTACACCTCTCAGAGTCACCTGTGTGGTGCAACTTACTAATGTCCTGGCCACCATAACATCTCATAAGTGTGTTAGGATTTAGGAATTAAGGCAGAATTGAAAGGGATAGTTGACCCCAAAATATTTACATCCTTATTTAAGCTTGTTTACACCACAGGATAAAAAATAAGGTTTGCAATTCAGACTTTTTTCTTGCAAATGCAAGTTGATAACTCGCAATTCAGACTTTATTCCTCACAATTGTAAGATATAAACTCGCAAATCTGAATTTATTTATTGCAATGGTGAGATATAAACTCACAATTGGAAAAAAAGTCGGACAATTGCGAGAAATAAAGTCACGATTGCAAGATATTAAAAAATTGATTTGTGCAATTATCTTCTTTTTTTGGTAACACTTTATTTTGATGGTCCCTTTTGAACATTCTGTTGACTACAAGTAACTTTGCAGTTACAAGTCAACTAGCTCTTATTAGAATAGTAGTAGACTGTCAGCTTAATATCTACTAACTCTTTATTGTGATGGTCCTCCAAGAGACATTCTACTGACTATAAGTAACTTTGCAACTACATGTCAACTTATTCGCCCTAACAGTCTACAAATACTCTACTAAAATTCCAATGTGAGTTAGTAGACATGTGGGTGCAACGAGACAACAGAATGTTAAAGGGACCATCAAAATAAAGTGAAACCCGTTTTTTTTTCTGTTGAAGAAACAAGCTTCCATACATATTTCCAAACCTGTAACCTTTTTGTCCATATGAAAGTCAACGGGCTTTAATAATGTTTTGACCCAAACGTTCCTCAAAATATCTTCTGTTCTGTTCCACAAATAAAGTCATACAGGTTTTGGAACAACATGGTGAATAAATGAAGACATCATGTTTTATTTTTTGGGGAGGTATCCCTTTAGGAGAAGGTTTTAAATGATATTTTGTGAACTTTGGAAGATCATATTCAACCAAAGATTTCCAGTTCTTAACAAATAACATTACAAACACCTGAGTCAATATTCTATTGGCCACCAAACTGGACCATTGTTGCCAAACTGTGTTTAATACATGGAGATTAGCTTGCATTCTTACGAAATACCCATGTGGATCAAGTTTATGATTAATATTGGCGCACAGGAAAAAACAGCGTGCATTATCATACAGTCGAATCAGATTAGCAGTATTGTGCTGTTGCTTGCTCAAATGTTGCATCATACATTCAGTTGGGAAGAAAAATTACATGCGCATCAAGACTTCAACTTGATGAATTGTAGGCCGCTGGAACTGCTTAGGTGACGTCTATGTAAAACGCATAGCCAGTGGACAGAGAGTCATCTTTACACTTCTGACCTGAAAAAATGCACTAAAAAGTCAGTGACAAATGTACGGTTATACCAACAGAAAACATGCATAGCCTGTGTCTGGTTGGCTGGTTTCCCTGGTGTAAAATTGTAGTCATCTCGGTAATTATTATTGATTGCTCTGACAAAATGATCACAGCTTAACTTTCTCATGATCTCGACATGTTCTCTTGTGATTTAATTTTTCTATTTTCTTGTATTATGCGATAGTATGTTTACTATCAGTCACACCTCAAAGGCCCACTGAAGTGCCTTGAAACACGCAGCATTATTCAATGTGTTGACGTAATTTCCACTGAAACATGAAGCAAGGTGGGACAAATAGCTCCTCCCCTTTTAAAAAAATAGCCAATAGCATATGCGCCGACTCGCACATATGATCCGCTATGTGCTATTGTGTCTACATTCGCCCAAAATGGAAAGCATATTTACTGTCTGAATCATTCCCTATCCCCTATATAGTGCACTGTGCCATTCACCATGTAGAAAATAGTAAATGTATGAACAGGTGACCGATTTCAGCCGCAGCTTCTGCGCCTATTTATAATGTGGGGGCGGGACGCTCCAGCTTCTAATCAGATTTTCTGTCCAATCAAATGCTCTCTAGAATCTGAAGTGCAGCATAATGTCATCAAAATCATTGATCCATATTGGCAGCAGTGAGAGACTGTATGTTTTGAATGCTTATTTCTTTTAAAAATACAAATTGTGTCATTGTTTTGGAACACACTAACTTATAGATAACAGCAAGGCTAACATATTCATACTAAAAGACAAAAAAAACTTCAATTTTGATTTCATGGTGACTTAACTATTCTAATATACAGCTCTGCTACTACATACCTGTCATCTCTAATTTAATTTCCTTCACGCTTCAGAAAACTCGGCGAAAACCCTGAAAGAGCTGATACCAGATTGTTGGGTTTAGCATTTTGTGCACAATCCCTTACCAAATACCCCATCTGTCATGCAATAACATCGGCTATTGGGTTTAGAGGCAAAGGCTTCCATGCATCACGCACCGTGTTGCCCTCAAAAGATACCGTGTGTCTGCCCGAGGCTGCTGGAACCGGCCAGCCAGATCAAAGGCCCAATAGGTTGTCTGCACATTCCTAACAATATTTGCTTGATAACAGCTGGCAGATTTTCTATATAACAACATAATAAGAAAAAGGCGCTCATAAGGAAACGGTAAGCTCCTCTCCTTTACCAAAGAGTTCTCTTTATGCAAAAGGCAATATTGTGAAGTGGGTCATGAAAACAAGAGACAGATGTTTTGATTTCCTCCATCGCTGGACATGGTGGATCTGAGACTTAATGCCTAATCAAAAAGATCAAAATGCGCACTTATTGATAAAGAGACAGGAAATCATATCGCGTGTGATGGATGGATGCCTGTGTCGTAGAGTTTTGGTGAGATTTATCACAATATTAAGATGGCTGAACTTTGGGTCAAGGCTACGAGACAGATGAACTGTCAAAGCTGGTGAATGTTCGCAGTTGCACTTTCATAGGTGTTCATTTGGGAAAGGAGGGAACGTAGCACATAATCATGTTGTAATCAATGTTGAAAAGAACTTGATAATGGATGTTAGTGAATGACAGAACACAGGACACCTGTTAACATTAATGTACACTTTAAAATACTCTTTTAAAAACGGAAATAACTCAAAAGAATATGCTTAAAGGCCGTGTTGCAGGGTTAATTTTTCAATGAATTTGTGCAATTTGCTTGTTGGTAATAAACATTTAAACTGTTATCCATTGTATTTTATGTTGTTGGGTATCACAAAACGGAATATAATACGAAGAAGTAGGTACTATCTTACAGCGGTTTGCAACGATTCTCCTTTTCCCCACAATGCATTGCATTAAGTCACCTTGGGGAGAGAATTTACCAAAGCCCGCCTTGAGAGCATTGAGAGTGACTAGAGAGACTAGAGAGACGAGTAGTAGACGAGAGTATTCAGATAGCGCAGATTATAGATAAATAGATAAATACATAGATATAGATAGACTATATAGATAGACAGATAGATAGATATATTATAGAATATAGATAGATAGGCTAGTATAGAGAGAGATAGGCAGACAGCCAAATAGCATAACGTTAGCATAGATAGCTAGCAGCTAGACAGATAAATAGATAGAAATATATAGTAGGTAGATTGACAATGGTGAGGCACATCACATCTGGTCACAGGGTGAGCTCCTCGACCAGCGACCAAAGACCAAAACGCATTCACTTCCCTACAGCACAAGCTTTCCAACGCAGTTTCCATGGGACGGCACCGCCCACACAAGCACCTGCCAAACACAGCGACAGACACGCGGTGGCTACATTTGCAACAACATTTTCACCGGAGGAAGAGATAAACGCTTTGAAACGCCCATATAGCTAGCATGATGCCTTCTATTTCTAGATGACAGAGACAAAGTTTACCAGTCCTACGACACTATGACAAAGGTTACCGGTATTAACGTCATGATCACTGCCACTATAAAGAAAACTTTGATTTTTCACTCGGTGCTATTCAATGACAGTAAAAAAAGAAAAAGTGTCGTTATTGTGCACTGCTGCTCGTAGACTAGCTCCAGTTCTCATTGCTGCGTTGCTAAATGATAGCAACTCACCAGGACACTTCACCAACTCTCCACTCATTCTCCTCGGACCATGCATTTAATTGGCTTTGACGGCCATCAGTTTTTGGCAATTCCTCATTTGCCCTCTCACGTCTGGCAGGTTTGAAATTATACGGCTGCGGGCCATCATACATGTTGGCTCTTGCCACCTCTTCCTCATCCCAGTCAGTCGCCATAGGCTGAGGCTAGCTAGGCTGAGGCTACCTTTCCTCCACTTCTCCCCAACGTGACATCATCACCGAATTGCTTAAAAAAACCCTCTTAATATCAAAAACGTAAAAAACTGGTCTTTAAGACCATTTTTGAGACATTTTAAAAATGATATACATATCTTGAGTGATTTATGTACCCATTAATCGACAGTGGTGGTTAACCTGCAACACGGCCTTTAAGTTTAAACTGAATGTAAGGTTTTTAGACACTTAACTCTGCAATTGCAATAGCTTGTTTTCATATGACGTCACGCCACTGCGTTGCCATGGCGCGAAATGCAAATGGAGGGCAGGAAGTGATTTGCTGTATTTAGAAAGCACTATAACAAACTCAAAATGCCTATGTTTTGCGTCGTTTATGGTTACTTAAATCGATCAAACCACGAGGAGTTTTTATCGTGTACCAAAAGTTGTTGTTCATAAGGGGGGAAATGCAAGAAATTGACCGAAAAACTCCGGGAAAACGGCTTGCAAACCTACGTCTGCGGTCGGGAGGAGCCGAATGGGAAAATGCCCGTGTGTGCCGTGATCACTTCGTCAAAGGTGAGTTAATACAACTTAAGTGGCTATGTTTGTGTAACGTGTAAGTTAACGTGTAACGTTTACGAACTTTGTAAAGTCAAAGTATGTCTGTAAGACGAGGTAGTTGCTGATATCTACCGCCTCGATGGCTGGAAAATCTTTCAATTCAGTTGAAAATCGCTCCTCTTAATAACGTAAGGATCACGTCCAACATGTTTGATTTTTTGTTTATATCTTTCTCTTGTAAAATAGTGTGAAAAGTAGTACAGTACGGACTTTCCTCCATCTCGTCCATTGCGCTCTTCACTCCCTGCCCTCCATCTGAATTTCGCGCGTCATCATAATCACGTGACTGAAACCCAGCTATTCAATGAAAATGTATTATTGTTTAAATTTATATTAAATTGTCTGATCTCGAGTGCCTTTTTTGAACCCTTTTAAGTAGCTTTTTGTAATCTTTATCTAAAAACATAATATTGAATAATGCAACAGTTGAAATTATAATGAAGTACTTTACATTTAGTATGTTAGTCAACACATCAAAATAAGTGTACTTCTTTAAAACACAACAAAACATTATTAAATCGCAATGTAATTTGTAATAATGTCAAATACATTTTTTACTTTAAAGTGCACTTTTTAAGTGTGTTAAGAAATACACTTTAAATACTCTTGAGATACCTTTTATTTTATTGACATTATATTATCTGCAATTAGAGATTTTTTAAAATAAAAGTTTTAAAGATTTAAAGTGAACTAAAATGGCACATTCGATACAGTTAAGTGCACTTCTTTTTCACAAGGGTGTGCAAATATAATCCAAATAAATGTAAATAATGCTGCAATGCATATACTGCGTACCATTAACAAATATATTCAAACATACTTGCTTTGCACCTGTAACATTCGGTTTATAAGCACGTATAAATTTTTTAGAACAAACACATACTTTTAAGAGCAAAGGCTTGTTTTGGCAGAGAGCATAGACATTTATATTCATTTGTGTTATGAACATCACACAGACTTCCCTCTAATGAATCTTATAAGTACATTAATTGCAGCTGGATCATGGATAATTATTACAATGATTAGTTGAGCAGGCACAGCTGCAAAACAAAGGCCTGCAGAGAAATTGTGGAAAGACAGAACACAATCCACAAACCTATCCTGCTGACATGCAGTCTGCAGAATATATCATCTATACTATGCACAGTATGCAAATTTCCCTACTACAAATACCTGCTGCTGAATGTGGAGCATACAACATAACACACTGCACAGCATACTGTATCCCACAATGCAATGCACTCAACATCAGTGTGTGACGTAAATTACGTCACCAGAATAGTACATGCACCGCATGATTTTTGTAAGTATGCGCAGGTCGCACATGCGCATTGAATTTGTTTCGCACTAATCAATTGTTCCACAAGGTGGAAAAGGTGCGTTCACACCATGCCGTAATTACCGTAACAATTCCGAACTGTAAAAAGCATTCACGTGCTTGTAGAACTTGTAATTACAACGTGTAAACTTGTAATTTTCTGAGAACTACGTCTACAACTTGTACCACTGCTGTACCACCTGACTACTGCAGATTTAAGATGTGTTCGACTTGAAGCAGCATTGTGCAGACCTATCGGTATCGGTGTATGATATCAAAGTGCCGTGAGCAATACCACTCCTGTCAGCTAAGAACAAGAAACTAAGGCTACAATTTGCATGGGCTCACCAAAATTGGACAATAAAGATTGGATAAACGTTGCCTGGTCTGATGAGTCTCGATTTCTGCTGCGACATTCAGATGGTAGGGTTAGAATTAGGTGTAAACAACATAAAAGCATGTATCCATCTTGCCTCAAGGCTGCTGGTGGTGTAATGGTGTGGGGGATATTTTCTTGCCACATTTTGGACTCATTAGTACCAATTGAGCATTATTTAAACACCACAGCCTAACTGAGTTGCAGACCATGTCCATCCCTTTATGACCACCGTGTACCCATCTTCTGATGGCTACTTCCAGCAGGATAACACGCAATGTCACAAAGCTTAAATGATCTCAATCTGGTTTCTTGAACACGACAATGAGTTCTCTATACTCGAATGGCCTCCATCTCAATCTAACAGAGCACCTTTAAGATGTGGTGGAATGGGAGATTCACATCATGTGCAGCCGACAAATCTGTGATGCTATCATGTCAATACATGCTATGAAGAATTAAGGTGATTCTGAAGCAAAAAGGGGGTCCGACCTGTTACTAGCAAGGTGTAGCTAATAAAGTGTCCAGTGAGTGTATTATATATATTGCAGATTTATTAGGAGTAGTATGCTACTCTGAACGTAGCCTTAATTTTAAGATTTTAGGCTATATAACAGAGCCTATTGTTTTTGTTTTTTTTTGGCTCGAGAACATGGAGCAAGACTGCTGAATAATTGAGAGAATTGTGAAGTACCTCAAGGTATACATCATTGGCTTTCTGGAAAAATCCTTAAATCCTGGAAAGAACAGCAATGCGTAAGAAAACAGAGTTGTGCAGTTCAAAGACTGTACTGTTTAAGTTGAAGCACTTTTCACACCAGTCTTCTGTCTGACTGTTGCTAGCTGAGATATGAGACACCTGTGTTTTGTAAAGGAGATGAGAAACATGTAGCGGACATGCACACAAACGCCTTACACATTTTAAATCAACAAGGCCCCATAGTGCGATCAGACGTGAGAAAGGGCCATGGAGAAGAACATGTGAGATACAACACATGGCTCAGTTTCTCATTTCCAGGGTGGAAGGCTTCTGGCTGTCAACAGGATAGTGTGTGTGGAGGAGGGGCGAAACACGCGTCCCAGATGTGAATGTCAATGTTTACATTACATTATTGTGCCGCAAGACCAAATACTCACATATGAATGACGCATTTAATACATTTGCAGGTCAAACTTCTAATTAGATCTTTGCATTTTCAAAAAGGTAACTGGCTTTGTAAAAATCTTGGGTCCACCATTCACTGTAAAGGTAAAATCATAAGTTTGATGGCTTAGAAAAGCATCAGTTAAATAAAGTTCTGAAAGAACCTGTAACGTTATAAGTAAAAGCAATAATAACAGTGAAACGTGTGCAAACACACACAAATAAAAAATAAAAAAAGTGACAGAACAAGCTGAAACCTTAATATTAAAATGTTATTGAATTGGTATTTTTTTGTCAGTACAAAAATATAGCAAAAACAGTAATGTTGTGAACTATTATTACAATTTAAATTAACTGTTTTCTATCATTTCTGTAATTTATTCCTGTGATGCAAAGCTGCATTTTCAGCATCATTACTCCAGTCTGCAGTGTCACATGATCCTTCAGAAATCATTTCAAATATGATTTAAGCTTTTTTGCTCAAGAAACATTTATTATTATTATTATCAATGTTGAAAACATTTGTGCAGTTTAATATATTCATATTTTCAGAATGGCAAAACAATTTATTTTGTATCATTTTAAAGTATTTAGGTCTGTAACACTTAACAATAAAGGTTAAAATTGTAAACATTAGTTAATTAATTAAATACCATAAACTAACAATGAACTGTTTTACAGCATTTATTGTAAAATACATTGTGGGATAATGCAAATTTCTACATATATTGATACATTGATGAAATGATCATCAAAAGTACACTTATAAATTAACATGAAGCTAGGTTAATAAATACTGTAAACTGTGATACCTAATGCATTAACTAAAGTAATGCAAAAAAATAAATAAATAAATAAATACACGAGAAACCTACTTGAAGACTGGTTTCTATGGAGACAATGATGTATCGGTTCTGTTTTAAAGTATTTATGTAACCCTAAAGAATTGCAGCTATAATATTCAGAACACTTAACGCTATCTGTTATAGCCATTGTTCAAAGCATTACCGGAGCACAACATTTGAGTTAAATGATGTTAAAGAAAACAAGATGAAAGGGAATGGATCACAGACTTTTGAAATGTTTGTATTCCAACGATATAGAGTCTGGAGAAGAGAGCAGAACACCGGGTACTTTATTGTGGAAAAAATGTGACATTGGGAAAAGTCTTATCTGGCACATACGTCAGTCTTTATACAAAAACAGAAGGCAGGCTACAAATCTTGATCATTTATACAAATGCACTGTTCCAAAACATTTTTTTTCTCTTCTTTTATAGAGTAAACTCGTTCTCTGCTCTAAGAGCACCAACCGCGATATCGCCACCTCTCAAAATCCCTGAGGAAAGACAAACACACTCACGCCTACGGGTGCAGGTGTCTTAGTCGTGTAAGTCTGCATTGTGTGAATCCATATGAAAACTCATCTTAACAGACACACTGGGTACAGCTAAAAACAGCACAGTATTGATGCAGTCACAACCGGTACCACTAGAAACTACTCAGATAACTTACACTGTGGAGGACGGACAGAAGACACAATCACGTTACGACTGAGACGAATAAAAACACAAATGGTTTACTATGGTAATGAGGACTGCACATCCTTTGACAACATGGGAGGTTTGTTATTCCAATCTTATACTACTCTCTGCTATGTATATATATATATATATATATATATAACATGATGTCCAACGTTATTTTATATATTGTTTTTTTCCTAATCTGTCTAATTTTCATTAATATTAGAAAGATCAGACTGTATTGAGTTATTATTTGCATTTGAGTTCAATAACTTTGGAAGGAAAAAGAAGACAACAGAAGTAGAGAAAAGTGAAGAAACAAGATCGTCTGAGAGACCATCAAGATGAATGCATGACAAATTCTGGGTTTATTCCCTTTAAAATGCTCCCTTTACACACGTCTCAATGAAACAATGGATGAATCAGTTCAGCGGAAAAATGTGTTATAAAGAAGGGCATCTTGAATCAGAAATTTTTAATACACTTTAACATAACACAGAGCCAGCTGTTTTCTTTTTTCTTTTTTCATCAAGACAACACAAAAAGGAATAAGTTATTACCGACTCAGCTGTCCGACATGGCATTTAGGACTTTAAAGGGATAGTTCACCAAAAAAATGAACATTCTGTTGTTTATTCACCCTCATGTCATACCAAATACATTCGGTTGCTTAATTCCATGCTGTTGCAATGAATGGGAACTATAATCATAAAAGTGGTTTATATAACATTTCTATATTAGTTCCTGACACAAAGCTATCATATAGCTTCAGAAGATGTAGAATATAGCGCATGAGTCGTATGGACCACTCTTACGGTGCTTTTCATCTTTTTTTGAAACTCCATTGTAATAGCATGGAAAAGATACATGATTTTCTCCATATTTGTTTTTCTTGAGTTTCACTGAAAGAAAGTAGGTCATGTGGGTTTTGGGGCGAGAAGATAAAGACAGATTTTCATTTTTGTGTCAGAATGGAGAGGCTCATATTACAAAATTCCTTCATAAAAATAGTTGGGATCACCAAATAAGAGCACCAAGTTAAAGATCAGGAACATGCACGGAATAAAGACCATCATGAAACAAAGTAATCGCTGAATGAACTAAACAAGTAATTCGCATATCGTGATTCTAGCTCATCGTTTTCTGTTTGAGCAACAACATCATACTGTGTAATGTGTCATTTTATATATTAGGCTCCATCTATACACTCAAACATAGAAGAAAATATTAAACCAACAATACATATAAACAATCCCTTACAAAACTATGGCTGTATATTGTTAGATAGGTGCAACAAGTAAACGTATCTGTATTTGGTTAGGAGTTACCAGTCAAAACTTTGCATTTCTGGTCTGTTGAATCAATTCAGTCAAAAGGACATTACCAGCAGAACTAATCGATGTCCATGGCCCTAATGTTCAGATCTAATAAACACTACCGTTCAAAAGTTTGGGATTTTTTAAATATGTTTTTGAAAGAAGTCTCTTAAGCACACCAAGGACGCATTTGATTTGATCAAAATACAGAAAAACAGTAATACTGTGAATATTATTACAATTACAATTTTTATTTATTTTAAAATATAATTTATTTCTGTGAAAAGCTGAATCTTTAGTGTCACATGATCCTTCAGAAATCATCATTCTAATATGCTGATTTGGTGCTCAAGAATCAGTTCTTAATACCAATGTTGAAAACCGTTATGCAGCTTAATATTGTATATTCTTGTGTAAACTGAATAGAAAGTTCAGAAGAACAGCATTTATTTAAAATCACTTGTAACATTATAAACGTCTTTACTGTCCCCAAACTTTTGAATGGTGGTGCAACTGTGAATAAACTCACTCTGCTAAATGTGATATTCTAACAAATGAACATTTTTCATCCGAATTTTTATTAGTAACGCAACAAGGACATCAAATCGGTTGAATCTATTTGTTACACAACAGTTTTATGCAAAGTAAGGCAAAATTTGCAAATTCAATTCGCTAATTTCCTTCAGGCTACATAGCTTATCGAATGTTCCTTTCCTGTCATTTTTGGCAATATGCAGCAAATGGATCCAATTTCTTGATCCCAGAAGTTACAATCCACTAGTTAGCTTGTGTTGTGGGCATGTCCTGTCTGGATTGACAAAACGTTGATGGACCGTGTAAAAGCATTCGCTAAGAATTCTGCATCCCAAACCAAACTTCACATAATGTCTGTGCTCATCTGTACAGTGTCATTAAGGGTGTGTTCACACTTGGCAGGTTTGGTTAGATTAAAACAAACTCTGGTAAACCAGGACTAAATGAATTCTTTTCTTTTTTTGGTCCAGACCAAAAGAACCAAGAGAACCAAACTAAAAGTGTGAACACACCCTAAGTCTGCAACCTCACAAATCAATCATTTTGCCATTTGTTTTTACAGTTAGAAAGACTTATGACATGTTTGGCCTATTTACCTAATTATTTTGATGAGGTTTAGAAGATATTATAATTTTTTTTCTTTTTTTCGTCCAGGCGTTTCTGTCAGCCATGATGTGCTCATTAAATATTAATGATTCCAATCATATGAATAGAGAAATGACATTTAAATGTACTGTACATGCAGAGTATAGCCTCATGGGGGTTGTAGCACTCTCAATTCCTTCTCAGTCCCAGGGCAAATATTGCCCTTCAAGACTATTAAGCATTGGCTAGCTAATTAACATCTAATCTATCATGAGACTTCAAGTATGCATCTATGGGCCACTTCAAGTTAAGGACTCCCGACACGTCTGAAGAGCTCCGCAGTTCTAGATTGTTCCAGAATGTCTCAGTTTTACCAGACGAAGCCGCTCTCGCATGCTTAAGCATCCCATGGGTAACCCAGGTTTTGAAGATGTTCTTTGTCAGCCGTAGGATGTCAATTACCTCATTACTGAGAGCTCAGAGAGAACATCTCCTTTACAACTTCAGAGAAGCTGTCAGATCAAATGTGTCCAAGTCAAGGAGCCATGGTCCTTAAGCCCTGTTTTTCCATGATGTTCCACAGTTTCCGCAGGTTGGACTGAGTGATGGTATCGTCCGGTTTCAGCTGCAAGGCTCGCAGGTAATTGGCCTCCGCTTCTTGGAGTTTGCCATTGAGATGGAGAATAGCTCCGAGGTTCATGAGGGCTGCGGGATACTGTGAAAAAAAAAAAAAACACCAGTCACTTTAAAAGTGCAGTCACATTTACCGTTGCTAGGCAAAATTTTGCAAGCGAAAAACAGGGATTTTTGGGAGTTTTGTGTGTTTTTGGGAGTTTTGTGTGAGGATGAAATATTTCACCAGGAAGATTGTACTCGTTCAAGTTGGTCACGCGAATTTGCCACGCTGACCAACAGAAGGTTGGTTGGTTTGAAAGTGACTTTATACTGTTTAAAATGGACCTTTTTTGGCATGCAAAATTTGTAACTGCACCTTATGGAAGCAAATAATATTGTTTGCATGCTTATTCTAAAACAAACCAAGGTTATAGCGAATCTTTGGCATTTTGGAAATGTTTTCAGGTTCACATGTCCATAAATTTAACCAGAAACTCTGTTATTCTACAGTCTATAACTCTCCTGGATGCACATCATCTATTTTACTTATGTCAGGGTTACATGAGTGATGTTGAATGCATCAGGCTTCAATGGAAACAATATGTTGTCTACGCCAATTCTTCTCACATAAGGAGATTTCAATAGATACATAAATCAAAATGAACCTCAACTAAACCCAGCATACCATGAGTTCTCACATGGACATACAAAAACACATTTGTTGCAGCACCAAAATTTCAACACAAATAAATGTTTTAATGTCTAAAATATATAATTATAAGAAGTTACTGTGATTTAATACAAAACCATTTCTGGACATGCTTCACTTGCCACCTCTGAAGGGAAAGAGTTGTATATTATCTAACTCTCACGAGAGTAAAACTTAAACTAACAGACTTTTTAGGCCAGCTGCCATGCTTTTCCGCACGGAAAAGTAGAAAGAGGCGATCGTTGTAAAATTACACAACGTGTAAGTAATATATTAGCACTATTTGACCCAACACAGAGAAGTCAAACCTCAAAACAAGACTGAGGAACAAATGAACTGCAAACTGTGGCATTAACTGCACTCAGGTGACACGTATACCTTCCTCTCAAAACCAAATATATTCAGCAACTTTTTCACTATAGCTCCAAGTATCCAAGTACACTGTAGGAAAAAAGGTACTGGTAATTTTCTGCCAGGACATTTTCTGTTAAGTTTAAGGACATTTCCTTTAACCCTAAAACACAATATAATGTGTAATTAAAAATACGGGTAAAACATCTGTAAAATCAATACAAAATTTCGGTAACACTTTATTTTAGTGCCCTTGTTACACAGGTTACATGTAGTTACTATAATGATATCTATAAATTATGCATAATTACTAACCATAAACCAAATCTAACCCTAACCCTTTAACATGTAGTTAATTAATTTTACTCAGTACTTAAATGTATACTTACACTGAAACAAGGAGACCTTAAAATAAAGTGCAACCAAAAATTCCTTCATATATTAACACTGTACATTTCGCTGGCTATTTTAACAGACAGTTTTTAAAGTGTCTGCATTTAAAATGTGGGTTTGATATGACCAAAAACTTGCATCATTGCATGATTAATATATATATAATAAATTAATACATACATAGGTTTAAATTGCAAAGGGATTATCCAGTTAATTCAATTCTTTAATGAAAGTTACTTATCTAATTTTACCATTTCATTTTAAGCCAAAGCGATTAATAAAATAAAAAAATAAAATAAAAAGTTGATTTGAAAATTTTTAAAAAGATTGATATATATCCTTAACAAATGGTAAGTCTGGCATCAATAGCCGCGTTTCCACTGCCGGGCCACGGCCGAGCTGTGCTAGTGCGTGACAGAGCCAGTCGCGTTTCCACTGTCACTTCCGGGGCTTGATCGGGGCCAACGGCCAGGATTTCTGGCCCGTCGAATACCTTGGGCCAAAGCGGGCCAGCTCGGGCTAGAGGCGTGGTCAAGGTAAAAGGCGGAGTTTATCGGTGTTATGGAACGTTATGATCTGAAGCAAGATGCACATTTCACTTTTTTATATCGCGCAAAATAATCGCTGCTCGAAATGGTGAATCGCCTGTACTGGTCTGTCGAAGATCCCAAAGCTCTTCTGAGCATTTGGGCGGAAGAAAGGGTAGCTACAACGTCAATTTGACGGCGTGTGAAGAAACGAATACGTTATAAAATACATCGATGCTGAACTTTCTAAGCTAAGCATTCAGCGAGCAACGCTTCAAGTTCAGAAAAAAAAAAAAGTTGTGGGCGCAGTATTGTACAAGGCGATTCAAACGCACAATGGACAAAGCGGAGCTCAGAGAAGGAACTTTCCAAATTCCATGTTTCGACTTGATGGACGGTGTGCTAAGTCACCGTCCCTCTGTTAGTGTCGACTCGCGAGACAATCTGGACACTATTGCAGGCTGCAGCCACGGCCGGTGAGTTAATATACATGCTATCTTCCTAACTTAAAAAATAAATAAATTCATAATACCCGCTGAAATGGGTTGGGTTGTATGACGTTTGATCCAGAAAGGCGCGTTAGGGGCGGGGTTAAGGGCAGCGCTGCGGGGCTACTGGCCCGGCAGTGAAAACGCAAGCCCGGTGCTTGAGGCCCGAGGCCACTGGCTCGGCTCGGCTCGCTGTTAGCCCTGGCCTGGCAGTGGAAACGCGGCAGTGGTGAAAACATCTTCATATTATGTATCAATAAAAAAAAATTTAAGTAAGCAAAATGGATTTGTGTAGCACTTTGAGATTCTTCAGAATGAAAAGTGCGTTATAAATAAAATATATTATTATTATTACTTAAAAGTAAAGCCAACTCTTATATGTCCATATTTGTGTTTGTATACTTTTGAGAAGGGTGTAACGTTTGATTGTTCACCACAATATAGAGGCTTTCTAGATACTGTCAAGGTGAGAGGAAGTGAGCAGTGGAGGGGAATCTGCCCCGCTGTGGCCTCCAGAAGTTTCCTGACCTCTTTCCTTCCTCTTCATCCTACACTCTAACCGCACAGTATCCCTCACAACACTATCACGGCATGCAGTCACAGCATCAGCAGTACCAGATGTGGAAAAAATCTTGGGACCTTTGTTGAAACAGCTGCTAAGGAGACAAACATCCCTAAAGACAGTGCAAAAAGTCCAGACACTGTACAATACTGAAATAAAGGTGGCAATTTTTTTGTACATTTCATACCAAAATATTTTTTTTTCTCCTACACAGATATAACATACAGAGTAGAGAAAATAAAATAAAGTTATGCAAAGAATGAATATAAGCAAACATAACAATCACTCAGACAAAGCAATTTTTTAAATATAATTAATACTAATGATACTGTTTTATAAATTAAACATACATCATTTTTTTATCTGGTTGACTGTATGATAACTTACTCCACCATTGTTGTAAAGAGGGTTCATTACCGGTTTCCTAGTTTTTTGTTTCTTTTGTCTTTGTTTCCATAAAAAAAAGAGGTTTTCTTAATCTAAAAGTCAACCTCACCTTTCCATTTTTCCATTTTACACTTCTGTTTGGTTTACAAGGCAACTTCCTTTCAGGCAGCTGCACACTAAACATCAAACGCATTCACATATTCCAAAGAAATCAAACAACTGTGTGTTTTGCAAACCTCACAGTGCACGTTTCTGACACACTGCGTCTCTTTAAAGTTTGAGAATGATGCTGTGAAAACAAACCCCAAAACCGCCAGCAGAGCTTGTACAGTTGGTCACTGACACAACTTATGGGGGAGCAGTTGAGTCACACTAATCAATTAAAGTCAACCACCATGTGTGTGGATGGCACATGTCCTATATGAGCAGGACTGCATGGTTACTTACATTGGGTCTCAGGCTGGCTGCTTGTCCGTAGTATTTCTCAGCAGCATCATTGAGGCTGGCTTGCCTGAAAGAGCACATAAACATTGCATGTTATTTCATCCTGTCGCACAGGTTTATTGCTGGCCATCAAACCGGGACCATTTGTTGACCAACTTTACTGCCACGGAAAAACTGAGCCAAATAGGGATATGAAACTGCCCGACTTCACAATTTTTGAGCAGAGAAAAGTGCCCTTATTTCTCAGGTCATGACCTACAACCTACTGGATGCTCTTTGAAGATCTTTACAACCTAAAGGTTTTTTTTTTTTTTCTATGTAAAAACACCCCACATGCATCTTCTAGCTGCTTGTACCTGCTGGTAGCAATAACTTCTTTGAGAAGTGAGTTCAATATGCAGACAATGACCGTCAGCCAAAGACAGGCTGGGTTGTAATGATGAAAGAGCCGAAGATTAATGATAGAAGACCGCTTTTCTTATTCTGGCCAGTTTTATAGACCCTCCTTTATCCTCAACAAACTGTTCTTGCTGAAAAGAGCTAAGGTTAAATGTTTCAAGAAATAGCTTTTTATTAAGAAAAAATAGGAAGGGCTGTACTTGAAACATTCAAGCAATGAGATGATGGATAAATTATGTCTGTGGAAAACATTCCAGTTCCAACCTTGACATTAGAGAGAAAGATGAATAAAGAAGATGATTAATGAAGACATAGCATTAATATACCTTTCAGGATGAAATTTCTACAAGAAAAACTGAGAGGGTATATTGTAGGTTAAGCAGCATTTCAGACACATGTTGCTCATGTTACAAATGACTGAAAACAGCAAATCTAGATCAGTGCTTTTAATTCCCTTATAATCATTAGTGGTTTTAAATTACGGTGGTCAATGGTTTTAAATTACGATGATGTCCATTTGGCTCCTGTAATAAATAAAATAAAGTCAATTTGGAAAAAAAATATCTGAGACATTTTAATTATTGTATGACAATATTTTCTAATCATTTACAAATATCAACTTATTTAGTACATTGACCATTATAAAAAATTACTTCTGCACTGTTGTTGCTTTCTTATGCAGTATAAATGAGTCTTAAAATATGCATCTGCCTTCATTTAAACTATTTAAAACCTCTCATTTAGATGTAGGCTATCCATTTTGAAAAATTAATTTGTCTTCCTTCTTAAACCTTGAATTTTCCCTAATGGCCTGACCTTTCTTGAACACAAGGGTAAAAATGATTAAAAATCTAAGATAAAAAGTTACACAAAAATCTATGGGATGACCGGTAAGCAGAACCATGTGTTACTGTTCATCATCCCCAATTCTGTTTTACAATCCTTTCCTCCTAAACGACGAGTCAGTGTAATTTTCACATTCACATGCACGCAATAAACCATAGCTTGATCATAACCACAATTGTCTGCAGGGACAAAGAATTCCCTTATAATCATCATTTGGAAAGTGACCACTCTTAACAGAGTCAAAACCCAACAGTATTAGGACTGGACTCTATGACCGCATTCCACAATTGTAATATATGGTGAAAATCTAAAAGACAGCATCCACTTGAACTCCCTAGGTCAGATCTAAACCTCCAAAATACAATAAAACAAATGTTTAATATCTGGCAACCAAAACTGTTCCTCCATCCCACCGCAATCTGCTCATTATATCATTCCAAAGTGGTCACCAACCTTCAGAGAAAAAGTATAACATAATTCATAACTTGTAACCATCTAAGACTGCATTACATGAGAGCTTCAAGGGTTACTTTTATAGTACAAAGCTATAGAAATCCTCAAAAAAAAATGGAGAGCTATGGATTATGGATAATAATGGGAACAATGCTAAAAGGCAATTTGTTTGAAATCAGACAGCAATTGTCATGAATCTATTGTGGAAGAAGGTGAATTTAGAGACGCAACTTGAAGGAGGGTTTTAGCATGCTGTAGACTGTTAAGACTTCCAGAATGCTATAATCCTCTCTAAGGAGATGGATTTATAAATGTATCCCGCTTAAAGTATTGCTGCTAAAAATACTAAAAAAGCAGAAATAAATCAAATAAGTAAAAAATGTGCAGCATGTATAATGTATTGTCTCGACTGAATATGATACTTTCACAGACAAACAAACAACTGGGAAAACTTGTTTGGAAGTAGTCAAATTTGACGTAGCTTTTCCTTAGCGTGGCAGTGACAGTTTGGTTGGGGTTTAGAATAACCAGCGGTCGTTTGAAGAGGGCAAGGAAACTGAAACTGATAGTAAGGAAGCAAACTTGTCGGTGCAGACGTGCCCCTGAGAGCCGTAAGAAAACGCTGCACATCTAAAGCGGTCCATCTGAGACCATTCTGCATGTCCTTTCAAGACAAACACACCAGGAACCTGATCTTCAAATAAGTTGGACCGCAAGCCAGTATGAAGGCAGGGGACACGGCCTAAGACAGCAATTAACAACCAAGTGTTCGTGTAGCATAAAGCCCCATGCAAAATCTGCTGAGGGGCTGTAATACTTTTTAGGAAGTGTGTAACTATATACCATGTGAACTCCATGTAGTAATTATGAGAAGTGTATTCAACAGAAACCTCGAGGCGAGGGTATTAATGCAGGCTTTCCATTACATGTCCTGTGGTGCACTGCAATAGAAAGAAAGCATCCATACAAATGGGTAGGTGGAAAGAGTAAGAGAAAGAGATAGAAAAACATCCTCTAATGCAGCGGTTCTCAACCGGTTTTGCTTCAGGAACCAGATTTTACATTGGACATCAAAGTGGCAACGAAACGCATGACCAATATTGTTCATCGTAAAAACAGGGTTGTGCACCACTCACAATCAAATTGACAAGACTCTTTAAACTCCAGTTCAAGATTTGCACTGAATTATTATTATGGCTGTAAACAAAATGGAACTGCAATTTGAATTTAAGGAAGCAGAATTAATATAAACTGAAATTCATATAAATCTAAAGTAAATATATATATATATATATATATATATATATATATATATATATATATATATATATATATATATATATATATATATATATATATATATATATATATATATTTAAAAAAAGTTTGTTAACAACTATAAAAGCTGTATAAAGTTTGTCAAGACGGGACAGAAAATTGCTTGAACGTTTTGGCAAGGTTTGTATTGACCTTGCAGAGAAACAGACAGCTTTATGGGAACTGGATGGAACAACATTTCCTTTGTATTACAATTCAGTAAATTCCGCATCCTGTCATTCCAATTCAACCGAACCGAACCAAAACAGTACGACTGCTACAAGAAAAATGTATGCTTTGTCCAGGGTATTTAATCATAGTAAAAAATGTTGTCTATATGGATTTAGCATGTCCTTCTCACCTGAGCATGTGAGCTGCACTGAAAACCACATCAAATTCTTCACTGTCCAACTGGGCGGCTTTCTCTGCCATTTCGGCAGCCTCCAAAAGCCGCGAGTCCTCCAGCAAAAACTGACCTGAGGAAGAAAAGGGGGAAATTTCATTTTATATTTGCTTTTACTCCCTCAGAAAGACAAATGTGAAATATTTCCTTTGGCTGTGGGACGGATAGTATGGTCTGCCCTTTCAATGATTCTGTGAACATGAGATAGCAAGGGCGCTGCACGCCGCGCAAACCATCTGACAGACCATTTGTCCAATTGAGATTTCTCCGATAGGCATGTTTCCGTGACAAATTAAATGCTTACTCCTGTAAGGTTGTGGAAAGGGGACCGACTGGGATCTGAAACCTCTGCAGTTTCGTTGCTAGAGGCATCGGTCAAGACCGAAGTGGAATAAACAACTTGTTGCTATTTGGCGAAACGGCACTCCACACTCCTGAACACTGCAGGGCCAAAACCAAATTTTTTTTCCCAAATAGCACTGGACCAAAGTAGAAACATAAGAAGTGATGTTATGCAAAGGAAGAAAGCTTAAAGTGCCCCAATTATGCTTTTTACAAGATATTACCTTTTTATGTAGTGTGTAATATAGCTCTTTGTGAATGTAAAAATGCTGCAAAGTTTCAAAGATCAAAGTGTTATTGTCTCCCTAAAGAAAGAACTGATTCTGAACTGCCTGAAGCTAGTCGTCAGTAATTCCAATCTTACTTCCTGCATGAACCTATGTAGGTTTGTAACAATTTTGCATAATGCCAGTCTACGGTTTTCATTTCACAAATGTCTACCACATAGAAATGTCCAGCTCAAGTCGTGCTCTGGTTGATCTGCTACTTTTTTCAATGTTTCCTTATTGGACTCAGGCTCGAACTGATACGGTAAAACCAACACCATTGTTTCTGTTCGTATCACTGTGTATACAAGTGCTGAGAAAGCTTCCAGAGGTGAAATTGGGATACGGTAATGGCTGTTTAGTTTACAACATGCGCTGTCAGCCTTAGACCAATCACAACCAACTGGGCAACAGATCTGACCAATCAGAGCAGAGTAGACTCAAGGACAGGAGGGGTTTAGAGAGACCGAATCTGTGAAAAAAGAGGTGATGCTGCAATGTATATTATGAGAAAATTAAAGTGTTTTTTTTTTTACTCTGGATGCATGTAAACCTATTGTAGGAGAATTCCAAAACTTTGAAAATTAGAGACATATATAAAATCGTAATGGGGCACTTTAAACATTGTCATCAATTAAGGCATGTCTGGGTGGCACAAATGATTGACATAATTATTGCAAAAATCAGCCATAAAGCAGCTTTCTCCCTTTGGTAAATAACAATGTGGTCAATCATGCAAAACGGAAAATACAAAGAAGAAGGCACGTTCTCCAGGACGGTGGTTATACACCAGAGAACAATAGAAGGAAATAGAAGATCATCCTTATGGCCTTTGGATAGTACGTGTTCTAAAGATGCCTGATCAGACACGTACTAAATAATATTACGCAGATGCCTTGGCAGCGATTGAGTGGAAAACACATTGTTGGGGTTAGCCAATGATGCTGTGTTTTTCTGGACTAAATCCATACATGGGAGCATCCAGGGACAGGTCAACTATGAAAATCTAGGATTTGTGGGAAAACGAATCAAGACTGATATGCCGAGATAGAACAAAAAATGCATCCTAATGATAATTTAACTTTTTTTTTAACATTCAATTTGAAACGACTGTAAATTTAAAACAAATACTGTTGGTAAAAATACGATGGCATACTCTAAAATATTAATAATGCAGTGCACTTCGAATATATGTTTTAAATGGTTTAGTTTTACAGTTTGGTCACATTATCCTCAACTAAAATGTTATTTTCTCAACATTTCCATTTCAAGAACAGCAAAATGGACAAAAATGAATGAAAATGACAGGACAACAAGTTGATTAAACTCACATTTTCATCAAAAACTGTTAATATATAAAAACAATGTAAAATCGACACTAAAAATAAGGATGTGATGCACAATAGTAATTCAATAAAGGTGATAAACAAACCAAAAATATTGTAAAATATATATATTTTTTAAATCCCTAGGAAGTGAACTGAAAAAATGGCCATAGGCTACAATTTGGCTAAGCCACATTCATGCAGATACACAAGAACCCTGGTATGCTTTTTCCTTAGAGAAATAAGGTCTCGTTATCTATCTTTGCTCGCTGAGGCGTGGGTGGTTTCGTCTCCCTGGAATAACATCTGTATACAAGGTACGCTTCAGATAACACCCAAACAATGACTTCCTGCACAGCACCATCTATCTTGCTGTGAAATAGCCAAACGTAACCTCAATTACAAGACTAAACTAAAGAGTTAAATGTGAACAATTACGGCCAAAACGGAGTGTAGTAAAATCGTGAAAGTATTTCACGAATTTCACTGCATCAGCAAAGCTAGAGCAGATGCAATGTTTGGAATCATATGACCTCATTATTTTTGCATTACTGGATGACTAGCTAATGTCGTTTCAGCCCATGTGGGCATGTTTAGGAGAGATTAAAAATAAAGCATTACCAACCATAATGCATATAGCAGTTTCCTTTAGTAGGATCGAGCTCGATCGCCTTGAGAAAGAACTTCTCCGCTTCAGTTTTCTGACCCTGAAATGAAACCAAACAAATCATAATCAGGAATTTCTTCAGGGTGAGGTTTTCATGGAATCTTTCACTTTAAACCTGATGATTTTTGACCTGATGTATAATTGATGATGATATGTAACAACAGGAAATGTGTTTAGCAATTCCAGTGCCTAATGCTGCTATAATTTATAAACCCCTTAACAGCATGATTTACATTTTCTAATGTCAAAATGCAACAGAAATCTTGCAAATACAACAAAAAAAGCTAAAATATCTCATAAAATATCATAAAATCATTTTATTAAGAGAAAAGAAAGTAACTTTAGAATGATGAGATACAAAAGTGAATAAACTTCTATTGCAATTTAAACCTTAAACAATACTCATTCCAGTCAAGAGGCATTATCATACTGTAGCACGCTCCCACGATTCACTTGATTAACATAACATGAAGTTACCTTTAGACCAGCTGCAAATCAGTGAAATATTTTTATTTACACTGTATAATTTAAATCCCCAAAGCAGTGATGTGTAACTTTAAATCAATGTATTACCAATGTATTACAGCCAGTGCTGTTTAATGTTAGACATGGATGTTTGCGAACTTACACCATGTCGAGAGTATGGAAGAAATAAAGAAAACAGACACATGGGACACTTGACTATCATAGTTTATGCAATGGGGAAAAAAAGGGTTAGAGCAGTAGTGCAGTAGAATAAAGTACATATTATTCCTGTGGTGGCAAAACTGAATTTGCAGATGCCAGAAATCGTTCTAAAATGCTGATCTGCTCAAGATACATTTCTTCTTTTAATTTACTATTTGGGAAAACATTGTGCTACTTAATAATTTCCGCCACAAAGTTTAATCCGTTAAAGCCTAATGAAAGCCATATTTTGAGTACTTTTTACTGTATTAGTCGAACTTGGCAAATATGACAATGCAAACAGCTGTGTTGCACCATCAGTCCATTTCACGGCGTGGTTTCTCGGCCTTCACAGAGGATGTGTTAAAGCGGACATAAGGCCGTCATATCGATATGCTGCCCTAAAGAAAGCTAACAAATAGATAATTCATGCAAACTGTTTTTATTAATGCGCATCCATACTCTCGTTTTCTTCATAGTAAAATGGCAGATGCGCAAAGGAATTAGGTTATAGTACAGTTAGGCGAGATGTAAATAGTTTCTCGTGCACATACAAATGTTTTTCATGCGCATGTGAAAGTCTTTACATTTTTTTATTTTTGCAAAGGTACCTTTAGCGGCTCCGTACTACTGAATTGTATACTAATGAGCCAAAACAATATGACCAGTCACAGGGGAAGCGAATATCGTTGATCATCTCCTAACAAGGCCCCATATTAGGGTCTGGGTAGATTAGATAGTAAACAAACAATCAGTTTTTGTAATTCGTAATCAACGTGTTGGATGCAGGAGAAAAGGCTAGGAATAAAGATCTGAGTGACTTTGACAAGGGCCAAATTGTTATGACAAGATGACTGGGTCAGAGTATGGCAAGGCTTCTGAAACGGCAAGCCTTGTGGGTTGCACCTGTTCAGCAGTGGTGAGAATTTACCAAAAGTGGTCAGAGGAAGGGCAAACTACAAACCGGCGACAGGGTGTTGGAAGGCAACAAAGGCTTTCACGCAAGTGTCGGAACTGGACCTTGCTGACCTTCACCTGGTCCGATGAGTCCAGTTTTCTTTTACATCACATGAACGGCCGTATACATGTGCGCCGTTTACCTGGAGAAGTGATGGCACCAAGATGCACTTTGGGTCGACGACAAGCCGGTGCAGGGACTGTGATGCTCTGGACTAAATATCCTGCTGGGAAACCCTAGTCCGGCCATTCAGGTGGATGTAAATTTGACACGTGCCACCCACTGTAGCTAAACGTTGTTGCAGACCAGATACACCCCTTCATGACAATGGTGTTCCCTGGTAAAAGTGGCCTCTTTCAGCAGGATAAGTCACCCTGCCACCTTGCACACATTGCTCAGGAATGGTTTGAGGAACACGATGAAGAGTTCAAGGTGTTGCCCTGGCATCCAAATTCCCCAGATCTCAATCCAACTGAGCACCTGTGGGATGTGCTAGAGTTAGACCAACAAGATCACTCCACGGTGGCTCCACCTTGCAACCTACATGACGTGAAGGATCTGCTGCAAATCTCTTTGTGCCAGATACCATCCGGCCATTCAGGTGGATGTAAATTTGACACGTGCCACCCACTGTAGCTAAACGTTGTTGCAGACCAGATACACCCCTTCATGACAATGGTGTTCCCTGGTAAAAGTGGCCTCTTTCAGCAGGATAAGTCACCCTGCCACCTTGCACACATTGCTCAGGAATGGTTTGAGGAACACGATGAAGAGTTCAAGGTGTTGCCCTGGCATCCAAATTCCCCAGATCTCAATCCAACTGAGCACCTGTGGGATGTGCTAGAGTTAGACCAACAAGATCACTCCACGGTGGCTCCACCTTGCAACCTACATGACGTGAAGGATCTGCTGCAAATCTCTTTGTGCCAGATACCATCAGGGGTCTTGTAGAGTCCATGCCTTGGAGGGTCGGAGGACCAACAGCTATTAGGCAGGTGGTCATAATGTTTTGGCTCATATACATATTTTTGAGTATATACATATATTTGATATATTTGGGTTTTGATTCATATGAAAAATATGCATGTCCTTATTTGAATAAGTGAGGACATGCATCAAGATAAGCTTCGTCAAGTTCCTGACAAACACATGTCAGTGTCATTCACCGAGGTCATGTTATCACTCTAAAGCAATATCCTGCTTCACCCCCCTTTCCTCTGAACACACACCCCCTCCCTCTCTGCTGGACCCCCGACCCCTTAATCTGAGCATGACATCAGAGAGACAACAGACACACTGCTGTTCCAATGTCTCAGAGGTGTTCTCGAACGGATTCTGAGCCTGATTAGCGACGGAAATGAGAGAATTCAATAATGCAGCTGAAGCACTCATAACACGCACGCACACACACACACACAAACACACACGAGTTTGTGAATGGAGGTCAGGGAAGGTCAGCACAACAGGGGAAAGGACTGAGTTTCATCATGTCTCCTTCTTTCAACCCCTGACCGTGAAGATTTCCCTGTCCCCTCCTGGAAATGATGCCTGTGACAATGTGATGGTGACTGCATGAACAATTCCTCATTGTTAAAGTACATTTTTTTACATTAATTAATGACATTAAGAAGACTGACAAAAGTGACAGTGAACACTTTTACACTATTGCAAAAAGAATCAATTTCAAATAAATGCTGTTCTTTTGAACATTCCATCCATTCACAAAAATATTTTTTTTTACAAAAAGCAGCACGGTTTTCAGCGTTGATAAGAAATGTTTCTTGAGCACCAAATCCACACATTAGAATGATTTCTAAAGGATCATGTGACACTGAATACTGGTGTAATGATGCTGAAAATTCAGCTTTGTCAACAAATATTTTCAAATGTTTTTAAGAAGACTGAAAACACTGGGAAATGAATATGTTGTATTATAAACCCAATTTAAAGGGTTTTTATAATTATAAGGCTGCCAATTTAATGTTTTAATTCAGTGTAATTAATTAAAAAAGCTATAAATGAAAGCAATTAATCATGCCTTCTAATTAATTGCAAGTGTATGTATAGGACATTTTTCTATCATCAGAGCAATTCAAGTATGAAATACGGTCATTTCTAATATATGCATTTAATTTTGTTAATTTGCATATCACATAGTTAAACCAATTCTTAATTTTATTCAATTGACAGCCCTAATAATAATACATTTTGTTTACAAATACTGAACGTCTTGCCCTCTCAACCATTCAAGTTTGTTCAAGGCCACTCATGTTTTCCTTTGCTTCTGCATTAAGCAAGCAGAAAACACAAGGACCTGAAAGCTTTGATCTGAAAACTTTGTTCAAAATCAATACGGCTCTGAAGTCAAGACAACACCTTTTGAATTTGCTTTCACTCGAGTGAGTTTCATCACAGCAGTGTGGTTCTGTGATGGATTGACTATGTCTTTGGTGGACTGACTTTGTTCTGGCCTCTTCAAATGGCTTCATTCTTTGGTTGTAGTGCGAGTTACAGAAGAGGCCTGCTCGGGACAGATTTTTCAGTCCAACTCCCGCAAAAATGTTGCCTTCTCCCACTCCCATCCGCAAAATTAATGTTTGTCCCGCTCACGTCCCGCAGGTTAAAGTAGATTTTTTTCAGTACGTCCATGAAATTTCCATTTAATAGTTTCAAGTTAGGCCACCTAGCAACTACCTACCCCAGTATAAACACTCCTGATATATTATTTGTTATTAAAAAAATCAACATTCACAAACCACTGTTAATTTGAACAGAAAATTAAGTAAAGGCTACTGAATGCGTGATTTGGCATGGCAGAAAGTGTGCAAAGATTGCTCCCTTCATAATCACTAAAAGGCTATCACTCATTTGAGTTAATTTAACCTAAATTAATCAAAAGTTCCGTTATAATAAATGAAGCTGACTGAACAATTAATCTCTCATAAGCATGAGGATTTGCGAGCGTACAGAACTCAGCACTGAATACTTTAATAATGTTCAATTATTAAAAAACTTGATTTTTGCTGTCGTATCGAAGTTAAGTGGGCTTTAAGTAATAAATGTAAAGCAAAGTTACATTAACCCCCCTATTTTTTTTGGCTGATCAGAAAAATTATCCAATCTGTGATTCAAAACCCGTAATATGATCCGAACCATAAGTTTTGTGATAGAAACAGCAAACAACAGCAAAAAAAAAATTAGAAGCAACAGCAACAGAACTAGTCTTACACACCTCATAAGTCTATGCTTGACCCTGTGAATGTTTTTTTTTTGTTCTTGTTGCTTTTGTGCAATAGAGCAATAACAATTTATTTGTTTTGGGATATTTTATGTTTTATATATTTCTATTTTGTTGGAGTCCCGCAAATCACTTTAATCTCCCGCGACCCACACATACGAGTGTCTTAATGCCCGCACCCGCACTTGCTCATCAAATGCGTTGCGTCGGGTCCCGCAGGAGTGCAGGCCTCTAGTGTGAGTCCCTGTTTTGGGATGTTTGCGGACTGAGTGTCTTGGGGTTTACGTCAACTAAAAGAGAAAGGAATGTCAAAGAGAGAGAGGGACAGAGAGACAGAGCCCTTTGATCTAACAATTTATTCTTGGCTGTGTGAAATGATGTAACTGACAGAAATGTTTGGTCAATCTAAACTGTTTATGGAGTTTTATAAAAATAACTTCAGCCAAAAGTGTTTCAAGTTTTACCCATATTTGAAAAGTCAGTTATGGTACCAGCAAAAAAAAAAAAAAAAAAAAAAATATATATATATATATATGTAAAAAAAACAAAACACATATACATACATACATGCATATATATACACATATATATATATATATATATATATATATATATATATATATATATATATATATATACACGCATACATATACACACACACATATATATATATAATTCCTCATTAAATCTATTTATAAAAAAATATATATTAATAATACTTATATATAAAAAAATAAATACTTTCATTCAGCAAGGATGTATTTATAAGAACAAATTCTGATCCTGCTACTGTTTTTAATAAAGTGTATAGACATTTTGGCTACAGCTTCTGCCTTTTTGCCTCATTTTAATGAAAGATGACAGAGGACAGGGAAAATGTATCCCTTACAGGGATCAGGGATCCCTTATGGACACAACAAACACCTGATATGAACCAACATTTCCAAAATGAGCACCACAGCTTAACATGCCTGGAACATGTCCAACTGCTATTTCACAGTGCGATTCCAAAAATAACTTTTATCTTTAGAATAGCATGCACAGATGAATCATTCACAATGAGAACAGGAACCTGTATTAAGAAAGTATGTTGACTTTACACGATACCGCTAAGTAGTGGAGATTCCATCACATTTCTCATTTGATTTTCTTGCCATAGTAGCTTAGTAGTGAAGCTCCATTTCTGCTAGAACCCGTCAGAACAATCCCTCTTTCAAAAGCACACTGCTTTCCTTGTACTGTCTGCTGAGCTTTCAAAGATGCTAAATTAAGACAGCCTGTATTTTCTTTACATAATCAGCTGGTGGTGGCCTCATGGAAGAAAAAGGCCCGGAGAGGACCATATGGCCAAAGTGGAAATGAAAGGAGACAGACACAGGTACACTCTCACCTCCCCTCAACCTTTTTTTTAACACATCTTCTCTCATATCTGTCCACACGGATTTCTGCTGAGTGAATTCAGAACCAGGGCATATGTGCGAGTAATCCGGTCTTTGTTTTTTTTTAGCTAGATCAGTTTTTCAGTTCTAAATGTTAAGATTAGAGAAAAAGAAAGAATGCCTTTGGTTTTAAGGCATGACTTCTCGGTTTAGATTAAAAAGAGAAGTCGGTTTAGACTGAGAAGTCATGCCTTTGGTTTTAAGGCATGACTTCTCGGTTTAGATTAAAAAGAGAAGTCAGTTTAGACTGAGAAGTCGGTTTAGACTTCTCGGTTTAGATAAAAAAGGTTTCTTTATAATGGTATCTTCTTGCAAAAAGCCAATGTGTGCTCAAGCTACATTATGCCTAAAGGGTATTTAACGTTCAATGAGAGAATTTTGACTTTCAGATAAGGACGTTTACGGAGTTACTAATAGGTCATTTATCTGATGTCTCAGTGTTTTTTGTCTGTGAAATGAAATATATCCAATGTTGTTTGGGAACCTTTTGACTTTTATTATATGGTCAAAAACAGTCCTCTCTATTTCAGTAGGCACTGTTTCTGAACTCCCTGAAACGTCTCGATTATAGATTTTTTCCAGGAATGTACTCATCACAATATTCATCATTTAAATAATTCCAAACCAAGGCATAAAAAAAATAAAAATAAAAAAAAAAAGGAAAAAAGGGGTAAGGCCTGGTTGAGTTGTTTTAGTAGTGTGTTGTTGCCAAGTCCGAGTGTAAGCTGAAACTTGCGGTTATAGTAAGGGACGTGACATTTGCGAAACACGCTTGAAGTAGTTGACCAATCACAACACACTGGTCCAGCCGACCAATCAGATCACATTGTGCTTTTCAAAAGGAGGGGCTTCATAGAGAAAGGTACTAAACAGAGTGTTACTGACAGAGTGGGAAGAGTGTGTAAAATGTAAAACAATGTAAAATGTGAAAACCAATGTGTTTTTTTGAACATTCGAGCATGAAAACCTATTCTTATAGACCCCAAAAACAATTGACATAGTAAAAGAGCATAATATGGCCTCTTTAACAACTAGGTAACAACCCATTACTCGGTTAGTGTTCATTCGAGTGTGAGTTTACCGTCATAGCCAGGAGCTTGCCGTAAGTGAGGTGTGCAGGTATATGGTCCGGCTTGGATCGGAGAGATTCCTTATACCAGTGTTCTGCCTCTGTCAGTTTGTTCAGCCTCATGTAGGCCTCTCCTATGAGGGGAGGAGACAGGGGTCAGGTCAACATGTCAAAAGTTAAGGAAGCACATAACAACCCCCCTCGCCGTGGTTTATCCCATAGCAAAAATAGAGGCAGTCAACTGAAAATGACCCACAAATCGTCTGAAATGTGATACTAGAGCCTTCTTTCATTTATGTAAAATGAGCGTTGAGTGAAACCAACAGACATTCAATTATTTATTAGATTACATTCGATTATTTATATTAACCAATTTTTGCATGGGATATTTAAAAAAAATTAAAAGGCATGAGGCCTCAAAAATAATCCTGCCGATGGACTTTTAGATTTTATGTTTTTGAAAGAAGTCTTTTATCCTCACCCAGGCTGCATTTATTTGCTCAAAAATACAATAAAACAGTAATATTGCAAAATATTAATTATACAAATATTTGTTTATAATTTAATGCATTCATGTGATGGCAAAGCTGAATATTCAGCATCATTACTCCAGTCTTCAGTGCCACATGATCCTTCAGAAATCATTCTAATCCATTTCAGGATGTAATACCATGCAAGATGAATAGAAAGTTAAAAATAAAAGTATTTAGTTGAAATAGAAATCTTTTTAATAAAATACAAATTTACTCGCACTTGTTTCAGTATTAATTTTGGATTGAGCATAAAAAGTTACATTAAAAATTGTAAATACATCAAAAGCAAAAACACACTTAAAAGAATTGTTAACTAATTCAAGTATTTACATTTAAAAAAACAAAAAAAAACACTATATATAAAAACAAACAAACAAAAAGTGATGTATTCTACTACTATAAAAATACAGCGCCCTCTCTGGCCTTCAGCTCAGCAATTGTCCGAGCGCCAACCCTACTCTTATAAATCCAGATGTAAAAGCAGACTCTTTAAAACACGAGTATAAACACACACTCCTATCCTTTAAACATCATCTAATACCTCAGCCAGCTTCATGCTCCCACCCATCTGCAATAACACACACGCTCCTCTCAGACAGATTATTACAGAAGAGCGGATCACAGCTACTTCACTGAGATAACACAGCCTAAACATTGTTAATGTAATGTAATTAGAGCAAAAATAACATAAGCAGAGGGTACGTGACTACACTGGGGTTCACATGACCCGCCAATCTGAATACAAGTCTGTCTGTGTTGTGTTGGTGTCAAATATAGGACATGTGGGTCATTAAAACAGCCTCAAGTCAAATAACTCTGGAATTTTTTATTATATATATATATATATATATATATATATATATATATAAACAGTAATCATAATCTAATCACAGTTCAAGAGAAGCATATCTTGCAAAAAACAAAAGAGAGAGGGGATCTTCTTTAATAGTTATTATAGTGCTCCATTAAAGTCTTAAACATTTTGAGGAGTGCATTATTGATATTTTAATTTAAAATTCTTAACTGACTTATGCTGAGGATTCTTTTTGTATTGATATAAAACATGACTTTGTTGTTATTCAATCACATACCAATCTATTGCACTGTAGCCTATTCCAGATCTTACGTTTTTGATCAATTTACCACTTCAACTTCAATAGAGACTGTTGACTAAAACACTTGTATTTTTGTATGTAGTTGAATTTATTTATTTATTTAATTGAAAATTCCAGTATTTAGCATACTCCGTCATTATTAATGATGTCTGGTGGCACAATTGATGTGAATAGCTATTGTTTTGAATGCATTTATATGTATACTTGCATGATTATTTTTCTGTCTTTAAATGTAAAATCGAATGCTAAAAGATATTATATTCCCTAGAATGCAATTACAAATTGATATGAATAAAATACACAACCACAAAATAATGTGTTAGGCACTGTAGACACTAAGTGTCTAAGTAAATATTTACAAATATTTGGTTGTACCACCTGACCAAAAAAAAAAAAGTAAAAAATGTATTTAAACACTTTGAAATGTTATTTAACAATTGAACTTTTTAAACACACAATTCCTGACTCTGCATTATGAATATGCATTACATCCATTTTGAAAAGACTGAAGAAAAAAACATTTTTTTTTTAAGCTTTATTTGTCATTGACCCAAATGTACAAAACGTACACATGTTGGTCTATTTATCAATTTAAAATGATTGTTTAACATTTCGACACAATCCGATTTCCTCAGTAAATTTGTATTTGGCTTAGTTGGTCAGAGAAGACAGCTGTCAATTTTGGCTGTTAAAATGAGCTTAATACAGTTGAAACAGCAAAAACTAACACAAGAACACAGAAAAAGACAAGTGACCACAAATGAGCTTGGGGAGAAACAAACAGGGAAAGGAGAAAAAATACAGTTATGATGAGATAATTGTGAGAAAATGGATTGGAAGGAAAGCTGTGGGTTGGTAAATGTGTTGCATAAGATATTAAAATCCAACAGTCTGCTCCCATGCTTTAAATAAAATGGGATAATGATTCTCACGCTCTCTGTTGTACAAAGCGTCTAACTTATCTTGTGTGTGAAGCTGTTGACTCAAGCTGACAAAATCAATTCTATAGATCAAAGAAAGCTTTGGAAATGGGTTCATGAGAAAAAGCACCAATACAGTTACAGACCCAGACTTGTGAGACAAGATAAAAAAACAACAATATGGAGTTACACTTCCAGTATGTACGGTATAGTGTACAGTCAGTCAGTCTTTATCACAAAATAAACCTGACACTGATGGTTTGTATCACCCTCAAGGGGTTTATTTTGCAACAATGACCCGCTGACTGTACATTATCCCAGTTATTACACAAATGCTTACCAAATAAATACTGTGTATGGACATGAATTATTGATTTGAGTTGAAATATATTTAAATTATCTTCTGGACAGCTAACCTAGCTTATCTTGTGTAGTTTATTATTTTGTAGCTAGCTTAGCAGAAAACAATCATCTTAGAAACCATGGAAGACACTGCAACAATATTATATACATTTTTTTTTTTTTTTTTTTTTTTTAAAGAAATTACGTTTTATTACAGTTTTTTTCAATTGTTTACACACAATTTTGAAAACTGGGTTCTTATTTTCAAAATCTAATCACAATTATCCAAACACCACACTCAATTTGCATAATTCCTAGATTGTTTGCAAAATGACACACTTCTGTCAAAACATACACACTTCAGTCAAAAGATATACGCATATTTGTGAAAATGCTATTAGTTTTCATTTAACCAACACAGTCCTCAATGATCAGACACTATTGCAGCCAGTTTCACACGGCTGTGATAAATAAAAAACACATTTGTAAAAAAACTATTTTTAGGAAATAGCATGTGCTAGATTTTTGGCCAGACATTGTTATGTAAGGGATAATTTAGATGAAAAAAAAAAAATAGTGACAAACCCACAACATTCTTCATGATTAGTTTGAGATATAGGGAGAATGTACACAAATAGGCCTACTATAAACTTGCCAAGCACTGCACAACACTGATTTCTGCAGACTCATATTTCAAGTATTTATTTACAGTATTTCTTACCATAATCAGTTTCAGTAATCAACCAACAAAGAAATCAATGAAAAAAATAAAATCTGTAGACAAATAAAAATTAATGCATGAAGTACATACAGTTTGACTCTGAAGAAAAACTACTGTAAAAGCAACAAGAATACTGTAACTATTCAGTTACAGTATCAACCAGAGATTTGGTTGATCTCTTTGTCCAGCTTCCATCAGTCCATGGTTGATAACATGGTCAATAAGTGTTGCACGGATTTCTTGAGTCAAATTTGGTCCTCGTCTTCTTTGTTCAGGTTCTATCAACTCTTCAAGTCCTTCTCTACCTCTTCCTCTACCTAGGCCTCTTCCTCTATCTCCTTCTTCTCCTCTTCCTCTACCTGGGCCTCCTCCTCTACCTCCTTCTCCTCCTCTACCTCCTTCACCTCTTCCTCTACCTCCTTCTCCTCTTCCTCTACCTCCTTCTCCTCCTCCTCTACCTCCTTCTCCTCTTCCTCTACCTCCTCCTCCTCTACCTCCTTCTCCTCCTCTACCTCCTTCACCTCTTCCTCCTCCTCCTCTACCTCCTTCACCTCTTCCTCTACCTCCTTCTCCTCTTCCTCTACCTCCTTCTCCTCCTCTACCTCCTTCACCTCTTCCTCTACCTCCTTCTCCTCTTCTTCTACCTCCTTCTCTTCCTCCTCTACCTCCTTCACCTCTTCCTCTACCTCCTTCTCCTCTTCCTCTACCTCCTTCTCCTCCTCTACCTCCTTCACCTCTTCCTCTACCTCCTTCTCCTCTTCCTCTACCTCCTTCTCCTCCTCTACCTCCTTCACCTCTTCCTATACCTCCTTCTCCTCTTCCTCTACCTCCTTCTCCTCCTCTACCTCCTTCACCTCTTCCTCTACCTCCTTCTCCTCTTCCTCTACCTCCTTCTCCTCTTCCTCTACCTCCTTCTCCTCTTCCTCTATCTCCTTCATCTCCTCTTCCTCTACCTCCTTCACCTCTTCCTCTATCTCCTTCTTCTCCTCTTCCTCTATCTCCTTCTTCTCCTCTTCCTCTACCTGGGCCTCCTCCTCTACCTCCTTCTCCTCTACCTCCTTCTCCTCCTCCTCTACCTCCTTCACCTCTTCCTCTACCTCCTTCTCCTCCTCTTTGAGCTCCCCCTCTTATTCTCACACTTCTTCTTCTTCTTCTTCTTCTAGCTCCTTCCATTTTTGTTGAAGACAGGTGAACTCACCTGCTGCCTTTTATAGCACACCTGAGTGCTGCGTTTTCAAATTAGCACATGTGTGCTTCCACACCTGGTGGATGTGTATATCCAATTCATTCATTAGTGTGGTCAATGGCAAACCGGGGCTTTGTAATGACAAGGAAGTAATCTCACAATCCTTAACTGTGTCTAAGGTGTGAAAATGTGTGTAGAGTTTTACAAATTACTGTGTGTAATGTTTTGCAAAAAGGGTGAAGCTGACAACGTGCTTACAATTGTGCAAATCTAGGCTGGTGTTTTGGTCCTTGAGTGAAAGGTTTTGCTAATAGTGGGAAAGTTTTAATTTTAGTGTGTAAGCAATTGAAAAAAACTGTAAGTAAAAATGCATTAAATTAAGCAAAAGTGACAGTAAAGACAAGTATAATGTTACAAAAGATTTCTATTTCAAATAAAATGCTGTTCTTTTGAACTTTCTATTAATGAAATAATTTTGGAGAAAAAAAAGCATAATGGTTGCGACAGAAAAAAAACAAAAAAACAGCTTTGCCATCACAGGAATAAAATACATTTATTTTAAATCTTAATAATATTTGACTTTTTTTTATTATAAAAGACTACTGTTGTTTTTTTTTTGTTTTTTTTTAAATCTTACTGACTAGTTGGATATAAAAGTTCCATTGAAAGTTATATGCTCATTATTAACAATACTATCCTCCAAGAGACATAAAAATACCACAGGTACAACAATCACATATCGTCACCTTCCTAAAATAATTGCCTAAAGTCATTTGAAAATGAAAATGAAAATGACATGGGCAATTATTTTAGGAAGGTGACAATATACAGTATGTATATATATATATATACTGCAGTCATTATAAAAATATATATGACTTGGAATGAAGTATTCTAGTCGAAAGAGACAAACTTACCAATCATATTATAAAGGCTCTGTGGGGCAAACTGCCTGGGCATCTTCTGAATGGCTTCTTTATATACCGATATGGCCTCCTAAAAAGGAGTACACCATTAATTCAATAAAAAGCAACAACTATAAGCATAATGAAGCACTCAGACTAAAAGCCAATTCCTGTGAAACCTTTTTTTAAAAGGTTTATAAATTACAATTGTGCTGCAAAAATGGGTTAAGACTTACACTTTCATGTCATTTCATTTTATCAGATTTGGTGTAAACAGACTTTAAAATTAAAGGGTTTAACTGTGCAAATATCAGCTCACCTCCTGGTGACCCTGTTCATGAAGAAGCTTTCCCAGGTTATACAGGCAGCTGGTGACTGAGCTCTTGTGTGCATGAGGATCCTTCAGGTTTTCATCTGGGATATCGGCACAAGTGACAAAGGTGCGCTTGGCCTCCTCTAGACGGCCCTGGTTCATCAGGACAATTCCTGTGTTCAAGTAGGCGGCTGAATGGGAAAGAAAACCGGATGAATATCCATGCAAAAGGTAACGAGGCTTATTGAGGCTCAAAGAAAGACCTCCACTGGGGCTAGTGGAATGAACTAGTTGATTTATGCAAATAAGCGGCCTGCAGTCTAGTCGATAAGGTGCCAATACATATTCACTATCATCCTGGCCAGACTCAACTCTAAATCAGCAGGGGAATATCCCCTCCAGCTGCAAGCTTAATTCTGATTAACTTAATAGACCATAATATACACATAGAACCACAGATAGAAATGAGTTTACATCACAGGATGGGACAATCCATCACGACTCATGCAGCAAGGAATCAGGAAAAGTAGACATCTGTCACTCTCCCGAAGGCTGCTATGATCTCACACTATTACAGACGTCACACAAACTAACCTAATTACACACTGGCTGACCAGCTAGTGATAGACTAGATTAAACCCCCCCCCCCCAAAAAACAAGGCCAAAATCCTTTCATACTATCTGGCATATACTGATGCATTTGCATTTATTCTGAAATCAGGAAGTCATCCTTAAATGTTGCACAAAATGTCTTATCCTTTTGTGAAGCAAAACTTTAACTTACAGGGATAGTTCACCCAAAAATGAAAATTATGTTATCATTTACTCACCATTATGTTGTTTTTAAAACCTGTATGACTTTCTTTCATCGGTTTAACACAAAATACAATATATTTTGAAGAATGTTTGTAACCTAAAAGTTGACGGTAGTCATTGATTTCCATAGTATTTTGTCCCTACTATGGAAGTCAATGGCTACTGTCAACTGTCTGGTTACCAACATTCTTCAAAATAAGGGTGAGTAAATTATGACAGATTTTTCATTTTTGGGTGAACTAACACTTTAAAAATCCCAAGGCCCCAGTGCACATATGATCATTTTCTCCCTGGACAAATCTACTAATTTAAGCAGAGCAGCAATTATTTCCTCCCATGACACTAAAAACAACATGGGAAATTATATGAGAAACCTTAAAACGGACAAAAATAGCACATGCATTTCATCTGTACACAGGACAAGCAAATGCATCAATATTTGCCAGATAGTATGAAAGGATTTTTGGCCTTGATTTTCTCCCCCAGTCGAAATCAAAGGTCTGTCATTCCTTGACAAGAGTGGAAACAGAGCAACTGTTTAGGCATGTGAATAATCATTATTTCTTTAATGCTACACACACACACACACACACACACACACACACACACACACACACACACACCTTTCAATTTGTAGTTGCCTGGACACAGCAAAGACTGAGAAGGCTTGAAATTGTTCATAAAAAGAGGAGCTGTACTTACAAGCCAGTGTTGGCCTGCTCCCAATTGCCAGCTTATAGTAGTGGAGGGCCTCTGAGAATCTATTGTTTTCCTGGAGCAACAGACCCCTGCAATCCAAGGGAAGAAGAAAAAAACAAGAACAGTTCCAAAGTATGGTGTTACGACCCAATAGTGCAACACAATTAATTAACATTGACTATAATGGTTTATTTATGACTTGTTTCCTTTTTTGTCATTTCATTTATATCCAAATTTGTTCAATGATATTTGAGGTACATAACTATAAAATCGACTTCCAGAGAACAAAAACTAACATAAAGCCCTTGATTCTGTACTAATATTTCAGAAGGCTAGAGGAAAATAATATATTTTCTTTTTACTTATGAATAATATAATGCTGTTTAATAAATAAATTGGCAGTAAAACGTTCCATGCAGTGGGACGGAGTGTGCAAAATCTGTCACACTAATCTCAGGCAAGTGGGTATGTATACGCTTGTTGAAAAATTAAGATGCATCGAGAATCGTTTTGTAATCACATCACGACTCTCTGAATTAAAGCCAAATCGAATTGTGAGGTGCCTAAGGATTCCCAATCCCACTGCTTTATATGGATAACTGAATAGCCCAAACGTGTGCGGTTTATGAATTATGTATTAAGTGCCTTAATGCCCTGACTGTGGGGGTTAATGTGTCTAGGGGGGTCCCTGTCAACGTCCTCTGGAAGGCTGATGAATCTGGGGACAGTCATCGTCTGGCCTCTCAGAGATTTCCTGAGATTTAATAGGACAGATCGATAGAGTCTGCCGCGAGGAGGAAGTTCGCTCACTCACAGGTTATACAACATGTCAGCCATGTTCCTCCGGTAGTACAGAGCGTTCCTGTAGGCTTGCTCGGCCTCCGCCACCTTTCCCTGGTTCTTGAGGACGTTTCCCAAGTTACCCCAGGCTGAGGAAGGAGAATAAAACATATTTAAATTAATAGAACAAAAGAAATGAGTCTGGACACATCTGAAATCGATGGACAAACAACCTACAAAATACTAAAAAACAAAAAAAAATTCCTCAGAAAAAAAAGGAGATGCAAGTATGCACTACGAAAAAACCCATTAAACTTAAAAAAGAAAAAAAAGAAAAAAGATGATAATATTAAAAACAGCTTTCCACGTCATTTTATCATGGTTGTATAAAACACGTATTTAGCAACTAAAATGTAATATTCATGTTGCCGTGTGGTCATTTTTTTCTGGTAATCCAAATATGTAAACTGCATGTAATTTCTTTGTTACATTACTGGTTTAATCTTTGAAGTGGTCTCCAGACTGTTGCATTTTGGTTGCGGTTAGGTTACAGTGCAACATTGTGAAATTTTATGAAAATGTTTTGTGCTTGCGGATACAGAGATTTAAATTCACAAAAGGTGAATAGTGCTTACGAGAGGCACAAGCAAGGGGAAAAAAAGTAAATTACATTAAAATAATGCAATCTTAGACGCTACCCATGCATAGTATCTGTGCCATGAAAAGGGGTGAGAGTGCCATAGCCTGTAAAATTGGATCACGGGGAGGTAATCACAAAGTCATATTGATGCAGTCTGGCTTGATAAATGATTTAAATGAAATTGTTATAATCAATTTGAGAGATTTCGCAAATGAAGATAACGGGCTGTCATTAATAGATTGAATTTAATAAGAGAGGATGATAATTTAACAGTTCAGTGGTTCTCCTCCACACAATAAATGAATTTGATGGATAAATCAATGTGACTGATAAACTGAAGGAACTTTTTGATGAATCTAATGCACTAGATATCTTGATTACGATAAAATAAGTAATATTCTCAGTGTTAATGGAAAATAGCACTTGAAAGGCATTTGCGGTTCTTTTTTTTAGTATTTTTACACTTTGTAAATGTCAATATCACTCAGTTAAAAAAAAATATAAATTAATGTTTTATATTTAAATTAAAATCTTTGAAGAGAAAAATGAAGAGATGCTTAGGAAACCTCAAACCTCAAAACTTTTCATGATGAGCAACTGCCATTTTTGGTTTGCAATAGCATTTTTTTTATTTTGGGGAAATAAATGATCGCAACACATCCTGCTTTCACATCGTCAAGTACCACAACTCCTGGTTGTTGTACTGTTGATGGATGAGAACTTGACTTTGGGGAACTAAATACTACAATTTGGCTGAATAAACTAGAATCATGGTCTGAATAGAGCAGGGTTATATTAGTCAACTAGAATTAAAACCATAAAAAAACATTGTCACATCAAATAAAATATTCGTTAATTGAAATATACGTATACACTACCGTTCAAAAGTTTGGGGTCGGTACGATTTTAAATACTTTTAAAAGAATTCTCTTCTGCTAACCATGGCTGCGCTTATTTGATTAAAAATACAACAAAAATCAGTTATAGTATTAAATATTATTCCAGTGTAAATCAGCTGTTTTCTGTGTGAATATATAGTAAAGTGTAATTTATTCCTGTGATCAAAGCTGAATTTTCAGCATCACCAGTGTCAGTGTCTTCAGTGTCAAATGATCCTTCACAAATCAGTATAATATGAGGATTTGATGCTCAAGAAACATTTATTATTATTATCAATGTTGAAACAGTTGTTGGTCTGTCAATAAAAGTATTGATTTCTTTCCTCCAAAAAATAAAAATAAAATTCTCACTGACCCCAAACTTTTGAACGGTAGTGTATATAAAACATATATAGCCTATAAAAAATGTAAACTTATTTAATTTCAGCTAATTGCCAAGGCAAAATTTAGTTTAATTTAGTTGAACTTTAGCTTATGTACTAAAATAACTAAAACTAAAATAACATTTAATAAAAACTACATACACATAATAAAAACCAAAATTTTTAATGAAACTGGAAAATATAAAAATACTAGTTCAAAATATTAATAAAAACTATTATACAATCTCAATGGTACTAAAATTACACTGGAATAGAGAACAATCTTGAAAGCTTCTAATGGTGATTATAATATCTTTGAATAATTATAAAATAATAGGGAACAAAAAATAGGCAGAAAATAGGTTGAATCTCCTGAATTACTTAAAATTACCTTTAGCAGGGTTCACAGATATTCCTGACTTGTATAGCATCTCCTCGTTCTGCCAGTCACGGTTCCTCAACACTGTCTTAATCCCAAAGAGAAGGACCAGGGCGGCAGAGCAGCCTAGAACCAAAGTTCTGGAGGACTTCCTCCTCAACCTAATGTATAAAGCTCTCATCCCCACTGCTACCAACAGGCAGAAGCCCATACTAGGGATGTACAGTACTCGCTCCGCCACCACAAAGCCCACATAGAAGAACAGGTTGATGGCAGGCAGGAAGGGAACGGCCAGTAGACCCAATGAGAAGACCACCAAACTCTCTGTGGTGGGTAAAGATGACGAATAGTGTTTTGCAGTACCGTTTGTTCCATTCACGTGCACTGAGTTGGAGTAAAAACTCGAGAGTTCATAATCAGAGCTACAACTGTGTCCGTTCGTGGACTTCCCGTTTGCTACATGATTGGCTTTCCCGTTGGTCTCCTTACTTTTGGTTGGGTATTGGCGAAGGCCAAACCACACCAGCGTCAGAAGCGAGGCGTAGAAGGCAATGGTGTGGAGGTTTCGCCAATCTGCAATGCTCCTCAGAAGAGGCAGGGCATCCATTGACCAATCAAAACTCAGCATGTCAGGGCACAGGAGGAGCCAAACGTTCATGGCGGGGAGGAAAAAGAAGGTTAGCGTTCTAGTCAGGAAACAGGGACAATCTGCTGCAGGGTTGTCCGAGTTGGAGAAGTTTGGAGGTTTGTTGCCCATCCAGTAAAGACGGCAAGCCAGAAGGATGATACCCCAGAAGCCCAGAAGAAACACGCTCAACAGCAGGTGCAGGTTCTTCTTCTGAGAAACAAAAACAGAGAAAACAACATAGATGAGACCACAAAATGACTGAAATATTTAAAAAGGCAGAATCAAATGTATTCCAATAAAACAAATTAGGCTGGGCTCAATCAAAAACATACAAAAAAGGAACTTGATTTCATTTAGAAAAAGAGACTAAATAATAATAAAAAACATAATATAGCAAGTTTAACTGACCAAACCAACAGCAAATGAATGAATAAATAAATCCTTTTCAGGAGCATTGTAGTTTGGGCTGATTTGATTTGAATTGATTATAGAAAAATAAATGGCAAAATTCTAGGGAGGCAATTTCTGCACAAAAACAAAACATAGATGATTACAAACTGACTGGAACATTTCAATAAGGATAGTGCAGAACCATTTTATTTTTCTGAATGACTTCAAACCCTTGAGCTCTTGTTAGTAAATCAACACCAAGACTGACCAATAAGTCAAAGATTTCCAACTGCATTAGATATTAAATAAAAATGAAGAAAAAGGGGCAGCAGATCCAACAGCAAGTAAATTGAGATCGGAAAAATAAACACTGTGGCCCAATCTGGAAAACAAGCAACCTTCATGAGCAATTAGTTGGGAGTTTTAAGTGTTATTCAATACATACTGTACCACATGCACATACTACGGTTTCATCGTGACATCAATCCTTGCAAGGCCTGCGATGGTTAACGAGAATCAGACCTTTGCATCTCCAGTCACTGCAAACAATTTAAAACCGTTGGCCAAATGTAGACACACATTTTCCACATTTTTCAGAGAGGCCAGAATAATAAACGTAGCGTCACTGACTGCTGGTCAGCGAGTACAGCTTGACGTCACAGCACAAGGCAGCGCCGCGTTTATCACTGTCTCGTACAGCCGGCTTTTACAGACTTTATCAAATAAACAAGATATGGCCTCATAAAGGTGCCAATCCATCATACCGCAGTGCTGATATTAAACACTCCAACATGAAAATGATTTCAGAGTATTTATGGAGTGTTTGAATATTTTACACGTTAAGTAAAAGGGGGGATACATTGTATAGTTCCCAGTAGAGCAGCTGCAGAGTTCAATACTCCTCATTTTTCATGTTGATTTTGGATCGAGGACACCCTCGAGCAGTTTTATGACTTCCTCCAAACACGGAACTCATTCGGCACGGATGGCAAACAAACACACAAATGATTACTTCAAGGCCTCGTCGATCGCCATTAAAGGGATAGTTCACCCATGTAAAGGGATAGTAAAGGGATAGTTCACCCAGGGAGAGTACTCGCTCTCATGTCGTTCCAAACCTGCATTACTTACTTTCTTCTGCAGAACTCAAAAGGAAATGTTAGGCAGGATGTTAACAGTTATTTCCTATACAATGAAAGTGAATGAGAACAGACACCATTGAACCGCAGAAATCATGCCTTGTATGTCAGATTCAAAGCCTTATGAAACCATATGCGAGGAAAACCAAAATTTAAGTCGCTATTTGCTGAAAATCTTCATTTTAGGCATCAGTTATGATAAATGCATGTTTCGTACCGGTAAGTTAAATAACGCAACACAGAAGTGAAAATTATATTTCAGATCTGCGGCGGACGGGAACATTTTCAGCTAGAAACATGCTTGACTCATATGGACTATATATTTATACTAATTTATGGAACTTTTTTGTCAGTTTAAGAGTTTGCTAGCATTCACCTCCATTCACTTTCAATGTATGGAAAAGAACAGAATAAATCTCCTTTGGTATTCCACAGATTTGGAACAATGTGAGTAAATGGCAGATTTTTCATTTTCATAAAAGATGTTATGTACAGTACATCTGGAAAATGCTCATTTTAAAGATTAATGCGGGGAAGAATTAACAAAGCATTCCCCCTAAAGGTTATTTGTGAACAATTTTGTCAGTCCAAGACACCATTTATTTTAACTTAGAGAATTGTTTCCCCTCCCTGCTGACTCCCTAACAGAATATGAGACAGTGAGTATGTGTTCTGCATTAATGTCCAGCTGTTCTATACAATATTGATTTTTTTTTGGTCCTGTTTTTGGTCATCTCTGCTTCAGACAAAGAGCACATTATTGCCCACAGGGGAAATGTCAGTAACAGGCCACTTCCCATGTTATACTGTTATGTAGCACAGATGTACAGAGCATATCCCAAATGACAACCTTTACCATAAGTCCTGACAGGCACACAGCTATGAATGTGAGACACATGCCACCAGAGAGGCTTAAAAAAAAAGAAGAAGAATTGAATAGATAATCGTTTTAATAATTGACAAATACTGTATATATATTGCAGTACTAGTATGTCTGTGAGACATATCAATCTGTCATCAATTAAAGTCCGAGAAAACATCAAGTTAACTGCCTGTGTCTCTTAGTTCCTGTGACATCTGTTTAAGTTTGCTGACCGAAGGTATGATGCATGCATTAATGATCCTGAAAGATGAATAAGTAATACAACTACAACAATAGCTTGAACATACATAAAATGAGTACAGTAAGATATTACACACAATAATTGTGTACATAAATAAAAATGGTTAACATGATAAATATTGATAAGATCTCAAGGTGTTTTGATTTCATGCATACAGTACGGTTGGCTGTTTCAGGTGGAACGCGCATGCATGTCCCGGAGGAGTGAACTGCAGGCTGAAGGGAAGAGGTCGTAAACGGGACGTCCCACAGGGGTCTTGAAGCGGCAGGCTACAGAGGCCAAGCGGAACTGTCCGACTGAAGAGAAATACAGAACTGTAGCCAGGCAGGTTCTGCATCTTAGAACCTAAACTACAGTGGTATGAAGGTTACAATTAAAAAATTAATTTCTTGTATTTCTTGTATTGTTTTCTATTTTTTTATGGTTGTCTGTCTGTACAGTATGTCTTGCCGTAAAACTAATTGCCCCCCTGGGGACATAAAGTTGAAGTGAAGAAAAAACTATGGTTTAAAAAACATTTAAACCATTTAGTATCGATTCTTAAAGAACAAATCGATGAAATCCAGAACAAATCAATCTTTTAATCCATGTCTTTTTCAGTGGTGTGTGACAACTAGCTAACTATGAAAACACTAATGTTGGGTTTTTTTCACAAATAAATGTGAAATGAATAATATGATAATATCAATATACATTAAAATAAAAAGCTCAAAGGGTTAGTTCACCCAAAAATGAAAATTATGTCATTAATGACTCACCCTCATGTCGTTCCAAGCCCGTAAGACCTCCGTTCATCTTCGGAACACAGTTTAAGATATTTTAGATTTAGTCTGAGAGCTTTCTGTCCCTCCATTGAAAATGTATGTACGGTATACTGTCCTTGTCCAGAAAGGAATTAAAGACATCATCAAAGTAGTCCATGTGACATCAGTGGGTTATTTAGAATGTTTTGAAGCATCGAAAATACATTTTGGTCCAAAAATAACAAAAACTACGACTTTATTCAGCATTGTATTCTCTTCCGGTTCTGTTGTCAATCCGCGTTCAGTGATGCTGATGACGTAAGACGCTGCTGACGTGTATCTGGTGCGTCCGTGTATTTGGGTTCAAATAAATATGGCTGGGCAAAAAAATGCAAGTCTTCCTCTGTGTCGAATTCCTTAGACATGTTTGCGAAGATTGTTTTGTTTACAGCGTGCGTCTCCCTCAGACTGTAAACGAAGCTCGTGCACTGATACACGTCAGCAGCGTCTTACATCATCAGCATCACTGAACGCGGATTGACAACAGAACCGGAAGAGAATACAATGCTGAATAAAGTCGTTTCCTTTCTGGACAAGGACAGTATACCGTACATACATTTTCAAAGGAGGGACAGAAAGCTCTCGGACTAAATCTAAAATATCTTAAACTGTGTACCGAAGATGAACGGAGGTCTTACGGGCTTGGAACGACATGAGGGCGAGTCATTAATGACATAATTTTCATTTTTGGGTGAACTAACCCTTTAATCTAATGTTTTGGGCCCTATTGTTGATGCTAAATCAACTGGAAATCAGTGCCAATACCAAGCTTTAGCAATTGTGTGCATGTAATTAAAGCATTTAACAAAAGAAAGCAAAAAAAAAAAGCAAACAAATAATAATATAAATAATAGCACACCAAAGAGTAAAATTATCTACAAAATAAAATTTGAATAAAGTCTGTATGTTCAGCATATAAAGTGTTCACATATGTCCATTTAAACTTTGTTTTGTAGATAATTTCAGTCTTGCTTTTTTTATTTTTGTTTTTTGTAAACTTTATACTTAAAAAATCTAGATAAAAAGTTTGAGAAAAACATTTCCCATTTACATAGATAAAAACATTTTGAAAATCTAACTGAAAGTGATGGTCACTGTAGAATTTGCACATATATGCATAGAGAATTGTACTGTAGTCAGCGAAGACATCGTGTTGCTTCTCGGGGACAGCTGACTGAAAACAAGATGCCTGTCGAGTGTCATGATAATTGATAACATAAATAGCGGCTTTGATATGGAATTTTTATTTATTTATGATTTTATTTAAAAGCAAATTCATAAGCCTGGATACAACTCTGACAAAAATTTTTTGCTGCCTTGCAAGAACTGCAATTTCCTTGGTTACACTTGAAAGTCCTCACATACTTCAATACATCTAGTACAGAGGCAGATCATGTCCCTAATTAGTGAACTGCACCAGTAAGACAGCGACGATCACACAGCATATAGACATAATTACATCCTCTGAGTCAAAGAATTCACTGGAGGAAAAAAGCTTTCAAAATGTCTTCACATCTAATGACACTTCTCGCCTGAATGTTTCTCTTCATTGATATGGGATTTTTATATGGGCCGGGAGAGCTTTGGGCCGGGTGATGTATTGCACAATCTTCATCTAGCACTGAAGGACTGTGAATTCAAACAGATGAAAGTATGAGAGACATTCAAGTATAAATCTCTCCAAATAAGTATAGTGAAGGGGACGCATCTGTCATTTTAGTGCACTTACAAGAGAATCACTGAACTCCATATAACCCTGTCAGCCAACACTCATGAAAAGCCTGCAAATATGGGCAGTTTCTTCCACACACACACATATAAATATATAAATAAATAAAAACTCAACTCTATACATATTACCGGCGGTCTAACGGCGCTTAAGCCCAGTGGGGGAGAGACTGAGCGAGAGAGACCGATTGTGGAGCTCTAGCGGAGGCTGAAGATGTGTCAGTGAGGTCATGCGGGAGTGTGAATGCTTCCACACAGGATTCTCACTGGATTTATGAGGCGGCTGTGGGTTTGGGACTGTGCAGGCTCTCAAGAACCAGCATGGGTTTTAGCACTTGCAGGTTCAGAGCCAAAACGCATAGATCCTGGGATTTGCGTAGGTTTGAATCTCTCTCTGTGTGTGTACAAGATATGATGCATATGCAATATATTGTGTAATTTGAATGCATTTTTTTTTAATGCTGATGCAATTTTTGCTGAAAAAACATCATTAAACCACGTTCCAACCTATATTATTTCCAGCTTAATATAGCATTTTGCTTTGATACATGTACAGTTGTTTGAAATCAAAACTGACCCAATTCAGATTTTAAATACACTGATCAGTACATTATTCCTAAGAAAAGGAGACTTAATTTCAATTGCCTTTTTTCATTCATGTGACAACAGCATGCAGCATGAACCACTCTGGATAACGTTAACCAATTTATAGCTCTATATACATTGTTTTAGCAAGCCTGTATTTGGTTCTAAAGCCCATTTACATGAATCCCATTTAATTCAGTCAACTCTTAACCACAAAGGTTCTTTTTTTGCACCCAGAGTATCCCAACTGATAAAATCAAGTTCGATACTTTTGTCTCGTTGGATATCCTGTGTCACTCTGAAAATAAGTAAGGGAAAATCAACAGCTAGCTGTGCATTAAAAAGTGTTTAATGCATGACGTGGAGGCAAAGAACCAGAACAACGTGAAGGGAAGTGCATTCAAACCGTTTAATAAGTGGGATTAGCCCACTAATACCATGATCATTTGCCAGCATTGAAAAGTTAAAACTGTCATTGATGTTTTCAGCATTAAATTTGAATGGAACGTTTAAAATGAGTTCTTTTCGTCAGCTACCACTCATTAGATCAAACATTCTGACTGCTTTAAATCAGACACAGAGATAAAGTAGTGCGGTAAGGTTACATTCATTTGATTGAATTATAACATTCATTTGAATAAATTAGTCCATCAAGAGAGAGAGATGTGCGTTTAAATTACCTGCATCTGTGCAGTGTCTCTCTACCAGCAATATGAAGCTGTGAGTTGAATTACTTCAAGAGCAGCAATGATTCAAACTCCTTGCTGAGTAATATAATGCAGTGATTCATTAGAGAAGTTAATAGGCCACTAAGTGGTCGTTTCTGTGCTCCTGTTTCTGTGTCCAATGAGAGCAGCGCATTAATATAGAATGGGGATTAAACCGACTTCTTGTGCATTAAATGGTTTTATTACACACTTTCCAGCAAATCAGAATTGAGTATTCAGACAGACATATTACTGAAGTAAAATGGGTTGCAAAACTGAGTTTCATGTTGACTTTTCCTGTTGGGAAAAAAATTCTCTCCAATTCTCACAAGACGACATTATATTTGAGCAGGAACGTGTTTGCCTTATTGTATCTGATGCACAATGCTGGATTAAATGTGGCTGTGTTTAACCAAGCGAAAACAGGTTGTACGGGGAAAAAAAACATAGTAAAATTGTCACTTCTAGTCAGTCTAGTAACTAGCACTGGGAAAAACACAGCGGACCTGACCGCATCCATATGTGCACGCTGAAGACGTTGCTATTTGCATGTCTATGCAGACGTGTCACTATAAAAGAATGGACTCTCGAAGCACTATCACACAGTACAGAAAAATCTATGCACGTAATGTTCATTTCCCTGTAATGGCATTTAATTCTCTAGAGATGAGCTTGAACAGGGGAATAGAACAAGACAGAAAGGCAGAAACCCATCTAGAAAGGCAGAACAAAATCTGATAACACTGAACCCTTAGAGCACGACCACCAGTCATAGACTGAGAGGGATTTTAGTGCTTGGCTCTATCTCCATCATCTCCTGCATAAACAAATGCATAAAAGTGTCCATCTTCATAATACAGGCCCTGTTTTCAATGTCAGGCCCTCTGCAGCCCAATGTGGAATTTAGCTTTTGTCTTTTTTTGTCTATAATCCAGTTTGTCTTGAAATAAGTGGTTTAACACTACCCGGTAGGAGGGATGCAGGCTTTCTCCCTTCCTCCCATTGTCAGATTCTCTCCATCAGTTTGAAATTAAACTACTAGAAACAGGCATATGAGGATAACATCCATGGAGATAAAGCACACAACAGACCAATTCAAAACAAAAAATGAAACAAAGAAAATCAATTTTGGCAGCAATTTTTTTTCCAGGACATTTTGGAGCTTGCCAAAAATTCAATAAGCTTTGGAATTTTTTTTCTATTTTCTGAGATTTATAGAAGAAAGGTTAAAAAAAAAGAAGAAAAAAAAAGAAGTTACTTTTTTTTAACTGTTATTTTGCTCAAATGTATGTAGTAGACATGTGCCGGTATTCGGTAATGCGATAAATCGCGGTAATGAATATGCACGATATTGTTATCGCGGGCACTTCAAAATACCGTGAAAAATAATAGATTCGAATTTAGACTTTTAGAACGCGCATTAGCTTATTTTCCATCAACCGCTTAAACTGCGTATATGCTGCGCAAAACACGTGCGCACTCTGATGTAAACAATCCCCACATGTATAAGCACTGTGTGCATGCGGCGCAGTGCGCACTCTAGTCTATTTTTGATATCAACAATTACATTTTTTGATATCAACAATTACATTTTTGATATCAACAATTACATTTTTGCTATCAACAATTCAATTGTTGATATCAACAATTCCATTCTTGATATCAACAATTGAATTAGTGATATCAAAAATGTAATTCTTGATATCAACAATTGTATTTTCACTAGTGAAATGTCACCATAGACTGCCATTCAAAATCAATTGTTGATATCAAAAATTGATTTCCTACTAGTAGAAATATAATTTTTGATATCAATAATTACATTGTTACTAGTAAAAATGCGCATTCCTGATATCAATAATTAAATTATCACTAGTCTAAATGTCTATTCTTGATATCAACAACTGAATTGCTACTAGTAAAAATTTTCATTTTTGATATCTGAAAATGTATTTCTGATATCAATATTATTTCAGATATCTAAAATGGCTTTCTTACTAGTAACAATCACATTCATGATATCAGAAATTAACATTGTCACTAGTGAAAATTGAATTATTGATATCAAAAATGAACATTGTTACTAGTAGCAATTCAATTGTTGATATCAAGAATAGACATTTCAACTAGTGACAATTTAATTCTTGATATCAAAAATAAAGGTTTTTACTAGTAAGAATTGTATTTCTGATATGTGAAATTGGAATTTCAACTAGTAAGAAATCAATTCTTAATATCAAGAATTGATTTTGAATTGCAGCCTATGGTGACATTTCACTAGTGAAAATACAATTACAGATATCAAGAATTATAGTTTTTACTAGTTGAAATTCAATTGTTGATATCAAGAATTATCATTTTAACTAGTGAAAATGTAAATGTTGATGTCAAGAATTAGCATTGTTACTAGTGAAAATGTAATTCCTGATATCAAAAATTGCCATTGTTACTAGTAGAAATATTATTCCTGATATCAAAAATGATCATTTTAACTAGTGAAAATGTAATTGTTGATATCAAGTATTCATATCCTGGAAATGAATAAAAGTTAAAACGGCTTGCCATATGGCGGGAGGAGGAACGCTGCCGACGATTGCAGGGCTGACAACTCTCACGCATTCAGCTTGAGACTCAGCGCCTTTCAGACAGGAGGCGGAACACGTGCGGGGACGTTTTGTTGCTGCATCGACCAAAGCACGCCTGGGTCAAAGTTCAAAATAGTTCAACTTTTTATTTGCAAAATAGCAAATCGCGTTGTATCTGAAGGGCAACGTTGAACCCAGCGGCCAGCGCCGCGCATTCCGCGTCCTGTCTGAAAGGCGCTTTACTCAATTGACACTTTTCACACGCTCTCACGCAGAGAAAAATCGCGGAGCAAAGAGGACACTGACACCGACAGACTAGACAGAGCAGGTTACATTTGATATATATATATATATATATATATATATATATATATATATATATATATATATATATATAAAAACATTCAGCTCTTAGGTTCTGTCCATTGTGACAGATCGCTGCGCCTCAGTTCAAGTAAACCGATCATCTGTTACTTTTTATTTAAAGATACAGTACAGCGAGGAGTATTTGGCTAAATATGTGCATATTACATATTTATTATATGTTTACTTGTCATTACATAATTGTTATTATAATGAAAACCGCATTGTATTTCATTTCTCTCTGTATGTTTACAGCATTGTGAGATATATTTTTTTCTTGAGAAAAATTTACATGCAGACTGTAGCCTACCTAATATTTATCCAAATGAGTCAATATTGAATTAAGATTGAAATAAAATCCAAGAATTTAATTGAATAATACAAACAGTAGCCTACCAGTCATTGTACCATGTAAACATTGTAACATGTTGTCGCTAAACTTAATAAAATTGTTTAGTTACCATATGTTTCGAAAATCACAATTACACATTGTGATGCAAGTTGTTTAGATACCCACAATCCATCTGTTTCTCTTGAGCAATTAAAATATCTTGATAATACCGTATACCGTGATAAAAGCTCAATCAATTAACCGCAGCATGAAAATTTGATACCGGCACATGCCTAGTATGTAGTAAAAAAAAAGTAAAAAGAATTGGTCGATAACAATTAGCTGACAATTATTTATATCTTACTACTATTTTCATGGCAACTATTAAAACCATATAGGCCTACTAGAAAGAAAAAAATACTTTAAAAACTATTAAAAACTATTTTAAATGCTAAAAGGTGCATATACGTTTTTTTTTAATAAATAAAAAATAAATCAAATAAAAAGTACAATATAAATAAGAATGCACAATTAATTATTAATACTGATTTCTTAAAAATATATACAACTACTATTAAAAATAATATCAGCCGCCAAGAGATTTAACTGCATTAAGTTTAAGTCCTTTTCTGTTTAATGTTCGCATTTCCAATATATTTATACAAATTTAATATTCAAAAGGCAACCAGTTTTAAAATGCTGATATACGACTGAGAACAACACCATAACTACAAATAAATTCATAAAAAAAAAAAAAACTGAATTCATTGGAGCTCTTATCTACTCCATTCACAGGTATGCTTCAACCTAAATCAAAGTGCCCGGCCGCTCAAACAAATAAAATGCACATGACTGAAAAAACATCTAAGCCATTCTGTCAGAACGAACACCCCGTGAGATTTGCAATTCAGAGCTGAATATTTACTCTGAAGCTGCTTTGAGCACAGTTATAAACAGATCAAGAAAAAACAGCCCATCAGCCAAGATGCCATATGAGGATTTAGCTTTTAAAATTCACTTAAACCGACAAGCCGCTCTCATATTAAGTCCAGACTGCACTTCTACCAGTGTATTTGGAGCTTTCCTCAAAGTTTCAGAGTAAGGATTTTTTTTCTGAAAAGTCTGTCAGTGTTTCCAGTTCCCGAGTGCTAACGCATGCCTCATCACTCTCGGATTTAACCTACATGATTGATAGAAGAGGGAAATGTTAAATATTTCACTTTCCTTCATGAGTAAATTGGCTGTAACCAAGAGGGATTTGGTGAGAGCAGAGTCAATGGATAAAAGCCATCCGGGTCAGCACTCAATAATCCGCTGCTCTTAATGAGACTTTTCACATGAATCTGCAACTTTGGGCCTGAAGACAAGTGTAGAGCTACGGAAGATGATTTACTGAGCTCAGCCTCAGACAACAAACCTCCAAGCACCACCGTTAAAGATTTATGGGGCCACTGTCCGACCCCACGGCATTATTTTAACCTGAAACTATTCTACGTTTTACATTCAAATCTTGAAAATTATCATTGTGAAAATAGATTGTGACATAAAATGACTGGGATCCTTTCATCTATGGATCATAGTCTGGAGGATGTGACTAAGTGACAAAAAAAAAAAAAAAACGTTTTGTAATAAGTTTGTAACTTCTATTTAGAATAAAATAAAAAAAGAAGAAAAAGACCCCAGGATAGGAAAAAAAAAAAAATTCACTGGAACTCATAGTGCCCACATGAGCACCGTGGCTCAACATACTATCCAACAAGAAAAGGGATGCAGGGATTACACTCAGATAGGCTACCTGTGACATTTATTAATGCAGAAGCTGAAATAAGATAAATAACTTAAATTTGTGGGACTGAAATGTCACACAACATTAGATTCCACAAAACAAACAAAGACAGACCTATTTTCCTTAGTCAGTGGGAGCTCACCAAAATAATTATTATACTACAATATCTAAATAAACTGATATCTAAAATTACTCGTATCATGAAATTGATAATGATCATTGATCGTATCGCCCAGCAATAATAGTGTCAAATAATTGCGATTATGATTTTTTGCCAAAATCGAGCAGCCCTAATTTGCTTGGCCTTGGTTAGTGGGACGTTTGACGATTTCCATACCTGAAGATATGCCAGTGTTCCAGATGGCCATAGTCCTACAGTAATCATTCCAGCTCAAACGGGAATGTGCTCAGATAAGCTGGCTCTACAGACATGCCAAGCGTAACAAACTTCATAATCAAATGGCTAACAGATATCTAAACTTTTAAGGTGAATGTATGGGTTCATTTTTGCCTTGCATTGGATGGCTAAGCAGAAAAGAAATGCAGTATTTGCAAAAAATGAGAAAATAATAATGGATATGAAAAACATTAATCATGAGAAAGTAATAATCTTTAGATTGCAGGTATAGACTCATGCGGAGCTCTAGTTTGAGCCGATGCGAATATGAAACTTTAATATTTAACAAATAAAGAGAGACATTTGTTACCAAGGCCATTACTGTGCAAAACACAAAGGGGATCAGAAAGTTGAAATTATTTTAGCCTTGGGTTTGCTTGCTTTCTAAACCGCTCTCTGTATTTCAGCCAGGTCAGCAGTCCGTTTTGATCACAGACAAAGAAGAATGACATTTGAAGGATTTATAGGCCTACACGCCAATGTATTAGAGCTTTCCAAGGTAGCCAAAAGAAATGCCTTGCAGCTATGCATCACCATTTACCAAAAATATGAAGCTCAACCGCAAAAGATGAAAATCTGAAACGTAAATAAAGTGATGAGATTGAGAAACCTCAATCCATTAAAACTCAAAATTGCTCCATGTGAAAAATTTATTGAGTGTAGCCACAGAGAGACCTCCTAGCATAAACTTCTGTTTCCTAAATCGCTGCTGTTTATTTAGCCTGAATGGTTCGGCGAGCCTGTGTGTTTCCACAATCCTCCGTGGCAGTTACAAGATACTGATTCATCCCTTGCAGAGGTCACTAAGGTCAAGGAGAATTTTTTTGCAAAAAACGTTGCCATTTAATTGACCACTCTGGAAACAATTAGCATATTAAGCCATATTCGAGCTGGACTCGTTTTCAAAACAGCACTCGAGTCAAAATTATTAACACAGGACGTCTGTGATTTCATGAACTCACAAGATTTCTGTAGTTTAATAAAAAATTCTGAAAAAAATACTACTTTCTACTGTAAAACTCAAAAGAGCTCTGTTTATACAAAGAAAGTCATTGGGGTCCAGTGTTGCTTTGGAACTATTTGACTGTAAATATAACATATTATATTCCATTATGTTCTACAAAAGAAAGTAAGTCATACAGGTGTGGAATTACATTGAGTAAATGAGATGAAAGAATTTTCATTTTTGGAAGGACTATTTCTTTAAAGTGGGATTTATGAAAGATCACATACTCTGTATATGTGATTAAATATATATTTAAAACATTACGTATTTAATTAAAAGAAGGAATTGATTAAGGTGAGGAAGTGTACAAAATATTTAGCAGAATCACAGACATTCCAATCTGGATCAAATTAGATTTCTCAGAGGGAACAGAGTTAGATGAAACACAGCCCAAAATAAAGCATATGAAACACCAATTTAACCAACCTTATCTCCTCAGGTAAAACTACTTTCTGGGTTTTTGCAGCTTAACAACTTAGCATTTCCACCATGGCAGAGTTTGGGTGTTCTGTGGTGCCGAGTGAGACCTCCTGTGCACCGTCAGCACTGCTCTCCTAAACTAATAATCTGAAACGAACAGGACTTGTGATTTTGCTGGGTAGGTTATAACGTTTGAACTTGCTGAGGTTCCAGCCTTCCGTCCTTGTTGCTGCATCAACATATAGCAAATCCATTCAGGGCTGTTTGCATTGGCTGCGCTTGACCAAAGAAAACACGCTGGACATGATTGAGTGCCATCGACAAGCTGTGGTATATGGCAGCCTGTTTGTGTACATGTATGTGGCCACCTTGAGGTCATACTGTGTTCTATTCTATGCTTCCAGCACTAAGTACATACAAAGAACCTGAATCTTTGAAGAAAATGCTAAAAGTTCCCATAAGGCATTGCTTAAAAAGCCTTTCTAAGGAAATTATGGATTCCTGAACACCACACTCCATCTTCAGCCAGACCAGCGCTGGACCGGAGGGGACAGGCAACAATAAATTAACCAGTCAGCAACTACAACCCAAACAAAGGCTTACTTCGGGCCACGGTTTACATTAGGGCTTACAGTACAAAGACTCTTGCCTCTGAGACTCCTTTGAGACACAAAACGAGACTCAATCTGACTATTTCCTCATTATTAACCATATACGACTGCCTTTTTCAAACACAATGGAAGTGAATGGAGACCACAGACAGCTTTGTTCACCATATACATTCACTAATATGGGGAAAAAAGGAGGTCATACAGGTTTAGAACAACATGGGGGTTCGTGAATGACAAAATATTCATTTTTGAGAACTATATCCTTCACTAACTAGTATTTTATAAAGAAATTAAGGACCAAAATACAACTTGCCTTTGCATTAAATGCACTTATTTTAAATGGGCCATGAAACACACTGAAATAAAGAAGATTTATGCGTGATTCAATACTGTATAATAATGGAAAGGGATTAATTAATATGAGGATCATTACCTGATCATTACCCACAAAATTGGCAAAAATCTCTAAATCAATAATAAATCTGCACCAAAATAGAAAAATCATTATTTGATAAGGAGAAAATGCATGTCAATCAAGAAATTAAAGATGTTCCTATGAAGATGGGATTACATAAGGACCCCTGAATGAGACAGAATGTAATTTTGATAAAGTAAATGTAATTTTCTCTGTAACTTTTACCTAGGATTGTGTGAGAGATCAAAACAGCCATGTTTGATTCGTACAGGATTAAAATCATTACGTACATCTGTGCAACACAAATACCTAAAATCCTCAGAGACAACTAATCCCAACTAGTCCCAGCCTGCACTAAAAGAGAGAGAGAAAAGCAAAATAACAGAGCAACTCCTGCTTCTGTGGGCAAATATCTGCCAAATAGATACAAAGAGAAACATACAGAGAAAAAAAGATGTAAAGGAACGGAAAATACACACGAGGGGAGAGACTATTATTAGAAGTAGCCTAGAGTGTGGGAATATTACAACCTTTCACAGCTTTTTTTGGTTGTTGGTGTTTTCCTGTATTCTTGGCTTTTCTCTAAGCATCTTAACTTGTTACAGTTTTTATTGAAACTATTAAGAAATAATACAAAAGCTGAGCACTTTCCATTGAGGATTGGGTTAACTATTCCTTTGAGTGCTGTATGTGTTCAGGAACACTTCTAAGACACAAATTTCATCTCACATTCTTCTCAGTTTGTTGTGTGAACACATTGCTGCTGAATTATAGCTAAATCAAAACGACAGCTCTTCAGTACAAAAACATCACAGCGGTGAAATACTGCTGAAGTGGCAACCAACTCTGACATTAGAGAAAAATTAAGCCGTTCCACTCGAAGCAATATTAGCATTCATGTCATGAGTAGATTCTTCAAGGTTCTGCTGCAGCATTTGATAATTCCGATGTTGTACAACAAAGAAATGAGAAATGGACCAAGAATACTCACAAAATACAGAATGTCATGGCCCTTATACCATAACTGTGAGTTTCAAAAAACTACTAACGCAACTCAACCAGGCCTCACCCTTTTTTTCTGCATATGCCTTGGCGGGAATTATTTAAATGTGTAAATTTGTAACATGTACATTCCCAGAAGAAAACTCAAGACTATAATCGAGGTGCTTCAGGGAGTTCAGAAATAGTGTGCACTGATATAGAGAATAACTCCCTTTGGACATTGTGGTTTGTAACTTTGAAGACCTTTTCCCATGCTCAAACAACAACATTACACAGTAAAGAAAGTTAAAAAAAATATATAATAGGACCCCTTTAATAACTGTTCTCAGTAACATGACTTTGCCCAGCCAATCTGAATGTATTCATTAAATATGATATGTTTACAGCTGCTATTGGATCATTGAGTCAGCTGAACTTCAAAACCGGATCAGTTCAATTCATGAAAAAAAAAAAATGGAAAAAAAGAAAGAAAAAGATGCTTCCTGTATATTAGATACATCCCTGTTTGTGAGTGTTTATAAAGTGCTAAATGCAAGTCTCAGGACACGTCCACATTGTAAATGGACACAAAACTAACAAGACTGTAATAATGCTGTGAGAACTAGAACAAAAAAAAGAAAGAGTGGGTTGAAGAAGATTACAAAAAAACAGCTGTAGAGAATCATGCAACTTTTTTGTGCACATTAGCGTAAATAACAAAATATACACGTGAAATGAGAAAGTGGAGTTACCCCGCAGACATCCCTGCGATCATTAATCACACTGCTTAAACTGCCTCTTTGTTATGATAATGAGCATGAATTCATATTACTCCTCTCCCCCTTGGTTTTATAGAAATTAGTGCGTAGCGTAGCACAGAGATCTGTGGAGAAAGAGTCCTACAGTATACCAACAACATAAGAAATCTCACTCCAAACCTTTAGAAATCGTTCAGTGAAACATTACATTTTACATCCATCATACTCTCAAGTTACACCATCATCAAGTTAGAACAGAGGTGGTCTCTTAAATACAGAGCTGATTTCTTCTGCAGTGATGAAGGTCTTTGTATTAAAGAGGACATCAGATAAAGGGGATTTATTTTGCTCCTTTGAAATATAAAATAGTTTCAATAGATATACTCTAACTTACAGAACTCAACCCTTCCCACCCACCCATGATTTTATGCAAATCAAGCCGCACAAAAAGGTCATTTAGAATTCATAGTTGATTTCTATTAACTACTGATAAATCAATTATTAAGCCAATGAGTGTTTGTTTGGCCAATTGACCCTTCGCAGGGAGCTTGATTGACAGGTGATCTAACCAATCATACTTCGCCATCCGCCATTTTGTCCGACAAAGCAGTCAGGAGAGTTAGTAGATTAACATGGGAGGATTTTGAACTTGAAAAACGGAATGTACTGATGCCTTTCTGTGGTTAAAACAACATTCCTTCTTATGTTCATTCATGTTTATTTGATGCTATAAATGAACTAGAAGGAAGAGATGATCAGATCACGAGCAGCTTTAACTGATGCTCTACAGCGATCTGTCACGACACATTAAAGAGCCACAAAACGGTATTTATTGTTTAAATTTCTTTTAAAAAAATGACCAAATTTGAAAGGTGAGACTTTTTAATATCAAAAGTAACCGAAAGGTAACCTGGTCTGTCCTGTCTGTCAGCGTGTTGTCAGTCCGCAATGTATTTTTCACTGCGTGAGAACATGGTGTGTGTGTGTGAGAGCAGCGTAGCTTGTCGGACATAGCGACAGTAACTAAGGGGGGGCGGGTCTTTGCGAACGGTCAATAAACAAAGTCCCAATTACAAAATCTATCAAATAACAATTTGTTTTTTTTTAGCCAATACTAAGCAGAATAAGTTCTCATTTAATTCCATTGGCATTTACAGTTAATACATTTTATTAAATCCAATTTATATAAATCACCAATTTATATATCATCCATTTGTCTTAAAGGTATGGTGGAAAATGGCCATGTAAAAAAACATAATGGTGTTTTTGTTTTTGTTGTGAAAGAACCTTGGCTAACATTATAAGTGAAATTCAGGGGAAAAAATAAAACGATACAAAAGTGCAACATGCAGCCCCTTTACACACATTCCTAAGCAGTTAAGCCAGAAAAAAGTACCAAGCGAAAGTGCCATCTCTGAACATTTCCCTTGAATGCGGCCAAATGGATGCATGGTTCAATGATCGTGCCATTTATCTGAAGCAAGAAATGTAAAATGGCAGCACTGTCTCCGGAGTACACAGTATCTCCAGGAGCTTGAGGAAGACGCTGCATGTCAGAGCTGCCCTTTAAAGCAACACCTCAAGAACCATCAGTATTTACACTGCAGTGCACAATCAATAAAGACAGAAACATAGGCCTACCCTAGCAAACATCGCATCAACATATTCTTGATTCATTGTGCGGGTTTTCAGAGGTAGAATGCAAATCTAATTTTGACCTCCATATGCTCTGTTCGCTGATCGAGTAATTACAAGAGTGGGCGAGTCGGCTGAGCAAAATGCTAATTGATAATTAGAGAGTGAGAAATTACGAGCAGAAACAATAAAGTGAGCTAATCTGCATGTAATTTATTTGCCGTCATTAGATTAATAAGATTCCCCTCCGATAAGAGATAAAAAGCTTTGGCAGTAGTAGCTCATTATGAGAGAGAGAGAGAGAGAGAGAGAGAGAGAGAGAGAGAGAGAGAGAGAGAGAGAGAGAGAGAGAGAGAGAGAGAGAGAGAGAGAGATTGCTTTTAACAGTTCGATGTTTGTGTGTAAATAAGAAACAATGTGTCTTTAAAACCCCTCTTTTGTGCGGAACTACCTTCCACCGCGGATTCACATCTCAAGTTGACAATTTAACAGATTTAAAGGTGTTGTTTAAAGTCAAAAATAATGTCTTTGTTTACAACATTTGTTTCAGTCCCTTTCCATATAAAAGTCTTTGCTACTGACTCTTTCATTGTCGCCATCAAAATGTCATAATAATGTAACTTTCACTGAAGTCGAAATCAGTCACTAGCAGACCCTTTATTTATATAACAAAGTATTATTTATTGAACACTAATATTTAAAAGAACAATTATACCCATTATAAAAATATGAGAAGTTTGTACAACAGGAAATAAACATAAGCAAACAATTCAGTCAACAGTCTCTCGACTAGCAGTGAAGCTGTGAGTTTAATTACTTCAAATACAGTGACGTTTAGGGTTGGGTATCGGTTGGGTTTTATCCGATTCCAGTAGCCTACCTACTCGGTATTTTTTAAACGGTTCCGGTGCTTAAACGGTTCTTAAATCGGTACTTAAGAAAATGAAACCGTACACACTTTATAAAAAAATAATACCCTTTAATTTACAGGGCCAAACTGGACACAATATTAACTTAAATCTTTAAACAATATAAATACAAGTAACATATGGTAATAATAAAACCAATATAAAATAAAAATTAATATTTACATAATATCAAATGAAACAATATTGTATCAAACAATGTAATAATACTGGAGATTAATAGAGATTACTAGCAGGCAGAGCTGCCAACTCTCACGCATTGACCGTGAGACTCACGCAATTGACCCTTTTCACACAGAAAAATCGCGGACAAAGAGGACACTGACACCGACAGACAAGACAGAGAAGGTTACTTTTGATATGGAACAAATCCACAGCTGTCAGATCCTGTCAATATTTTTACGAGATTCACACAATAAATAATGTTTTGGCTCTTTGAAATGTGACAGATCGCTGCAGCGCGTCAGTTCAAACGGCACGTGATACAGCAGCCCAGGGGCGTAGCACAAGATCCCGGGCCCTATGCATAGGCAGTCCTGATGGGCCCCACAATGCAATGCAAACAGCCTATTCATTTAAAATTAAACATGTTTCAAATTAGGCTATTATAATGAAGTTTTGTATGCAAACAGCATTATTAGTGTACAGTTTACATGTATAACCAAATTATCATCTGAAAGTGTATGTGGCAGAACATACACTTTCAGATGATAATTTGGTTATATGTAATCTGAGGTAAAGGCTAAATAAATAAACTGTACACTTATAATGCTGTTTGCATACAAAACTTCATTATAATAGCCTAATCTGAAACATGTTTAATTTTAAATTAATAGGCTATAATATCTAAAATTAGCAATAATAGGCTAATCAGTGTCACTCATAGGTAGCTTGGTAGCTCTGTAGCTACAGTGAAACTCGAAAAATTAGAATTTTTCTGCTCTTTCATTGGGTTGTCTCAGTTCATTTTTAGCACTAACGATCGCGGAGATATTCAAGCAGTTTAGCACTATAAATTTCGTGTTCTGGTTTGTGCTCACTTTTCTTTGAAAAGAAGTCAGTAACCAATTGTTTCCCCTCATTTTCTTTTCTTTCCTTCTCCTGTCTTTACTTTCTTTTTTGGTGGCCTGATTTAGCTTTCTTTGAGAAAGACATTTCTACAGCGCTCAACGAGATGCAGCTCAACTAACATTTACAAAATGCGTGCAGATGGACTAAACCATTTGGCGCATTAACAAGGGGTGGGACCATAAGACCGTCAATCAATCAATCAACCAATCAACCAAGTTATTCAGTTAATACACTAACTTTACATTTCATCTGACATTCATTATGAAATTTAATTAGGAAATGAAAATATCAAGGTAAAATAAAATATATTCCAGACTTTTTTAAAGGGCCCTCTCTCCCCTTGGGGCCCTGGTAATCAGTACTGGTTTTACCCCCAGTCCGACGCCCCTGCAGCAGCCTACAAATCCACTGCTTCTTAGCTACGCAGCGTTGAGTGAACCTATGAAAGAGAACATCTCTGGTTACTGGTGTAACCCATGTTCTCTCAATAGGGAACGGGACGCTGCCAAGCTCCTTGCGCTGCCGACCAGCTTCCTTTTTCGGCAGAGAAATCTGAGGAGCAGATGGCGCGCGCGCGCCAACATAATATGACGACGTAAGTGCGTCGAGGCGGCGCCCGCGCCATCAGCCAATGAATTGGCTTGATTCTATATGGATTCAGACTATCGGCACACCCAGAGGGCGTTCTGACACGTAATTTTACACGTGAAATGCAGCCAAACCTTGCGAGCAAGAGCGCGCATGCGAGACAGAAGAGACTGTGCTCCAAACTGTGTAGCACACGCACGGCGGAGAGGGAGAGAGCGAGAGACCTTGCGTGTGTGTGTGCGCCTAATGAAGTTAGGCACCGAAATCAGGCACCGAAATTTTCGTTCTTATTCGGTCTGGTTACTACCGTTAACGTCGGAACCGGTTCCCTATTGGCACCGAGTTTCGGTACCCAACCCTAGTGACGTTACAACCTTGCTGAGTAATAGCCTATAATGAAGCGTATGAGTAGAAAAGTTAATGTATTAATAAAAGTCATGGGGCAGAGTTGACAAGAAGTTTCTGTTTCTGTGCAGCGTGATGAAAGCGTGTGTGTGCACTTCAATGAAAGCAGAGCATTAATATAGAACGTGATTAATCTGACTTGGAACTACATGTGCATTAAATGGTTTTATTGCACACCTATACGCTGATTTCACGCAGCCGCCATTTTGAAATGCTCCAGTGGGAAGAAAACCGGAAGTGTCACCTTTAATCATAGGAGAGTCGCGAATGCGATGGTGTATTGTTGTGTTTAATGTAGAAATTAGTTATTCTAAAAATGTACATACATTTCTTTCATACTTTAGACTATACAGTGAAATTCATTTATAAACTAAATTATTTTTTTTATATATAATTCAGAACGTAAAAAAAGAAGCAGTAACGAACTATATACACATCCTATATTGGATATTAACATCCAATAGTGTAAACCGTGGCAGCAGGTTGGTAGTCCAAGGCATTGTTGTCTGTCTGTACTTCCGGGGTTCTTCCCATCGCTTTCGATTTCAAAATGGCGGCTGCGTGAAATCAGCGTATAGAATTGATTCGCTCAGAATTGAGAATTCAGACAGTGGTATTAATATATAACTATTATAGCGGCAGCCAGTAACCACTAAGAGGCTGAGTAGAGGGAATAAAAGTTGACGCGTTTCCACTGCAGATCCAGATGGTTTATTGCAACATTGAAACGAACATGATGGATGATGACAGTAAAGTAAGCAAAAAGTAATGAAATGAAATAAAACTAAATGAAATGAAAACGGTCAACAGAAAGTGAGCCTCCCAGCTACTCACCCCCTTCCTACATGCTAACCACACGCAAACTAACAGGTAATATGCACCTACAACCAGTGACGTAACAAACTGAAAGTAAAAATTTCAAAATAAAAGTCATCAACCCAAACCTGGCACCAACTATATATATATTAATCTAAATATTGGGTTTGCAGACACTGGAATAGGTTTTTGTATTATATAAACGAAAAACACAAAAAATTTGAGTCCGATATTCCAAAACAAATTGTATTTTCGTCTACCCCTGTCAGAACAAAGCCTGTGGCTTATTGTTGTGTGTTTATTGCAACACTGATTGAGTTCATTCAAAGGTGAAGCAAGCATGTCAGATACCCAGGTCAGCCAAAACCAATCAAATCTACCACATGATCATCTTCATCATACCAGATATCTCCAAATGATCAGTGGATCATCACCGCTGCTGTGTGGCTGTGTGGGAGAGTGAGTCTAGTGTTTCCAGGCTGCATTAACTCAAGTCTGAGAGTAGACAGCAGAGGAGAGACCCGCTCAGACACACTAACCACAGAGCACTATATATAGAGGATGCATGACAGATCGTTGGATCCGAGCTCTCTTATGTATAACGCTGGGAAAAACAAAACACTGAAGCCTTGCAACGCTTCACACACCTCTCCGCAAAGCTGAGAACACATACATTAAATCAGACAAGGAAAAGGCAGCGATACAGGATACATTTTCACAAGCACAAAATAAATACTTCTTGTAAAATCTCAAAACCTTCTGCTTACACCATTATAGCTTTTTTGAGCAGTGGATTGAGTACTTTTCACAAAAATGTATTAAACTGCTCTGCCTCTATTATCTTATATATATATAAGGAAGGAAGGAAGGAAGGAAGGAAGGAAGGAAGGAAGGAAGGAAGGAAGGAAGGACCCTTCAAGCCCTACATTTTTAAGTGAATAAGTTTAAAAACAAACCAATTAAGAAATTTTTTTATTGAAACGAAAAAAAAAGAAGATTTTTGGTTGTTAACAAAAACCAACATACCCTCTTAACGAACAAAAATGGATGTTTATTAAAATATGGTTATTAACTAAACTGATGTTTCATCTCTTGTACAAAACAGTCCAAACAATGTGAAGAGGGCACAAGGTGGCACTGGGAGACTGAGAGCACAGCGTCCCCTCTAGTCTTAGACTCCGCCCTTTTATGCAGATCTGTTTCCTGTGTGTTAGGAAAACCAAAACGGATTTGAGTCCTTCACACATTGTGTTCATCTCTGAATTACTATCTCTGAAACGTCACGGATATTGCTGTGCTCTTTTGAGAGAAGAAAGAAAGGGTGAGGGCAAAGGGTGATATGCCCGATTGCACAGCAGGGTCACCGCTTGTGCTGACCCCAGCGACACAGCAGATTCTTTTAATTCATGATATATGCATGCAGAGAGCTTAGCATTTTCCTTAATTCAAATTCCCATTTATTGTGAAAAAAGACCGGAAAACAAGATAACAATAGAAAAAAGAATTTAGTTTGCAGCCATTTTGATTTTTGAAGCCGCTATACAGAATGATATAAATGTGTTCCTGGTGGGCAGGTGCTCTTGTACGGGGAGATGCCTACAAAGCATCACTTCATCATCATACACTGACAGAAGGAGTTAGAGCATTCACATGCCATCTGTGCAAGAGTGTGCATACGTGACCATGTGTACACACAAGGCCATGTCATAAATTCACACCTGTTCCTTAGAACACAGCAACACACACCCAGAGCTGAACTTAACACATGCTTCATTGACATACCAGGGCTTCTTCCGAACTGAACCACCCACACAGTAAAACCACCAGACTTATCAAATGCCACATTGCTCTTAAAAAGATGGTTAAAAACATGCTCCATTAAAGCACAACTCTCATGGCCTTTACTTTGGATACCCGAGTCAAAATGTTCATTGATGTTATTAGTAGTTTTTGAATTTCTTTTCAATAAAAAACATGTATATTGTGCTACATAATTATGTAGTTAGACCAATTTAAAAAAAAAAAGAATATTATGATATAAATGCATTATGGATGCAAAATGATAAGATGCTAAAGATAAGCAGTCAAAATCATAAAGAGTCAAAACTAGTCAATTACAACCAAAAACTCAACTTTTTCATGTCATAAGTTAGTATCTCCTCGTTGTCATTATTATGATCTCAAAAAATGTTATGTAATAATGAATTTTCATGTCATATCATAATTATGTTTAACAGATATTTCTTGTGTGGTGGAAATGGAATTCATAATGTTTGTTTACCCACTATTTCACCTTCTGCCATTGCACACTTTATTTCTATACATCTATACACTTATTTACTACTGTCTAGATTGTTATTGATGTCCTTAATTTAACTATGGAAAAGTTGTTTCTCATAATTATTTGTCTATTTACCTCTATTTATTCCCTATGATTTGATTTCTAACGATATATTTACCATATCAAAACTACAGTTCAACAAACTGTAACACACATAAAAAGATAAACAACTGGTAAATAACTTTTCCCTTGTAGACCACAAAACCATGCAAAATTCTGTCACAAAACACATTTACCTTATTAGCTTACCAACATTGCCGTTTGTACTGTGGAAAAACAGTAAAATTGCCAAGTCCTCAGGAAAGACATTTTACAGCTTAATGCTGATGAATAAACATTGTGATCTCATTCTGAAAGGTGTGTATGCCAAACGTGCTGAGCTAATTGTATCTAACTTCAGTATCTGTTACTGAAAATGAGCCTATTAACTTGTTCCAGAAAATGAGCTAATAAAACGGCATTTTCCACATAAAGATAAACTGATTACACCATAAATACAATACCTGCCAGTGCCAACAATGTTATACGTGAGAGCTAGATTTTTAAAACCTACATTCACAGTAATGCAGGTTTGACCTGCTCTAAAAATTCATTTTGTTTTAGACTGAGGGTTACAGATAAAGTTTGAAAATCTGCGTCAATCTGGGAGTATAAAATGTAAAACATCTCAGCAAGCACACTTCGATTGGCTGTGAGCGTGGAGGCTTTTTTAAAAGGGTGAGCAATGACCAAAAGCATCCTAGAGCTCTACCAGGACTCTTAATAAAAATCCCCCAAGAACTTCGGTGGGAGACGCTGCCAAAGGCGCTTAAAACGCAGCTCCCTGTTAACTCAACATGTGCTTATGCACTTAACTCATTCCCTCTCCTTCTCATGTTCATACACATGTGCACACTTACGAAACATAGTGAACTGCCTACCTAGACTGCAGTTTAGGCATCACAGGTGCCCAATGGAGGCCGTTGCAAAACGTACAAATCCTGATATGAAAAGGAAGTTGCGATAGTCTTTTAATTCCTATTGGGATGTATATGATACGGCGAGTGAAACTGCTTCTTGAAAAAAAAATAAAAAAAAATGTAGTAGGGCAGGACTTTTTTGATTTAGTCCATTGGTAATTGATTGATTTGTTGGATGGTGGTGGTGGTTTGCTATTGCCGTGAGGTTCTCTCACCCTCATGCCAGTAAACACGTCATCAGAGAACAGAAGAGATGTTGCTGCAAGTGGCGGGGGAAGTTATTATGATTGAAAATTAAGAGGGATTAAAACGGATAAATCATTTATAATAAATACTCCATAAAAAAAATACAATTGTCCATTTTGATTAGGTATTTAAGATAGCCTACCTCATTTTAGACAAATTCTAGCATAGCATATATCACATAATGCACTGCGACAATTTGTATTCCACATATTTGGGTTCCACACATGTGCTCCAGATGTGACAAGTATACAAATCGGTCATGTTAGGATGCAGACAGCTCATTGGATTTTAAAACAGAGCTTTAAATTACTTCTAACATGCCCATAGTGTAGAAGTAAAATGCAACCCAAGACGTGGCTTGATTTCCTTAAATGCAAGTGTGATTTTTCTCAACAATGAAACGAGTAATAGAGCCACAAAAACTGTTTGCAGGGATAATGGAATCACGGCTAGAATGGAAAGAGAAAAGGCTCATTATGCATTCACAGCTGATACGTCTGTCTGGCTATCATTACGGCGGAGAGACAGCAGAGGTGTGAGGAATGTGCAGCCAGAACATTACACCTTGATCCAGGCAAAAGAGCATTAGTATGTGAATGATTACAACGATATGGAAAAAGACTTTGTGACACTGAGTTGATAACACATGCTATTAGAAGATAAACGTCTATTTTTCTAGCCATTTTTGAATTTTGTGGAAGAAAAAAAGCCATGTCAGTGCTACCGAGTCCAACTCAGGTAAAGTAATATATCTCTCAAAATTATTTCACAAGAGTCAGGTGAATTGCAAAGCTGGAAATGTGCATAATTTAGGGACAGAAACGTATAAAATATCAGTACCATATCGATTATTAACATTTTCTCATTTCACTTTTGGATAAACATGTATTTGCTGATGTTGAATAGTTCATTTATTGCATTTTCTTCCTTTAGATTAACTTGCTGTCATTAACACTCTAACATCTACTCTTTAAAAACACTTAAGCACAAATGTTAAATCTTTAGCAAATTTCTAAATAAATGTTGATCTTCCAAATTTGTACATTATAATGTTGTAACAATTTCCACAACATCACTATGTGCTTGTCGTTATGAGAATAACAATCTTTTTTGCATTGAAGTGACATTTTAAGATGAAGCACCACTAAATATTGACCGCTACAGACGGTACCACATATTAAACGGACTGAACTTCTGTTCCTTTTAGCCTCATTTTCCTGCGCATCAAATTAAATGTGACATCCATTTTGACTTAACTCTACTAATAAGCATATCAAAACACTGCGGTTTTACTTGTATAACGTAAATACAAATTGAAGTTAGAGAAGATTGGAAATAAATGGAGTATTCTGAACAGTCCAGGGAGATTCTAAAAAACCCTTTAATGCAATTTAGAAGCCTCACAACATCCAGACCCTCTTAAACTTGAGATTATTGAATCGAAAACACCATCCATCTCCATAAGTAATTGTCCTGAGTCCAGACCAGCTGCCCAGGGAGGGAGCATTTACTTATAGCAGACATCCTGATTTAGCATCAATATAAAGCTATGGGATGATGTCATAAACTGAATAGCGCAATCAGATAAGCAGCCCAATTTACGATCACACCGCTATTCTCATACACGCCTGCACATTTAATATGGACAGACGATGAACGGCCATTAATATGTCCCTGTGCCTGCCTCACACATTAAGCAAGCCCACAGACGTATTGCACCAAAAAGTGCATTGCAGAGAGAATTATAGACGTGCTTATTATGCCACATTGACAGATGTGCATCTAAACGCTGGTGTTTTTGAGTTTATTCCCCCCTATTTAGTTTATTGTCTCATTACGTCGAATGAGTCTTCGGGCCCTTGGATGTAGGAAGTAGTTTGTCTCCTCACTAAAACCCATCCAGCTTTCATCTCTGGAATTATCGCCGCATTGCAGCCTGGCAAATGAGAGGTATTTGTCCTTGGGCTTGCAGATCGTAGACGCCTTGATGCTTATGTGTTTACATAGTAATTCTGGCTTCCCCTTCGACTCTACTTTATGTTAAGCTGTCATAAGTCAGAGTGACACGGTCTCTCCTCAAAGAAGTAAATCTGGAATTATTTGCCTCTGACAACATGCTAAGACTTTTTAACCGGATGAGAGCAATGTGAAAACACAGCCGGGACATGATGCAGAAAGGATATTCGAAGCACATGGGTTTGCGGACAAGCGAATGCTCCCTGGCACACTGCAGAGCAAAGCATTTCTACTGTATGGATTAATATAGTTAAAACGACAGCTGGGCCAGAAGAAGAGCTGATGACTGATGGGGAGATGGTCAATCAGAGTGAGAAGAGCTGTCAGATATGAGAGATCATGCTCTTTTTTCACCTATAGGCCAGGCTTCCCGGGCTGAAGTGATGTGCCATTAGAGGGCCTGTCTGCTGCAATCTATGAATAATCCAAAGGCAGACAGCATCACAGCTCAGCCTCTCTCTGAGATGTCACAGATTATGATGAAAAGCCATGCTGGTCCAAAATACACTGGTATACTGTACAATGTTTGTATGAGTTATCCCCATAAGTGTCAGAAATAAACTTTAAGGTCTAAATTTGCCCCATTTTCTTCTGGTATGAGCACATTTCTGTCTAACACAAACACAGAGCATATCTTCCATTTATGTTAAATGCATTTAATTTGAATCGAATAAATTAATTGAAATAAATTATCAATCTAAAAAAACTGTTACCTACGGAGCCCCTAAAGGGACCTTTGCAAAAATAACAAATATACAGACTTTCACGTGCTCACGAGAAACTTTCGAGATACGTTTCTCGTGAGCATGTGAAAAGATCTGTTTTTAAACATTAACTTAAAATGAGCGTTACATGATGACAATGGTTATCTAAATGTAAAAAATACAGGAAATAAGCATGAACATTTAAATAGTACAAATCAACCATTATATCAAGAGATGCAATAAATAAATCTGTAATAAATCACCAACAACCAATATGGCACTTATTATGGAATTGAGGAATTGCCCCATGGTTTATTTCTGATGAATATGAATGCATGAATTTACATTATTAACATTATTTTTACACCCTGGCATGAGAATTCAATGGGTCTCTAATTTGTGCATACGTCAGCTTGCACTGATTGGCTGGGGGTTACGAATGTCACTCTGTTCTGAGAGTTGATGGTAAATCCTTTTGACAAGCCAGGGTTGAGCAAAAGTTGACCTGATAGTCGGGTGCTTGGAAGAGCAGAGATCTGCCCTAGGGAGCAGGGCACCGCTGTGTGCAATCCTTCTAATATCATTGATTTCCCTGTCCAGCTTTCTCCACCATAAATCTATATGCACATTGCACACACACTGACTTCTAATGTTTATGAGCGATTGCTGCGCTAATTACCATTCTCATGTAAACACAATACATCCACATCATTAGACGTCATTAAAGGAGCATTCATTCCGATTTCACTCTGACCGTTAATAAAACAATTTCAGAATGTTAGCCAGGCTTTTCCGGCCTCACTTGAAATTTTTCCAATTATAAAGGGTTCATTAAAAACAGGAGTTTACAGGGGACTGACTTCACCCGTGTCGGGTTCAGATGAACGGTAGTTTGAGAAAGCAGAGCGGGTCATTGAAATTTAAGGAGCCAGTGTTCAGTAAACTCAAAATCAGGGCAGTGAAAATAAATGCAATAAGGTTACTGAAATTTGATGGGGTGCAGAAACGTTTTCGTGTAATTACAGATCGTCGTGTGCTGCCAAGTGAAAACACAAACATCTCTGGCCAGATGCATGTATGTTAATACACCAAACAAACACCAATTTTCTTTTGATTGCCCTTGGCTAGCATTTTTCTAGTCCATTATGAAGAAGGAAAAAAAAAACGGTACGGTTCACTCAGTTGAACATACATGCCAAAATGTTTTCCAAATTTTATCCTGATGGAAAGCAAACACTACACATTAACGTTTATACAAATTATCCACCAGCACACACATGCACTATCCACAGTTTGCCGGGCCACTGCAAGAGTTTAGGAAATCAAATACATGCATTAAAAAAAACACAGCTGGTTTTCCAAATGGCAAATAAAGGCTGTTTACCTTCTGGAAGAGAGTGGGAACCTGCTGTAGCTTAAACCCGTGGTAGACAAACACATCGTACATGGCAGCCACAGCCAGCACCGTTACGCCTTGTTCCTTCCACAGCATGCTGAAGGAAGCACATGCCAAGGTGGCCAAAAACCACGTCCAGCTTCGCCTGTGGGCACTCGTCTTCATGGCACAATGGCATATGTAGCAGCGTAGGGCCAGAAGGAAGAAGAGGGCGGCTCCCACGTCGGCCCGGCCCACAATTCCCGCCACGGCCTCTGTGTGAATGGGGTGAGCGGCAAAGAGAAGCCCAGCCAGCAGGCTCCAGCAACCCGACCCAAGCAGCAGGCTTGAGAGGCTAGAGAACAGGGCAGTCGTGGCACAGTGTAGAACCACATTGACCAGGTGGTAACCCCAGGGATCTAAGGCACCCAGGGCGTAGTTGAGTCGAAAGGAGAGTGTGCAGAGTGGGCGATAGGACTTATGGCTACCACTGTGGGTGAGAAGTGTCCCCCAGAAGTCATCGTAGAAGATGTTGATCCAAGGTGTTTCGGGGAGAAGGTCCTGGTTGGTCTTGATAGCACGGCTGTGTGGAGAAAAGAAAGAGTTGGTGGTCCAAATAGAGTCAAATGACATTAACACAATTATTCAAATTTATAAAACTGTCAATTAATTCAATACAATGCATGTAAGGACATTGCTTTGAAGAGTGAAGGTTGAGTTTGTCCTTATCCCACATGTTCTGTTATTGTATGAGCTGCACTATGAGTGTTGTGATTGACATTCGTCACTTGCTACAGCCTTGAGTCTTCCTAACACAGCAGTCTTATTCATAAAAGAACACAAGAGGGGATGACTAACACACACACACACTAGACCATGTTTGAAAGTACAACTGCATGTAAGCTGACAAAGTAATTTGTCATATAGAAAACTTCTCCTGTGCTTTTGTGTATAGATTTATTGCCAATTTTTACAATGGACAAGGAAACCCTAAATTTTAAGTCAAAAATACTTTTTTAAGAGTCTAAAATTAAGTCAAAAAGTCAAAAATAAAATAAAAATATATAAAAACAATTTTACAAATGATTTATGCAGTTTTAATTGTAAAGTTGATGTAACTGTTCATAGGGATCATAAAGATCAATAGAAACTGCAAATCAATATGTGAGAATACCTTACATTGATTCTGACATTCCTCAAAGTTTAGAAACTGAGGACATGTACCGCACACTTGACCAAAAAAGAAATGTGATAATCAGAAAAACAGGGACTTCCATTTAGCCGTAAGCAAGCACAAAGTGCTACCAAATGTCTGTCAATCAAACCAATCCGACTTTGACAAAAAGAAACTCAAAGACAAAGAGAAGAGTTGAAGGAGTAATCAGCCATTTTCTCGCTCCCTGGGAGAAGGCTTTGGGACTCTAAATATGTCTGAAGAAGGCCTCATAAAAGCGTAGAGTTGTGCAGAGAACGGGGGGAGGCAGGGCGGGATATGCTCTAGTGGCCATATACATATACTGCGCCCACGTTGTCTGCCTGTGTTGCGCCGCCCAACAAGACTGAGAGAGCCCTCAAGGCAAACAAACAACACAAACATGTGTAAACAAAGCAACTAAGCAGTTACGTTATTCCATATGCAGTCATCCGTGCCAAAATCCATGTCATTCAAACCCTAGGCAGTGGTATCTTGCTGTGAAACAAACACCCTCTACCCCCTGTGATCGTGAATACACGGCTGCACACATGAAAATGGTGTTGAACCGTCGAGTGTAATTAGTCTCCTTAGAGAGCGCAAGCAATGACATAAGCTGTAATTAAAAGATGCAACAGGAAATACGTGACAAGTGCGATAACGCACCATCTAAGCGACAGAATAATCTGTCTTCACAGCAATGGTGCCAAGAATGTGTAATTAACATCGAATGGAGACAAAAGGTTTAATGGAAACAAGAGAAAGATATGATGCAAAAAGAGCAATGGATCCCTGGCTGTAGAGCCAAAGTCTTTTATCATTTGCTACTAGCAAGCACACTTGCACAGTTGCCAGCAACGGACGCCCGTCTACTCCTCCCCCATGAGAACAGATGGAACTAGGAAAAGTGAGGAGATGTTACAAAAGACTAAACTGCCAAAAAGAACTAGTTCAGGACATGCTTCAGCTTCTTTGTAGTCTTGGGGGAAAATTTTGACAAGACGCGTTGAAATTGCAGCCATTACTTTGTAAAAGTCCACAAGAAAAACAGATGCATCGAGAACTACATTTCTCCGTGAGATAAAGCTCTCCATCATCGGACACATTTCAAATCTCTGCCTTGACTTTGATACATTCACTGTCTTGGCAGACCTTCCTGATTTTTTTCTCCCTAAGGTATACCTTCTTTATTTTATTCCAAACCATTCATCAAATTAGATCTTTATTCTTCCAAACAAAGGGATAACACGAGAGCCATTGTGGTTCAATTACACCTCTGAATCAATTGAAATGAGTTGCCAATTTACTGGATACTTTGGAGAGCAAGAGAAAACAAACTCCATGGCCTGAAGACTCGACACCCAGCAGCTCAGACAAGACAACAGACTGTGCCAGGGCCAGCAGGCAGGGGCTTCAGAGATCGGCTTTCGCATAAAGTGTGAATCAGAAAGGAACACTTGGAGCTCTAGTGCTGGATTGTAACTGAAGATCAGGAACAACAGAGGCTCTCGGATTGTATGACGAGAACATGAATTCTTGAGCCACTGCCTGATTTGGCTTGACAGCACTCTGAGGAAGTCTGACTCCCTAGAATGATTCTAATTGGTGTTACTGAGACAAATAACGTGAAAGCTAATCTCTAGCATGAGTTGATACTTCTTGCCCGTAGAGGATGTACACAGGGATAGGAGTCCAGTAGCAGCTTTTTTATATGCAGGAGCACATTCTTATTCTCGACAACTCTCAGGGGACTGGTGGTATCACGCGATCCTGAATCTGGCCACTTTATTTCATCTAGAGTCCAATCAGCATGCTGGGGATACTGTGACCACATCTGTCAAAGCATGTTTGCTTATCACTCTATCCTTGCCGTGACTGGTACGTTGTTACATTTTGGATGACCGCAGCTCTAATGAGAAGTGAAATCCAAAATAAGTCCTGTGTAATCTAGATCCCAGTTCCCTCAGACTGGGAGCAAGATTTAGCTCTGCGGCCATGAGAGGGGCTTAAATGCTGCAGTGTCAGGCTGCGACCTCAATGTTTTCGGACAAGTACAGCTTTGCTAGATCCAAAACAAAGGCTTATAATTTGAGCCCAAAACAAAACAAACCATAAAAAGTGTCTAGTCTCTGCAATCAAAAGCGACCAACTACAGTGCAACCATATTCCATGGATTGTCTTTCTTTATGAATCGGACGGATACACGTCTTGACGCATGATTAGCTTAATGCACAGAGTAAATTCGCTCTGCCAAAGTGCATGGATGCCAGCAAGTGTTCCTATAACGCAAGTCCATCCGGGGTCTATACTTTTTAAATTAAAGATATCTAAATAACTTATCTTAACATCATATGGTTTCAGATATTCTTCTGAAAGTTTGAGTCAATGCACAATTGTTTTATATTTGTGCCAGCAAGCAAAAAGCGGGGGAGAAAGACACAGGCAGTAGGGAGATGTGTTTTTCAGTCTGCCAAGTATGTGTCATCACCCGGCTTCAGTGTCTGAAAGGGCCGCAGTCATATTTTGAGAGTGCCTACAGAGAGGCTGTCCGGTCTGTCCACTCTGCTCTCATGCCTGGGCTTTTGTCTATGGTTTCTTCCCATGAGAATGCCTGCAGGTCAATAACAGAATACCTTCCCCTTATGTGGTACTTATGCGAGAAGAGCTCTCAGGGACAACAGCCTTGTTCCTTTGTGTAGTTCCATGAAGAAAAGCTGTATGGGTTATATAGAGAGAGGAAAATCAATTAATTTGTCAGAATAAAGGCCTGGACTGTTAAGGAAACACCTTCCATGCCGAGTAACTCACAAAGTACAAATGTATTTCATTCTCTCAGTTATTCATTCATTCACTCTCTCTTTCTTTCAGTTATTCTTTCAGTCATACTTTTGTTTCATTCATTCTTTCGGCCAATCTTTCATTTTTTTCCCTTTGGTCAATCTTTCATTTGTTCTGTCATTCTTTCATTCTTTTTTATTTCAGTCATTCTTTTATTCTTTATCATCCATTTTCATTCTCTCAATCATTTATTCATTGGACATGGTACATTGGTAATACCATTTTTGGACATATACTGTGCTAATATCAGTTGGTTCAAAGTTTGCTTAGATTTTTTTTAACCTTTATGTATACCATGTAAATGGCATAATACATAAAGAGGGTAATCATTATACACTGGTATTCTGGCAGGCAGGGCGAAGCCGAGAGCTGTGAGAACGGAGCAAGCTCTGGAAGGATTAAAGGAGGAGTGACAACAGTGCAAGTTTTGTTTTAGTTTATGTGGTAGTTGTCCGTGAGGGGCTTCTGCTTTGGTTTTGATGTTTGTTTATTGTATCATTAAAAGTTAAGTTTAAAGTTCGACGGTGCCCACCTTCTCCTTCCCATATCAACAAACTTCGTAACAGGTATTATCAAAACACCATGTTTTTTCTTTCTGATTCCATCACTGCACAATGGTAATGCAACAGGACTTCAACAGGAAAAGATTCACAAGAAAAATGTTTTCCACTGAAATCATTAATCTTTCAATATCAACCAACACCTAAATGAACAGCATTACATGAATTATTATTAGTCATATTAGTAAAATAAATATAAAATAGAGGAAGTTGGGGTTCCCATTGCAGGGAATACTTCCTATAGTTCCTCTGATGAAGAGCTTTAGATCATGCTTCAAATCTTGTCAAAAGTTATTAACACCATCAGAGCTTCCTCAAAACTGGAGAAATAAAAAACTATTTGCATAAATTATTTATAAAATGGCAGATTATGGAGGTGAAAAGACATTTCAGCAGGCTAATCTTATAAATGCTGGCATTACAAATCAATTCATACGCCTGGAAAGAAAAATAAGCTACTGACATTTCAAAGTCACAAAATGCATTCAGTCACCAACTTGTGCACAAAAAAATGTCAAGGAATGAGTGAGGCACAAAGTGCTCTCTTGAGATATTAACTAATAGAATTGACACTTTGAACTGTTCGTTGTTAAACAACACAAAATCGATACCACGGTAAACTCAATGTATTTCAATATGTCAGTCTGGCAAGTTAGTCAAAATGTCAGCTGGTGTATTATTGAATTCAGGTCAGATAGAGTGGGACTAAAGGCTTTCATTTGGGGGGCTCCAACAAATAGTGAAGCAGACACACATTGAAAGGGTCGGGGGCTCTCCAATCTGAACAAACCATCTCGGGTCACCATGAAATCAACATGGTCATGGCTGGACATTGTTGATCTAAATGCCACAAAAGCCACATTATCTAGATTACAACCATGTCAAAGTAAAAAGAGAATGGAGGTTTTGTCCCTTGTTTTTGTTTAAAAATAGCATATATTATACATTCAAGCATGATTCAATTTATGACACTTTCAAAAGGTACCTTCCACAAACTCTCATCCTTGAACCATTTTCACAAAATAATATGCACACAACAGCAGCCAACTTTTTCATGGGCATGAATGAATCAATTGTCCACTAATGGCAAATCAATGAAAGCGCCATTTCCATTTAGGCTTTATTGACCAAAAAGAAGGGAAAAAACGCACACTCAGCACATGGCTCTGAGAACTCCCTCTAAATTAGCATAGTGAAAAAGTGACCACCACATTTCATTATATCATGCCACCCCTCTTGGGAAAAACAGCTTTGACAGGACTATTTACAGTAGTTGTACCATGAGGAGAGTATTATGAGACAATTGAACTCTACTAATTAGATAACACAACAACAATAACTAATAAGATATGCATTTCCTAAAAGAAAAATATCAGTGCATGCAAGACAACAAAAAGAACATAGTTCAAATCAAAATTAAACGTATGCTTTAGTTGTTAAAACAAACGTGCAATTGTAAAATAACCGAAAGAACAAATTTAAATTAATTACAGAAAACAGAGGAGAAGAAAAAGGAGGAGAAAAAAATAAGAGCAGGAGAAGAGAAAGTAGTCACTCCTTCATCCACTTCCTGTGTGGAGAATATCCGCTGTAAATAGCAGACAACTATATACAAAGCATGAGCAGCTTTGGCCAAAAGCGATCAGGCAAAATAAGTCACACCCTACACATCTGCTCTTTAACACTTTCATGGATGGTAACAGACTTTCCAGAAGGACTTTCAGTGGAACGTCTGTAGGAAGATGCTCTTTTAAACCCAAAAGAAAGTCTGGCATCTAGGAAAAATAGGAGTATTTTAGAGGTTAGCGATTATCACAAGAAGGCATGAAAGCCAATGAAAGAACATGCCTGTATTTTAGAGTCTCTTAAATCTGAGGGCATAAGATAGGACAAACGGCTTCCTCGCAGCAAAAATATACCAGCATACACTGTTACTGTCTTGCCTCCCCTCACTGTCTTAAACACATTATTTGTAAAAAAGGCTAATTTTGGCAAAATGACAGGAATCTGAAAATATTCAATTAAAGGTGCCCTATGTAACTTTTTTTTGTTCACATTTAACATAATGTACATAAGTAAATACACCAATCCTTCTTCCAAAACTTTGTCTTACCCTGATTGACTATGGTAAGCATGTTATAAGTGTATACATTTTAGACCGAGCTGGATGCTATTCTCTTGAAATTGTGTACTTGTGTCACTTGTCCGTGAGTGTCTCGTCATATCTGTAAATAGAGAGAAGTTGCTCCGTTTACTTTGACGCATGTGGGAGTGGCATAGGTTAGTTGTCACCTTGAGCGAGAAAGGTTGACATGGAGCACACTAATGCCCCGTTTCCACCGAGCTGTGCGATACACCATTTCCATTGTCAGAAGTTGTGAATGGTGAACCCTAATTCCGAACCGTAGCACTTTTTTGGGACCCTTCCGTTGGGGTACCTAGCACAATAGTTCGGTACTAAAGGGTGGAGCTAGACTCACTGCAGAACTTTGATTGGTTGACAGAGAATCATCACTACACTACTACTGCACGTGCTACAAGGGGAATGACAACTCAAAAGGCGGCATTCTTTTTTAATACAGTTGAAACACAATACCGTTTCTTCTTGTGACAAACAGCCACATGCCGAGAAGCAAGAACAAGATCTGTTGTATGTCCTCCATTGTTGTTTACTGTGTCACTTTCTTCTTCGCGAAAGAATGATCGCTACTTGCCGGCATACACCACCATTTTTTTCATTCTTGTCTTTGTTTATTTTTATATTGCCTACATACGTTCGCTGGCTTCCATGGCAGATCACACTATAAATAAATGCATTATCACTTACTTTATTTGTCCTCTGTGTTTACTTCCATATGACTGCATGCTGCAGTATCATTCTTTTTATCATTCTTTTGGACATGCAGGTCAGTTCAGGACCATGATCTGTTTGCACTGGAATCTGATATTGGCCACATTTAAAACAACAATAGCTACCGGTATACAATAAAAAAAATTGGATCAATAAATCGTAATTGAGCACTAAGGCTCGCAGTGTGAACGCAGCCATAGTGTACCTTTTAAGGAAATAGGAAAAAGCTCAACTGCTCAAATTGTGACTCGTGCCCAACATGGGAAACCACTAAAAGGATTCTTATGGTTTGCACTAGTATTAACAAGAATCAAAACAGACAAAAAAAGCTGAATTTCTGCCAGAGTTTAAGCAATATCATGCAAGATCTTGCACAAACCATTGTTCACAGAGGTGTGCGAGCTTTGTACTGTATCAGGTAAAATCTTTGGAGCTTAGTTCATTTCCTGGGGATCATAAAGTGGCATGTGCGCCCTCCCGGTCGGTACTTCAGACTGCAAACTAAGCCACCTGTTTGGCATCAGTGTTGACACAAGATACATCTTGCATAAAGGGTACAAATGTGTTGAACAGAGATTTTATGAATAGTCATCAAATAGATTGTTAAAACAAATGTACTGTTCAACTATGAGAGACTCGCACAAATGCTGCCGACCTGCAGTTGAAAGCTCTTAACTTCAGTGTTTGTTGAAAACGGCACCTGTCCTTAAACCATAGAAAATAAAAACAAAAACTCCCACTCCACACTTTAATATTGGATCACCCACAACCAGTGTTATCAAAACTTCTTTGAAAACGTATGCCTAATTCGCCAAAGCTAGCCTACTCATGATTCCAGATAAACTCCAGTCAAGCCATTCCTTTGAAAACATAGGTAGCTAGTAACTTATAAAACCGCAGCTAAAATACACTTAAGCCACTAAATAGGTAAAAAATTTTTTTTTTGAAAACATTCACATTTATAGAGCTATCAATCATTTAAACTAGCTTAAATTAGATTGTAATAGTATAATAATGTTTCAAAGCAAAGCAAAGGGAGATATTTGCTTTTAAAGAAATTGCTTTTTAAAGCTGCAGTCCGTAGCTTTTTTGGGGTTAAAAATTATCCAAAATACATATTTGAGAAAATACATAACCAGCCAGTGTTCAAAACTATCTGCTTGCCTTAGCTCGATTCAAAGCGGTAAGCTTGTAATAATGTCTTTAATTCCAGTGGTACTGGTGGATTTCCGCGGGAGATTCGAGCATGTCCTTGCGTCATTACGTCACATAAAGAGTTTCGGCTAGTAGGCTATATTGCGTGTGAGGATATTGGAGGTGGAGATTTATAGCCTTTTCTCACAGCACTTGATATAATTAAACTTATCAATTTGATGGCGGATACAGAAAGGTTCAAACGACAATCACCAGTGACAACAGATTCACCCGCTGTAAAATGCAAAAGACTTCGTTCGGACTTTGGAGTGGCTACAGAAAAAAAGAGACTGCAACCAGACCCATGCGAAAACAAGGATATATATCGGAAGGACATTACATGTAGTCACGCAATGCTTGCTTACGTTGTTAACATTAACAATTTGAGAACAAATTATAATTTGCACGGTTTTGCGTGATATGATAACTTATAAGCGATTGTTAGATTTAACCAGCGCGATTTACTGCAATGCCAGAACCAGAACAAAAGTGGATGTTTCTTACTAGTTCAGATGACATTTTCCAGTGAAAATTCTTATGTTGGTCATACTTCCAAAAAGAATAATCTGTGATTGTGAATGCCAGTATCCACACCGGCGCGGTGACTGACAGCTGCACACTCTCCTCAAACATTGTGTTAATCCGCGCTGTGCCGTGTCGAGGGTGTTGAAGTACAACTCACGTAAAGTTGATAATAGGCCTTTATCGCATCACGATAGAACGCCGGAAGTAGCCGTCAAAAATAGCTGAAGCAGTGTACTGCGTCTTCCGGTTATTGCGTTCGAAATGGCTGCCTGTAATCGCTGGACAACTTCGCTCTCGCATCTCCCAAAAGTTGGCCAAGACGATGTGGTGCGAATCATCCAAGTTGGAGAAAGGATACAAGTTCTTCTACGAGAATTTTGTCTTCAATTATAGAGGTAAGTTGCTTGAATTCTGTTCTGTTGGCGAGTTATCGCTAGCTTGTTATGTTTAGTAAGCTATTCGTCAGCTTGTTAGATAGGTTCACTTCAAATAGCTGCTACAGCGTATCCTATTTGAATAATTCGAACAATGTGACTTTTTTGCTTTCACTTGATGGATTTCATCAGATTTACAGTTTGGATCCAGACAGTGCTACAGTAACGTTACCAAATTACCCCAAACTTGTAATGTGTAGTGAATAGAGCATTGTTTCAGACCTACAAAGGTTCAGGTGCATTTGTTCAGTATGTTTTTGTTTCTTCTGCTGTTGCGGATGCTCTTTTTTGTTGTTCCATATAGCCTATCTGCTGTTGCAGATCTGTACCTTTTTTTTTTTTTTTGTTCGGCTGTTGCCTTAATTTTGTTCAACCTAGTTTTACAATAATGTTCCTAGTGTCAAACAAATGCTAATTACTGTATAGGCTAAACATCCAACTTTCCCTCAAGTAAATGTTCTCTGTTTCTAGATTGTGCTGCATGCCGTTAGACCTGTGGAGTTAAATGGATGCTCCTGCTCGTGTGCTGCTGGAATGGCTTCATGCAACCATGTGGTTGGACTCCTGTTTCAAACGGCTCACTACAGCACCATGGGGCTGAAAACTGTGCCAACTCCACTGTCCTGCACCGGTGTGCTTCATTCATGGCACCGTCCAAGGACACAGGTAAGTTTGTCTAATGCAAGTTGTGTCTTTAAAGTTTGTAAGTGCACACTGTTGGAATACTGATTCTGGTGTAGATGTTTCTACACAGTGTATCCATATCCTACACCTCATCCATATGAATTGTTCACATGGTAATATAAGATTTGTCTGGGTCCCTCAGATATAGCCATACATGCAATTCTAGAATTACTCACACATCACATTTCAGTATACATTTGTTTCCTTCTATTTTGCAGAGCAGCGGTTGCCTGCATAGGATGTACACCTACAATATGACTTGTGTGCTGAATTAAACTGATACTCTCTCAGACTTGCAACTGAATTTAATTTCTTTTTGTGTTGATGCATGGGATTCGTCCCGAACCCACGGATGAACTCGTGGTTCGAAAGCCAAAGGCGCTAGGACGCAGTAGTGTCAAATCTACTCTGTATCGTGCTTACGCTGGTAAGTTTTAATTACGGTAATTTACTTATAGACTTTTATCACGGCAGAATTGATTACTGGAAGTGCTCGTCGAAGCAGTGTATCGATTCTTCCGGTTATGTATTTTCAATGTGCTTTTGTTAACATCTAGTTGAATAAACGCCTCTGAAAATTTGTAAATCATCCTGCGGGTGTTCATTTTAAGAGACAGGAGAAGAGATTTTTTGATGATTACTGTGTACATGATTTTTCAAACTCAAAGGAACTTGTAGATTTTTAATCTAACATAAGCCATGGCTCTTAAACATGCGTGAAAATTTCACCCCACGTCAGTGCTCGTCTAAATAGTGACCACAACGCTGCAGTGTGTGAGCACTGATGAATAAGATCAAAATTGATATTTTTATTTATTTGTATTAAATATTTTAGTCATTTTTCATTTCACTGTATGTAATTACACGTTTATTCCAAAAAACTGTTAGCCTGTTAAGATGAATTCAATTTGTAGGATCGTTACATTTCTTTACGGCAGTTTAAGACATTCATTCATCTATTTTCATACTGCTCTTACGATAATAGACCATGGTTTTACTACAAATAAAATCCAAAATAAAACAACACGTTAATAGTTAAATCATGGTAACCAAAAATCAGCCATATTTTAACCATGTTTATCAGAAAAAAATTGGTAAAATTCAGTTTAGGATTGTAAATTCAACCTGTATGAAATATGATCAGTAAGAGAAAAACGCTGTTATTAAGACGAGCACTGGACTTCGTCAGGTTAGTTTGGAAATAAATGTATGTATTAATCAGAATGCGCATTTGAAAGGGAAATATATTTACAGGAGGAACATTTCAACTAGTTGAAGATATAATGTAAACATCCTTAGCGCCGCGTCTAGGACAACTCGAGGTATTGCACACCAAATGTGCACTTTCTCAGTTTATGGCCAGCAATATTGTTGTTTAAGCACATTATGGAATTAAGATAATGTCTGTACTATGTTATGATTAAACCTGAATCCGATTATTCATTATTATTACTATTGCTGAAAGTCCGATAACATCAGCAATTTTTAAATGAGAACATGCAGATTGTTCTTTATATCAGATTACCTACACTGTCGCTTGTAAATCATGTTTACAGAGTTTAGAAATCATTGGCAGTTATTAACTGATGAATGGTTTCTGTTACTTGTGTTTTTAGGACCCCTTCCTGACCCGACGGTGTTGTCAGTTGGAGCCCAACTACGCAACCATCAGCCACAACCCGGCATTTGCAAAATCTTATACGGCCTCTCTGACCTGACTTTAGTGGACTCTAAATTTGTACTAGTCCCTCGAGGTTCAGTTCTTTCTTATCAGTGCACGCTAGGGATGGGCATTTTTCAAAAATATTGCATTCGAATATTCGGGCTCATAAAAATCGAATATTCGTTTATTTAAATGACGTTTAATGAAAAGACGTTATTTTTTAAGTAAAAAATTTTTTCACGTTTTTGTCACCATTTCTGAACAAGCTTACAATTAGGCAATATACACAAGAATCTTACAATATGTTAAAGTTTTCTTTTAGTTGAAAACATTAAACAGAAGGCCTATGTGTAAACAAAAAATATAAAAAACAAAAGCATTAAGAAAAAGCATGCTTAAGCAGCGCGAACGGGAAAAAAACGCCTAATAAAGCAGATTGCGCCAGATATCGTACAGAACGTACACACACACACGAGTCAGCATATGATTATCGTGTTTATATTGTTTCACGTTTTTATTGAGAAAAACAATATCCACATGCAGGGGCGCCGCCAGCAATTTTTGCTCGAGTGAGAAAAGGCGCTTTGCTGACAGACGCTTCAGAGACACAAAGATAACGGTGTTCTAAGTTTCTAACAGCACTTTGCGTTTTCTGTTCTTAAACTGGTCTCCCTCAACGAAACTTAAAGGAAGTATATGTCTCAAAATCATTTTGCTATAAGATAAGTTATCATCTCGGATCACGCGGGGTCCAGCTGCGCTTACCTGCAGTCGTGAATGCAGTGATGGACAGCTGTCTTTCCTCATTTGACTGTTTGGATTTCATGTGATTTCTCATTGTGTTGATGATATTATAACTCAGATTAATTAATTAATTCGATCAAAAGTAATTCCATTTAGTAAAATCATTTAAGTAATTCCAAACTTCGCGAGGCAGACGACAACATGATCAAATACACACAACTTGTTAACACACTCCACAGCTCCACCCAGTGCATTTAATTATAACTGCTAGTTAGTGCTTGGGATTTATCATGGATTCACTGCATTTACGGCCAGCAAAGCAATGTAGTAAAATTCGAATAGTATTTTATTTTTCGAATAATAATTACAGATCGAAAATTTGAATATTCGTGCACATCCCTAGTGCACACCAGTAATACCTCGAGAAATCATTAAGCATCCAGAAGCTCCCTCATTCCCACAACTTCCATTAATTAGTGGCTTAACATTAGAACGGCATCTACATTTTGTCCCCAATTGTCATCAGTTTTATCACATACAGAGTTTAGAACTAACCCGTGAATGTGCAAGTATCATCGAAGAGAATACAAGGGGGCAGTCGGAGAATCCTTTGTGGAAGGAAGTCAGACCGCCCCGCCTTTAACTTCCAGTAGATTCGGCGAAGTTTGTAGCGTTAGAGGGGAGTCATCTAGTCAGGCTCTGGCAGCCAGGATCATAAAGGGGGTAAGGCAAACACCTGCCATGAAAAGGGGTATTGACCTTGAGCCAGAAGTTTTACAACAGTACAGTGACCGTTGCAATGTCAGTGTCGCTCCTTCTGGATTCGTTGTGAATCCTGATCCGCCTTACCTCGGTGCTAGCCCTGATGCCAAAGTGTATGATCCCACTGCAAATCCACCCTTTGGGTTAGCTGAAGTGAAATGTCCAGATGTTAACAGTATAACAGAGGTCACACATGTGAAGTTTATTGGTGGTCAGGCCAAACTAAAAAAAAATCACAAGTATTTCTTGCAAGTGCAAGGCCAGTTAGCCATAACTGGTTTAAAATGGTGTGATTTCATTACATCCACACAAAGTGACCTCACAGTAGAGCGAATTTGGCTCGACGAGTCGCTGATCAGTGAAATGAAAGGTAAACTTGATATATTTTATTTTGCCACATATATGGAAACGTACCTGAAACTAAAGTAACTCCATACATCCCCCCCCACCACACACACACACACACAAACAAATGGGATCTCTTTCTGATTTTATTTATGGAACGGACATACCTACTCTCTAATCATCACCACCACCACATGCATGTACGCACACACGCAAATGTTCCCACACTTGTACTTAATCGATTAGTTAATTGTTTTAATTGTAAATTAAATGTATATAAATATAAATGTAATATGAGTGTCTGATTTTTTTGAGTGTATAAATGTTATGTTATTGTATTAATTTTCACATAATTTTTTTTAATTTTTTATAATAGATGTATGTCATGCTATATATATAAAATATATATAAAAATAATAAATGCTGTGTCATGTTTTAATGCAATAAAATGAAACCAAACAAATCTGAATCATTCATCTTATGCCTATAGCAGAGTCGCTTTTCTGAAACTCTTCAACTAACGTTACTTCAAAACGCGCATTAACCCGATCGAAAACTGACTGGCGAAGCACACGAGTCTCCCCCCAGCTGTTCCAGGAAAATCGGCTTGGTGTAGTACCGGATTTTAGTCTCTTCCGCCCACTTTTCGAGACGTAAATGCTTTCCTTGTCAAAGTGCAAGCTGCACACAAACGTACTACCCCGACTTCTATGAAACGAAGGACCTTCGTCCCTCCTTATCAATCTCACCCAAGCCTTGCGGAGGTGTTCGTCTTTTGGGAAGTCATGGAAGCTAAGGTATGGCTGTTATGTCTTTGTTTTGACGTTGAACAACCCGGTACACTGCAATAGCACCGGCGAGAGGAGGCAGCCATAGTTTATCTGTTAACCACCGGAAGTGCGAGTACACTGCTTGGCGATTTCGAACGTTCCAAACCAGGAAATGCAATAAAGGCCTACTCCGTGAATGACTGCAATTGCAGATTTCGAACAGAGATGGCGACAAAGAGGAAAAACGCCGGACTGCAGCTTTAAGGACTGCAACAAACTACTGGTAGGGACTACAATGAGCTTCTTCACGAGTTAGTGACATCACCAACCTTAGAATTTACATAAACCCCGCCCCATGAACACGATTTATAGATTATCAAAACAGAATATGCCAATCAATGACTAGAAGATAACTACACATATCAGCTACATAAATTCATCAACTAACCATTCAGAAATGTCCTGTTGCTTCTACATGTCACTTCTTCTTGAGTCTCTCCATCATTGACATCATCTGACTTCGGTTTGAACATAAAAGGCTAAAAGTTTTAGAAATTTTCAGTGCATGTCTATGTGAGGTAAGATGACACAAGCTGTTGAAGCTCCGCCCTCTGTGTACACGAGCAGCAGCTCATTTGCATTTAAAGGAACAGACACAAAACGGGGTGTTTCTTCTCACCCTCAAAAAGTGACAACTTTAACATGCTATATAAAAATATATGTAGGGTATTTTGAGCTAAAACTTCACACACACTCTGGGTACATCAAAGACATTTTACATCTTGTGAAAAGGGCATTATACCACCCCTTTAAAGAACACTAAACAAAATACCTTTATGCAATTATTAGGTTAAAAATGTGTGTAACAACAGCAATAGAATACTATACTGTTTTGAAAACAGATGAGCTACTGTTCACTGCTACTACATATTTTAGTTACTCCCCAACAATGATAACAAACAGTTTTCAAATTCCTCAGGATAAGCTTTGTCAAATGCTACTTAGCTGCAACAATGGATACAAAATATCATCCATCCAATCTCAATTAGCCTAATCTGCCAAACGTGTCATGCTCTGTGAATCCTCTGGTAAATGAAAGTGTCTTTGTTTTATCCAGAGTTTGACCCAGGTCTGAATACTCAGCCCACTCTCTGGCCACAGTACACAAGCCTCTCAACAGGAGGCTGTTTGTCACGGCTCGAGTCCCTCTGGCCGGAGTGCAATAAATTAGCTGGACTTTGTTCCTGCATGTTTGTGGAGCTTCTTTGTCTTCCCATGGAGCGAGAGAGTGGGCGGCCTGCTCGCTGTGTTTGAGTGCAAGGCCCATCCTGACCACCGATGGGATGGTTTATCATTCGTGCGGCTCTTGTTGACCCACAGGAGCATGTGGGAAGGAAAATGAGGAGAATGACATTGGATGGATGAGAACCAGCTGAAAGAATGCAGAGAGGAACATGTGGTACAGGGATGGGAATGAATGCTGAGGAGATACACACACACACAAAAAAACTCTTCAGATGGGAGCGAATATATTGCGACCACTGAGCAGGCTTTCTTTTCCCTTTTCTTCCTAAGATTTTTCTTTTTTTCCCTTCATTTCTGGACTGGTGTGCCAGCAACATTCTCTGCTGTTGCCTTGTCAGCGGGGTGTCTTGGCTTTCCGGCCAGTTATGTGCAATAGTCTGGCAAATGTCTGAAATTTTCAAAAAGCACATCTGCATTGTAGACAAAAATCATCAGAAATACTTTGAGAAAGGAATGAAATGAAATGAATTCATCTGAGTGTCATTTGGATCTTAACTTTGCTTCCTCCACTGGAGCACACAGACTTCTGGTCTACGGACACGTGGCGGATGTTCTGCAGTTGTGGGTTGGAGTGACTGCTTGCATGCGATGCAGTCCGTTTTTTATGAAGCATACCAGCAAACGGGCCGCACCAGGCCTTGGCATGCTATTGGTTAGCCAAGACTCACTACAGTTAAGAGCACAGCACAACGACCGTGAATGCCAGCAACTCAACCGACCAAATCTGAGCATCTTCAGTAAAATTTTGGCAGCCAAAACCACTTTGCCACCCACACACAGCTCCCAGTCCCTTCAGACCATAATACTTTTTTTTTTGCCTGCTGCATATGGCTATTCCAGATCTTCTCCTCTATCGTGACCCCAAAAACCTTTGTTCATCGTAAGTCTGATCTGCTAGGAGGGATACTGATTACCTCTGCCTTTTGGAGGACACCAGGTAATCTATTAACTAGAGGCCACGAACGCAAATCAATCTAGAGGAGGCTGACTACAGCTCAAAGACCTCTAGGGTGATCTGTGATGTGCATGATTTATACTTAAAAAAAAATCCTCAAGAATGCATGGTATTTCATTTCATATTTTTTTTTTTTTTTTTTTGAGAAAATCGGTAGTCCACAAATGAGAGATAAAAAAAATTAAATGCAAAAAACTAAAAAAAAAATACACTTGCTGCTTGTTCAATTTGGTTCAACAGTTCCTGACAATGCTTGTCAATTAATTTCAAAATAAAACAACAGTAATAGTTCAGAAAGAGACAAAATATGTTCATTGTTCCTTTAAGTGTTTTTTTTTCCCAGTGAACTTCCAAAATCCAGTGTTAATTTTGACTGCAAATTTAGAGTTAGTTTTAGTCAAAGTCTTTTGACTAAAATGCCATAGTCATATTATAGTTATTTGAATTGGTTATATTTTTAGTCGACTAAATACCATAAGATTTTAGTCGACAAAATACGACTAAAACCGAACAGTCAGTAAATAAGAAACAAAAATAACAAATAGCCTAAATACAATAGAACAAAAAACACAAATGAAATAAACAGTGCTTTAAGTTTGTCATGTAGGTCTAACAATAGTATTTAGGTAACAAATAGTAGCCTACATAGAGAAATTAAATAAAGTAATTAAATCTAACTAAAGTTACTCATTCAAGAGCAGTGAGTGATTTTCTCTTTTTTCTCTTGTTCTTTGAATTAACATTAAGTACTCAGACAGAAGAAGATTTAGGCTGATGTCACTTTAAGAAATAATGCACAGATTCAATGATACACATCCGATTTTCTCCCAACGGTTTACTTTCACTTAAGACATAACCGATTGTTTAAATGAATATTTGTCCTTCCAAGCGCGAAAATAAGCTAAAGAGAACTCTCGTTCGCCATCAGAGAGGTGGCTTTCTGTGTGCGTAGAAAACCGTCCAGTACGGAGTTCTCTTTTGCGTCGTCTTGTGCTTGAATAGTTTAAAATTAGCACCTGAAAATGCATGATCAACTTTTACTAGGCCATTGTGCAGTCCTTGCGGTCAAGCCCTATATTGTACTGTTAATTTATTGTACTGTTAATTTCTTCGTTTTTATGGAGTTTGCATTTCCACATGGTTTACAAATGTTCTTGTTTTCCTTTACATCAAATGTGAAAATATATCTATGTTTGTTTTTCTCTTTCTCACAGATGTTGACATTTTTAAATGTTTAATAAGACATGCAGCATTTGTTAGGCAATGTTATTTTTAGAAACACTTTTTGTTGACTACCCTACTTTTAACCCGCCAGGTAGATAACTAATTACCATTCAAATGCGTGCCTCTAACCTCCCTATCACGCAAAGAGATTTATTGTGATTGAATCCCGTTACAAATATTCCCTCCGTAACATTTTTGTCTCATTCTATTCATTGACAAAAAAAATAAAAACAATTTTCATTTTAGGTTGTCATCAAAAATCATCTCATTTTTTTATTTAGTTATCTCGTTTTCGACAGCGATTTTTTTTACGAACATTATTCGTCAATGAAATTAACTGCCAAAATCATGAATAATCTTCTTAATTACAATGCAAAATCCAAACAACTCTCTCTATTCACTGATCTGTATAATGATCTCCATATAGATAAGTGTCTCTATCCCACTGTCCTGCAACCACACAACAATTCCCTTCGTTAATGAGCTCGCCTGAGCACAAAGCACACTTCCATGCGTGATTCCACATGTTCCACGTTAATTATAGACAACCATAGAGGATTGTTCATGGTGGCGCACAGTGTGATATCATTAGAAGCAATCACACTGTTACAGATGCCTCTTGTTCAGGTGCACAAGTTATTAGTTGAACATTAGGGGGCTTGCTCATAATTGAAGGTGCATATGTTGACTGTCCCGAGTGAGTGTCCTGTGAGTGAAATCACAGATGACCCCCAACAGTACATACATGAGACCTTGACTTTGACCCCGCCCCCTTCCTGCCACGGAACGCATCATCCTTTCAGCATGTCCAATAATGAATTCTGTGCAAAACATAAGACACAACAACAAGCTGCCTTCATAGACATTTTAACAGTCACAGGCAGCGAAAATAGGCAGCAAAAATAGGCTCGACAAATTCAATATAATTTTATGATAGCATGCTGCTAAGCTAACAGTGATACTTTAAGAAGCATAAAAGCATTACTCACAAATAATAAGTAATTATAATCCAATTTGAATTCCACAGAGCAGTTTTTTACCAATAATTTTCGCTATAGAATTAACTTCATAGCTCACTGAGCTCATCGCAGTGTCTCAGTTGCAGTTGATATATTATAATAACATAATTATATATGATATTTATGCTTATTTTAAAAATGTCTCCCCTTTAATTGATAAATATCCCAATATATGTGTGTGTATATATATATATATATATATATATATATATATATATATATATATATATATATATATATATATATATATATAACATTTTACATATTTAAAAATAGGATTTATCATTTAAACATTTTCTCACAAAGGCTCTTGTGCTGAAATATAATTGAATGATGTTAATGATGTTGATTTAATGATGAATTAACTTTAAAATATATAAACTTTTATTATATATTATAATAATGCGTTTCAATAATAATAATAATATTAATAATACAATATTATATTTTATATGTTATAGAAGTTTGAAATATTCAAAAAGTTACATTATTTTTCCTCACAAGAGGTAAACACAAGAAGCCCTGATGAAGCTTCCGGAAAACGATCCAAATCGCTTCATTCATTGCAGACTGGCCTTTGACTTTTTAAACAAACTAAGGATTTTCTTAAATTAGTGGCTGGAAGGAAAATGAGGGGTGAAAAAGTTAGCAATAAAATTAAATACAACTAAATCTTTCCCTTTAAGGAGTGACATTAATTCAAGTGTTACCAAAATATACTTAGCGGTGCTATTGCGTGAGAGGAAAGCGTCTGGTAATCCCGTAAACATTCTTAAAAGGAACCCAACCAGCCACTTAACTGTTTTTAAATGCTTTGTCTTCCACATGGTGTCAATTTGCATTTTTGTAAAGGAGCTCATTTACGCATTTTAGACTTTATAGTCACAAAATCACAGAAACCACACCACCATCCTGGTAAGCAATTCGGTTTTACAGCCTTTTGATTTCGCAATCGACTTTTCAATCATTTTGGGACCACAAAGGAAAGACATCGGTTCTCCAACAAGTCCAAGCATCACTAAAATTCAAGCTCGAGTTACCAATTACCACCCAAGACTGATTAATTCTAAATCATTTAAAAAATAGCTAACAGATTTCACTGCTTGGGATGCTTTCAGAATTATTTGGTTCATCATATGGTTTCAATGAATCAGAACCCTAGAGATCTTCAGTGCACGACTGCAGCTGACCACGCTGAGGGGAAACCCATCAGAAAAAAAAGCTAAAATTTCATGCACCCTGCCCTCCTCCTCACTGCCTGAGATGGAGAAACAGAGGAATACTCGGAGTACAATCCATCAATCAATACCATTCAGAGCCAAATCTCCACCGTTTTCTGGAATCGAATCCAAACAGACAGGCCATAGCAAATACCTCACTTTGAAAGAGGCCAGTGGCACACCACGCACTCGTCATTATAATTGCATTATCCGATCGTTAATGTGGAAAAAGACCTAATACACAATACGTTACTGACTCACAAGGAGCTAAAATACATGCCACAGTTATAGCTAAAATGTGCATGATTGACTTTGCAAAAATTATGATGACAGAAACCATTTGTTTAAAATAAAACTGAGGTATTGGGGAAGTCAGCACTTCAGATGAGGCCTTCTTGACAAATCGCTTAATACATTCCTCCAGATGACAGGACGTACACGCATGAACCTAAAGCTGAAAGTGCGTTACAGAGGTGTTTTCATTTCCTCTGGAAAGCAGCACAAACATTTGTCAGGAAAAGGTCATTTCCCATTGTCAAGTGTGCGTCTTTGAAGTCTTCAAACAAAATGTAGTTCCTGATTAGCAACAGCCTTGTGCATGAGAAAAAGAGGCTTTCTGTGTTGCTTATGCTTGGGATTATTTTGATAAAGTTCATAAAAGAGGTCTTTCATAAACATCCTAATCAGTGACTGTTTACACGCACAGATTTTCGTCAATCCGAATTTAAGAGTCAGTGAAAATCTGTGCAAATAGCGGCACAGGAATCGCAAAAAAATCTAATATTTCCGCCTGTCAGCAATTTTTCACGCAAACAGTTAGTCACACCCCCAAATTCAAGCTATTGATGTCAATGTTGCGCTGGAAGGGATTCTGAACCAAAGAAAAGTTTTGAAATCATCACAGCCATCTGTTTATACTTTTGAGGGAAATCAACCTACAAATGGATTACTTTCATAATTCCAGAAAACTTTCAATACATCCGTTAATATTTCCGTCGATGCAGGCCAGAGAACAAGTAATAAAACCTTTGCACTGATACAAAACTGCATGTTTACTAGACATTAATTCATTGCATTAATTTACATCAGTTAAGTTTGCATGAAATTTATCAAATAACACCTTGGGTGAATTTTACAGATGGGGAAAAAGCAACTACGTCCAGAGTCGTTTAAGACGAGACCCCAACGACACAATACAAGAGAAGGAATTTGCCAACACATCAATCGGTTGTTTGTTTTAACCAGAAAATGACCTTCACATGTATAAGGAATTATGATTGAAACACAAGTCATGGAAAAATATGGAACTAAGTGGTGTATATTATGTTGCAGAACAGCAGATGTGATTATGGCAACCATCTGAAGAAGGTCGGGCTACTTTCATTCCATATAGCACTGAAAATAAAGCTCCGGGTCTGACCTACTCTAGATGCATCATTATGCACTTCTGTAATCAACTGACATTGGGAATTGAGAAAATATTCTCCCTGTGCCACAAAATAATGCCAAGAAGCGTGATTCTATGGAGTTGTCCTCTAAAAGCAAAAGCAAACATATAAGACAACCAGCATAGTCTGACAAACAAGTCTTATGAGCTCTTTTTAATAAATTCAAAAATACGTCGTCAAAACAACAAATATTACAATTGAAATACACCCAAATGAATTGGAACTGAATCAAATCGAGAGCTTATGAATCAGAATCAATTCGAATCAGGAAATCTGTATCAATATCCAGCTCTAGTATCACTGCATGCATTTCAACAATCCACTTACAAACTCAGATTAAAAAAAAAAAATCTATTTTTTTAATTAGTTATGTTTTTGACAGATGCTTTTAACCAAAACAACTTACATTGCATTCAATGTATTAATTTGATCAGTTTATGCATTCTCCGGGAATCAAACTATGACTTTGCCGTTGCTGTTCGAGCAATAGAATTTCTTGAGCTCTAAAAATGTGGCTGAACATAATATATAAGAATGCCAAGAATAGCTTTACCAAGACTAAGTAAGTAAAATCTTTTGAAGCATCTACGCGTCTAGGCTTTACAAAGAGGAAGATAAAATACTAATTCCAGACGGCAGACAACTCTGGGATATGAGACAAAACCTTGAGTGTCAATGTCTAAAATTGAAATGCCTGCTTTTCACTGCTCTATCAGGGCAAACGAAAACCAACAAAAGGAAACTAACATTCATAGCATGTCTGAGATGCTTGCTTGTGGTCTATTGTTGGATTGTAGATGGAGAGCAGAAAGATTAGGGGAGGGGGTTGAGGGAGGGTACTCCCAACGTTAAGGACAAAGAACCAGGCTCAGCTCTGCCCAATACACCAACCCTATGAATGGATGACACAAAGAAACAACTGAGGCTCTCAACTGCCGGCCGAGAGTGAGAACGAGGGAGAGGCGGAGAAGGAGAGGTGCTCCTCTGCCCACACTTGAGGGCACGGCAATAGAGGAACAGTGTGAGCTTCGATCATGTGTGGTCCATTACTCAACCAGTAACAGCTTGACTATTCCCCATGCCTACGAGACAACGGAAGCTCCCTCGGTGGGTAAATAGGCCTGATAACTAAGAAAAGCCCTGAGAAACAATAGTTAAGCCCATTCATCGTCGCCGAGTTGGCTATTGAATGCGTCGCAATATGCAGGCACTTCAAAATACCTCAGGGGAGAGAAAAACTGTTCCAGGTGGCAACATGGAGAACGGTGAGAGAAAACAGGAATAGTGCAATGACTATCATAGGGCTTGAAACACTACTCATTTTTACTAGTTGACTTGAGTTCTCCAGAAAACTAACAAGCAAGTCAGTGTTTACCTTCTGTAAATTACACATACCAGGGTTGTGCCTCTTTCAAAACTGAATTGCGAATGCCTAGATTCCAGTTAATTTCCTTATTTCTAATTATTCTAATAGGGATGCACGATATACCGGCCACCATATGGGTATCGACCGATATATGATCATTTTTAATGTTATCGTTATCACCCCGATAAGAACATTTGGTCGATATATTAAAGCCAATAAATAATTTATTATTACCTTCAGTTGAGACACTTCAGATGTGCACTGTTCGCATGATGGTTTTGAATTGCTTGAAATATGATTGGAATCACTTCAAAAAGGAAAATACTTCTATGCAATGTTTAGCTCAAATCTGTCATATAGGCTACATAAAATTATAATGAGAACATCATTATAATTGTGTGTTTTGGACATGGCTTCAATGGTGAGACTTTTGTTTTTGCAATCAGGCTCTCAAATTATATAAAAAAAATTGGATTTAGATTTATCAGCCAATATGTCGATTATCGGCTTTCAAATACAAAGAATTATTGGTTATCGGTATCGTCCAAAATTTTCATATCGGTGCATCCCTAATTTCTAATTGAGGTAGTAAACATATTTGAATTGTAATTTGTCATCCTGAATACAAGCAGAGTTAAAACTCATTTTAAATGGATTTTAATTTTTATTTATAACCATTAGTCAGTTTAAAAAAAAAAAATTTTAAAGTCTTTAATTGAAGAAATATAGTAAGAAGGTAGAGACAGATAACATTTCCCAAAAATGCATTACATGTTGAATTTGTTTGAACAGTTATTCAGTCTTTTCAGATACCAATAAAATTTTCTTTGATGTGTGGCTGATTCTATTCAAATTCTCACTCATTAATTAAATAGGAGCCAATTGTTCAATTATGAATTTTGAACAACCCTGGTGAACCCTCCAAACAAAACTCAAACCATCACAGGTTACCATACAAAACAAAAGACATGTAAATACACTAGGACACCATATAGAAGTGCAACTATGTAGATTCATTTGACCACAAGTACTGGAAATCTGAAATGTGGTCCATTCTGATAGAAGTAATGGCAAATATGTTTTCTTTTTATGTAAGAGAAATCAAAACAATCTAAATTAAGAAATGCCTGTCAGAAAGCACTGCTCAAACACGTTAAACTTCTAAAATTACAATGTTTGAGGTCTCTGACTTTTTGGCTGCTCAATGGCTACTTCTGCCAAAACTTATTGCATTAAATAATATTATTTTGGGCTTGAAGAGGTTCAAAAGGTGGGAACTCAAGTCAGTTCTCATTCGAATCAGTTTCTGATGAATGCACCTGACATTTTGTTAAAGTGCAATGTCTTTCTTAAAGTCAAAGCAAGCTAAATAAAACTCAATTGTCTCAGACCAAACATCTACAAACCCGTTCTCATCTGAATCAGTGTACGTCAGTCTGTCACTGCTTTTCCCATCCTGGACATACAGAACAAGGTCACAAGGCACAACCCAGGGAAACTCCTCTTAAAGAATTAGGGTCAAAGTGCCAATGCGTATATAAGTGCGTGTACATGTCAGCGGCGGATGAAGTGTCATGCAGGAAGGAAGGTGTGAAGGATGGTGGCTAAACTAGCTCTGAGATAACAGCCTTGCACTTCCTCTTGAACGATGTTCACAGTCTGCTATATGTGCAACAGGCAATACTGCGAACATAAACAGACACACACAGATGTCATCAGCCTGTTACCACCGCTGACAGAAGACCATGTGTCTGGGGCGTTTACTAGCATGGAGACTATCTTGAGGGCATTTGCTTTGAGTGTGGGAAATACAAGCAGCCTATTCTGCAACACAATGGTAATGAAAATATGGAAGCAGTAATGTTTATTTGTCAACAGATTGTATATTATTTACTTCATACTGTATATGTATATATATATATATATATGATTGTGTATGTATATATGTATGTGTATATATATATATATATATATATACACACATCAAAAAATTATTCAGACACCAGATATAATTGTTTTTTTTTTTTTTACTAGTGGACGCAGGACACTATTATTTCCCTTTCAGTCGGAGACGTGTCGACTGATTTGGATCACGCTTAGAGAGCCTGTCATCTTCGAGTACTATTAAAACGAGCCAATGTAATTGGCGTGCGTGAAATGCATTACACACTCCGCCCCTGCGGCGCGTTCAGTGTTCACTGTTCAGAGTTGCCGCAGTCATTCCAGTGTGCTCCGGCACTCGTGATGGGTCCTATTTCCTGAAAGAGCAACAGCAGTGCGTTTGCGTCTTTAAAAAACAAACAAAAAAACTCTCTGACGGTTACAATTGTTGCATCACATGTTTGGGCTTACAGCACGCTGAAGCAGCTTTTGTGGGCGGTACATGTTCCCATTGCGGGAATATTACTGTCACGGTGTTGAGATCGAGACTCGCCTTCGTCCGCAAGCGTGAGTCCCCATTACCATGCATCGCACTGCATCTGACCTCGCCCTCCGAGCACGAGTGTCGTGGCATGCACGATCGGTCTGGTGGTGTCCACCTTAGTGGTCCAGGAGTGCCATCGTTGGCTCAGCCTGGTTGATAAGGTGGATGCGGACAAGGTTCCTGGTCTCCCCAATTTCCCAGGTTGGGCTGGTCGGCGACGCGACGGAGAACTACATCCAACAGTTCTCTGCCGCCCAAGCGCAGACGGAGGCCATCCGGCACATCCTGCCCCAGCGGCCCGCTGCCGCCTCCACCCCGTCGCCGGAGGCAGTTCCTCCACCTGCTCGTCACCGAGGGCGTTCCCCTGCCGCCGCTCCCACTGGGCCTCCGCAGCAGCCTCCAGCCAGGCCTCAGCATGGAGCCGGCCGCAGTAGGGACACCCAACCCGTCTTTGAGTCTTTGTTTGTGTGCCAAAAGAAGCGGAGCAAGCGGTACCCACACTCCAAAGAAAGAGCAAATTCCTCTGTTCCTGGGTCCCAAGAGGGCGAGTCTGGCGGTGTGCGACCCTGTAAGCCTTGCACCCCTCAGCCCCCTCTTGTTCGCCAGCACGGCAGTAGGGTGCGGTTTGAGGACCCGGTCATCCGCCTTCTCACGCATCCCTGGCCGTCTTGTGGAGACAGGTAAGTGTCGTACACCACACTCAGACCCTGCTTTGGGCCGCCTCCGGGCCTTCCGGTCCCTGTCCTCCACCTCGCTGCCCAACCTCGGGTACGTCTGTGGTAACCTGGCCCAGTGTGTGTAAGCCTGAAGATGCTTCCTACCGCTCCAGCTGCCCCCGAAACTACCAGCAGACTCGGTTTGCGATTAATTTCGCTTGGCTTTGCCCTGGCTCAGTGATATTCATCATACCTAGGGTGTTGAGCTGAGATGCTCCTAAGATTAGTGATATTTATCACACCTACGTGTTGAGCACTGCTCCTGTGCTGTGTGCGCACGTCGCAGTCCTACTGGCGAAGGAAGCGATGTAGCCTCTCCTCCAGCCGATATGAAGACCGGTTTCTATAAACCCGTACTTCATTGTACCCTAGATATGTGGTGGGTTATGGCCATCTTGGACATGTGTCAATTGAAACGAGCCCTTTTTTGAAAGCCTCTGTTCAATTACTAAACAGAAATGCATTTTCAAATGCTCCGTCCCCACGGTTGGCCAGCAGCGTTCGACCCGAAGGACAGTACTTCAGATCTCTATCCTTCCGCTCCACAGACCATTCTGTGTTCTGGCGTCGAGGGTGCGAAGTATCAGTACAAGTCCTACCCTTCGAGTGCTCCATAGCCAGTTGGGTCTTCAGGCCAACTGGGAGAGAGCAATCTCACCCACGGGCTGAGTATCTCTTTTTCATTTCAGGAGAAGGACTCGGTCCAACACGTCTCTTCAAGAAGAGTGTGTTAGGCTAGTGCTAGAAGTGAGAAAGGGTCCCACTGAAAATTTCCGAGGCTCCTAGGGCATATGGCAGACGCAGCCGCTGCCACTTGGCTTCCTCCATATGAAGACAGCTTCAGCACTAGTTTTATGATCGAGTCCCGAGGTGACCGTGGCAGAGCGGCACGCCCTGTGTGATAAAAGATCACCCCGGCCTGCCGCCAAACTCTCAGCCCGTGTTTAGACCTTCAGGTCCACTAAGGGCATGCTTTAACGGAGGCCTGGGCGACCTCCGACTGCATTGGTATTCATTACCTCGAGTTGGCAGTTCACCTCACTTTGAGCCACCACTGTTTAGCGAGCTAGTACTGGTCTGAAAAGACAATATCGCAACCGTTGTGCTAAGCTTCCCTCGCATGTCACAACTCGCCCGTCACTTCCTCCTTGGAGTAAGAAGCTTCTGAGGTTGCTTCATTACACTATACAATTCTTCTGGCCTGCTCAATCGTGCCGCCAACGAGCCTCACGACAGCTATGGCCAGGGAGAGTGGAGACTCCAATCCCCTGGCGGTCCAGCTGGGCAGGGACCACTTCGGGGCCGCACAGTTACATCTGTTGCCCCTCCGGACTCGTCCCTCTGCCAGTTGTGTTTCTGTCTGAGCGGACATCCCTTGGATAGACACTGGCTCTCAGCTGACCCCGGGGCCCAGCAGAAATGCGTTCCCCAGTGAGCCTTCTAAGAAAGCGGCTATGCGATTCGTGGTGAGCCTGTAAGCGCTGCCTGGATTGCTGCGCCATTCCCCTCCTATGGACTGGATACGTGCGCAATTCTTGCTCCAGTTGAGTTCCCCTTTTTTAGCCGAACCCTGTCGAGTTCCTCCATACCCTTCGGCAACGGACATGGCGGAATGTCCGAAGCCAGGCCTATCACTCGTATGCACTGGTGGAACCTGTGTTAGGCTGGGTCCATATGCTGTGATCCCTACGGCGATCCCATTTGTGTATTCTTCCACGGTACAGCTCCCTGCGGCGAGCCCGTGTCTTCCCTTGGCAGAGCCTGCTCTGCTGTCACTGTTTCTCCCCCTGTTTAGGCTGGATCCACCCCAGTGACATTCCATATGTTGGACTGCCCGGTCATCCGCCCAGTTCATATGTGTTTTCTCCACATGTTACCTCCCTTCGGGCAGGATATGTGGCTTCCACAGCGTCTCTTCCTTCCATGTTCAAGGAACGCTTTCCCAGTGGTCCTGTAGGAACAGCAGTGACTTCCCTGGCCTAAGCCCTGTCCCTTCCCCGCCTTAATTGCGGGGGGATCTGGAGGTTTTTGTCTAGGCACTGGAAGGTGGCAGCATTAGATGGCGTTTTAATTGGGATCCCAATCAGTCGACACATCGACTACGTCGAACGTGAGCGACTGAAAGGGAACGTCTCGGTTACGTATGTAACCCTCGTTCCCTGAAGGAGGGAACGGAGACGTAGTCCCGTCGCCACTATTGCTGGACCACCGCTGACTCCGAGTTACGCTCGGCTCCTCAGCGAGAAAAAAAAAAACTATGTGTGCATCAACTTCCGTATTTATTTCACGCACGCTGATTACATTGGCTCATTTTAATAGTACTCGAAGATGACAGGCTCTCTAAGCGTGATGATCCCGTCGACTACGTCTCCGTTCCCTCCTTCAGGGAACGAGGGTTACATGCGTAACCGAGACGTTAATTTGTATAAGTGATGATAGCAAAATAAAAGTAAACTGTGACATATTATACCCAAAAACAATTCATGCAGTGGACTACTAGTAAAATGAATATAAATTTGGGACCAACAATTATTCAGACACTTTGACCTGACCATGTTTTGCTTAAGTGTTTTTTCTTTAATTGCTAATGCGACCTCTTTACACCACAGAATGAACAAAATTAAGCGTTGTTTGGTAATTTGTTGACCTAAATTGGTATTATCTAATTGTGTACTTAAATTTAACAGCTGGCAACAGCTATTCAACCCAATTCAATTGTGAGACAGTCTAACAGAGGCATGGCCCAAAACAGTGAAATATCAATTGATTTGATTACTCTGAGTTCTTGTCATATTTTATTACCATTTTCTAAACTATAACGAATAAACTGTGATAATGTGAGAAATGTTGAAGGTGTCTGAATAAATTTTGGTTTATACTATATATATATACACTCACCGGCCACTTTATTAGGTACCCCATGCTAGTAACGGGTTGGACCCCCTTTTGCCTTCAGAACTGCCTCAATTCTTCGTGGCATATGTTCAACAAGGTGCTGGAAGCATTCCTCAGGGAGTTTGGTCCATATTGACATGATGGCATCACACAGTTGCCGCAGATTTGTCGGCTGCACATCCATGATGCGAATCTCCCGTTCCACCACATCCCAAAGATGCTCTATTGGGTTGAGATCTGGTGACTGTGGAGGCCATTTTAGTACAGTGAACTCATTGTCATGTTCAAGAAACCAATTTGAAATGATTAGAGCTTTGTGACATGGTGGAAGTAGCCATCAGAGGATGGGTACATGGTGGCCATAAAGGGATGGACATGGTCAGAAACAATGCTCAGGTAGGCCGTGGCATTTAAACGATGCCCAATTGGCACTAAGGGGCCTAAAGTGTGCCAGGAAAACATCCCCCACACCATTACACCACCACCACCAGCCTGCACAGTGGTAACAAGGCATTATGGTTCCATGTTCTCATTCTGTTTACGCCAAATTCTGACTCTAACTTCTGAATGTCTCAACAGAAATCGAGACTCATCAGACCAGGCAACATTTTTCCAGTCTTCAACTGTTCAATTTTGGTGAGCTCTTGCAAATTGTAGCCTCTTTTTCCTATTTGTAGTGGAGATGAGTGGTACCCGGTGGAGTCTTCTGCTGTTGTAGCCCATCCGCCTCAAGGTTGTGCGTGTTGTGGCTTCACAAATGCTTTGCTGCATACCTCGGTTGTAACGAGTGGTTATTTCAGTCACTGTTGCCCTTCTATCAGCTCGAACCAGTCTGGCCATTCTCCTCTGACCTCTGGCATCAACAAGGCATTTCCGCCCGCAGAACTGCCGCTCACTGGATGTTTTTTCTTTTTCGGACCATTCTCTGTAAACCCTAGAGATGGTTGTGCGTGAAAATCCCAGTAGATTAGCAGTTTCTGAAATACTCAGACCAGCCCTTCTGGCACCAACAATCATGCCACGTTCAAAGTCACTCAAATCAACTTTCTTCCCCATACTGATGCTTGGTTTGAACTGCAGGAGATTGTCTTGACCATGTCTACATGCCTAAATGCACTGAGTTGCCGCCATGTGATTGGCTGCTTAGAAATTAAGTGTTAACGAGCAGTTGGACAGGTGTACCTAATAAAGTGGCCGGTGAGTGTATATATATATATATATACACACACACATACATACAGTGTATACATTACACACACACACACATGTATATATACATATACATTCTGAACTTAACCAGATTTATCACTCCGGGGATACAAATGTTCAGCACAAAGACAATTAGTGTTGACAGCCCCACCTAACCACTGCACAATCTATTGCTTAAGCTGTCTAAACATTAGATTATCTTATCTGAGAGCTCAGGCAAAGAAACGTTTGAGCTGAGCCAAGCTACAGCAAAACATCGTGAAACATTACCTTTTCTTATTAGAGAGCTTAAAGCGCTTGGATAAGAAAGGCTCATTTAATCTTCCCCGCACTTTATAACTTCAGCAGGAATTGTGTTTAATAAAGAATGCAGATAACCTACAGAAGAAATGCTCTGATCGGGAATTCATGAACATCTTGGTACAAGGAGGACTGCGATTGGGGTAACATCATTCTATAACATGGTCTGTGAAAAGTTATCTGTATAGGTTGATAAATGCATTGATACAAGTCAAGTAAAAATGTAAGATAGTATATTTATGAACTGAGACATCATGGGAGAAAAGGTCATGTTATTCAAAGGGTATAATCTCTAGTTAATAAAAATAACTGGGATGAAAATAAATCAAGTGGTTCACGAAGAACAACAGAGGATGCGGAAAAGCTAAAGCTCTGCAATCAGGAAGATCATGAATTAGCCCTTACTAGAGCTGGGCAATATATCAAATATTATCTCTTTTATTAACTGAAAAATTCAAAATATATATATAAAATTCATTACACACTGATAACACTGGCAAAAAAAACGGTTGAAAATAGGCATAACTGTACACATGTCTATGAACGTATTGCTAAAAATGCTGTATCGCCCCGCCCAAGTGCATACCAATGCCAGTAGTTTACAAAATGTTCCTAAATTATCTTTAATTCAGGCTAATTGTTCATTGTGGATTCTAATTGCTTGGCAACCGAGAAAGAGGTGTGTTTCTGGGTCAAGCTGCTGAGATTGATGCCTGTTTTTGGGGGGGTTGAGTGGGCTTGGCAAAAGAAAAAAACCCTATTGGTACTTTTTTTGCCCATCCCCCCTCTAGGTTAACCCTCAGTTTTTTATAAACACAGGAGTGCAAGAACAACAAATGACACAGTGACCTAGAAAGCACCACCAGAACCGATTCAAAGGCTCTCAGCGGTAAAAGGCTTTCCAGGGTGCCACATGCACAGGCCTTTTAAAGAAGCACTACATCGGTGAAGGGACATCATACACTCGTGATTATTTTATGAGGAGGAGAGGAAGACAAAGAAGCAAGCTAGTCGAATTTCTCGTTAAATGTCAGTACACGAATTACACTAACCCATTCTCCAAAAGAAACAAAAATAAATAAAAAGCATAGTGTGAAAGGATTTTTAGGATATGTTTACATGACAATGATGTACTAAAAACGGAAAAGTTTTTCCTTTACGTTTTTTCACGATACAGACGACAACGTTGTCAAAACAATCCCCTTTCACACGGATCCGTCAAAACGATTTTTTTTGTTTACATGGAGATGATAACAGTATCATTTTCAAAAGCTTGCGTTTTCAGGCCCCTAAAACGTTGTTGTCGTGTAAATGAATGGCCAAAACGCAAAAAAAAGTTCTGGTTATAGTTAAAAACGGTGTCATGAAAACGCCCCCTTTAGAAAAAGGTAAGCTTCACTTTTGCTATTGCTCATACTTAAAGTAGGGCTAAAGGCTTTTCAAAAAGCAACCCCCTAGCAACCACCCAAAACACCCTAGCAACCACATTAGGTTTGGAAACGCCATGTGAACCATTCCTGAAAAAAAAGCATATTGAGCATCAATTGGCACTGCATATTAAAAGCACATCACTGCGAAAATAACAGGCATTGAGTGGACTGCCAGTTTGAAAGAGTGACTTATCGCAAAGTTTCTAACAGTGCACTGACAACTAACTGCAACCCAGCGGTGCTTTCATGTGGATACGTTTACCACATTTTAAATCAAAATGACATCAGGGGCCAAGTTTAAAGAGCAAAGAGTACAAGAATTTCATGCTGCTAAAGTGCTGGAACTACATCAAGGCACAAACGTACACCAGACTCCTTTTCTGATGGAAATGTGCCAGTCATTTCCTCAAAATTCACTTTGCTCACACTCAAAATATATCTTTGTATAGTTCTTTACTTTTTTCCTACAACCAACAAGGATTTGATACTCAACATACCAGTGGAAACCACTATGAAGGTTTACGAAGTGCTTCTTAAATGTTATAGTTTCGAATTTGGTGGATTTGGTCATTTTCTCTCTCACTTTTTCAAATTCTCATATAATAAGCCAGAGCACAAGAAACAAAATGCTACACCCTCTCTCGTACCAGACGTTATTTCATGGCATGATGGCATGAACGATGTACGCTGAGCTCGGGAAAGTTGGACAGCCAACTACTGGTTGCAATTAAAAGCGTTTTTATGGATGTCCGTCTTCTAGCTGTAGAAGATGAGAGTCTTGTGTAAAAACAAAGCACGCGATTTAAAAAACCTTGCATCTACTGAAGCACGCAGTATTATGATCGTATAACCGGAAGCACTTCTTATGCATTAAAATCTTGGTCTGGGTGCTGAAGTCTTAAAGCAGTAGTAGAGGAAGAATTTTACACAAAGGTCAGATCAAATAAATTTGTTTTAAACAATACAGTTTGTGACTTCCAGACCACCGTATGAAGCGCCCCTGTTAAACAGGGACTGGGAGGTCTGGGACGAGGGCTGGGAAAGCGGGCCTGCTCACCCTGTAGGAATCTGTTGCAGTAAATTCTCTCCGGGACATTACAGATGCAAGCTCATAAAGTAAGGACATAAACTACACGGCGGGGTGGCTTCCCAAATCCAGAAAAAAGAAAACAGACCTCTCAGAAAAAAAACTTCCATAATGACTAAAAGTGTCACTGATATGTTCAACTTGCATGAAAAAAACAACTTGAATTCAAGATTTGTTTTTGTTTGTTTGTGCATATATTGCTTGCCTTCAGCGCAGACCTAAACGTCATGTCACCACAAAGGCACTTTCTCATCACCACAAACAAATGAATAAAACACATCAAGTGCTCTGTGTCTAGTTTGGGTTTAGGTCGAGCTCTTTTTATAAGCAAATAACATTGCACAGCTATGTCGGGTCGGGTAAAAATCTGTTTTATAGGCACACGTTTTTTGTGAGTCTGGGAAACAGATAGCGGCTGTGAGTAATCTTCTGCATGTTGCCGCATCAAAGCCTTTCTGGAGATCCTCTGCACATTTCCGTCAGTGCCGATGATAATTACACACAACTTCCTTCTCATTAAGGACACAGGATAAGACTCTTAGTCTTGCATTTAACACCACGCTACTGCGCTTGCATCCCATTTAATGTGTCTGTGTTAGGAATCCACTGGTATTAAAATTCTGAAATAAACTCTTATGTCCCATAATAAATGGCCTTACTAAAACTATACATAGTTTTGTCTAAATTAAATAAATAAAATACTCAAATCAGTTGTTTTAAATGCTACAAGTGAATAACAAAACATAGTATACAGCACGAAAAATGGATATTCATTTTGAGAACAGTATTATTAAAGGTGCTCTATGTAACTTTTCTACTAAAATGAATCCTTTTTTTATTGCCTGTGTGTGAAGGGGTTTTAATCACACATTAAAATGATCCACTTGTCGAGTTTTGCTATTACCTCTGAAGGCCAGTATTCCTATTTCTATGTGAAGTCTCCGGGTCGGATTTACCGCGAAATCCAACGGATGTGACGTGCATGCGCGCTCCCGAGCCTCTCTCCTTATATACAGTCAATTGTAGACGGTCAGGGAGTTACGTCCGGTTAAAGGCGCACGTTTTTCGGCTTATATCTCAGTCAATCTTTGATCAATATTCCCAAGACTCTAATCGTTCGTAGTGCTGGACGGGGCCTTTCGAACGAGCCCACCCCCGAGGTCCAACTCGCCCGGCTCCCCGAGTTATAGCCGTTCGAAATCGGGGGTCCCAGCGAACGGCGATCCGGTAGGGGGCATCCCCGAGGCCCGCCACTCTAGTGTTCGGGCAAGGGTTCCCCTGGGACCTCCTCTCCCGAATTTGAGCTCTCTGGGTCTTTGCGTTCCAGAGATACGAGCGATTTTCTTCTGAGATTGTGACGTCACCGGCGTCGCAATTTTGCAGCGCGCCCGATGGTTTTCTGCTAATATCTCCGCGAAAACACCACCAAAAACTATGGAACTTATATGGTTCTTTTCAGCTCGACTAGATGGTCCCAACGAGCTCGGTGCTCGCCGAATCCGTCAAGTATTCGCCGAGATATTTGCGTAATAGACGGTATTGTCTATGAGTTCGAGCACGAGCGCTCTTGTAAAATTTGGTTGCAATCTGAAACATCACCACTTGAGGCCGCTAAAAGTTACGTAGAGCACCTTTAAAATTGTTGGTGTTTTAAAAATTAACTTTACATGTTATTTATTTATCCAAATTTGACAATCCTTATTTTCAATGGAATATTGCAGTATTTTGTATAAATTATTTAATCACATCATCTTTTTTTTTTCACAATTCATGTGTCCTCATAATCTTTAATCAAAATAACTTCCCCAAACACTTGCAGTGACATCTCTTCGAAACGAAATTAAATTTATAATATCTACTCATACCAGTGAATTCTAAAATTCGGATTATAAAACCAGAAAATATAGGCTGATAACCTATGTTACCAATATATTGTGCAACATCTATGCTAGCAAAAGTCCCAAGAAAAATGTGAAGACTTTTGGATTGGAACACAGGTCAATTAAAGTTTTCACCCAAAAATTGGTGAACAAAAAAATAAAATAATCCCAGCCTGATCATACCTATACAAATTTTTCCAAGAAACCTTGACATTTCTTTCGGGTAACATAAACATAAATACATATACAATAGCATGCCAACACTTAATTGAAGGGACGAAATTAATAATATACATTGAAAGAAATAGACATTCGAAGGACTAACATCTCAAAGAGATGTTTGGAAGATGGTGACATTCAGATGTTTGCAGTGCAAATCAGAGCATGTCAAGCATAATTTAGTGTGTCAATCAGTCCAATGAGGTCAATATGTGACTGGATCAGTGTTTATTATTGCTCAGTGTGATCTGATTTGAGGGCTTAAGCTCAGGTCAAAGAAAACCCTCTCAACCAGACTTTTTCAAGGTTAATTAGACAATAAATGGAAAGAATGACTGCTTAACCAAGTATGTAAAGGCACCGATATGGATAAAATGGAGATCATAGATGACAACCATGTCAATGGTCTGGGGAAAAGGAAATTCACCTACTTAATGTAAAATGTCTATAGACAACACAGATGTTCTCAAGTAAAAGCAAAATAACATTTGCGAGGAAAAACAACAAACAAGGAAATTACTAAACTCAACCCAGGACTTGAACCCAATATTTCTGATTGATTTAGCATTTTTAGATAATTCAAATTCGAATGGAAGGTATGAAGGTCAACTTAAATCAAATGAGCAAAACAGACTAAGCCGGGAGGTCCAAACCTGAGCTTTATGAACCAAACTCTGACGTCAAACAGACTCGGCACCAAAACCTTGCCTAAAAATAAATAAATAAAAATGGCACACAAACCGGTGACAACTGGCACACAGATGACATTAAGTCTGAGAGTCAGGCTAAGACATTTACCGGTGCAGTGTCAAATGTCTTTACACTGTGTTGCATCACACAGCTTAACAAAGAGTCTTGATGGAGATCACCAAATGTGACTTTCTCTAGGTACAGAGGTTAAGCCTCTCTCAGCAGGATGTGTAGAGGCACTTCAGCGCTTTCCACGGCGCTCTGTCAGGTTAATCGGGATAATCCCATACCAGTCTTGTGATCAAGAATGATCACAGATACAGCTGAGGGAAGTGATGACGATAGTGGTCGAAAAAACATTTAGAATACATTCCAGAATGTTACATTAATAACACACACAGCCCAGCATCTTTCAAATTCTAATTCTAATATTACCCAATTTGATGATACTGACTTCAAAAACTATCTTTCCGCCAAGTACATTAGTAAGAAAAAAGTATTAGCATTAATTCAGCAAATATGACGGAGGCCGATTTTATTTAAAAGCTGCAAAGAGCCTTACCATGTACTAAATAAAATTATATACACAATTAAATCAGATAAATATTCTTTATTTTTTCCATCAGCCTTGTGGAGAGAATAGCTGCAATGGTCTAATCACACTCCACCCGTAGTGCAAAAATAAACAAGTTCAGATTAAGACACGTATAGCACAGATACTCTCTCTTAGAAGCATGACATCTGTTGCCGCCCATGTATTCTATTCCATTAATGTGCTGAATGAATTAAATCAGCACTTCAGCATATGGGGGTGTTTCACCCAAGCTTCTGCAGAATGATTAAATAAATGAGGGGAAAGAGAAAGAGAAAACAGAAGCGAGACTAGGGGAGTCCGATCGAGTGTGCGCATTCCTAGAGCTTAACTCTTATTAAATATTCAAGTCACGCAAAGTGGGTTAAAACCTCACACAGTACGCACATTCAGCTCTGCTCAGCGGACACAAGCATTTGGGATTTGTGGCCGAATGCAGCTAATCTCGGCACATAATGCCCTGCATCGCTCTGTCTTCCTGCCAAAGTCTGGGCTACGGAAACAGAAGAGGTAAAACATACCCAAAACTCTGTGTTTTCACTCTAACACAGCAAATGAACTGCTAAAAGATGATGTTTAAGTCAAAATCAGATTGATAAAGTCAAGCTGAAATGCTGTTCCTAACATAATTCATGCCCATTATAGTCTACAAACTAAAAGGTCCACGTGCAAACTACATATTCAAAATCAAGTCGTGGGTTACCTGAATGACTAGTTGACTAATTGGTTTTTATGCAATACATGAGGTGGCGCTATAAAGATTTTTTAGTTTTAACAATAAAAGTGAAAACGTTCAGCACACTAATAAAACCATCATAATTAAAAATACCAACGCTAAAAAAAGTGAAGTACTAAATTAAAAAAAGTAGGGCTGTAAAATATATATACAGTTATATCGTATCTTTATTTCTGTGTGTGTGTGTGTGTGCGCATGTACAGTATATATATATATATATATATATATATATATATATATATATAGAGAGAGAGAGAGAGAGAGAGAGAGAGAGACTGAGAGAGAGAAAGAGAGAGAGAGAGAGAGTGAGTGATATAAATATGTGTGTGTGATATATGTATATACACGCAGACATGCGCGCACACACAGAGATATTGATATAAAACACACACACACACACACACACACACACTTATGTTAGATGTGATTAATAGATTTTACAGCCCTAAAAAAATACTAATACTTAACAATACTATATTTATTTGTAACATTTTAATGTTTTTAAATACCATTTACAAACTCTTGTACATTTTCATATTGTTTAGTCATGTTTCCATTATGTACTGCTATTAGTGCATTTTTAATTCTTGTTATTAGTTTCTGTTTATAATAGCTGTTTTGCAGATGTTTCTCTCATACATTTCAGTTGATGTTCTTGTTATAGTTATTTGACTTTTTCATTGCTTATTGATTAAATCCCTGTTTTTATTGCTAAAGCTTGAGGGTTGTTCCATTTATTACGCAAATGTAATGTACATATGTTTAACTGAACAAGTAAAGTTCTGTCTGTTCAAAAGCTGACATTGCATTATCATGGACCCACAATCTGCCACAATATAAATATCAAGATTATGAGCAAGTCACTTGTTAAACAGTAGGTTTGTTTCTACATGCATACAGCTGCCCAGACAACACTTTTTTGTCTTTTTATTCAATCGTATTTAACTTGAACTGAAAACGGTAGTTCAGAGAGTATGTCCACATATTAAATTAAACTCTAAAGTTTTCCATGAAAGTTTCCTTTTAAGTCTCCAATGGGCATCCTGACCAACAAGCAGGTGTTTCTAATTTAATACACAAGGTGGTGAAGAGCTGCGAGAGTGTGGAAGATTTGTGCTCCTCTAACAAGTCTTTATCACTTCAAACAACACTCGGAGCAGACTAGTGATCTAGGATTGTGGATAACCCTACTTCACATGCAAGCTCCATTCTTTATGAGGTGCAAAGCAGAGTATTATTTCTACTTCCTCATCCCCTCTCATCTCCTCTCCTCCCTTTCCCTGGCTCAGGACTTCTTAAAGCCAAAGAATAATACACATATAGAGATTTTATGATTTGAAAAGTGTAGGTGCAATTGACCAAACCCTGTTTTGGCTGTGAGTGTTATTGCTGGAAGGCGACGTTGCCAGGTATGGTAAGGCTCAGCGCATGAAAACACAGGATTTGGATGTGTTTTGTTCCAAGAAAGCAGCTGCTTTAACAGTTCCTTATTTTAGTCTACAGAGGAATAAAACCCTTAAACACTCAGAAATATCTCACACTTGACAACTGTCTTGACTGTTATACTCTTCTCCTAGAAAACAGTTCTTTACAACATTAGCTTTGAGTAGGATGAAAATGTATGCTGCTCAATGCATCTTCATGACAAACACATTTCTCCACCTAGAACAGCCGAGAAAACGCTTAGCAATGCTCAAACAACCACCAAGACTATGTACAAATTTGGTCAAGATTGCAAACAGTTAAAAAGTGCACTGCACTTGGTCCAGCATATGGTTACAAGCAAGCAAATTGGCTGTGCAGATAATGTATATGGACGATTCAGTTGTAACACTAGGCACCGTGTGAAAGCACTTTATCCTTAGCAGCTTCAGATCATTTTCAATACTGTCAGGTTTCAGAAATGATCATATCACTTATGAAACACAGCCATCAAAACGCTTACCGAGGCAGCTGGCTGTGAGGGACTACCACTATTTGCCGTGGCCCATACACTTCATTAAAGCAGCAAACAGCATAAGCATTCTTTGCAAAAAGGAACAAAAAGATGAACTACATCCAGTTGAGTTTGCATCTGTGCTGAATAGAGAAATACAAAGTGACTCTTTCCCTATTTTTTGCCCTGAAATTTCTTCTCATTAATTGCAAACCTGAAACGACCCACATATGTCCCATGCTGCTGACACAGGGAGAACATCCAAACTCCTCACTGAAAGGACTCCTGGCTCAGCCGGGGCTCGAAACCGTGGACCTTCTTGTTGTGAGGAGACAGTGCTACACAGTGCTGCCCTTGTACACTTCTACACTGAACATGAAAAAAAACCTATGTAGCATTTAGCTGCCATTAAACGATCAGTTGGATCCACTACAGCGATCCTTCCTAATTACCGGCCCTGTCCTCAGCATTGCTGTCGGCCTGTTGGACAAACAGGGCTGTTGTCCTTCAACATTCATTTGAGAGTGTTTTTGTGTCTTTGAGGAGCACTCTCTCTGAAGGCCAGCCAGGAGATGGTTTGCCCCAGGCAGGCCAATCACAGTTAAAATGGGTTAAAACACAGACAGCGCCTTAATTATTCTGCTGCATTGATGGCCTCTGCATCCGTCACTTCACGCACAATCAGAGCCAATAGCGGCACAACGGACATGAACTAATCTGGCCGATTTCAGCTCCACTGCCATTGATTCATCCTTTCCAATTAGGTAATGGAGGACAAAGGATAGAATGCCCGAGTCCAAGCATTTATTGGGAACTGTGATGGCGATGACCTCCTTTGATCAATATAGAGTGCAAAGGCCTAAAGGACCGCTCACTGCTGGCCACCGTCCAAGTCAGCAACTAATGGATGTACTTTTTCCTCAGCAATGACCTAGTAGCAGCGGCCAAAACGCACCATTCAGCCACATGAATCATCCCTAGAGAAGGCACATACTTAGAAGAAACAATAGACATTTTTACCACTGATCCAATAAAATGACACAAAGAGTCTAAACAGCTTTGAATCAACCAAAATAAACAGTCTTTTGAATTCTCGCAGCAGATGTGAACGCACCGGATGGACACTTGTGGTTTGTCTCAACATACCGACTTGAGTCAAAATAATCCCCATCCCAAAAAAAGCACAATCTAGGGTCTTTAGAAATCAGGACATTTCACGGTTTATAGCTAGCTACAATTTGGGATTCATTATTGAGACAAATAGCTGTTTGACACGAAAGCAGCATTGGTTTTATTGGTTGGTCGAAACAATGTTCCACGCTAAGCTAACACCACAAACACATCCTAATGAGTTCAACGATCCTTCTTACGTTACAACTGCACAATTATGCCACTTAACTGCTTATTTAGAAAGTATGAACATTAAATTGTGGCATTGAAAATATCTCTGCAAACCATAAATAAGCATGCAGAATGGAGACTTGGCACGATTCTTCGTCAGATGCTCAAGACGTTTATCAGTTTATCGAACCACCGACAGTGAATACTCATAAATCCGCTCAGAGTTGAAGGCGTAATAGCAATGGAGAGCTGAAAGATGGTGTCGAAAATATATATATATTTTCTCCAAAACTATTATACTGTATGCTCAAGAAACAGCTAAATGCAGGCGAGGAGAAGATCTTGAAGCTAGCAGAGGAGAGGAGAACCAGTCGGAAGTTTTTTGTATGATATAAGAAATACTTTTCAAAATTGTTTCCTAAAAACACTAAATTTTGTTGAAGTAATCACTAAGGTACCAGAATAATCAAGTGGAATTGGAATCAGAACCATAGTCTTTAAATTATTTATGATACTCGTCCCTAGTAAGTTGCAAACAAATGAAGGGTGTCTATTTCAAAGTCAGCCAGAGGACAAACTCTGTCAGTCAACATCAACATAAACATCATTATCCTCCCATTTGTCTCAGTAAGACTATAAATGCGGACACCAAGTAGGGCTGTATGATACATAATTTTAGCATCAATATCACAATCTGCACATCCACGAGAGTCACATTGCAATATTCAAGCGATTTTAAACCTTTTGAGCACAAGACGACATGTAAGAAAATTCAATTCGGAGCTTGCACGCTGTTTTTTTTTTTTTCACGCAAACACCGAATTCCGTTCTCTTCTGCGTCTATTTGTGCTTGAACGGACACATGCACACAAAATTGTTAAAATGCTCATCTCTGTGAGAATTCTCGTAAACAGTCGCTTACAGTATGTGAACGTAAACAATTGAGGAAAAAAAACGGATGCGTATTATTATATTGGATCCGTGTATTTGGTCTTAAAGTGACAGCAGGCTATAAATACCTGCTGCTGTCTGTGTCGTTAAGGTTAATCAAACAAAAAGAAATACAAAAGTGAAAATCACTTATGAAGCTTTAACAAAGCTTAATTAGATTTAGTCTATACAGTGAAGACTATGCAGTGTTATTTTACATTTGATTATTCGATTTCTGAACCTAAACACTGTTAAAAATTGTTAAGAAAAATATTTTGGTTAATTAATTTGTATCTTTGTTCTATTGTATTTACCTATGCTTGTAATTTGTTTATTATTTTATGCAGATTCACTCCCCTACAAATTCACCCCAATCATTCTAGAATGATTCTTCAAGTCATCTGGTGAAATTGTTTTAACATCGCAATATGTCTAGCAGAAATACAAAATATTGCAATGTTTTTGTCAGTGATTGCGCTAAAGATCTGAGCTTATTAAACTGCTTCAAGATAACTGAGTTTGTCAAAATTATCCCTGATGCTCTCGGTAGACAAACACTAAATTACTTCAAACAGTGGGAAGGAAACAGAAACAAAAGAAAATATAGGATTGTGAGTGAAGAACTCAAATAGTGACTAGGGAATTTCATGGCAAGATGTAGAACTTTCATGGAAGGGGCTTGTCAAGTTCACATTCATTTCTCACAGCTGGAAATGCTTGTCCCAGTCGTAATAAATTCAATAGCTCTTCTCAATATACCCCTGGAGAAATACAGTATTAGCCTTTGCAAGAACTGCGCAAATGTTTCGTTTTTCTCACTAAAGCTACAACTTATAAAATCACATACCGATAACTGACCAAAAATACCATGGGTGTCAAAAAGAGAGTGGAATAAAGAAAGAAAGGTGAAAGAACGAGCAAAAGTAAGCCAATTTCAATGCCAATTTCTAGTATAAAAACTAGTGACATTTCAGTATTGTGACAACTCAATTTACATTTAAAGGGTTAGTTCACCCAAAAATGAAAATTATCTCATTAATGACTCACCCTCATGTCGTTCCAAGCCCGTAAGACCTCCGTTCATCTTCGGAACACAGTTTAAGATATTTTAGATTTAGTCCGAGAGTTTTCTGTCCCTCCTTTGAAAATGTATGTACGGTATACTGTCCTTGTCCAGAAAGGAATTAAAGACATCATCAAAGTAGTCCATGTGACATCAGTGGGTTATTTAGAATGTTTTGAAGCATCGAAAATACATTTAGGTCCAAAAATAACAAAAACTACGACTTTATTCAGCATTGTATTCTCTTCCGGTTCTGTTGTCAATCCGCGTCAGTGATGCTGATGACGTAAGACGCTGCTGACGTGTATCAGTGCACGAGCTTCGTTTACAGTCTGAGGGAGACGCACGCTGTAAACAAAACAATCTTCGCAAACATGTCTAAGGATTTTGACACAGAGGAAGACTTGCATTTTTACACCAGATACACGTCAGCAGCGTCTTACGTCATCAGCATCACTGAACGCGGATTGACAACAGAACCGGAAGAGAATACAATGCTGAATAAAGTCGTAGTTTTTGTTATTTTTGGACCAAAATGTATTTTCGATGCTTCAAAACATTCTAACTAACCCACTGATGTCACATGGACTACTTTGATGATGTTTATCCTAACCTTTCTGGACAAGGACAGTACCGTGCATACATTTTCAATGGAGGGATAGAAAACTCTCGGACTAAATCTAAAATATCTTAAACTGTGTTCCGAAGATGAACGGAGGTCTTACGGGCTTGGAACGACATGAGGGTGAGTCATTAATGACATAATTTTCATTTTTGGGTGAACTAACCCTTTAACTTTAAGCTTGACAAAGTTCCACACTATACGTGCATGAAACATTCCCAATCTCAAGACAGTATCTTAATGTAGACTTTCAAGCTCAAGAAGTTTTACTTTCAACAAATATGTTTCCAAGTAACACTCTCCTGTGAATGTAACATCATTACACAACAGGTTTCAGTTATAGTTCAGCCTGTTCCAACAGACAGAACCCTGTGGCAAAGATAATCAAGATGTTTCACGTGTTGTTTTTCTATCTTTATAAACACAATTATGAAACGTAAGCCCTCCATGGTGTGCGAAAATTCATTGGAGAGAACGAGGGTTTTCTCAGTCCCAGACAAGGTGCCACTATGAGGATTTAACCTTTAATCTGGTTTATCAGAAAAGTCTGAGCCCGTAACAGCTGCCGTTCATTCAATCGGCACCACTGATTATTAAACACTCCCCAAAAAGAGTTCAAATTTAACTTAGATGTTGTTGCCTTCATTTACTTGCAACTTAAAAGAACAATTTGGGAACCGAACTGTATACACCATGTATACATTGGTAAATTTGTTCTAAAAATATTTTTTTCTAACTTACATTGATTGGTATGGAGCCCCTAATGGGGTCTTTGCAAAAATAAAAATATACAGACTTTTGAGTATGCAAGAGAAATATGGGCGAATGTTCACACAAATGTCCCTTTAGGGGCTCCATAGATTGGCATGCAGGTATAACATGTTTTCCAATATGTAAAGGATGGATCCCTTTGGTTAAACAGAGTTGAAAAACCATAATTTGAAAGTACAGTATTACTTAAGCCAAGTCAACCTGAGTAGATGCCAAGTAGTCCTTTCAAGACCAGACCAAAAAGAAAGACAATCCTGGCCAATGGATGATTAACGTATTTAAACAGAGCTTAAATTGTGATATTAACCAACGACAACCATTACACAAGCTGAAACCAAACCCTGTGAAAAGCCAAGTGCCTCCGCGGGTTCTGAGTATATAGATTTCAGAGGGAACTGCCATTACAAATGGATCTTTCCGCTATAAATCAGATATGGTCTAAGTAAGACAAATAACCCTTTAATTCTCTTCATGCTGCACAGACACTATCCAATTTAACTTGAGAAACTTCAAAGTGACTGGAACGTCGACTTGAACGTGCCCACTTGGGTGAAGGAAATAATGGAAAAATCTGCAGCCAGCCAAAGTGCCGGTCAAGCCATCAGCGTGACTCCAGCAGTAAGAAATGCAGGGTCTGTATTGTTCACTCAAATGTAAATATCCTATTCATACAAAGCAAGATGATCTTTGATTAATGGCTTGCCTTCCAGATTAGATCATGTTTAACCAGACAAATGCAACGGATGTCTGAATGCAGAACTGAGAGATAATTACTAGAATTAATTTATAATGGAGCTGTTTACATGCTCTTAGACACTGTGCCGCAGCAGCTCTGGATGATTAATTTTAACATTGGCTGTGAATGAACGTTTAACCCAAGAAGGCACGATTATGTAAAATGTATAGTTAAATACATTGAATGACAAGACTTGAATTAGGGTGCCTTAAAATAACAAATATAAGAAGTCTGAAAGATGTCAAAATATGTGTAGTGCAATATAATTTTAGGATTAAGACAACATATTAGCTTTTTAAACTCTGATCACGACCTAAATCCATATTCAGTGCTCTAAGCTCAAATCAAAATGGACCCCATTTACTTTCTTTATAAATGATTCTGGTCTTATTATATTTGATTTATCAGGGCATGTTATTCTAACAAAAAATAAAACCATTTTCTATGTTGTCGACGTCACAAACCATATGGCACCATTCTGTTACTGGACTACTAGCTCCAGAGCTAGAATCCAATCAATTTCAAATGTATAAAATCAACACCTTTTCTAGCTGAATTCATTTAGGGTTTAATCCGCTGTTGTTGGATGAATCGGTTGAGTGAGTGAGTGAGTGAGTGAATCAATCAATCACTCATAATACTCAAAAAGATACTTAACTCATCTTCACCTAATGTAATAATGTGACCTACAGAAAGATTCACAGAATTAATTAGCAAAGTGAACAATTCCTTTTGGTGAATTGACAAAAAAAAAAAAATCATTACAATGATTAAAAATCCAGTATTTATTGCTCTTTTAGAACTCATAGTAGGTTGAAAAAATAAAATAGTAAAAAATTAAAATAATAAATAGACTCTAGGCCCTTCATTGGAGTCAACAATACTTCAGAATAAAATACATTTTTTGGGGGGGATCGACTTCGACACTCTGCAAACACCACTTTATTGCCTCTTGACAACATCAGCAGAAGATACAGGCAACTTGGATAAACCGATGAATTCAAGGTCAGTGTAAAATGTGGTTGGAAAGAAACCTCCCAACCTTCTTAAGCTCCATTTGAGTATGGGCATCACTAAGCAATGCCCAATGGAAACATGTCGTCTTAGGCTTTCGAGACGAAATTGGTCTTTCTTTTCTTAACAAAACCTGTTTTTTGGCTAATTGCCTTCTAAAGCTAGGAGCAAGATGTGATTACATTTCAATCTAAGTTCATGATTACCAGAGATCATGATACCAGAGAACTTTCTCTCTCTCTCTCTTTTTCACGTCAGGCCATTACTGTGCAATTAAAGCTAGATTTTGCCAACAATGATTTGAAGGCAGGAGCCTGCCAATTCATCTTACTATAGACAACCATTATTAATCACAGAGACAATTAACACACCCACATGCATACACAAACACAAACCATTCCCCAGACACAGTGTGCAGGAACGATGCCTTTCCCAGACACATTACGTTTATATGTCAATTAGGGCTGGAAAGTAGATGCTAAAACCAACAGATGATGTCATTTTATGGCAATCTGCAAACAATGCATACATCAAAATCTACATCTGCCGAGCTTTTCATCAATGTTTCTTGTAATAAATGTGAAAAGTACTTTTGCAGTCCGTGCATGGGTTTGCTATGAACTGGTAATGCTGTAATATGACACAAAATGCTTTAAGATGTGACTTGAGACAATAAATCCACTTCTGTCCATCACAGACAAACTGCATTACCAGGATGCAACATCTCATCTTGACAGAGTGACTTCCATTACTGCATTAGATGTTTGGATTTCTGACCTTTGGAAATATGAACAAGCCAGAGCCAAAACCGTAGCCTAGTGGTGTGCAGACGTTCATTCATTCATTCATTCAACAACAAAAAAAAAAAACCTTGTGTAATGTTGAACCTTACCACAAGGTTCAACAAAATCATTCACAGACAGTGACAGGGCAGCACAATTGAGAGTTTCCAAACAGTTCCTTTATTTAAGCCCTTGATGAGAAGATGGAAACTTTGAAGTTATTGTGTTTGTCTCTCTGATGAGAACCATTGACATGGGCCTCAAATTTTTATAGGAGTCAATCACGCAAAAGCAAACATCTTCGATTAGCTGAAGAGGGTCCGCATCATTTGAAATGGTTTTAATTAGACATGTTGACATTTTCAACATGTTGGCAGTGAAGCTGGTGGGCTACATCTGGTGGACTACATTTACTTATTGATTATTTAAAGATCCCCACCAAGTCATCAAGGGCGTTTCTTCAGTTCTTAGTTTGTTATTCTTTGAACACTTAAATCTAATCACACTTTTAGACTGAGGTAGAGTCTTTCACTAATCATGCTTAGAGTCTTTTTTGCAGAATAAAAAATCCTGGGATATTCAGAAGAAGCAAGAACGTCCCACTTAATTTTGCGGCAGAATCAGTGGCCAACCTGTCAAAAAGACACATGTATTCTCTCAAAAGCTAAATTTCCTTTGAGACCCAAAAATAAACCTCCACTAACTCCCCCATCAAGGAAAAGAAGACCCCACTCTGCCTGATGTCCCACTGGGCAAACTAAACAGTGCGTGAGTTCAAGAGCAAGGGAAAACTTCCTGTAGTTCCGCTTTCTCAAGATCAATGCCCTGCAACACACACAATACACAAAAGCATTTCTTTATCTGGAGGAATGCTTGACTGGACATCTTTTCACAGTAAAGCATAGCATGAGAACTTTCCATTTGGTTTTATGACTGGTATTATAACTAATACTATTATTTTTAGTGTGGGAAGTGTAAAAATTAGCAGCCTAAACCTGATATAGACCTTTTAGAGTTCAGCACAAACAGTGGATGTTGGAATAGTATCCGGTCTAGGAATGTCAAAAGTTGGTTAATAATAAAAACGCAAGTCTGAATGGATTGAATATGCAAGGTCAAGCTAAGCGCAATGCAAATGATGGTGTGTGTCTATTATATTGCAATAATATTGCAAAATATTATACTACAATAATCTCCAGAAAGAGCACAAAGACACCACTTCCTGAAAAATCACTTCAATCACGGTTTACTTCATTTTTAATGTATGTTCCATTGTTTTACAAATTATATTATTTGATATTTGTTTCTCTGATCTTTATTGTAAATGCTGCCAGCACAACTGTTTTCATAAATATTTCTTGGGCACCAATTTGGAATATTAGAATGATTTCTAAAGGATCGTTTGACATCGAAGACTGGAGTAATGGCTGCCGAAAATTCAGCTTCACAGAAAATGCATTTTAAGATTGTATTGTTTAATTTGACTGTTTTAATGTAATTTCATTTAAATAAATGCAGCACTGGTGAGCAAAAGAATTTGAAAATCTTACTGAAATCAAACTTTTGATCGGTATACATTTCTTCTTACATACAAGAGAGGGTTTGATCATTTAGTGATTTAGCATTAGATTTTTTTCTAAATTGGTATCGAGACTTGTGCAATTTCATTTGTATTGCTGTCGACTACTAAAATTACAGTGTTCTGACAACCCATCTAGTCTGTCCCATAAACTACTCTACAAATGCTCTTCCCTGTCATATTGCTGCTGATGTCAGAGCTAGACATGTTTGTAGGAATTACAGTGATGACAGAAGAGATGACTTGGAAGTAGGACAACATGAACGCTGTTCCAAAAGCAATGACTCAACCTCCAAGATGTTCTATGCGATCACTCACAGCCAAAGGAAGCCTCGGTGACTGCTGCTGGGTTTGATTTGCTCCCTCCTTCGCTCATTTCTACTGAAAATGTAACAAAATTAAAAAAGAACAGACATCTCAGTGCAGGCTGCCTTAGTCTCTTCAGAGAGTGACATTGGTATCACAGACTGAAAAAAAGAAGAAGTTTGATGTCTGTTGAATGTTGAAAGACAGAAAACTGGTGACAAACAGCAAGAGTTGCTTTAGACATTCAGAAGTGTTCTCCATGGGGCATATTAACAAATTCTCAGTGCCAAACTGAGAGATACTACATGCAGACAGCAACGTGAAAGCACACAAACTCATCTCTATATAACAAGCTCTAAATCAGTTATATACATATATATGTTGACTTTATAAAGAAAATATTACAGACATGGCACATTTTAAAAGTAGGTTTCATTTCAAAAATACAAACTCAAATTAATTTAAATGAATTATTCACCATTAAAATGTCAATTTCATCATCATTCACTCACCAAATCTTTCCCTGTCTACCATAAGTTCTCTTCTCAAATCCAATTCAGTGACGTGTCAAACTTCACAGGTTCTTGCATGTTTCATTACCGTCAAATTTTTCCACTTTTGAAATTTGACAAATATGAATACAATGCAAGCTGAATGAGATCTGATCTGACAACTGCGGCAAATGGGAAAGTAACTTACATTTTGGTCTTCTCTTCATGCAAAGCTATCGTATGAAATCAGACATGTGGACTTCTTTTATGACACTTTCATCATGCTTTTATTGTCCATCAGTTACCACTGGCTTTCAAAGGAGCAACTACACATTTGTGACGAAACCTTTTTTTTTTCATTGAAGAAAGAAAGTCATACCCTACGAGTTTGCAAAGACTCGAAGGTGAGAAAATAATGACAGCATTTTAGGGTACGTTTTCACGACAATGACGTACTAAAAACAGGAAAGTTCTTCCTTTGCATTTTTCACATACAGACAACTCTGTATTATGCTTGCCAGGCCAGTATTTGGCGATGTTACTTTGCGCGGCTATAGACTGAACACGCGATACGCATGCGCATGACGTCACTGTTTTCACAAATTTGCGTTTTTGTAGTTTACATAGAGACGTTAACGGTATCGTTTTCAAAAACTTGCACTTTCAACCAGTTTTCAAAAGTTTGCGTTTTTTTCAGGCCCCCAAACGGCGAGTTTTTTTGCAAATTCGCTGTTGTTGTGTAAATGAACGGCCAAAAAGTTCTACGTTTTTAATTGAAAACTGTCGCGTAAACGGACCCTTGATTCAGCGGCAAATTACCCCTTTAAAGCAGTCAAATAGCTCAAACCACAAATTATGATGTTATTTTAAATAAAACACCTGCTACTAGAGATACAGGAAAGGAGATACAGGACTGCCGGTACACAAGGACGCCCTGTGCTAATCATACCATTTGGCCTTAACATCATATTCTAATTCTAAAGCCTTTATAACTAAATACCAGAATCTAATCCTCCTATCCCCCTGATCTCTGTAAGAAACCAAACGGGCACTGCCCATCTGGCATGATGTCAGATATGGAAAGCAGACGCCGGCTCACATGCCCTAGTTTGCTTACATGAGGTTGGCAAAGTCATCTCTGGCTTGCAAATCCAGCCACAGGATTGCTGAATCAAAGGTAATCTCAATGATAAGATCAGTGTAGAAAAAGGACCGTGGAAAAGAAACCTTTAGAGAAATGAAAGCTTTACCGAGCCTGAGCCAAAAACAACATCATTTGTTGACTTTGCATAAATGCATTACAAGATTTGTGCAAATATTAAAAGATCTTTAAAAAGAAAGAAAGAGGGAATACTTTTTGGATTACTGAAAGTCTCAGTAAAATGATTCCCATTTCACTGATACTTATAGAAAGAATAAATGCAACAGTAAAAAAAAAATAAAAAAAAAATCGGGTGTTATGATCTAATACTGATATGATCTTAAATAATTCAATGCATTTTAAATAAATAGATGTGTATGTTGTATGTGTGTCTATAAGTATGAATATATGTCAAAATGAATATATACTTGCAACTATACTACATTGGCCTATTTGGATTTATAACTATACCTTCAGGCTTATAACTATATATTAGGATTTGCATATATTCAGGCTTATATTCAGATTCACATATATTTATTTCCAATTCTAATTAATCCAATAAGCAACCAGTACAAAAAAACTGACTATACCCAATAAGGTAAAAACAACGCACCTAAAAACACCTAAATAATGCTCTGGTCTTCCGCGGAAGGTGTCTGTCCTGGCACGTACATGTTTGCAGGGCTGATCAGATTGTTTCTGACAGGTTGATAGATACACAAAGGCAATGCATCTATTCCCTGCTCCAAGGAAGAAGAAAAAAACGAGCACTTCATTGTTAATTTGATCCAACAGGCAACACAACTGAGGCTTATTTCTCATCAGTGAGCGGCAACGCTAATGGTGTGCACAGGCGGAAGGGTGAATAGAGACCACACAGCTCTCCACAAAGCACAAAAGCTTCTTGGCCAGGTCATGTCCCAGCTTCCTCTGCAGGCATAGACGCTGCATAGGAGACACTAGAAGGTAGACCAAAGAAAAGAGAGGCCTGCTTTATTTTTTTAAGTGCACTATAGCATCCTCCTCAGACGCTAGCAACAGGGGGGTTTTGTGCTTCAAATGGATCAGACGCTTTCCTGACACAGCACCCCCCACAATCCACAGGGCACTGCTAATCCTATTAAAACGAAGGCAGGCCGGCACAGGACAGGAACATGGCAATAGATCCATCACGAACATTAGATGGAAATCAAAGCTCTTGTCTCTGGCCTTTACCCAACTAGTGAAATGAACGAAAATAATTTGAGACCCGTGTGTAATGATCAGGCCGTGACATCACATCAACATTTTGTGAAATGGCTACCATCTAAATATCCCCAGAAGCATGAGCACACTAATTCACAGATAAAATCCATCTTTCTGTCAGTACAGCTAAGTTTTGTTGTTTATTCTTTTGCAAGTTCATTCTTGTCTCTAATGTAATTTCTGAGAGTGGTTGTAGTGGTTGTGTTATTTTGACAAATATTGCGACTTTGACTTGAACTGTGATATGATACGTACGTGTAATGTTTCTGCTGCTAAGATACAGCCAAACCCCCCCCCCCCCCCAAAATCCCACTGAAACAGCAACACTTATATTGAATGATGACTACAACTAAAACACGAAAACTATGCAAGAGTGAAACAGAACTGAAGTGTATTTGGGTTTACATTGTATTTGAACTTTGTTGAAAGTGAAGTTTTGTTGTATTTAATTCATTTATATTATTTAGCTGTAACTTTGCTTTAATAAAACTCTAGCTAAGCTAAGTGAAGGAGAAGAAATTGACCAATTTTTTTTTACAATATTATAGTACAAATCTAACATTCCAAATAATAATAATGTATCCTTAGTATTCTGTAATTATGATTCGAATATTATTCATTATGCATTTACCGGTAACTTTTTTTCATTTGATTGTGTAACCCTAGTTTATAGGACAAAGGGAAGAACAAGACTTACCTTAATTTGCATACAGTTTACAGTTTAAGCATAGGCTTAATTCTATCTTAATTAGTGGCTAATGTGATTAGTTCAACAATTGAAGGGGGCAGAAAGGCGGCGGCCAAAGTAATGCATCTAGACAGATAATCTGTTAGGTTTTAATTAAAATGACAGCCACAAAGACGCAGCACGATTGTGGAGGTATAGCCATGCGATCCTACAGCATGTCCAATAAAGTTAATCTGCACTGCTGTCTTCTACTGTGCAGTAAACCTGCCGTACATATGGCCTTCCTCTTCCAGCCCTGATTACGGCCTGTCCAGGCCTGTCTGATTTAGAAGGCCTGAAAGGCCATCATCTGTGACCAACAGCCCATTTAAGAGCCCCTATGGGCAGCGATGGGTCAGGCCGCACTGGCCTGCAGTTTATTTCGGCTCACACATCACAAATGACAATCATCTGCCCTGGCAATCACAGAGAGAAGCTGCTCCCTCAGAGAGCCAGAGTGGGATGACGGCCATCCAATCTCAGTCTGTTCTGACAAAGCTTCACTTCAGTAATCAAGCTGGAGGGAGAGCCCCCCTCTACTGCTTACCAAGACGATTGAGGAGAGAGGGGAAAAACCTCGGCTCGCTCCCAATCCCGACGTTTCAGTCTAGACGCCATCTGGACAATGGACATGGTTATCAAGAGGCACCTGCATGATTTAAGTATTTTAGCTGTTGCTTTTTAAAATAAAAGCACAAGATAATAGTTTGTTCCAATGTTTGATGTCTATAAAGAAGTAATTTGCAAATGATCAATCATAGTAAAGCATAATTTTGAGTTCAAAAAGGAATACAGAGCTTTGATCTGATGCTTAATAGCGATGCACTGTAAAACTTGAAGGGGGAGTTCACCCAAAAATGAAAATTCTGTCATCATTTACTCACTCAAGTTGTTCCAAACCTGTATGAATTTCTTTCTTCTAAACACAAAAGAAGATGTTTTGAAGAATGTTGGTAACCAAACAGTTGATGGACCCCAATGACTTCTAAAGTATTGTTTTCCATATTATAGAAGTCAATGGGGTCAATCAACTGTTTGGTTACCCATATTCTTCCTTTGTGTTCAGCAGAAGAAAAAAAATTCATACATGTTTGGAACAACTTGATGGTGATGATCAGGGGAATTTTTGTATACCAGGCATTTGTAGCCTGGATGCCAGCCCGAACCCCGCCCACAACATTTTTTGGTCGGGAAGTTCGGTCTGGACTCGATCCATTGAGGAGTAATAATGATCGGTTCAGAATTAGTCGGGCCAATCAAATTGCCAGGGCGGGCTTTATAGGATGATGGATAGATGATCTGCAGTTACGTAATCATCACGTTATCAAAGAACGCTTGGGTTGAACTGGTTTCCCTCAAAGATGACTGCAGCTGGAGAACTGAGATGTATAGATTCCACTATCGCGTCTGTTGTAAAAGAAATCGACAGCGCATTCATTTTAAAAGACGAACAGAGAACTGCAATCAAGGCATTTGTCGATCGGAAAGATGTGTTTGCCGCCCTTCCTACGGGATTCGGCAAAAGTTTATTTTATCAGCTGGCTGCGATGGTCGCTAAGAAGATGAGACCCAATGAAAATCCTGTGGTCGTTGTGGTTTCTCCTTTGGTCGCACACTCGCACTCATGGAGGACTAAGTACGGTAAAAGAAGCAACACTCATTATTTTACTACTTCTTCCAGCGTGAGTGTAGTTGAGTTCTGATGACAACTTTGTAGCTCATAAAAAAAACATTTACTGCGTTGCTCTGATTGGTTGTAGGTCTATCGAATTGAGTGCAGAGTTTTTTTTTTTCCTGGTTCGGTTAAGACACGCCTCATAATCAAAGCCCTATGGAGCAGTATCAGACTCACATTCTGACTAGAATATGATTATGACGAAGTCAGGCTAAGGCATTTGTACAGTTCATGTTTAATTCATTAATGTCGTTTCTTTGTAATTATTTGTGAAATTTACAAGCAGTTTCTGTGGTATTCAAATTCTAGAACACCATTTTTTTCCCCAGTGTGTAAAAATGCTGGAAACTGCTTTTGTACCAATCCCTATACTTAATCCCAGATTTGTACAAAGAGTGAAGATATCAATGCATCACAAAACTTTGGATACCTTGGATCTCTGTTTTTTTTATATTTTGTTAAATATAATTATCAAGTGGCAGGTCATCTACACAAGTGTAGACTCTTTAAAAAGTTTTCAAAGTTGTTTCTATGCACAAAAGCGTGAGAGAGATTGAAAGAGATTCCTCAAATGCACTCTGATTATGATAGCGTGAGGCAGCTGGAGATACCAATTGTAATTTTTAGGCTACATACCTCTACAGAACATTTCAGAATACACCTCTGCACTGGTATTTCTATCCGAGACATAGAGAATGGTGTTTTTCAGTCCGTTTAAACCCTAGACACAGAAGAACTGCAGTAAATTGGAGAAATAGTTGGTTTGAGTTTACAGCCCTGAAAGTTGACCTTATGGAGGTCATGGCCATAGTAATTGTTAGTCAGATTACTCAGTGGGAGACACCAAAACCCCACACAAACGCCAACTACAGTAGGGCGGGTTGTGTTTAATAGTGTTTGTGGTTTGTCAGAAGGCCCGCTGACCCAGAACTCAGAGTTTAGAATACGTCACAGAGAGAATGGTCCAAGAGGATCCTCGGAGAACAAAAACGTCTACAATCCACAACTATTAACAGTCCACAATCCTGTTCAAATCCAGGTGTTTCTGAGGGCAATGACAACAATGTTTTCCAGTCTAGCAATACACTAATTTACACTTTATCAATATACTAATAAAATGCGTAACTTCAATGCTTTGGAAACCTTTTGTGCAATGGAAAGTTATGGATGTTAAAGGTTCTTCATGAAACCATCAATATCAATAAAGACGAGTGAAATAGAATACAATATTACGCTTTTTTTTTCATTTGTGACAGTCGAAATATGTTACAGAGAAAAAAAAGCTAATACTAAACAACTTTTTTAAAATCCATGTAAAAACATGCTAAATTAATTCCACTGAGATTGTCATAAAACACACACACACGTCACAGATCTTTTCTTTAGTAGACAGTTTGTATGTCAGAGTCGATTCATGCATGTCAAGACTTACACCACTTATGTTGCGGTTCCTAACTTCCTAATAAAGTTACAAGCCAACTGGTTACAGGTTGCTGACCAAAGCCAATTTAACCAGCATTTGTCACTATGACAGTGTTAACTTTGGGCTCTGATTCCATCTATACACTCATGCAATGGCAGACTACTGTCACGCCATAATGAACTTAAAGCAAAAATATTTACAATGCCGTGAAAGCGAATGCAGCTGTTTCACAGTGAAATGGCACAGGTGGCTGTTCAATCTGGTGTTTTATTTTATGACATCTCTACTCAAACCAAAAGATGAGGCAATACGTTTCCCTCATTCTGGATGTGCCAAAATACTCCCTGAAGTTATATGACTTAACCCACAGCTTGAAGTCTCTTAAACCTGCAAGTCACTGGCACGCACTTGGTGTAGTTTTGCACTGTCTGTGCATAAAAATTGATGAGCCTCGGTTTTAATCTTATCCCAAAAGTTCTAATCATAGAAGTCAACCATTTACAAGTCTCACAAGGAAACACATTGCACTAATTAATAAAGAGCAATGCGGAAAACACAACAGACTAACAAACAAAGAGTCTCTACAGTGTCTGACTGAAGTACGAACAGACACATTGCACTTGACCACAATATGCCTATCCGAGCGCCTTCTCGCAAGCGACTGAGTCAATGGCATAATCGTAGTCATCTGGAATACTGATGTCTACATCAAACTCCCCATGAATCCTCGTCAAACAAAAGCACAGAAGAGGAGTAACAAAAATAAAAAAAAAGAGAAACACCCACAATGCTTTGCAAAACATGACCATCTGGACTGAGCTGTTGGAGGATTAAAAGGGGGCCGTGTAAGGGTGCTGTGAGCCGTAGTGAGTCTCTCCCGCTCTAATTTTTCTCTCTCAGAGATAATTACAAGGTACCGCTGGGATGGACGGATTGAGGAGAGAGATGCTCCGAGTCTGGGTTGCCGCCCTTGGATCTCGACATCACCACAGAGCCAAAGTGTGCGGTTGGATCCATTGGGTGGACACTCCAGCAGCGCCTGAGGAGAACAGAGCCAGACAGCACCACAAAACCCAAACCAACAGCACAGACTATTTAAAGCGCACACCAGCTCATCCCTGCAGCCTCAGCTAAACAGGCTTGGTAACTAAACTACCAGTAGAAGCACTCGGAAAATTGCTTAATGGAGAGGAGTCAGTGGGAAGGTTTAAGATGACATTCAGTTCTTACCGCAGAAAGATAAAAGCACCAAATACGTGCATTTTTGAAGCACACATTTAATAAGACACTTATAACAATATTTTGGATTGTTAATCGATTTAAAAAAAAAAAATTCTGTAATTAATCCCACCTAACAATACAATTTGTAATATATTTTTCTACTATAATACATATTTTCACACTGAATATCCTAAATAACGTATATGTGTTGCGTATTTGTTTAATCTTTTTACTATGAGTAATAGTACTTCATCTAAGTACTATAAATGAAGGCCAATACTGCTACTGATGTCTCTATTTAATGGATCTTTTCACAAATTTTGGGGACGAAATTAATCATTTAATACAGTATAATTATTTACAAGCCATCGTTTTTAACATTTATTGGGCTTTTAAAAGGACCAACATTGAATTTAAGTGAACTTGAAACAATATTTACATAAACCTATTATAATAAATGTCACATATGCCTTTATTGGGTTGAAAATATTGTAGTAATATGATGCTGTTTCTGTCAATTTTAAATCTGTCTGAACGAAAGCTGCCATTTAATTTTTCACATTCATTTTCACTACAAGTAAATTACAAGTTTAAACATTTGTTATCAATATTTTAGAACCTCTCGATACAAGGTCAGAATCGCAAGTATTTACACACATATACAAACACAAACATACATATAACATATATACATATACACACACACACATATATATATATATATATATAAGCCCTCTTTGTTTCCATTTCTACAAAATTTAAATAATTATTTCTGCTTACACAGCCAAGGTTGCACAGAAAGAGAAAAAAAATATTCCACACAAACCCCATTCTACATTATTTTCAGCTCCGCATTCTTACACACTTTGAATAAGGTCACATTATTGAAGATGAATACATTGCAAATGCCATTTCGTGCTGTCTTCATAAGTACTTGTGGAGGAAGTAGTCAACATTTATCTGATGCTATTTGACATGAGAAAGGAAAAAGGAAAAATTAGCCATTTAAGGAACTCCTTCATCCAAAGCCTTCTCCTTTCCAAAACCACAAACCCCAAATAAATACAGCCTGCAAGAACTTGAAACGGCAATGGGTTTGCCCTCAATTTCAGGTGAATGACGACGATTCCTCATGCGACTTCATCTATCAGGCTTCTGGACAGGTTCACAGCAGGCCACGGAGATGAGGCCATAACTCAGCCCTGGCATCTCTCCACTCTTTTCTCCATCTCTGCTCTGGGTGTGAGGATTATGGCATCACAGATATGAGCTCCACAAGTTATGGCCTCCACTCAGCGGCGCAGGTGTCAGGGTCGGGTGTGATTTGGAGACAGAGAGCAGATACGGAGAGCTCCCTGGGGAACGCTGGGACACACAGCACTAAAGTCAAGCTTACTGAACGTCTAATAGACCTGAGTGATGGTATGTCACAACAGAGTAAACAGTTCACGGATACCAGCAGAGAAAGCAGCTGAAGTTTTTAATGAGGAAGCAATAGAAAATGTAGTACCGGTAATAGTTATTTCTCATATTATTAGATGGACAATTTCCTTTTAGATTTACAGCAACTGTCTTCATAAATGGATTTAACAGTGCATCATAAATACAACCACAAGACAAAGAGATGCAGATGCATTTTTAAAAGGCAACTTATTTAAATCAGGAATGAAATGTTTTTTCACTTAGAATTCTGTTATAATCCTTAAGACAATAATTCCTGTTATAAACTTCTTCCAACATGAAACAGCCATGAGTTGCCTGAAAATGAAACTACATGTCATGCTTAAAAAGTGACTAGACGTATAAATCATGCTGCCTTTGCCATCGAAATTTCACATTTTTCAGCTTTTTAGCCAGCATTTTGAAGCGAATGTTTTGTGCATTACGCTGGTTGCAATATATATGTGCAGAACCACTTTGCTAAGTGCTCCGTTTCCTGTCTCCGCATTAAAAATCATAACCCCATTCCTCAACGCTTTTATTATGCTCCAAAATCAAACGCCAACCTCCCGTTTTTAATAAAGCCCTTATACGACTGGGGATATCTGATAGTGCTCTCTTAAATGTTACCAACGTTGGTCCTCACAAGCCTGTGGTTCAATAGCAGAGGTCAGTGCAGTGATTTAGGAGACGATTCTCGTTCACACATGTGATATCAGGATTCAAAAAAAGGCTTCTCGTCCCTCACCACGTCACATCTGCTCTTTCTCAGCGCAAATTAAACGATAACTAGCACAGGGTGTGTAACACTGCCCAGGACCGGCTTGACACTCGTTTCTGTGCTCCTTCCAGCTCAAGGAACGCTGTGAGACAAAATGTCATTTCAGTTTTTAAACGATGCCTGCTACTAATTGCAAAAATGAGGCATAAAAACAGAAGGTACTGCTTGAAAAGTCTACTCAGACAGCAACTTACACAAAAATACCAATATACAGTGCACAATTTGTATGCTACTATACAAGTAGTAACTGGTACTTTGGTATTATTGACAAGAGGACTGTACTTGCTCTAATAGCTGAGGAAAATGAAAGAGAAACGCGTGTCAGGATGCCCTGAGGAAAACGACGGACCCCATTTTTTTAAGATTCCACAGATTTTTGACATAGTCAAGTGCACCAAGAAAGAAAAACATGTTTGGCATATGGTTCTTATAGCATAAGAAAGTTGTTAGGCGTCTAATTAAATAAATTAGTCACTGTAAATTTAGGAATCTAACCCTGGAGACACATTAATTTCACAATCTGCGACAGTTGACGCATTCATCGCTTGATTGCTCTCAGGATTATTGCTTCTCAACTGTGCGGAACTGTCATGCAGCTCTAGGTTTCTTTAATGTTATTATAAAGTGCCCTAACGCTACTTAGGAAAATAAATTTGTCATCCCCATGGGGTGGCAGGGTGAATAGCTTATGAAGAGCTACCGTTCTCCCTGTGAGAGTTGATTGATATTTGGCTTTGCCATCCATTAAATACAAGTGGCCGGAGCAAGTGTTGAGATATTTGTTTTACAAAAAGTATTTAATATTACTAGGGTTTGGATCAGAGATTTATGATATTCGTGACGTTCTGGTTAATAACTGGGTTCTTCTTCTAAAAACATGCATCTTACTTCTAAGTCTGTTCCCCATATGTTACTGGTAGGGTTAGGAATAGGATTACGTTTAGAGTCCATAGGAAACAAAGGGGAGCAGACTTCGACACAACACCAGTACGGTCCGAATCCCAAACAAATTTGTCATTTTAACTGGTTATCTTTGGTTGAATCAAAACCGTACAGAGCTGCCAGAACAGCCACAGCAGTCCGATTCCCCAACAGATGACAAGTCTGTTATTTCTAGGGAATTAAAGTGATAGTTCACACAAAATTTGTAATTTTTCTTCATTTACTCATGTTGTTCCGAATCTGTATACGTTTCTTCTGTTGAACACAAAAGAAGATATATTAAAGAATGTTGGTAACCAGACAGCTGACGGCACCTATTGACTTCAATAGGTTTTTTTTTTTCCCGGAAGGCAATGGGTGCCGTCAACTGTCTGGTTACCAACATTCTTCAAAATATCTTCTTTTGTGTTCAACAGATCACAGAAAGAAAGAAACTCATACAGGTTTGGAACATCTTGATGGTAAGCAAGTAATGACAACATTTTGATTTTTGAGTGAACTATCCTTTTAAAAACACGTATTAATCAGTCGTGGTTCCTGAATTAATCTGACTCACTCACTGAACCGCAAATTACGTCCGTAATGACTGATGCAAAATGAACCAAAAACTGTACTTATGGCTTGTGTTGTGAGACTACAATCATAGGTTGTTGATATCACAATGTGTAATCAATTAAATTTTATGAATGAACGAAATGTTGCCACATATTTTAGTACGATTATTTAATGTAGGCTATAGGCTACAGTTATAATTATCGCACTTGTCCGCTTCTAAAAAAAAAAAAAAGTAATTGAAAAGTCTGTCACTAAAAATCTGTTTTAACACTTTTTATTTCTCTTTTTTTAATTATTATTATTCATTTGTGTCAGAAGACTGCTGAGGGCAATACGAATTCAAATTTATTTATTCCTCAAAAGTACTAAAATGATCATAAATGCAATCGGAACATAGCCTAATTCCCATTCCTAAATATCACCATTTGACACTAATCCTAAATTACCAGGCTCAAACACGACCAGTTCCCCCGGGCTGACACAATTCCCCTGTAATAAATAAACGGACAGATTGGGATATTCTAAGGCATCATCACTTTACATTCAATCACAAACAGATAGCACGTGATTCGCGTCCTTGAGCGCATTGCAAAACAAAACCAGCAAAACACGCACAACACTCGAGGTTTGAAACTTGCACTGGCTGTGTTTATCTGCTGACAGTTGTCATGCTCGCGCCGCCATTCCCTGCGTTGTCGCAACATGTAACAGAATCAAAAGAACAAAAGCCGCCGCTACTACATTCGGCTCAACGTTCTCCGGTTGCTACGAAACCGCTGAACTCACTAAGATGAGGAAGAACGTGCAGATGTACGAGAGTCATTCATTGGCATACCTGTCATCGTAGCAGAAATCGGCATCCAGAGTGTTGACATACAGGAGCAGTGCCACGGCGCTGCACACCAACTCTGCGATCATCTCTCAAAAAAGAAAAGAAGGAAAGGAAATGAAAGAGTTGAAGGATGATATTAAAGCCAATCTTTGATTTCTCTCTTCGTCTTTGTCAAAATGCCTCTGCCAGAAAACAATATCCGAGTCCCCATCCTTGCAAAGAGTTGAAATGAATTATCCAGACATCCTCCTCTTAACCCATGTTATTTGCGGAGAGAATCCTGTAAGGTAGAGTGGATGGGGCACGTGTAGTATTTACAGTACGGTCTACTGTGTTTGGGCGTCCTTACACCGAGAGTGTTGAGGTGATGCATAGTGAACGCCGAATAAATGTCGTGATTGAGCTGCGTGTGGTTAGTGGCTCCAGTGCGCCTGCGCAAAACCCCTCCTCCTGGGTATGTATACACATGCACACGGTCTGACTTAACCCTCTATTGCACGCATTATAAAATGTTTACACTATGTTTGATTCACTTTTCTTGCATAAAATGAACCTGTTTAGTGACCTAACACATTGTTGAGCAATAACATGTGGGGTTGTTTCTTTTTAAGTAGGCTAGTCTACCATGATTCAGTTCCAGAAGTGAAATAAATCAGACATTTATGCAGACCTTTTAAATAAAGAAAAATATCTGTGCTCTCTAATGAATTTGAACTTTTTAACAGGTATGCGTCCTTTGCCATATGTTATATTTGCTCATATGTTTTCATAATAGGGGGGTTTATGTTACATTTTATGTTGTTTATTGCATTATTCGTGTAGTGTGTTCTGGTGGTGTTTGTCATTGTGTATATGACACTGTGCACTGTTTGGCTAATGGTTAATGGCAAGGGACTCATATGAACTTTGATTCATAATATTTTATGGCTCAAAGTAGATGCAGTAACATGAAATCAGTTAATGACATATGAAATAAAAGCACCAAATGCCAGAAATGTTGTCACTGTCATTTTTTTACAGGGATTTTCTGGCAACAACAGCTGACGTTTTTGTTCTTTAAATTGAACAGGATTTTTTACATTAAAATAAATCCATGAGTAGGACCACATTATTTTTCATACCAATAACTTATCATGACCATTACCATGCTAAACGTTTATTCTGTCATGTTACTTCTGCAGCCTAAAATGTGTCTCATGACATAAGAGTGCATGTAAAATAATTACCTGTGTCTCAGATTTAATGTGCTGTGGTGTTAACAGCAATTAATGATAAATATAGCAGTGTAAATTTAAAATGTGCTAAAAGTGCATCCTAGACAAGTGAGTGAAAATTCAAAAGGGTGTCATTTTGTCATTATGCAGTTATCATTGTTTCATCGGGTGAGAGCTAAGATTCAGCAGATCATAAGGCACAAAATGCAATTGATAATTTTGACGCATAGTCACACTTGAAGCAAATGTGTCCAATTGAAAGAATTGGTGTTGGAATCAATTATTTTAGATCTGCAACCATAATGATTAGTTTGAGTTTATAGCACTCAGCTCATCGGTTGATCCGTTAATTCTATAGCAGCTTTTGTCAAAACCAGGTCAGTTATTAGTAGTAGGGTAGATTGGGGTAAGATAACCCCCAGGGCAAGATGATCTCATCTCAGCACTTTTGTCATTTCATCTGAATATCAATTTGTGAGATTTAGTTTGTCAAAAGAGTTTTGAGGTTAATTGATCTAATTGTGTGTCTCTGGAAAATATTGTAATATGTTGAATTTGCATTATGTTGAGATACGGGGGGCCAACTTACCCCAGTAGGGGCCAGCTTAACCCTCTTTTAATATTTGACATTTTGTGCTGTAACGCTAAACTAGCAAATGTTTCTATTTATTTCCTTTAATAACACATTGGCTGATGCATCATCATCCTGCACATGCCAAACTTTTATCTAATTGTTAAAATTTAAAAGTAAATCCACATTGTCCTTAAGGGGGACATCTTCCCCCATCCTGCCCTTCTATAACAACAGCCATAATGATGATAACAACTAGTACTATGCCTAGTCTATCAAGCATGTATACATGCAATCCTAAATGAGGTGGATTTTAAAACATCCAGTAGAGGGCCCACATTCAGAGCACATGCCATTGTCTTTGGCAAAAGTGGAGAAACACTGTCATTGCAAATGTATCACTCCTATAATCAGGTCTTCCACCTACATACATTTTTCATTTAGCAGCAGCCATACAGTTTAAGCAGGCTTTATGTGTAATATGTACTGCTTTCTTCAAACAGCAGGGAGTATTTGGATTCCTTTGAAGACTTGAGAAATTGAAGAAAAGAAACTGAGGAAGAGAGAAAGAATCAATCTTGTAGTTGCTAAGGACACAAAGAGTGCTCTATGGTCCAGTGAATATTGATGTAATTCTAGTTCAATAGCGAGACCCGGGCTACTTAGACAGGCTTCAATGTGGCCATTCACAGAACAGCAGGACACTGTGATGTAATCTATTACAGAACTGATGGAATCACAGGGATTGACCCTTTGTAACTCATGCACTTGGTGGATTTTCACAAAAATTGTTTTATAGGAATGGGTGTGCCTCAAGACAACCATTTGTTTTTTCTGAGACTATAGTTTTCAATTGACTCCCTCATGACCACATGGCTTAATTTGAGATAATTCTGTGCACACAGTTTTCACAAACATTACAGTGGTATAATTCAAAATTAGAAGGTTGTATGTATCCCAAATCTTTTTTTTTTTTTTGGTGTGGATTGATACACAATCAGATCTGCAAACAATTTTTTTTTTTTGCCTCCTGCTATAGGGATATACACGGAAACCTCAAAATTCCTGTCACTGTGATAATTGTACGTAGGTAAGAGCAGTAGTTAAACTAAGGCCCACAAATTTAAGCTTAGCAAAGTCTCAAATCCCACAATCTCTTTTAGAGCAGAATAAGTACGCTTGAAGTACGTGGCCCCTCAAATTCATTTGCAGCACAGTGCCAGCTGCAAATTACATGGCATACTTCACATTTGGAGGTATAAATGGATTGAGTTCAGAATAAAGAGCTCAAAAGCCTATAAGTACATATCTGTTTGCTTATAACAATTCTAGATTATATGAAGACTTATAGACCATGCTGAAATGTCATTAACTAAAGTATAATATCAAATTCCTGTACATGAAATAGGTGTAATCCCTCTTGTAAATGTATTCTTTGTCCATGTCATTTTTCAATGTCAAATTCATATGATTTTCTAATAATCTGTTTCCTGTGTGAGGGAAAACCTCCATTACTTTAAGGTGAACATAGCCTGCTGTTTACATATGGGCTTTAAACTCATTTGCCTATAGTTTTTTACATTTGCAACCAGCATTTTTTTAGCACATTATATACTTAATAAATATGCTGTCTGTTTACCATATATTTGTAAAGAACTTAGCTGTTGTTTCAATAGATGTCTTTTTGTATTGTAAGAATTTTTTTAGTTCAGGAAGTTATTTAAGCAATGTCAATTTATGAGGGCTGTTGGTCTGATACAAATCACATATCATTGTGATACTGCTTTAAACTGACATTTAAAGAAAGAAATAGCCAAATAAATCATTGTGAATCTCCAAGAAACACAATAGAAATGCTTTGTTGAATGAATCAACATTTTTGAACAAATTGATTCACTTGACAGAATGATTCTATGATTCACACCAATAAGGCTAGAATTAATCTGTTGGGTGAATAATTCAATGATACAAATATGATCAAATCCGAGAACTATCTGTTGTATGGATTTACGGCTACAACATATTATTATTTAATTTTAAAAAAAAGAAGTAATTTAATGTTTTGGATTATTTAAAAGTTTGTTCTTTCTTTGTACTTTATGTCCTCTTCTTTTCAAAGCTTCACCCCCTCTGTGTCCATCTGTTCCCATGCAACTGTTATATTTTAATAGATCACAGCCCACAAGATCACATGTCTACAGTTAAAAACAGTTTCTTTACATGGCCTTTAGCCACATAATTTATATTACCATTTCATTTCACGGCAGAATGATTTAATGTTTAATGGATGCGGTGATGGATGGGAGAACCTGGTGTATTTGTCACCATGAGATTAGAAAGAGTGACATTTGTGATTGATAACATTTGCTCCTTCATTACTCATTTATGGTTTGCAGGCTTGGTAAGCTTGGAACCAAGGGCTGTAAGTGCATGTAATTGTCTTGATTTGATAATGCATGTTTTATTATCAACTTCCCATCAGTGTTTAGAGATATAGAGATTTCCCTGGCCAAAAAATAAATAAAACTCTGAATTCATTTTTAAAATGCTGAATTCAGTAGAGTAGCCATTGAAAATGCCATTTCAATAACATACCACTTTTGGGAAAGGGTTCTTTCTGCATAATTAAAAAAGTAATAAGTGAGGCATTTATAAGAAAGTAAATGTCATTCAGGAGCAAGAAGGATGTAAGTCAGCAGGCCATCAACAGCCAATACCAGGAAAATGGAAATATATTGTATCACTTTCCTCTATCAGTTGACTTAACTTAAAAAAGTGAGGGAACCCATTGCCTTAAATTTATTAAGTTAAAAAACTTCATGCGTAATTGAAAAAAAAAAAAGTTATGTGGAATTGTCAAGTACACATAACTTATTTTTTTCTTAAGTTTATTACTTAATCATTTTAAGTGAACGGATTTCCTCAGTTTTTTTTAAGTTAAGTTAACTGATCACTTTTTACAGTATACCCACTAATAATGAACTCAAGTAAATAATTTGCATAGCAACCTTCAACAGGTTTTGGAAGTTTTGGATGTCTTTCATTTATTAAACTCAAGATTGACAGATCTGCATTGAAGAGTCACGGATGAAAAACATTTCCACTCACATGTCCACATGGTTTTGACTTTGGTAACCTTATCTGGGCAAAAAAAAAGTTGTTTTGCAAGTTCCCTAGGAACTATGGTCTCGAAGACATGTGTGATGTGAAGTATGAATGAATTCTGTATTTGGAAAAGATCCACTCTATATTATATGAGTTGGCGTAAAGTGTTTCATGCCCATAAAACACAAAGAATCAGTATTTTACGCTCGAGTACCTGCACCTGCACACGTTCACAACACATCAGATGTAGTTAAGGTTATTTCCAGCAGAGATGGAAATCTCATATTACTCACAGAAGTGCGATAAAGAAAGAACGGATGAACGGCACTAGCAACAGAACGTAATACAAAATCTAACCCAGAACATCAGTGTAATAACAACTAAGGTTATAGATAACCTTTCTCCAGCCTCATGTCTACATGGATTTATGTGTAAGGAAATTCCAGGGTGTAAAAGATTGCTTCCTCGTGGTATCAGGTAAACTATCTTACCTTTTGCAAGAGAATATCTTCAATTTCCCATCTGTTTATGCCGTATGAATGTAATGTATGCATTTTTGTGGCTTTATTCTCAAACAGTCTTAGACAGAAGGGGGTCAATGACTGTCATTAAGAGGCTTGGATGGAGGCCTGTTCCCCACAACCGGCCTGTTCCAGCCGCCCATAGTTTCTCTCCGCATCCAATGGCTTTCCCACATCTGATTTACATAATCAAATAACCCAGTTGCACAGTTTTTCCACACTCAAAAATCTCGAATCGCTCAAATTAACCTTTCTTCCATATCCTCACACATTTTTTCCTCACATATCAGTCAAATAGAGCATGTTTTCAAAGTCAACTGGCATTCATAACCCATTTTACTTTATAATGCGACACATTTCCGACTTAAACAAGATGTTCAATGAGGAAAAAAGTAAGATGGGACTTGATTTAATCTGTCGGGAAATTATGGATTGGTGCATTGGTGATGTCAGCTGAATGATAGCATTGGTGATGTCAGCTGAAAAGGAAAGATGTTTTCAGTCTCACAAACTGCAGTTTTTATATGTATATTTTTTTTCCGTTTTTAACGTCCAGTGATGAACTGTGCACAATAAAACCAGGAACGTGTATAAGTAAAGAGGTAATTGTTAGTTTTTAACATTGATGAGACTATCTTCAGTCCATGCACTATGATGGTCTCATAATGTATGCTTTAAGAAGTTCTCTCTAATCCATCACACTTTAGAAATTTCCCCAGGTGTGATTCAGAAGGCATATTGACATTTGACCTATCCATGTGCGCAGATGGTGCGCTGCAGAATGCCTTTCAGTCATTGGCCGGGTGCTCCTTCTGGTCTCTAAAAGTGGGTCAGCAGACTCACTGGTGTTGACCTTCAAGTCTGAAACCAAGAGAGGGTGGCTGCAAGACATTTGGAATAATTTAGTTATCTAAATTTCTATTTATAGGCTAGCGTGGTTGCTAGGTCATTGGTTTTGGAAAAGATCAGAAGAGTAACGAAGCCATGAAATAGAAATGGGACTTTTGTGGTTTTTAGTCTATTAGCTTTTTACAGATTTTCAACTAGATTTGTATTGTCACAATGTTATATATAACTGAACATTGAGAACTCTGTTTTTTTAGTCTGCCAGATGATGCAAAAAGTGTAATTTTGTGTCACCTGCTGATTTTGACAGCTCCAAGGCTTTTGACAAACCAACAGATCGAACTGTATTTCCGCCCATGGACAGTCAGATCAACAGAGGGGTGGTGTCAAAATTAAAAGTGAATTATGGGTGTCTAAGTTTTTTTTTCTCTTGTCTTTTTCTCCCTTTCTATTGCATACACAGCCAAGTTTTATTAAATATATCTATTAGGTTATCTGTCAATATCCTTTTATACTGCTAAAGTGAGAAAATGTATGCATTTAAAATGAACAGAATTTCTATTCCGGGAACAAGATATGAATATTAGCAATTCATGTTTCGACTAAATGCTTCTGGCTATTTTATAAATGAGACAGGCAATTTGATAAGCCCCCCAAACCCCAATTTTCCTTGAGGTCCTTAAAGTCGGCATGAAATGAATATTTATCCTGTTTTTTTTTTTTTTTAAATGCATGTAATAGATCTTATTGTGAGCAATTTATCAAAATTTGACCTGGTAATGTTTAATCAGGCAGATAACAGGCTTCTCTCTGGTGACATGCTTTATATATATATATATATATTTTTAATGATGTTAAGGGAACATTCCATTTTATCATTTTCCAAACATTACGGGAATGTTTCAGAATGTTCAGATAACCACAAGTAACAAGTATAACATTTAAACATTAGAAAAACAGATGAACGTCCAACTAAATCGTTTCAGGAAGAAGAAAAAAAACGTTCCATGAACAATGTATAAATAATGTTTTTTTTTTTTCTATGCTAATGTTTTGAGAACAAATACCAGATAATTTTGAAAGAACATTCTGTTAACATTACTGGAGGAAAATGTGTTCATAACGTTGAGAGAGCCTTGCCAGAACGTTATCCAACTTTCTGAGAATGTTCCATGTTAGCTGGGAAGCTGTATGTGATAGACAAACATTTAACTGAGCCTCATTAAATTAATAGATATTAGAGCAATAAACCTTTATGCAAATGTTCTATATGTTAAGCTCACCCTTTCCATAGAAAAATCAAAAAGTAAAAAAAAAAAAAAGTTTATTTGCATTACCTTAGTTGTATATTGGGGATGACAGGATCATTTCAAGGGTGTGACCAACTATCAACATTTCATAATTCTCTTATAGCTAAATAACTTTTTTGATTATCAAAAAAAAAAGAAAAAAGAGAGAGATTGACAGCTTTGGTTGCTGCACATACCGCTCAGCAACAAGGATCAATCAAACCTTCCCATCAATCATTCCAGCATATCCAGGCTTTGGCACCCTTTGAACTGTCACTGACAACATGACAGACTCTTCAACAGAGCGTCTACAGAGGTATGTGAGATGTTTCTAGACTCAAACCCTTTTGATGAAGGTTTTTACAACCAGCAGCAGAGCATTGCTGGTTCTGATGAGCAGCATACCATCATAAAGCCAAGAAGCATGTGATGAGATTCCCAGCAGATTGAAGCTAATGTGTCTGGCAGAGGATCCACATGGAAAGCTGAATCATCCTCTAGACCACAGAGCATTCAGGCGTACTACTGCTCTTTGTACGATCCACACACACACACACTTGTCCAGACACACCTGACAGAAGAGCGTATTGTGGGGGTGCTTTACAGAATAAGATATCAAGACTGGCAGAAAATAAAAAAGTCTGAAATTAAATAAAAATATGTCATCATTTACTCACTCTCATGTCATTTTAAACCCATATTATCTTCTTTCCTCTGTCAGACCCTTGAATTGATGTTATTATTCCTAAACTTTTAGTTTTTGATTTAGTTTTTTTTTTTACTATAAGTTTTACTGTACACAAGAATATTTAGCTGCATAAGCATAACTATAAAAATGTGCATTTACTTTAGAAAAAAAACATGGCTTTTCCATAACTTGAAGAAGAGCTGTGTTTTTCAATACAATTAAAAATGGAAGGTGAATCACCCTAATATGCTCCAAAAGGTAGTGATGGGTCATTCATGAACAATATTTTTCATCGCATCTGTCACGTGACAACGTAACGAAAGTCTCATTTATGGTTTCATAATCTGTAAATGCATAATGATTTCCTAATTTGGAATATGATAAAAGATTGCATATTTGAGTCTGTTAGGGGAATGCAGCTGTTGTAAAAAAAATGTATCTTAGCTCAAATGAATGAAATACCATAAATAAAGATTTACTTTGCTGAACGAGATCCAAAAATGGAGTCAAAAAATTGTAAAACTCATGTCAGCAAAAAATTGTGTACAGGTGAAGTACACACAACACTAGATAACGAGATCTTGTTTTATGTAGCATTAAATCAGACACATTTATAATCACTGTCCAGGGATTTATTTTATTTATGGCGGGGAAACGAAGACTACGTACTTCAAATCTTGAACCGACCCAAATCCAGAGGTGGATAGGCTACACAACTTCCTTACTTGAGTGAAAGTACAGATACTACTGGTCAAATATTACTCCGTTACAAGTAAAAGTTATAAAGACCGATTTTTACTTAAGTACAGAAGTACTCGTTTTTAAAAGTACTCAAATATCAAAAGTAAATGTCAATGCATTGTTTTATTATTGTTGCATTGTTGTATGTAATACTTACAGTACCTTATACCTCTCTAAATCTATGCCTGCCTGCCTAACCTCATATCAATATCAAATGTATTTATAAAACACAGTTCCAGTAGTGGGATTGAATGAAAGATTGAATAAGTGCACTCAATAACATCCACAATGGTTTCAGACACCCAAATGGCTGTTCCTTCAATAGTTCCCTATTTAACGTTTTTTTGTCTTTTAGTATGAATATGTTAGCCTTACTGTTATCTATAAGCTAGTGTGCTCCAAAACAATGACAAAATTCACATTTAGAAGACCAAACCCAATGTTGAAGATGAAAATCAGGTTGATGTCAGAATCCAATGTCAGATTGACGTAAATCTCCAACGGTGAACAGACATTGTATTGTGGTTGAAAATGAAAATCGGGTTGACGTCAGAAACCAACATCAGTCGGGTTCTGACGTCAACCCAACTTTCATTTCCATCCAAAATCCAACGTCTGTCCGACTTTGAATGTTGACGTCTCTATTCGACATCGAGGTTCTGACGTCAACCCGACTTTCATTTCCAACCAAACTCCAACGTCTGTCCTACGTTGAATGTTTCTGATGTCAATCTGACGTCGGGTTCTGACGTCAACCCGACTTTCATTTCCAACCAAAATTCAACCCCTGCAACCAAAATCATCCCCTGACTGACATTACTTTCTACTCAAGGACCTTGACAGAAATATAGTGGAGTGAAAAAAGTACGACATTTATCTTTCAAATGTAGTGAAGTTAAAGTAAAAAGTTTCCAGAAAGAAATAATACTCAAGTAAAGTACAGATACTCAAAAAGTGTACTTAAGTACAGTACTCAAGTAAATGTACTTTGTTACTGTCCACCTCTGCCCAAATCGACCCATCACTACATGATAAACGTTCCCTAAATGTATTCAACTTGCCTCTTGCACTGTATTGCAAGCCATTCTGTATCTAAAATTGTACTTCCTGCTATAGTAGGTGAAAAAGTATTTGAAAATAGAATGTCTGAATTCACAGTATTCATTAAACAGAAGACCTGAATGACCAACTACTTCCAGCTAGATTCTGAAGTGCACATACGATGGAGACTTTACTATCCCATGAGGCCATGGGAGAGGATTTGTGAATGGAGGTGAAGCGACGCAACTGACGGCGGTAGGTCACATGACAGTGACAACATGTTGAATGCAGTTCGTCCAGATTTATACTATATAGAATGTACTTTTAGCAGACAAAAAGTAATTACTTAATCAAAAGAAGTACTTACTCAGAGTATGCGATTTCGGACACAGCCATTGTGTTCTGTGAGGAACAAAAAATTGGCCTCTCTATTGCCATCTGTGGTTGAAGCATAAAACTGCAGGTAAATTGCAATAACATTCAGATTTGATGAGTAATGCTTAAATAAGAGAGTTATAATTTAGGCAACAGGGAAAAGTTCAATAACCTCTACTTCAAAGGCAAACAAAAAAGCTTTAAAAAGAGAATGAATTAAGGTCTTCAGCTCACAGAAACTGTGTCTAGAGATCGATATAAACTGCAAGACGCAGTTATCTGGCTGTGAAAGTGAAATAGTGAAAGTAGTTTAGATGTGTTTGGGGAGTTTTTTAAAGGGCAATAACATAATGCATTATGCATTAGAGTGAATGAAGGTGAGTGTGGACTGAAATTTCATGGGGTATAGAGTTCGGGAAGAGAGAGACAGCAGGTGTTGGCAGGTAATGGTGTGTTACTGGGAGCCGAGACCTGAGATTAACCAGCCTGTGACGCTACAGCAACTTACAATGAAGTGCACAAATCACATGAATGGCAATTATCTGTCATGGAAATAGCCATTAACATGATTTGTGCACTTTATTTTAAGTCACTCTGGTCAGAAAAAGCATCTGCTAAGAACATAAATGTAAACTCATGCTGACCCAGCTGTATGTATAAAAGAAAGAAAAAGAGACTGGTGGCTAAAACTGCGTTTAGAAAACACATTATTGCACATTAAGGCTCTGTTTGCTGTCAACTCTGATGCCTGAGATTTAAGACAGCTCTTCACAGAGAAATACTTTTCATTTTCAGTTTTTCATGAAAAAGTTGCAATAAAAATGATTCAACGCCCTTGACCTGCAAGACATTTTGCTGCTGAGAAAAACATTGTATGAACAAATTCAACAAAGGCATCAGTAAACTATTATATAAAGTATATAAATACACATTTGAGTGATTCTGAGAACATAAAGTTGATAATAAATGAAGAAAAAAAAATCTAATTGGCTCTAAACATTCATGTACAAAATTATTCAACCCCCAAAAGTTTTGCATTTGCACATTTTGTGCAGCATCTTTTATTCTTTATAACCTCCATTAAGTCACCTGTAAGTCACCTGTCTCTACTACAACCTTGGCCCATTCCTTGCTTGAAAAAGCTTCCAGATCACTGATAATCTTTGGTTTTCACATCACCACTGCTTTCTTCAAATTCCACCAAATATTTTCAATGAGATTTAAATCTGAAGACTGTACAGGCCACCCAAGAACATTCCACGACTGATGCCTGGACCAAGCTTCAGTAGATTTGGATGTACACTTTGAGATGGCTGTCCTGTAGGAAAGTCCATTGATCATCAAGCTTCAGTATCTGCACTGAAGGCATCACCATCTGTGCCAAAATGGCTTGATATTTCAAAGAATTCATGATGTTCTTCAATCGTTTGACCACATTTGACCACGGAGAAGGTCAAGGTGAACGCTCATAAGCTTTGCCTTTTTTTGCACCAGACATAGGCTACCGCTGATCCTTGGGTCCAAAAAGTTCCAGTTTGGTCATTTCACTCTGAAAGATTTTTCCAGAACTCAACAGTTCTGTCAGGTCCATAAAGTCAAGAACACACAGACAAAATAATTAAGAATTATTTGAATAGATTGCAAACAGGTTGATGTTCCTGAATTGAAATTTGGCGGGCTCTGTTCAGGGAGTCCTCTGACCTTTCATGAGCACCATGAAATAGCAGAGAGTCAGAGGACAGCAGCAGCAGCATTAGGGAACGCTCACACAGTTTTAGACTGTGAGAGCTAGAATATCCCCCTGTGAACAGAGCAGGCAACATGACATAGCAAATGCCACGTTATGCATAAGGAGGAGCTGGGGAGGTGGCGGGCAGCAGAAGCGAGCAGCGAGCCAGCAGAAGCGAGCAGCGAGCCAGCAGAGCGAGCAGCAAGCATGTATGAGCAAGGTGAATGAGCTTTAAATAGGGCGCCTTGTTTGAGCTTTGGCCATTGAACAGCGAGGGGAGTTAACCAGCTAATGCGGCTCAGCTGGAGCAGATCAGCTGACGGGACAGTGTTGATAGCAAATAGCATAAGCAGCGGCTTGACTACCTGGCCTGCCAGAACTGACGCTGACGCTCAATGTCTATCCAAATAATTTTTAGCATATTCAAGTGAGCTTTTTATGTTCTTCTTGGTCAAGAGAGGCATTCGGCAAGATGTCCCAACATGAAGGCCATGCTTGTCTAGTGTTCTTCTTATACTCTGCATCATTGAAATGATTTTTCCTCCTTTCATCAGGTCATTTTGCAAGTCTTTGGCAGTAAATTGAGGGTGTTTCTCAGTTGCTCTGATCAAACATGTTATTCCCCTTAATGATACTGTGCTTTTTATATATAAGTGCCCCTTTTATGCTATTTTAAAGTTTTCTAATTTTGCTTTGGAGGTCTCCGACAACAGGTTTATATGCATCAAAGGTCAAAAAACACTTTCATTTTCTCATAATGTACATTGCACATCACCACATTGTTAAATGATTCTCAAACGACTCGTCAGATGAATCAATCTCTCTAAATCCCTCCTTTCCGTGAGCTTACACTGCTCTAGGGTGCGTTTCCCGTACAACGACGTAACTCGATGCTTCACTACCATAGTACGATGCATCGTTGAAGAAATCAACTAGCTAGTCACGACTGTTTCCCGAAACCATATTGTCGCAAAGTGGTCGTTCAACCACGTTGGATTATGACGTCACGCACGTGGTGGAGTAATCACTTCTTTTAATGAAAATGTTTGAGATCGAATTAATGCTAGATGTTTTGATGTAAATTACAGACATGACATCTGAGGACTATTTCTAATTTTTGCGCAGTCTTCAAAAACGGTGCTTTAAATATCTTGACAAACTCAAAGATGTAGGCTAAATGACATTTGTATGTATTCTAAATAAAAGACACAGGTTGTACTGAATGTCAGCTTGCTTATTTTGCTGAAGATACGGATTTCTTAAGTCCACATGTCATGCAATCTAGAAACAATACTTCTAACCACAGCTTGAGAGCTGTCGGGAAACAGAGACTTGTTGAACTATTGATAATGACGGAACTTGTGACCATAGTTGGCTAACGATACTTTCGGGAAACGCACCCCAGATTGGCCAGACGGCCCAGTCTGTTGTGATTGGTCTACAGTTTACAGCTAATGTCAGAAGCTAATGCTTATTATCATAACTGAATTTCAGCGATTGTACACACTGTAAAGACAGTAACAATGACGTTGATTTTACCATATCAATCCGAGCGCGAGTCCAATGATGAAACATTGGAAGAACTTATTCAGCCCGAATCTTCATCGCAAGGACGAATTGAGCAGGACGTTTCTCAGTGATAAGATAACCTAATAATTTTGAGGTACATTATGGGATATTGCAACTGTAAATCAGCATTAACAAGTGTATGTCCATCAACAAACCGATGTGTGTGTACATTTCTAATATATAATATATTATAATATATTTCTATTGCCGTGCACAACTGTCTCTCTAGGAACTTTTAATGTTTTGGAAATCTTCTTGTAGCCATAGACTTTGTAATAAAACAATTTGTTCTCTATAGCTTTTGTGAGTGCTCTTTTGACTTGGCCATATTTGCTTCTTTTTTTGCTATCCCTTTTATTTTGCCACTAAACTGTTAAAGGTGCATTTAAAAAAAACTCTGTATCTTTAGAAAAGCTTACATTTGTAAATTATTACAGTCTCCGGGGGGTTGAATAATTTTGATTGCAACTGTAGCACCTCGCAGAATTGCCTTTGGTAACTTACAACTTCCCCTCCTAAGACCCATTACATTAAAAGCATTACACGAGGAATAGTTTGCCAAAGGCATGTAGCTTTTAAAAGCTTCCCTTTCCCACATAGGAAATAAAAACCTGTTCTTTCCGAATACTTTCAGATAGTGATTTACAAGCTTTAAAATAACCAAACACCTGCACATCTGTAGTTCGCAGTTTGACTATTGGTTAACTAATGAGTTAAAGGTGCAGTAAGTACTTTTTTTTTGTTTATGCTTTGTTGGCCGAGTGAGAATTATACCTATTATAATCAGGCATATGTGTCACCCCAATTGGTTTATTTATTCTGGTACCAAATGTTTCTGATAAAAGGGAGGCTATTGAGATAAAATGAGTAGTATTCGGCTGATTATTTGAAGTAAATTTTTGAGTTGCAACAAATACTATTTATCTTATGCAGTTTATTCATTAGATCTGTGATAACTGGGTTTTGTAAAGTTCATTTATAGTGTACAGGCAGACATAGAAGACAAGAAAACTGTCTGAATTGTAATAAGTCCAGTCCTGAATACTAATGTGAGGAGTGACTCTGTTTTCTGCTGCAAGGCACCAACAATAGAACTGGCCCAGTTTACTGACTGCTGATTTACCACTGAGTGTGTGGACAAAATATACTCTCTCTCTCTCCTTCTCCTACTCTCTTTTTCTGTCTTTGCTCCTCTGTTTTTTCTTAATTTTTTCCCCTCAGTCTTAAATATAAAAGCTTTAACTTTAAATTTTTTACAACAAAAATTGTGAGAAAAAAAATGCCAAACTTGCTAAACTTTGCTGAATATAGTACAAGAAATAATTATGGCTTTCGTAAGACAGAGTTGCAGACATGCTCAGCACAGTTAGCCTACATTGGTGTTCCTTTGGTTGGAAACTTGCGCACCAAGCACCATTACTATGACAACCATTGCCATATTTGCACTATAGTAAAATGCTCCATATACATTTTCATATACAGAGAGGGCTGTGTTACTTGAGACCAGGGGAAAAGCACCAAATGTCAAACCCTGGGCACCGAATTATGTTCAGGTCACCTAACATAATTTGGGGGTGATTTATTTATGTTTATCACTCCAAACAAATCCAGTATTTAACTATGTGATTCATACCTTCATCTTTCACATATGGCAAAATATACAGAGCCTCATAAAATGTGGAGGGGCAAATACACACGAATAAGAAAACAAGAATATGCTACTTATATTTCACTAGTTTGCCTACCCATTCAGCCTTAAAGTTTAATAGTTAACTTACTCGGCTTGCATTCCTTGGAGGAGGCTCGAACCCGAGGCTCGACTTGAGCTCCGAGTTAAAAACCTCCTATGATGGAATTGCACATAAGAGGGATAGAGATCATTTACTGGAGGAGGAGGGCTGCCGGAAGAATTTGTCGATGAGATGACGTGGTAATGATGATTGACAGGACTGAATGTTTAGGCTCCTCCCGCTTGGGATGAGACTGTTATTAAACAAAACAAAAATTAAAATTATGTCATTAATTATCCTCCAGTCGTTACAAACCTGTAAAACTTTGGTTCATCTTCAGAACACGAATAAAGATCTTTTTGATGAAATCTGAGAGATTTCTGTTCCTTCATAGACAGCTATGCAACTACCACTTTGACGCTTCAAAAAGTTCATAAAGAGATCGTTAAACTTATCCATATGAATCGAGCGGTTTAGTCCAAATTTTCGGAAGAGACACAATCACTATATGATGAGCAGATTGAATTTAGGCTTTTATTCACATATAAACATTGATCAGCAAACATAAACCGAAACTAAACCGAACCTGTTTGACATGTGAGAACAAACCTCTTGCGGAAGCTCAAACGTGCTGAAAAACAGAATGAACCTCACTGGTTTTTGCACGTCAAGCGAACATGCTTGAGCTTCCGCTCACCACAACTGATGTGTGAGTTGATAAATGTTTATGAATGAATGTGAATAAAAGCCTAAATTCAATTTATTCATCATAAAGTGATTGTGTCTCCTCAGAAAAGTTGGACTAAACCGCTCGATTCATATGGATTAGTTTTACAATCTCTTTTACGAACTTTTTGAAGCGTCAAAGTGGTAGTTGCGTAGACTGTCAATAGAGGGACAGAAATCTCTCAAATTTCATCAAAAAGATTTTCATTTGTGTTCGGAAGATGAACGAAAGTCTTACGGGTTTGGAACGACATGAGTGTGAGTAATTAATGATAGAATTTTTGGGTGAACTAAAGCCCCTTTCAAACAGCGCGTTGATCAACGCGGGAAATTGCCGGGAAATTGCCAGAACGCCTTCTGTGTGAACGCAAACACGACCCGGGATTAATGTCGGGATCGATCCCGGGTTGGGGACCTAGTAACATTGCTGTGTTCAGTCCCGGAACGTGTGCTGTGTGAACAAAAGCCGTAATCAATGCCGTGTCGTAATGATGCCGCTGAAGCCAGGATCGTTCGCCAGCTAGTGAAACGGTACGTAATGCGCTAGTTTATGATCGAATAAGAGAAAAAAATGCACAAGCGTAGTTTCTTCTCGAGAGAAATCGCAGCTCATAAGCAAACTGAAGATGCTGCTAAGACATTACATCAAATCCCGGGTCACTTTATCTGTGTATTTTCCGGAATCTCTGTGTGAAAGGGGCTTAACTGTAACCCACCCAAAGTACCAAGAAAGGGTTAACTTAAGTGGTGGGCGTGGTTTTGAATGTGGCCTGTAAGTACGCAGATGAGCAGCCTCAAGAGAAACAGAGATTTCGAAATGTTATGAGATTTTCGAATTCTCCTGTGGAAAAGGTTATTTCTGTTGAGTATTTCATAAAATATTGTGTTTTTCTGTTGAATTCATTTAAAAAGGTTACGTGATGCATGCTCCGAGGAAACTTTTTTCCTTCCTAGTCGTGAACTCTGGTGAGTTACAGTTTAAGGCATTTCTATATTATTTTAGTGTTGATGGGATCATCATTAGTAGCTTTACTCTTAAAACCAATCAGAGTAATTTTCAATGATGTTGTAATGAGTTATTTTATTGAAAGTTTGTTGTAAATGCCGATATATACTGTGTGTGATATGGAATTGCGTCATTCAATTCTTTTACTAAGCTTTCTGCTAAGTTAAACGAACAAAATATCACATACAGTAAGTCATGTTTAAACTGATTTGTTCATTAGTAATTCTGCGAGAAACTGAGTTTATGAGACATTGCGTATGTAAAACTCAAGTTTTACGTGACACCGACCTGTTAAAGGAGAACTCTGGCGCAAAATGAACCTTTGGTCTAATTACACATTGTAGTCAACCGTTATCTGAGATTTGTTTTCATGATTATCGAATGTAAATAGTTTTATCTCTAAAAACAGTTTAGCCTATAACGCTAGTATATAGGGCATAGAGTAATGACAAATAAAAATCGCTTGTTAAAGGTTCTCTAAGTGATCCTGAGTGACGTCACTTCTTGTTGACGTTCGAACTATTGTCAAACAAAACAGAGGCTAGCTAGACCCTCCCTCCTCCTCATCCGCACACTAACCCCCCAAACCCCGCCCCCAAGTCCTTCTTGTCGGTCATTGGCTAGAACAGTTTGTTATGTTTCGGGGAGCGGGTCGCCGCAGTTTGCTTTTGTTGCTGTTTGTGGAGCCTGGGCTGTCCACAGAGATCGCGTTTCTTTACAGTGTGTTCAGGGGACAGGCAGCCAGCGGATAGTGAGGAGATGTTTGCTGTATGTGACAAAAAATGTTTTGGCCTAAAAAACGCGTGACATCGCTTAGAGGACCTTTAATACCACTAACAAGGCTCAAAATAGCCCCACACTAACACGGTAGCATAATGAGGGTCCCTACCTTCAAACCGAAGCATTGAGAACTTTGTCAGTGTCCAGACAGTTTAATAAGAAGATATTTTATACATACAGTCAACTTCGCGTGTACAGGCAGAAGTCATCTTTGAAAAACAGTCTCTACCAGTCGATCTACTAACGCCAATCCAAGCCTACTGTCCGCGCTCACCTTATCACAACTTATAGCTCGTTCACATCTCACCAGCACACTTGGATCGGCGTTCGTAGATCAACTGGTAGAGACTGTTTTTCAAAGATGGCTTCTGCCTGTATACGCGAAGTTGACTGTATGTATAAAATATCTTCTTATTAAACTGTCTGGACACTGACAAAGTTCTCAATGCTTCGGTTTGAAGGTAGGGACCCTCATTATGCTACCGTGTTAGTGTGGGGCTATTTTGAGCCTTGTTAGTGGTATTAACAAGCGATTTTTATTTTTCATTACTCTATGCCCTATATACTAGCGTTATACTAGCGTTATAGGCTAAACTGTTTTTAGAGATAAAACTATTTACATTCGATAATCATGAAAACAAATCTCAGATAACGGTTGACTAGGTAACAATGTGTAATTAGACCAAAAATGTGCAGATTGTTTTTTTATTTCCCGTTCCCTGTGGTTTTCGACGCCACAAGGTTATTGGATTAAAGATGGTGAGCCAGTGAAACTCTGGAGAAGAAATATCGCGAGCCAGTGACGTTTTACATTCTATCGCTTCAGTGAATTCAAGGATCTTCAGTCATTGAACCTTTCCCTGAGTAAACCAGCAAAAGGATCAGATAAGAACTTTTGATCATACTACCTGGGTAGATACTAAAGGAAAGACACTTTTCTTTTCCTGGTTTTCTTTTATGGGCCCGAGGTTCATTTTGTTTATTAACTATTATTGAATTGTAATTTCCTTTTACTTAACAAAATGCACTTTCATATTCTATAAGAAATTGTGCAATAAAACTGTGCAGTTGTTTAAATCTGATTTACATGTTGTTGTTGTTGTGACTCACAAATACTGCCTCCTAGAGCCTGGGTCTTGAATTTCAGTGGATATCTTTGAGCTAGCATTGAGTGGAATCGCTACATAACCCTTTAACATATTACTTAGATAGCAATGCATGTGGAACGATTTGAATGGAAAAAATGCTGGAAATACATTATGACAAACTGAACCCCCTGTTTAGAAATTTTTATCTGAGTCATGAAACATGAAAGAGTCCAACTGTGGCCTGCATATTTTCCCTGCATGCAAAAAATAAAACCTAAGGCACCAAATGGACAATGTCCTCAGCTCCAGAGGAGCTACTTTTGTGCACCGCTTGAGGTGCTTTAATTACATCCCACTGGTTACAGCGCTGTCTGAGATTATAGAACCTCTCTGAGCCGTGGGTTCAGTATTGAGTCTGGGAAATGATCTGTTTGTGTGTCGTGGGCTTTTATCTGGACGTCGGGTCAGCACAGTAGGCATATCAGCATAACACAGAGTGAGACAGATGTACAATGTGGGGGAAAAATATTTAGATTGGTCATATTGATTGATAATATTTTGACAGTCATCCAAAACACAATCTCTTTTTCCATAACCCAGAGCCATGTCTGTTTCCACTCAGCTGGACTAAAACATAAAGACCACTTTGAATTCTATACAGTAAACATTGCTGAAATATGCTTTTAGGTTACTTGGTGTTTGGGTTGCCACACGAACTATGCACACTGCCCACAAATTACATTTCACCAGTTGCTTTAGACAAAAATATTGCACTGCTCTGACCACACCTTTGATAAGAATCCATTTTCAAATCTCGCTAAAATAAAGCCAAGAAACCATACTTGCACATGTGTAAACAAAGCTGACCATCACACTGTCAAACATGATACCCTGAACCTACAAACATAACACACCAACCGTCAAATGTTATCATTGTCTCATACATAAACTGCTTGCAATGAAAAACAGGATGGAAAATGATTGGTTATCTGTATGTGAGAGGGCAAACAGCAGTGACTGAGCTGGAAATAGTTTTTCCATTGAGAGGTCATCCTGTAGGCCACAGTTCACACCCTGTAAAAGAGGAAGATAAAGGTTTTACTCTATGTATTTACACCAGGAACAGTTCTATGCAACTGGTTTCCCATACATAATATCCTCAAGGACTCCATGTTTGTCCAGTAATCTTAATGACCACTTCTAATGGTGTTCAAGTCATAGTTAAGTATGTATATTACACAGTACACGAGTACCATATTAGAGTACACGTTCCTCGTTGTTGTTCCACAAGTGTTGACTTGTATAGCCTTTATTTGACATTAGCTGATAAAGGGTGCTGATACTTTATTTCTAAAAGTATGTACGTAAGTACTTTCCTGTACTATCCGTACATGTTAGGGTGCCTTCACCCTTGGCAGATAAAAGCGAACTCTTGTGGGATTGCTACGTGCAAATAGAAAAAAACACATGCAAATAAAATTAAACGCATGCAAATAGAAAAAAACGCATGCAAATAGAAAAAAACACATGCAAATAGAAAAAAACGCGTGCAAATAAAAAAAACACCTGCAAATTAAAGGGGCATTATGCAGAAATCCCGTTTTTGTCAAACAGCGACCCCTAGAGTTACTGTGGAGTACTTGAATTTAACGTTCGTAAATACCACTCACTCAGAGCGTGACATGCCTGTTACATAGTATACAATAGTACATTGTGTTTAATTTGTCGTTTAATGAGATATAATATATGTTGTTAGTGGTGAGAATTTTCACGTGATTAAATACATAGATCCGACAATTTTAATGGTCCAGAGGCAGAACTTTTGCCAAGTGTGTCAGAGGTTCTGGGTTCTAATCGGTACTAGTAGTATAGTTTATTTTCCTCATCAAAACCGATTGTTTATTAGTGGTTGTTTTTCAAGCAGGGACATGTTTTTTGTGCATTAGGTTTTGTGATTTCACCATAACAAAATATTAGGCCGGGAGCCAGGTCCACTCCTCAGGATGTTTTTTGCTACCTTTTTTTCACTATTATTTCCTATTATTTTATACCTTGGGCCATCACAAGTTAATAATGACCACCCTCAACTCGGCCCCGTTTGGTCTCAGGGGCCAAAAAACACCCTTTTTGGGGAAAGATTTTGGCGGAATGATGTAATTGTGAATATTAAGGTACTGCAGCTACATAAATGGTCATATAACCCCCAAATTTTGCATGGTGTATCCTGACACATAGGGTAAACTAGCAGAAAAAGATTCTGGGGATTGCTGCTTTTTTGCTGTCAAATATCACCCTCAACATACCCCAAAAGACAAAAAAATGTCTGTCCGCCTGACAAATTGTCATCACAAGTGACCATTTTCAAGCATTTTATTATACACATCACTGCCCCAAATGTACATGAAAAACTTCCCAAGTTGATAAGCTTCAATTTAAGTCCAAGATGACCTTTCTATCTAGAGGATTGCAGCTGGTATAACCAAAGTTCTCCACTGTACCTCCAATCGGAGAAAATGGAACTTTCAAGCATTACCATTCCATAGGGAATTAAAGGTACAATATGCAGGATTTTTCGCCACCAGGGGTCGCTAACCTCTTACAATAACAAAGGCGTATATTGATGACGTATATTCCACATTAAGCGAAATTATGGATCTTGTCGTCAAGCTGATGGATCTTTTATGGATGAGTGAATACATTGATGTTTTTAACATTACTGTTGTGTGAAGCAGGGCGCGATTGCTAGACGTATACCAGCGCCACACGCAATGCGAGTCCCGCGGATATAAAGGATAAGGACATTTCATTCTACCGACTACACGCAAGTGCTGCATTACTACTCACACAGGTCAGTTTATTAAACGAATGAAACTTAAGGTAACGCAGCGCTGTTTCACTTGCTCTAACAGTTACACTATCACACATGTTGTTAGTTAGGTTGTTTGTTGGCTGTATGAGACTAAGTAAGCTAGATCAACATTAGAATAACATACAGATCATATTCTAACATTTCATCATGTTGAACTAAATAACATTGATTAGTTGCATCGGGGACATGCAGCTCTCGGCATCTCGAAAGATGTTTGTCTCAAAGTCTGCTTGCCATGGTCCATAATGTTTGAACAAAACAACAGCGTGAGCATCCTGCTAGGCACCCAGTTGTCAACGTGTGTCGCCATGGTTACTATTGCAGTACGAACTCAAACCTGGCGGAAACCAGGGCTAACGCGGATATGACGCCATTAACTGGCGACTCCTCACCCCTGCTCACACACCCCGTTTCCTTGGTTAAAATCGCAATTTTCTCACGATTTACAAATAGTTGGAAACATTTGGGATATTGTAAGTAGCCTAATCAACTAAACAAAATATATAACATGGGCCTAGTGGTTTTTGGATATTTTACTGCAAAAATCCTGGATATTGTACCTTTAACCCTCTGGGGTCTAAGGTGTTTTTGAGGTCCTTGAGATGTTTGGACATGCCCTGACATTTGTGCTTTTTTCAGTTGTGCTTTTTTTCAGCAAAGGTGTAATTACACTCTATTTAGCACAAACAGGGCTACCATAATATGTGAGCAACATGTATGTACATGTTTGTATTTTTGAGAGAATATCGTTTATGCATGGTTATTGAAAAAACTAAAAATGAAAGTTTCTGAAATAAGGCCACAAAACACATACAAAATATCTGTCCACAAGACTTTTGACTAATGGATGTTGTCGCCTAGAGTTTTTGCTTCAAAATGATCTGAAAATCATCCTGCCTAATCATTCACATAACACAATAGATTGCTTTAAATTGTGAAAAACATTTTTTTGTTTGGAAAGGCAATATGCGGATGGGACAGCCCAACCACTTATCATGAATAATTAGATGGTTCACACCTGAGAAGACCCGCATAATAATGAGCCTTTCATTCAGGTGTGTTACACAAGAAGGAATGCAAGGGTAAAAAAAAAAAATATATATATATATAAAAAAAATCAAAATATAAATGAAAGTCAAAAGCACATTTTTAGTCATATCTGAAAACAAATCCTGTTCAAATAGGCTATATGGGCCATTCTACAATTCTGTAGAATGGCCCATAATGATTTCCATTACACGAGAGTAGATGTTAAAACTTCATGCTGATTTGTACTCGGCTTTCGCCAAGATAAGCAAAACTAAGACGTAGCTTTACAGTAAACTATGCTTCTCCATCCATTTACGCTTCTTTCCATAAGGTGGTGTGACTCCCCTTCTGTCCGCCGTTAACGGCAGCAGTGTACTTGGCGCGTCAGCGCACACGACGGCTGCAACTACAGGACCAGCACGACAACCGTCTGGATTGAACCGAGTAGGGGACATCTCTAGGGTCTTCAAGTGGGCACCTTCCGTCCTCAGTGTTTCGTCGACTAGCCCACGACACCTCAAGAGGGCTCGACAGTGACTCTGGCGTCCCAGTGTCACCCCCCTCCGTCCCCCACTCAACTCAGCCCAGCTTACTGACCTCTACATCCCTCCTGCAGCTGAGACCTAACCACAATCTCACAATCTCTCCGCAACCCGACCATACGCGCCAACCCGGTTGACTAAGGCTGTCGAGCCCCACTGGTGCGTTAATATAGCCTAATATAGCCTATTTGAACAGTTTCAAAGTTAGAGTTGGAAACATCTTGAAAAGAAAATGGTCTTTTTCCATAAAAAATGTCTTAAAGTATTATTTTTTAAAGTAGGCTAATACATTATTATACATATTTCAAAGTTAAGTTCATTATTCATTATTAAAATTCATTATTTTGATATAGCTTGCATTGGAACAAACACTAGAACATCTTAGTTGATTAGTTTATTTTTGACAAAACATACTATATATTTAACATATGAGCAGAAACTGCTAACAAAAGCTTATTTGATGTCTATGTTGTGGCTTTTCCTTTCCAACAAACATCATCACTGAGTAAGAGACACTCTGAGTCCAATTTAATAGTTTATAAAGTATTTATTCTCTTGCAAGAGAGATCTTCGTCACGAATACACATTCCTGAGTCAGTGAGGAGAGATAAAGAGAAGCAGTGTCTGTCTTTTTTTATATCTTGTGTCTTTCAAGGCCTTATTTCTGCCCTCCCCTCACAGGAGAGATATACTTTGTTTTTTTCTATTTCTTCCTGGCCCTGAGAGGTAAATGCCCCCTTAACCCTTTAGGCTATAACGTACAAATGCACTCAAGATGACCCCTTGACTACCTGCTTTTCCTTACCTCCACTGACTCCCAACCACAGTAAATTATCACCCAAAGGCCCCCTCTCACTACATTCGTGAGAACAGATGAGGCCATCATTAGGAATCACTGAAATCAGAGTAATAATAGAAAAATTCCATAACATCTATTTTAGAGTAAAAACTTTATAATCTATCCAAAACTAGTCAACGAAATGACTCGCATTCATTCACTCACACACAGACATTCATATTTAAACAATATTAGTAAACAACAGCGCATCTGTGTCGTTAATTCATTCACACACAGAAACGTGATTCAAATTTAAACAGTATTTTTGCGTTTACAGACACTATCTATATCGCGATTAGAACAAAGCACAAAAATAAAAAACTTACACAATTCTCAGCTGGATGCTTTGGATAAACCAGCACTTATTCTGAGGTAAATGTCCCAGGATTATTCCTCACAGCCTCGCAAGACGACATAGTACATTAATCTGATTATACTGGATGTGTTTTACCGAGTTTATGTGGGCGTTTACACGTCTCCATGTGTTGCTTCAGATAATTTGCGTTTAAATAGCGCGCGCTCTCCGTGGGCGTGTCACATTAGCAGAATAATAAGCTGCGAGAACGATAATGAGAACGGCTGACATCTCTTTTTATATAGATTACATAAACAGAGAATATTTATTTTAGTTTTGAATTAGATCATTTAAAAGTACACACTTAAATGATTATAAAGATATATTGCTCATGCCTGGGTGAATAGTATTCGCTGAGTTTTGTTTAAATTTAGAGACGTGCTCCAGAAAAGAGTTCACGGAGACAGAGAGGCAGAAAGCACACCCTGTTTATTTTCTTTAATTTACAAAAGCACAATGTTTTATTTCGATTGTAAGTAGACACACACAAAAATAGACATTTAACAGTTTATTTTTTCATATTTCTTAAGTCTGTATGACCAGAAATTATGGAGTATTTTAAGTCAATTTTTCTGCTATGTGAAAAAAATCGAGCTCGTCGCGCCGGCACGATAGCCGACCCCAGAGGGTTAAGCATATTTTTTGCATATGAACAATATTTCTAAAACAAGTTGAGACTTAACTTATTTACTGCTATACTATATGAAGTGAATTGCATGAAAAGTGAGTGATGTTATGCCCCTAGGTGGACTGGGGTCAGGGTGCAACATAGGGTACTTTCATACAAATCAATTAACCAAATGTGAGACTATTAAATAGAAAACATTTCTTTGGTTCTTAGATCTTTTTGCTGCTTATCCATGCTGTACTTAGAGGACTGGTCATGTTAGTGTATTGTATTAGTGTACAATATAAACTCTCAATCATCATTTTCCTCCTCTTCCTCCTCTTCACCTGTATTCGTATGGATTTCATCAGTCAAGTCCTCTTCATTTGTTTCATTTTCTGCCAAGACATCAACAAGGGCTCGGGGGATGACGTCCCCCTCAAACCATAGTGGTTCTAGCTTGCCTGTCTCTGTGTTTATGTGACATCCATTGAAATACGATTGAAATCATAAAAGCGACACGTGAAGTCTTGAACACCGCTGAGAATCTGTTCATCGAGCTCCCAAGAGTTCCCCACTTCAGCAAAGATCTGAATAAACTTTGAATTCTGACTAAGAATCTTCATCGGACGGACCTTCCCTCTGCCTTTGAATGCTGAAGTGCAGTCAGCACCAGTGAACGCATGCAAGGCCAGAAGAGCTGAATGTGTTCCTGTGAATAATCTTCAGCCAGCTGGTTGATGTTGATTAGTCTATCTCCCATGTCAAAGATGATGTTGACAGTTGATGACTTGGCATAATACAGGAGGATCAAGAGTCTTTTGCTCTAACTGTTCTGATGTGAGGCATTTTGGTTTGGATATACTGCATGTAAATGATCACCCTCACATCTGTTTCTTCATGTTTTGAACAGATCTCTGGTAGAAGTTCTTTTGACATAACTCCATTGCATTCTATCTTGAAAGCTTGACCAGCCTCTATGAAAATGACAGGCCTTCGGTAAAAACTGTAAAATTGTAACAGCCTTTAAAACCTCTGAGCCACCTTGGCCTCTGAGGGCTTATGATCTCCATGATCCAAATGAGGCTGAAATGGGTTGATAAAACTCTGAAAAGCTTGTACTGTTTGCTGCACTTGCTCCTCAGACCGAGTGATTTCACGTGGTCAGAGATCCGTTGCTTCTCTGTATGTTCGCCTCGGCCACTTGTCATTTCCCACATGGCTTCTACAAACTCTCATTTGGCATGCATGCAGTCAGGAAATGATCAGTAGAATGAGTCTCAGTGTGGCTCAGAGGTTTTACAGGCTGTTACAATTTTCTTGTGAAGACCATGGCTGACCTCTTTGCTCCAATCAGTAATTTCCAACTCATAAACTGAATGCACTGTCCTCTCAAAAGAGAAGTTCATACGTGATCGACTTCAAACAAAAAAGGTCCTTTTCTTTGAACCCATCAAGAGGAACAGATTCAAGACAATGTCATCTACCACACCTAAAGGAAGCTTGTGGCATCAAACCAGAAAGTGATCCAGTACAAGGCCACAAGTGGGTTTATCTTTCAGATCTTCATCAAATCACAAGAACCAGAGATGGGGACTCGAGTTTGAGACTCGGACTCGAGTGCGACTTAAGTCCCACACACAGTGACTTCAGACTCGACTTGAGACTCGTCCTCGAAAGACTTCAGACTCGACTCGGACTCGAGCTGCGGGACTCGTGAACAATGTTTATTTTTAGGAAACGTCTGATGAGCTCGCTGTTACCCCCCTCCCTCCGTTACCTATAACCTGCCTACGTAACCACGTACTACGTGGCCTATTGCTGGCAGCGCGCGCGCGACCATGAGAGGATAACAAACAAAAAGTTCGACTGCACCGGCCGCTGCTGTGCCATTCATCGTTAGCTTTAGGTTCAAAAACTTCAAACAAGACGCGCTCAAAAGAAGCGCTCAATGCAAATTATGCAGTATCACGATAAAAGATTCTGGCTCAACTACATCTAATTTTATCAGGCGTCTGAAAACGCACCCTGATAGGTGAGTAAACATGTTTAGCTCAGCATTGACCATCTACCGTTAGCTTGCTTATTGCTTTAGCTACCTAACGTTACGGGAGGTTAACTCCGATTGTCTTCCTTATGAAATATGAATGAGCGATTGTTTAATTGCCAAACTTGTGGTGGTCGATTAACGTAATGTTAATCATTTACGTGCCGCTGGCTGCCCGTTGTCTACAAACAGGTTACAGGATTATTGTTGTTTATGTAACGTTACAGTTTCATTTAGTTATAACGTTACACTGGTTTGAGAGTCTGGGATGTGTTGACTTACAGTATAACGTTAAGCTATGATTAGTTGCATAGGCAGTGCAGCCAGAAGAAGCCAGAAATGTTTTGTGGCCCATACCTAGTGAGTGTGTTAAGAGAAGAGAAGGTTAACCAGTCTGATCTCACCCTTTGGATTTTTTTATTTCTAAACATTTTGTTCTTAACAAGTTAACGTTACATGCCATAAGTTGGTCAGTTGCTTCACATTTACACTAAAGATTTTGAGCATTTGAATGTTTTGGAAGTGCACTGTAGTGTTAATTTCATTTGGACGCAATAGTTTATTTGCATTTAGCTACACTGATGTTTTGCACTAAATAGGAGTGTGTCAATTTTAGTGTTGTGAGTTATATCATTTTCTATATTTGGTCTTATGTCTTGGTATGTTCAAGCTACAAGGCAAAATAAAGAAATTAACTAGGTCCTAAAAGTAAAGCATTCTTGGTGTTTTTGTCATGTTGCAATAGCCTGTTTACACTGCTTATATACCAAAATCAAAGCTGATACTGTATGCTAATAGATAAAGGAGTCATAATAACATATGGTACCACTTTATTTTGATAGTCCACTTTATACATTCGACTAACTATAAGTAACTTTGCAGCTGCATGTCAACTAACTCTCATTAGAGTATTAGTAGGCTTAATATCTGCTAATTAACAGACCCCAACAGATATTCTACTGACTATAAGTAACTTGGCAACTACAAGTCAACTTGTTCTCCAAACCCGAACCCACATCATAACCTGACAGTCTACTAATACTCTAATGAGAGTTAGTTGACATGTAGTTGAAAATGTACATGGTTAGTAGAATGTCTAAAGTGGACTATCGAAATAAAGTGTAACCTAACATATTACATGCTTCGAATTCCTTATATAAAGTTATGCAGTGTTCTAAGCAACCTGGATGGGTCGCTGTACGTGATGCAACACTTATAACCACAAGAGACTTGAGACTTGACTTGGACTCTAGCTCAAAGACTTGAGACTTGACTTGGACTCTAGCTCAGAGACTTGAGACTTGACTTGGACTCTAGCTCAGAGACTTGAGACTTGACTTGGACTCTAGCTCAGAGACTTGTGAGCATCTCTGACAAGAACTTAAAATCACAAATAAGCATATCTCACCTAATGACCTATCCCTTGACGCCATACTCCATCTCAACAATCGATTGCTTTTTTTTTGGTCAAGCTTTCAAGATAGAATGCAATGATGAGTTATGTCAAAAGAACTTCTACCAGAGATCTGTTCAAAACATGAAGAAACAGATGTGAGGGTGATCATTTACATGCAGTATATCCAAACCAGGAAGAGCAAAGAGCAAAAGACTCTTGATCCTCCTGTATTATGCCAAGTCATTAACTGTCAACATCATATTTGACATGGATTTCACATAAACACAGAGACAGGCAAGCTAGAACCACTATGGTTTGAGGGGGACGTCATCCCCCAAGCCCTTGTTGATGTCTTGGCAGAAAATGAAACAAATAAAGAGGACTTGACTGATGAAATCCATACGAATATAGGTGAAGGGGAGGAAGAGGAGGAAAATGATGATTGAGAGTTTATATTCTACACTAATACAATACACTAACATGACCAGTCGTCTAAGTACAGCATGGATAAGCAGCAAAAAGACCTAAGAACCAAAGAAATGTTTTCTATTTTATGCTTTAATAAATCTCACATTTGGTTAATTGATTTTGTATGAATTTTGTATGTTGCACCCTGACCCGTCCACCTAGGGGCATAACATTACCCACTTTTCATGCAATTCACTTCGTATACTATAGCAGTACATAAGTCTAGTCTCAACTCGTTTTAGAAATTGTTAATATGCAAAATATATGCTTAAAGGTAAATCGTGTGAAAATTGCGATTTTAACCAAGGAAACGGGGTGTTTGATCAGGGGTGAGGAGTCGCCAGTTAATGGCGTCATATCCCCGTTAGCCCTGGTTTCCGCCAGGTTTGAGTTCGTACTGCAATAGTAACCATGGCGACACACGTTGACAACTGGGTGCCTAGCAGGATGCTCACGCTGTTGTTTTGTTCAAACATTATGGACCATGGCAAGCAGACTTTGAGACAAACATCTTTCGAGATGCCGAGAGCTGCATGTCCGCGACTAACTTCGACGTGACAGAGACGCGAGTGTTGCATGTTCTTTATTAGACAGGTGAGCAAATGTACATAAAACTAATCAATGTTATTTAGTTCAACATGATGAAATGTTAGAATATGATCTGTATGTTATTCTAATGTTGATCTAGCTTACTTAGTCTCATACAGCCAACAAACAACCTAACTAACAACATGTGTGATAGTGTAACTGTTAGAGCAAGTGAAACAGCGCTGCGTTACCTCAAGTTTCATTCGTTTAATAAACTGACCTGTGTGAGTAGTAATGCAGCACTTGCGTGTAGTCGGTAGAATGAAATGTCCTTATCCTTTATATCCGCGGGACTCGCATTGCGTGTGGCGCTGGTATACGTCTAGCAATCGCGCCCTGCTTCACACAACAGTCATGTTAAAAACATATATGTATTCACTCATCCATAAAAGATCCATCAGCTTGACGACAAGATCCATAATTTCGCTTAATGCGGAATATACGTCATCAATATACGCCTTTGTTATTGTAAGAGGTTAGCGACCCCTGGTGGCGAAAAATCCTGCATATTGTACCTTTAATTCCCTATGGAATGGTAATGCTTGAAAGTTCCATTTTCTCCGATTGGAGGTACAGTGGAGAACTTTGGTTATACCAGCTGCAATCCTCTAGATAGAAAGGTCATCTTGGACATAAATTGAAGCTTATAAACTTGGGAAGTTTTTCATGTACATTTGGGGCAGTGATGTGTATAATAAAATGCTTGAAAATGGTCACTTGTGATGACAATTTGTCAGGCGGACAGACATTTTTTTGTCTTTTGGGGTATGTTGAGGGTGATATTTGACAGCAAAAAAGCAGCAATCCCCAGAATCTTTTTCTGCTAGTTTACCCTATGTGTCAGGATACACCATGCAAAATTTGGGGGTTATATGACCATTTATGTAGCTGCAGTACCTTAATATTCACAATTACATCATTCCGCCAAAATCTTTCCCCAAAAAGGGTGTTTTTTGGCCCCTGAGACCAAACGGGGCCGAGTTGGGGGTGGTCATTATCAACTTGTGATGGCCCAAGGTATAAAATAATAGGAAATAATAGTGAAAAAAAGGTAGCAAAAAACATCCTGAGGAGTGGACCTGGCTCCCGGCCTATATAGAGAGTCTCTCAGTCCCCGCAACGGATTCAGGCGCGCGTCACAACAGAACACTTATCTGCACCACTGATCGCAGAGGCAACGAGCACTTTGGTCACTTGATTTCAAAAATAACACATTTCAGATCGCCTCTTATTTAACAAACGAACGAAATGAATGCTCTACTAGAGTTACCTGGAGATGTTTTATTTGTTTGTAATGATAACGTTACATCCGTGCCGCGAGAAGTTTCAATGGGGACATAACACACCCGCAAATTATGCCTATGCTCGTGTCCGACTCCTCGCTCGATCAGTCTGCCGTTTCCTCTTTCTCTGTTCCTCCGACAATGCTTTCCTAGCTTTCTGCATCTTATATGCCGGCTCAGCCATGACGATAGTGTGACAAACTCCATCCATCTATAACTTGTTCCTGTGTGTACAGTATGTGTGCAGTTGCCGTAAAGGAATATGTTACATCGCGAGAGCTGATATCACGCGATACTTCCTGACGCGGCCCGCCGCACCGAAGTTGCAAGTGAGATTTTTTCGCTCACAGGCACCAGGGGGGGTCGAGACGCCCATTCAACCCGAAAGAAGTTATATAACCATTTCAATAACTCAGAAGCTGTTCAGTTAAGCTAAAAAAGCTGCATAGTGTCCCTTTAAGAAAACATCTTCATCAGTTTCACAACACACGTGTGCTCCAAATACTCACAACACCACCAAATACATAAACGCGCTGCAAATAACACAGAGCACAACGGAAATGTTTCCAGGGGAACCAAATAAGTGACGAACCCGGCTGGGACGTGCCGGCATAGATATCCATAAATCTATGCGTGCTGGTGCTTACAGCTTAAAATTATACTTTATTTTTTTGTTTATTTATTTATTTGTTTGTGCAAAACATACAGAGATTACATTTTTTATGACATACAACTTGTATACAATGTACAAAATGTATTAACAATATGTTCAATGTCATCAGAATACAAATGAGAAAAGAACAATGAGCTGGAAACTAAAATAAATAAATAAAAAAGATAAAGAAGAAAAACATGAAGGAAAGATATTTATCTATACATCAGTTACACTGTACAAATTGTTTCAAGTTATTACATTTTCATAAAGAAAAGTTTCGTAAGAAATGTTAGGTAATGTAGGGTCCAAAATTTTAAAGTTGAGACACAGATATATAACGCATATTTTAAAAGCTTTTTTTGTAAACTAAAAATAAAAATGTATTTGCATCCGTTATGTTAACAGCATCATATTTCTGTCGTAAGACCAGCTGATGGACACCGTGCTGCGTTGTCATGGGAACAACGTTGTCTTTAGTTGCTCCCTTCATCAAGTGCGTTCCACACGGCTGCCTAACAGCCCACTAGAGCCTTGCTCACTCCAAAAGGGCTCTGCAATGGGCTCTATGCACGGCGGTATTTCCGGTGAAAGTCTAAGGATACTGGATTACTTCCGCCGATCGTAGAGTCCAATGCTATACCGAGAATTTATATTGGTTTTTATACTCTATTGCTATACTAAAGAAATGTTAGTCACAAAAACAGACAAAACAGACACCCCTCATTTTGTTTATGCTTCTTTGTTTATTATATTAAATAAACATAACTATATATAAAATTACATCTAAACGTATTAAAGTTTCGTTTCAAAGACGAGAGGACAGTACATTTTGAAGACTCTGCCATAATCCCGTTTTCCTCGGTTTTCCTCCGCTTTAAATCTCCCCAACCGGAAACGCAAGAGCATCCTTGCATCAAACGCGGAAGTTATGCGTGCATATAGCCCATCTGCCCTTCGAAGGGAGTATGGCATAGGGAAGCTCACGAGCAATAAGCACGTCTCAGCCGGGTTCGTCACTTATTTGGTTCCCCTGGAAACATTTCCGTTGTGGTCTGTGTTATTTGCAGCGCGTTTTCTGTATTTGGTTGTGTTGTGAACTTTTGCAGCGCATTTCCTTATTTGGAGAACACGTGTGTTGTGAAACTGATGAAGATGTTTTTTTTTAATTTGCTGGTGTTTATTTCTATTTGCACGCGTGTTTTTCTATTTGCATGTGTTTTTTTCTATTTGCATGCGTTTTTTTCTATTTGCACGCATTTTTCTCTATTTGCATGTGTTAGCTTCAGTTGTCTCGGCCACCGTAGATTGCTCTGTTAGTGCGGTTCATTTGAATAGGTTGTGAACGATGCCATCTGAACCCTGGTGCGTACCAAACAAGAGGACCCAAGACCCACCTTTTCGAACTAATGAACCAAAAACAGGATGTGATATGTATGTACACATAGGACAAGATGGTTATTGTCCCTTTTAATTATAGTCCTATGGGCGTTTTACACTGCACTAATGCTGGAATGCCGAATGCGCCAACCACTGGTAGATCCTGGGGGTTATCAGTATGTAGGGGACACATCATCAGTTGTGTACCCTTGCGTGATCAGGTGTTTTGGCCTTTTAAACATAATACACCCTCTGGAAAGGCAGGCCCAACCTAGGCTGATCAGGCCGGGGTGTGTGTCCCCATCATTGAAATAAAATAAGTTTAAAAAGTAAAATGAAAGCTAAATAGAAAGATTAAAAAATACTAATAAAAATAACAAGCACATTCCAAAATCATGATCATTTACATTTGGTCATGACATAGTCACTGAAAATTAAAAGCTAAATTAAATATTAATAAATACTATAAAATGTATATAAATAATGCTAAACATGTTGCTAAGCTAACGACAATATATGCTAATAAGTCAATTGTAAAACAAAAAATACAAAGTCCATAGAAATATTGGGTCAAATGAGTAAATAATGACAGAACCTCAAGGTCTACCACGGACAATTGTGTTAACAAATTAGTCCCATTACTGAGCGCGGTACACATAAAATATCAGTGTTCAGAAATGTGTGCTTGTCTTACGTTAAGCTATACAATAATGGGTTATATTTTGAGCATCGAGTCAGATTTGGCAGGAAATCATCAGAATTATTATTCATGCAGAAATGATGTTAAAAAAAACCAGCTCCGCAAGTAACTGTTTCAGCCACAGATGGTGAGAAGCCAAAGTTCTTTAGTGTGCCTTTAAATTTGAGAGAATTAACTTATTTAAACCAATCATGTGAAGGACAAGAGATAGAAGCAAGATAAAAACATGACAAAACACGTGTATCTTTTCGTTGCTTCTTTTTTCACCCCTCTGTTTCATCTTCGTCTGTATGTGTCTTGAAACTCAAGTAATGGAATGAATAATTGAACATATATAGTAGAAGTGTAGTGTAGTTAATGATGAGATATTCTCCTCATTATACTCAAGCTTGTCTGTCACGCTTTGTCAAACAGTTAAGAGAAATCTTAGATTCCTGCAAAGCCTTTAAAGCTGAATGGATGTGTCGTTTCAGTAATTCTAGGCTCTTGCTGTACCTTATTTCAGCATCTATAGTGTGCTGTCAGCATGCGGTGGACTGTTGACAGACAGGCTTAAAAATGAGACAGGCGTTCTAATGTGAAAAAAAAACAAAAAAAAACTGACAGGACTGAACTCTCTCCGTACGACAGCTTTTTTCACAAATAAATGCACATTCACACTAACCATAAAACATAAACACAGGAATTGTCTTCTAATGAGACAGTTTAGGCAGTAGCAAAACAAAATCCCAGACAACATCACAAAAGCCAACTTATAAAGCCATGGTGGCCTGGGCATCAGAACTCTGGGCTCCAGTCCCAGGCAGCTGTAAAATAAATAAACAAAATAAAACCGTTTTTCAAAGTTATAATAATACTAATAATTATAATGATTTGATTTTTTTCATATGCAGTTCCATCATTTTAAAAATAAATAAATACATGCTTTCAATAAGTTATGTATTAGTTTAAATAAATTTTCATTCAAAAAGTCTCCCATTTTAAAAGATCTTTTTAAAATTGCACAATGTGTCCGATTTTTTAACTAAGTCTCTATCATCTATCTATCTATCTATCTATCTATCTATCTATCTATCTATCTATCTATCTATCTATCTATCTATCTATCTATCTATCTATCTATCTATCTATCTATCTATCTATCTATCTATCTATCTATCTATCTATCTATCTATCTATCTCCATCCATCCATCCATCCATCCATCCATCCATCCATCCATCCATCCATCCTATCTATCTATCTATCTATCTATCTATCTATCTATCTATCTATCTATCTATCTATCTATCTATCTATCTATCTATCTATCTATCTATCTATCTATCTATCTATCTATCTATCTATCTATCTATTTATCTATCTATCTATCTATCTATCTATCTATCTATCTATCTATCTATCTATCTATCTATCTATCTATCTATCTATCTATCTCCATCCATCCATCCATCCATCCATCCATCCATCCACATAACTGCAACAAAAATGCAACATTGTGCAATGTTGTAAAAACACTCATGCAAAATACACTGCTTGCTTGGTTCAGTGAAATGTGCATGTGCATAAAATTAACAATTCAAATTTAATTACAGTAGGTTTCATCTGGTCAGCAGTCTGCCCTAGTCACATTTTTAAAATGTTTATTTTCCACTCCTTCTCAAAGCCAGCATTAAGATTCACCCAAAAAATGAATCACAGAGCATCATCTGAGCAGTGTCCCAAGGCTAAAAATTTTAATTAGCTTTGTGTATTTATCTTTCCCATATAATAGTTATGGGAAACAATGTTTATTTATTGAGTGACACATAAAGGCATAATGAAAACAACACAGCTCTGTTTACTGAATGGAACATAATGCATGTGGCTTTGTGCGAGGTGTGCACGCAAGGACCCGACAACCGGACGCAACAACAACGGAAGAGAGAAACAGTCTCTCTCTCACTGTTTGCCTAAAAAAGTACACGCACACATCTTGAATTGCTTAATCTCATCAGTGCAGTTTTATTTGTGTTGCGGTGTTCTCTGAAGTGGTGGGCTTCCTGGCTCCTGCCTGTTCCACCCATACATAATAAAGGGCAGCCAGATGAGGACAGAGGTTGCCAGAGTCCAATTAGTGTGCCGTTCATTATGGCTGATCTGGAGGCCCTCACTGTACTTACTGATTAAGAGCCATATCTACCAACCACCAAGCTTGACTTTCCACCTAACCCTGGAATCCAACATGGAATATTCTAATGATGTTTTCCAAACGGTGAGCGGCCTATGTCTACTGTCTACATGAATATCCTTGATATCATTATAGCACGCACACACACATATTGATTGACATGAGTGCATTTCTAATTAGAATTTAATTGATGCAGCATCACTGTCCTGAATAAAATATACATTTCATTGAGCAAAAGTGTCAGTAAAGTCTTTTAACACATGCTATTCATCAAAGAATCCTGAAAAAAATATTATGTACTGTAAAGTAATGACATGTTTTTACATGTGCTTTAACTCATCAAAATAAGTTAAGAATTTTTTTTAACTTTTTTATGTTATACAAGACTCAACTCATGTTTTAAGTCAGTTTAATGTAATGCGATTTGAAATGACTTAAATGTTTAAGTACAATCAACTTGGATGTTTAAGGCAGCAACTTTTTTTACAGTGTGGTTTCCACAGAAATATTAAGCAGCAGAACTGTTCAACATTGAGAATGATAGAAATGTTTCTTGAGCACCAAATAAGCATATTAGAATGATTTTTGAAGGATCATGTGCCACTGAAGAATGGAGTAATGGTGCAGAAAATTCAGCTTTGATGTCACAAGTATCAATTTTAAATTGCAATAATATTTCACAATTTTACTGTTTTGACTCTATTTCTGATCAAATAAACAGCCTTTGTGAGCATAAAAAAAATCTGCCTTAATAAATACAATTATAATTAAAAACATTAGCCAAACAGCATCAAATATTAAAAAGAAAAAGTTTTACAATACAAATGTTAACAGACCAAAGTCCATTGTTGTGTGGAATGTTTTTTTTTTAAAACATAATTTATATATTTAAATGAGAAAACAACACAACCGAATCACAGTTACAATATTAGTTGAATGTTACATTAATTTGAAGATGTTTAAAGCTGCCGTCGGTAACATTTTTTTGATCATATTCAGTGAAGTCGACACTATAATCCGACAGAACAACATAAATAAAGTGGTTTTAGAAAAAAACCCGAGCTTCTAACTCCACCTGGAGCGTGTTATTTGTTTTGCAAAAATCCACAGCTCCCAGATCATCGGGTCCAATCAGCGCAGGGGGGTGTGAGATCTGACTGTCAATCACAGATCGGGCACACGCCACCCCTAGCGCACGTTACAATCACATGCACACGCCTGAAGTTCGCGCAGTAACGAAGAGTGATGGTGGATGTATCTCGCTTTCAAAACACTAACAAATCAAGTAAGCTCATTTAGAGTATAAATGACGTTAGCAATTGCAATCTATCGGTAGATTAGCCAGGACAGCATACCTCCAAATACCCCATGGTGTTGATGGATGCTGATGAGACGGGCGCGTTCACAGATAACCTGGTGCACACGCACTGACGAGCATAAACTCGGTGGGAGGGTATCCGTTGATAGTGGGGGAGGGGCATGAGAGTTGTAAACATTCAAAATTTTGCCTAAGTCCACTCAATCTGCCAGACTTGCTGACTTCAGCTTTAAGGCAAAAAGTTTTATAATAAATAGAGAATGATATTCCCGTGTCATCGCTATTTCATAACGAGATGGGTTGATGAACTTACGCCACTTGAAATAAAAATAAAAAAAAAAAAAAATTCTCATTGGTTACATAAACAGTGGTTTATCAAGCGTTATAGAAACAAAAGTTATGACAAATACTGTCACATCCTACAGCTTAAACTAGCAGGCATGTTGATATTATATTCATAAGATTTCTGTACAATCCATATTAGATAACTCTGTCCCTAAATTAAATGTAAAAACAAAACAGACCAGAATAAGGACTGGCATATTGCTGCAAGTGAAATGTCTGACTATGTGAGAAACATAAATCTCCCATCTTCTGCAGTAGACCAGTTTATTAGGACAGACCCAGCAGCCAACAGCGTGTCCTCCTACCTATTGTGCTCTGAGAGGTTCTTCAGACCACGTATGGAGCAGGCAATTACCATGAGGCCCAGGCATACGTCTGCCGCCCATATCAAAAGAGAAGCATGTGGCTCTCACAGAGAACTCTCATCCCACACGTTCACATTACAAAGCCACTGTTGGTCTGTAATACATTTCACGGCATCTGGAGCCAATCTCGGCACGCTGACATACGAGCCCCTCTCAGGCACTGACCTGACTGTCATCCGTGTACTCAGCCTTTGTGTTTTATATCACTCCTAATGCATAGAGGAAAAGATTTAGCGTGGAGGCAGAATGTTGGAGAGGAGTGGGCTTGGACATAAGAGACACTTCTCCCTAAAGGAGTGATTTTGGTACCTTAATGAGGTGGTGAGCTCAAGTATGCCAAAACTGAGTTACGGTGGTTTACAGGAAATAGGGGGACACGTCTTGTGTTTGTAACCAAAAATAATGACTTGTATAGAGCCTGATTACAACATAAAAACCTGGGAAAGCTATTCTACACTGAACAAAATTATAAACGCAACACTTTTGTTTTTGCCCCCATTTTTCATGAGCTGAACTCAAAGATCTTAGACTTTTTCTATGTACACAAAAGGCCTATTTCTCTCAAATATTGTTCACAAATCTGTCTAAATCTGTGTAAGTGATAGGGGTGTAACGATACACAAAATTGACGGTTCGGTTTTCCCACGGTTTTGACGTCTCGGTTCGGTTCGATTCGGTTCGGTTTAGAAAGCTAAAATTGCTTTTTTTTTTTTTTTTTTTTTAAACAGTGGTTTAACGAAAAAATTGTCTTTGTCTTTAAATTAATTCAATTACAATTAAACGTTTCACAAGGATTAAAAAAAAAATCTGCTAAATCTGTAAACTATATAGGGAGCCGCACATTACTATAACATTAAAGGTTGTAGCCTAGACTTTTAACCTAAATTCAGATGCTATTTATTTTTTAGATATAATAATCAACACACAACACATTGTATGAAAACATGTAAACTGAACATAAGGCAGTTTTTGCATTAACTTGTGTTTTACTCTAATTTGTTATTGAAATATAATACTTTACACAGTTGTCATTTTCATGAAAGATATTTTAAACATACATTAAATAATCAAGATATCATTAACAGGTTAAGTAAAATATAATATATAGGCTAACATGGTGCATTTATTTAGTGCAGAAGTTCATTTTATAGGAACCAAAGTTGTGGACACTGAATCACTTGCCTGTTGAGGTAAATATAATGCTAGTGACAAGCTATGCTGTTTTATTGACGTCTTTCCGCTGCTGAAACACTGATTGAGCGATTACACGAGTTATGATGCCTTTCAGTAAGTATACTGCATCTTTCAACATACCTTCAGGTGTCCATTCTGTAACTGAGGAAGAGATGATCGCGTTTACCCGCGCGCCGCGTTGCCGTTTGAAATGAGGAGCCTAGTAGGCCTACAGCGATCTGTCACGCCACATCAAAGAGCGCCAAAACGCCATTTATTGTTTGAATTTCGTGATCAAATAGACAGAATTTGAAAGATTACACCTTGCTTATTATCGAAAGTAACAAAACACGGAGCTTGTTATTTGGTGTTAATGGTGGTTAGGCTACAAAACTGAATTCGTTGTGTACTGTACACAAGACATGAGGTCCATTGAGCCGGGCTGGGCGGGGCCGGGGTAGCAGGGGGCGGGGAGGGGCGTGTTCGGTACGCAATGAGAGTATCGCGATTCGAATCGTGTGTTCTGTATCGCGGTTTTTCGGTTCGGTTCGAATATCGTTACACCCCTAGTAAGTGAGCACTTCTCCTTTGATGATCCACCTCACAGGTGTGGCATATCAGGATGCTGATTAGACAGCATGATTTTTGCACAGGTGTGCCTTAGGCTGGCCACAATAAAAGGACACTCTAAAATGTGCAGTTTTATCGCACAGCACAATGCTACAGATGTCACAAGTTTTGAGGGATCTAACCGGCCTCACAACCGCAGACCACGTGTAACCACACTAGCCCAGGACCTGAGTCTGGGAAATGATCTGTTTGTGTGTCGTGGGCTTTTATCTGGATGCCCAGCATCTTCACCTCCAAGATCGTCTGAGACCAGCCACCCGGACAGCTGCTGCAACAATCGGTTTCCATAACCAAACAATTTCTGCTCAAACTGTCAGAAACCATCTCAGGGAAGCTCATCTTGCATGCTCGTTGTCCTCATCGGGGTCTCGACCTCACTGCAGTTCGTCGTTGTAACCGACTTGAGTGGACACATGCTCACATTCGATGGCGTCTGGCACTTTGGAGAGGTGTTCTCTTCACGGATGAATCCCGGTTTTCATTGTACAGGGCAGATGGTAGACAGTGTGTATGGCATCGTGTGGGTGAGCGGTTTGCTGATGTCAACGTTGTGGATCGAGTGGCCCATGATGGCGGTGGAGTTATGGTATGGGCAGGCGTATGTTATGGACAACGGACACAGGTGCATTTTATTGATGGCATTTTTAATGCACAGAGATACCGTGACGAGAGGCCAATTGTTGTGCCATTCATCCACGACCATCACCTCATGTTGCAGCATGATAATGCACGGCCCCATGTTGCAAGGATCTGTACACAACTCGTGGAAGATGAAAACATCCCAGTTCTTGGATGGCCAGCATAGTCACCGGACATGCCACCCATTGAGCATGTTTGGGATGCTCTGGATCGGCGTATACGACAGTGTGAAGTTAAAACACGTACAGTATTTATGTGACTGTAAATATTACTTGAGAAATTAATGAAGAAAAGCGGTTTATGGCTAAATTACTGTCCTAGATGGTGTTACGGAAAGTCACGAAGAGCGCCGTCTTCCGGGTGACGTCATCCGGCATCTGTCGGAAAAAGCCGAACTCTGATTGCGAGCGCACCTGATAGAGATTGATTCATCATCATAAGAGCGCAGTAAAGACCAAACACAGGCAGAAACGAGAGGGGTGAGAATAACGCTTGTCCTGCGGGGTTTCCAGCTTGCTTCCCTTTGAAGAAAGGGGAAAGCTTTGTAACTAGGAGTTATGAGGTATGAGAGAGAAATACAACAGAAATCGGATGCGCATCAGTGACTAATCAACCCGAGACGCTGCTGGTAGGATGACTGCTTGAAGCTTGATTAACTTATATTCTGATAAGACATTTTTACTCGATTATGATTAAGAGTATATACGATATATCAACGCATTCTCATCCCAAAGCGTAATATATTGACTCTTTTGCCAAAGCGTCTATATCCAACGCATACGGCACCCTTTAGCGTCAATATAACACGCTTCGGTTTTGGGTAGGTTTAGGTCTGGGGTAGTGTTAGGGTTAGACCACTAGGAGGCGCCATATATCTGCGTCTCATATGACGCTAAAGGGTGCCATGTGCGTGGGATATAGACGCTTTGGCAAAAGAGTCAGTATATTACGCCTTGGGATGAGAACGGGCTCGATGTATATATGAATTTAAATGTCTAGTAGAATGTGTATATTTTTGTAATGCAATGTCAAGATGTCCGATTGTAACTAGATTTTGTATTTTTTTTCTCTTCCCGTTTTTTTGTCTTTCTTTTAAAAAGGTTATCAACCTAGTTTGAGCTTGAACCTTTCTCAAAGAATTGACTGTTTGAAGAAAATCTAACTGCAAGTTCATCTGTTCCAATGTAATGTGACATGAATGGAGAGTAAAAAACTGCAAGTCAAGATTGTAACAACTTTAATGAAGAGTGAAAGTAAAAGCCATTTTTGAGATGATTCCTGTGTCCGTGGTTGACTAAGCATTTTTTCAAGTTAAAAGCAGAACTGATGTGTGAAATCCGAAAAGAAACTTGACAGACAGCGTGTTCCAGTTCCTGCCAATATCCAGCAACTTCGCACAGCCGTTGAAGAGGAGTGGACCAACATTCCACAGGCCACAATCAACAACCTGATCAACTCTATGCAAAGGAGATGTGTTCCACTGCGTGAGGCAAATGGTGGTCACACCAGATACTGACTGGTTTTCGGACCAGTCTTACCTGCCTGTCAACATGTATTTCCATAGCTCCACGCACCCTGCTCACACAGAAATCACATGTCATCAGCGTGTTTCATGAGGCTATGCAAAGTTGTACAGACAGTCGTGAGACACCGTAAACAAACAGCCAACTTTTATGGTTCCTCCTGAACCACAACAACGAGCTTGTCAACTATGTCAGTACTATCAATGACTAAATCAATCTGCAGCAGTCAGGTGGTACAAGTAAGAGCTCTGTAAGTTGTTTATGTTCATTATTATTGTAATGTTATGTGCATGAAGACATGAGGTAATTTAACGCTGTCTCCTGCTTTGCAGACTCTTTTCTGGCTGTGCGCGTTCATGTGTTTTGGAGAAGGCGTGGCTTTAGAGAGCGCTCTAAATGGATCCTATGCTTTCAAAGCTAGCTTGCTATTGCTAGCCTCTCTGAAATTGCCTACCCTACCTTTATTTGTTTATTTATTTTTAAAATCCTTATAAAAAAAATTGTGACAGTGACAATAAAGTGACAGTAAATTATTTTACATTGTTATAAAATAATACGTTTCATTCATAAAAGAATCCATAAAAAATTATCATGATTTCCCTAAAAATATTACTCTTTTCAACATTGATAATGATAAGAAATGTTTCTTGAGCAGCAAATCAGCATATTAGAATACTTTCTGAAGAATCATGCAACACTGCAACTGTCATTGGGATGAATGTTAATGCTTCCAGAACACTTCCTTTCTCCAGGTATTATAGACCACCTTAGGACAAAATGATAAATGGATCAGAGCAAAACATATGGGAGGTAGCTATACAGGCTTAAATAGCATTGCTTCTGCCAGTAAATGACCAATTGTTCACATCTTCAGGGGGAGATTAGTGTAAGTATCTATTCAAAATATCTGCTGGGGGAAAAAATGTGTGTGTGTCTGTGTTTGTGTGAGTGTGTGTGTGTGTGAAATGAATTCATCTGGGGCCCAGGCAAATCTCAAATACATCCATTCACCTCTGTTTGAGCAGGACCCTCCTCTCACATCAGCAGTTTCAAAACTGCATTAGCACACAACCCTGGGTAATACAGACCCAATGATAAATGTATGTGATGACAGAAAGGATAAAAGCATAGTTCTATGTGTAGTCTGACAATAGCGAACCACTACTCGGAAAATGGGCCCTCAGCCTGATTCATTCTCACCCCCGGGTGATATATGCCAGGAAGACAGGCGTTGGAAACGGCCAGATCCATCCTCACTCACTCGTCTCACTCTGCTTTCAATTTACACGAGGCTGGGAGACAGCGATTGATGTGAAATGGTGGACAAATTGGTCCTCTGAAAAAGGATGCTCTCAGGCTACATTTGTGATTGATTTAGCTCTTACATTCACAAAAGATCTGGAGTTTGATAATTAGCCAGCACAGGATATTGCTTCATTTGAAGGTTGTTTCTGATATGGAACTGTGCATCGCTAATAACAACAGGCCTTTAGGAGAGGTGAACCTCAACACAGCAAAGATTAGCAATCCTTATCACCTTTAGGAAGACACGCTTCTGCATGCAAATAACCTGTAGTTTGCTTTATCTGTGGAAGAAATAAAATACATCGCATTTGAAATCATTTACAGAGGTCAAAGAGAGAGTCAGAGACTTTTCAAGCATGTTTGTCTGATGCACAATGCTTTATTAACCAAGGAGTAGTTGTACTGTTGGTAGTAATGCTGGTGGTAGTTGTAACTGAATGATGTTTACACCCAGATAACATTAATAATGCATCACATTACATAAGTATGCATTTTTACCATGTATTGCAGACAATTATCAAATACTATCAAGGTGAATGTCATGAACTCAAGTAAAATAAATATATTTTGTGATATGAACACTTTAATTTTTTCATTTAATTCACTAAATTATATATATATATATATTAGGGGTGGAACGGTACACAGAAGTCACGGTTCGGTTCATACCTCGGTTCAGACATCACGGTTCGGTACGATTTCGGTACAAGGGAGTGAAAAGCAAAGCAAAAATGCAGAAGGCATTTTTATAAATGTCTTAAGCCTTGTATTTTTTTTAAATAAGTTTTATTAATAAAGGCATAGAACCAGTTTATTTGTAGTGCACTGACAGTAGTTTTATATAATTAGTTTATTAATTAAATTATTAAAAAGACGAAAAGACCTTGAGATATGTTTGGTAATTGTACCTGAATGAATTTAAAATTAATTTGCTATTTCAGATCAAGATATTTGTTTTCCTTCATTTTAATTAACTAACTTTATTCTCATCTGAATTATAAATAATTGATTTCCGTATAAAATAATACTACCATAACTTTTGTTAACAGGTGTAGGTTACAGTTTGACAAGAGTTTAGAGTGTGACAAAAGCACAATGTTGTGTTTTATTGCGAGTGTACACAAATATAAGTAAACAATTTGCAGTTTTAATGATGTCCTGTATGAAAAAAATGACGGAGTATGTTTTTACGTTTCCACTGTTCGATCGCCCGTGCCTCTCTCACACACACACTCAGGGGCGTCGGACTGGGGGTAAAACCAGTACTGATTACCAGGGCCCCAAGGGGAGAGAGGGCCCTTGAAAAGTCTGGAATATATTTTATTTTACCTTGATATTTTCATTTCCTAATTAAATTTCATAATGAATGTAAGATGAAATGTAAAGTTAGTGTATTAACTGAATAACTTGGTTGATTGGTTGATTGATTGATTGACGGTCTTATGGTCCCACCCCTTGTTAATGCGCCAAATGGTTTAGTCCATCTGCACGCATTTTGTAAATGTTAGTTGAGCTGCATCTCGTTGAGCGCTGTAGAAATGTCTTTCTCAAAAGAAAGCTAAATCAGGCCACCAAAAAAGAAAGTAAAGACAGGAGAAGGAAAGAAAATAAAATGAGGGGAAACAATTGGTTACTGACTTCTTTTCAAAGAAAAGTGAGCACAAACCAGAACACGAAATTTATAGTGCTAAACTGCTTGAATATCTCCGCGATCGTTAGTGCTAAAAATGAACTGAGACAACCCAATGAAAGAGCAGAAAAATTCTAATTTTTCGAGTTTCACTGTAGCTACAGAGCTACCAAGCTACCTATGAGTGACACTGATTAGCCTATTATTGCTAATTTTAGATATTATAGCCTATTAATTTAAAATTAAACATGTTTCAGATTAGGCTATTATAATGAAGTTTTGTATGCAAACAGCATTATTAGTGTACAGTTTATTTATTTAGCCTTTACCTCAGATTACATATAACCAAATTATCATCTGAAAGTGTATGTTCTGCCACATACACTTTCAGATGATAATTTGGTTATACATGTAAACTGTACACTAATAATGCTGTTTGCATACAAAACTTCATTATAATAGCCTAATTTGAAACATGTTTAATTTTAAATGAATAGGCTGTTTGCATTGCATTGTGGGGCCCATCAGGACTGCCTATGCATAGGGCCCGGGATCTTGTGCTACGCCCCTGCACACACTCACACACACACACACACACACTCACACACACACACACACACACACACACACACACACACACACACACACACACACACACACACACACACACACACACACACACACACACACACACACAGTTCATCGCGCGATTCGCGCCCGCGCCTCTCTCTCTCTCTCGCACGCGCGCGCACACACACACACACTGTTCATCGCGCGATTCGCACCCGCGCCTCTCTCTCTCTCTCGCACGCGCGCGCACACACACACACACTGTTCATCGCGCGATTCGCGCCCGCGCCTCTCTCTCTCGCGCGCGCGAACACACACACACACACACCGCGCCTCTCTCTCTCGCACGCGCGCGCACACACACACACACACACACTGTTCGATCGCGCCTCTCTCTCTCTCGCACACACACACACTGTTCATCGCGCCTCTCTCTCTCTCTCTCTCTCTCTCGCGCACACAGACACACACACACACTCCTGCATTGCAATCTTGATCGCAGCCTGTTCATTGCTGCGTTCACAGTCACACCAAAAGCGAATAGAGCGAAATTCATCGCTATTTAAGAGGTTTTTTTTATTTGTACCGTGTATTCTGTGTGCAAATTCGTGCACCGAACCGTGACGCCCGTACCGTTTCGGTTCAATACGAATACATGTACCGTTCCACCCCTAATATATATATATATATATATTGAAAATACTAATAAAAATGACAAAACACAACAAATTACTAACATTTTAATTTAAATGAAAACCGAAAATATGAATATATATATATATATATATATCGATATTATATACATTCATGATTTTAACAGAAATTTAAAAAAGAAAAAGAAAGAAAAAAATTACCATCCGTGTTAGTCACATGGAAAATAATACATCTATTTTGAAAATAAAACAGAAACAGTGTTTACTCAAAAAACAACTAGGCTAATTTTCACAACAACAGGAAGCCAGAGACCCTGCAAAACAATGATATGATTTCACACTCCACAGCTGATAAGAAAATAAAAACCTAAATGTGTCTGTTCTGTGATTCAGAGCATTTCACAATTATGTTGCCAAATGTTCCTTTCACCCCATTTCAGCCGAGCACCTGTCCTCTCGCAGGGTGAATTGAGAATATACGATCAACATTAATAAGCCGAGGGAGTCTTGATTTTCTCCCAGCAGGACCGAGAAAACCCAAAGTTCAGGTAGTAAGTGTTTATGAAGCATGCACAGAGACATGGAACACACTCCTTTTTTCATAAAGAAGAATTTCTCAGAGGTCTAAACTTTGGCAGAAAGGATTAAAAAGAGCATAAAAAGCCGCTAAATCACGAGACGTTTGGGAGTCTGTAGACACAGAGCAGACTCTGCACTCCAGCTCAAAGAACTGTCAAGGGACATTAGATATAATTAATTCCAGCCCACTGCCACCACCAATCAATGCATCTGAGGTTTTTCCAAAGAAATTTGCAAAATTAGATTTGCGCTGGTTCCAAAAACAAAATCAGAAATGTGTTTGAACTTTAAGACAAGTTGAGGATGTAAATAAATTAACCAATACGTAGAGCCATAATGTTTAATTAATAAATTACATTTTTCCATTAGCACATGCATTGCTCAATGGAAAAATATCTCAAAACTTGGCTGAAAGTGCACAGTTCTGTTCCAAAACCCAGCTACCTTGTCAGCATCCTAACCGAAACCGAAGTGTCACGTTCTGTTTGGTTTACATTCCAGTTACTCTTAATTTTTACCTTCTTGTTTAGTTCCTGTTCCCCGTGGTTCCCTTTTACAGTTTGCTTCCATAGTTACTGATTATCATCACCTGTGTCTTGTTTTAGTCCTCATTTATCTGTGTATTGTAGGGTAAGTTTACACAACAATAATGTACTAAAAGCGGAAATGTTTTTCCTTTGCGTTTTTGAAAGGTTTTGCGTCCAGACGACAATGTTGTCAAAACGATCCCCGTTCAAAATGACTAAAAAGTACTGAAAACGACTTAAAACACTATCCATGCCAGGCGTGGTGGCTTGTAAAGAGCCACCACGCGCCTGCACACATACGCATTCTTCAACAGAGTGGTGAATGCAAACAATTAAGATGGTGAAAGCATCAAGCAATTGTGTCTGGACGGAGTTTTTTTTTTTTTTTTACTACGAGTGACCCTGGACTATAAAATGGCAACATGTCAGGAAAATGTGGACTAGGTGTCAAGTACTCGTGCGTGCCTATAGACTGAACATGTCGTAATACGCATGGCATCACAGAGACAATGCGGCCCTCCGTTTCTATGGTTATTGGTCAAATATTGTCTTTATGTTGTGTTAGTAAAGCTGTTGCATTTGTCTTCTACTGTGTTCTTGTTAATGTTAGCCTTTTAATTAAATAAAGAAACACTGAATCTAGATCCGCATCTCCTCTCCTTGTCAGTACAATACGTTTTTTCTTGTTTAGTTCATGTTTCTTAGTTTGTTTCCATAGTTACTGATTATCATCACCTGTGTCTTGTTTTAGTTCTCGTTTACCTGTGTATATTACACGACAACAAATGTAAGCATTTTTCCTGTGTTTTCGAAAAAAGTTGTGTCCAGACAACAACTTTGTCAAAATGATCCCGTTCACATGGACTAAAAACGACTATAGGTTTTATTATGCACAATACATTGTTTTTAGTCGTTTGAGTCAACTAAAAATCAAGTCATATCTGTGCTGCCCTATAAGATGCTGCCTTTGTAGGCAGCTCATTAGGTTTTGGACCAGAACATGTCAATCTTTTCTTCTTCTCTTTTTTCATGTCACTGATTTTTGTCTTGGTGGTTACAGACTCCATTCAGACTACAAACAGAGATCCTCCACCATTAAAACAATACAATAACAGGCATTATGTGGCTTTCTCACAGTCTGTAATCTTGTACCTATTACAGGCTAGTGAAATACAGCATTAAAAAGAAAAATAGGCAATTTTACTGGACTGGGTCAGCACTAAGAATACCTTTTTTAATGTGAATCATGAATGACCTCAAGGTAAGGATGTAAACACGTTTTTGCACATACCTTTTGTTCATTTCTACTTTAATAATAAAGGTGTTCCAATTTATAATTTAAGGCAAAAGGATATCCAGAACTACCCCATTTTTCACCCAAAGTGTTTTAAAAAGCCAAAGGAAAAATACAAGTCAAGAGGAATAATCTTAAGTGAAACCCTTATCTTCACTGCTTTTTTTTTTATAATTTACTAAGAGCCAGAGGGTTTGGTTAGATGAGCTCAGCTCTTGAATACAGCGATACTAAAAATGATAAATGATCTCTTGTGTGGAGCATTTCAAAGCTTTCTTAGTTAGGAACCCTAAATTCAGACATTCAACTTTTGAAATGAGAGGTGAACATGACAGTTCACATATTTGAAATAATAGTGATCGTAAGTGATTTTGGAAACAGTGTGATAGCATCAAGATAACGTTTTATTACTTTGGTCTAACTTATTGTGCATTATTGTAATTCTAACCAATTACATAAGTAAAATGTGTCATCTCTGGCACTGACGTATTGCACATCTGCAGAAAATCAGATGTATCAGAGAAGCACACATCTCTTTCATTCTTTTCAGCTCTGTCATAGCCATGTCTAACCTCTACAGTAACACTGTGGTTTCCCTGCCATATGTTTTGAGTAACTCTGTGGTCATATCATTTTAACACTATGGCAACCCTCTTGTATCACCGTAATAAAACAACAGAAGACTCTTGTTACGTCAAGGTATAAGTGTAAAGTTCTCATACTGTACCTCTAGGGTGACAACAAGTCAATGGCAGCTTTGTTAATAGTCACAAAATTCATTGTGCCCTCATATTTTCAGCGCTAACAATTCTTTAACTCATTGTTAACTATATGTCTTTGCTACCTTTCCACAACAGCTGGGATTTTTTCCAGTGACTTAACTTTAGGTTACTTTGTTATTTGAGTGAGTCAGTAAATCATTCATTCAACCAATTCGTTCAAAATATTGATTTATTCAGGAATGAAACAAGTAACTTTTTATAAGTGAGTTAAAGAAAATGCAGACAATCAATTCAGTAACAACACTGATTCATTCAGGAACCAAAAAAGGGATTGTCTTTATGAATGAGTTGCTAAATCATTCACTCAAACGACTCATTCAAGAACATGATTCATTCAGGAACGCTACTGCTTGTTCAATGATGCACAATAACTTCTGCTGTAGCATTTGGAACTTTTTTTTTGGCAGATCAAATAAAGGCAAAATAACTGGCAATATTGTGACTAAAATGTACATTTCTTAATATCAATGTATTTACTGCATACTATGAAGACTGGTTTCTAGACTGTCAAAAGACTTCGACTGCGTTTTCAATCATGAAAGTCTCCATAAGGATAACATTACATGACTTCAAATAAGTGGTATGGCGTCCCTGCTATAATCAGCTAAAGCTAACTTAACTCCATTTAAACCACAGACAATGCAGTCAGTCTTTTCTAAAACCTCACCAAATTTGCAATCCAAAGCTTCATTGGCTCATCTTTCACCATGTCAAAATATGCAAATGAACACAAAAGCCTTACCGTGCAGATGGCGAATTATGAACTTTCATGATGTCTGCTCAGATTTCCCTCATTGGAGCTTGCTTGCATGTCTGTCGTCAAGGCAATCTAACTAGTATGAAAGCTGTGTTGACTAGAGGGATAGAGAAATGGAAAAGCAGACTTTTCAGTTATGATATGCAACATACGTTCACTTTTTAGAGGGTCATGGGCATTAAGGAAAATGTGCAGACCAGTACTGGAAGATCTGAATCAAGCAGTTTTTGTGTGTCTTTACTAAAATAAAGGTTCTTTATTGGCATTAATGATTCCACGAAGAACCTTTAACATTCATGGAACCTTTCCATTTCCACAAAAAGTTCTTTATTGTGGAAAAGGATTCTTTAGATTATTCAAATGTTCTTCACACTAACAAAAATGGTTCTTTTAAGAACCGCTCACTGAAAGGGAAACTATATTAAATACTGTCACAATATACAACAAATAGCTCACAAAACGGTTCCCCGTCTGAACTTTCCCTTTGTTTCCTAACTCACTCACATCCTGGATCAGTGTAATTGTGGTTTACTTGGTCATTGAGCCCTCACAGACTAAATTTAATCCATCATGATTTTCACTTTAATGAATGAGATGGAGATAAGAGACCAGCAAAGAGAAAATTATCCAAACATGCTTTATCTTCTTTGTCAGACAGACATTACATAGAAACCTAACGAATGGCAACAAATACAGACTGTATCAATTTGATCCATTGAAAACAGATCTATGTATTCAGTATTCATATGTGAATGCTTTATTCATCCTGGTGTTCTAGGGCGGCAGGCAGACACTTGTAATTATAGGAGAGGAATTAAAGACACATCAGGTTGTGTGTCCGTGGCTTAAAGATGTGAAACCGCACATCTGTGCTGCATATGTTTAAGAATGGGCATACTCTGTCACATACTGATTGGTCAAACAGAAATGCCCTATAGGGAATGAATGGATATGTACAATGACCCTGAAATTTGGACTCTTAAATTGTATGAATTAGAAATATCAAACCAAGTGGCATCTGCAAATGATTTCTCACATAGCTAACTTTTAATCAAGAAACAAACTTTCTTCTGCATATGCAGTTCAAAATTTGGGGTCAGTATGGTTTTTTTTAAAGAAACTAATATTTTTATTTAGCATGGACACATTAAATTCATAGAAAAAAATCAGACATTTATGATGTCAAACAATTTCTATTTCAAATAAATGATCTTTTGACATTTCTATTCATGAAATAATCCTGAAACGAATATATGAATAATAAATGAAAAATTAATAAGAAATGTTTCTTTAGAATTAGAATGATTGCTGAAGGATCCTCTGACACTGACAAATAGAAACTAAAATAGAAAAGTTATTTGAAATATTTCACAATATTAGCGTTTTTACGGCATTTTTGATCAAATAAATGCCTTGGTGAGCATAAGAGCTTCTTTCAAAAACATAAAAAAAATCCTACTGACCAAATACCTTTGAATGGTAGTGTACAGTATATACATATTTTTTAACCTAAAAACCTATTTTTGTGTTTTCGAGTTTGTGCTTTCTTTAAAATAAATGCCACTTAATATCCAAATAATTTTGGGGTCCACTGTATGGTATTATTTTTTACTCAAGGCTTCACAAAGATGAAAACTCTTCAATGGCTAAGATTGTGGTCTAGATAAGGAAAATCAAAAGCAGCTCAAGTCTCAGCCAAACCTCAGGGTTGTAAAATTGGACCTGCACTAAAATCGCACATAATCAACCAAATCTGAGGTAGCGCTAAAATAATATGGGAGGAAAACTGCAAGAATTTGAGCCAAACGGGTAAAACCTTATGTGTACCATCACATTTTGTCGTTAAAATAAAAATTCTGTCATTATTTACTCAACCTCACATTGTTCCAAACCTGAATGTCCAGGACCCTCTTTTGTCCTTTTTGGAGCTTGACAGACCCTAGTCACTATATTCTTTTTTCTAATTTGTGAAAAATAGAAGTGTGCATTCAGCAACATTAATCATACTGTATTCACTGGAAGAAAGAAAGTCATAAATGTTTGGAACGACGTGAGTCTGAGGAAATGATGACAGAATTTTCAAGCTTTTTTTTAATAAAAAAGGATACATATTATGACTATGCTAAATTGTTTCCTAAATCATCAAACAAAAATGCACAGAGTTGTCTTTTTTTCCACAGTTACACCACTTCCCAGCATGCACTCTTGACAGTCTATAAATGAGTGTGCGGAAAAGCATGTCAGTAGTAAATAAATCAGAGGACAGATCACAGCATATTTACATTGAGCCCCGAGCGTGTGTGTTGAGCTCACACGGCTTGATGTTGACTGATTCTGGTCTGCGACTAGTGTTTATGTGACTCAGTGTACGTTTCTACGCATTGTCTGCCCATCTACATGAAGCATATAGATTTGCCTGGGAACGTATTTCTACAAGTGGAAGGAGCAGCTGCAGAGAAGTCTCCGCCACAGGATTAGAGCCTGTGAAGAAAACACGGTGGGTTTCCAAAAGTTCCGTGCTGATGTAAAATGGATCGATCCTTCATGTTAATCCCAGTATTTACCCAACACACTCCAGTAACTATAAACACTGGCCGGCACACACAGCGAAACGGATATGTGTGATCAATCAGTGAACAAATGTGGGGGGAAAAAACGGGTTTGTTGATAGGTACTGTAAAAATGGCGATTCTATAGAGCTTCATAATGGTAGAGGACTTGAATGAGGCTATTTGTCTTGCCAAATTAGTATTACCACCTGATCCATCTCGTTCTCAAATCTGTGATGGTTTCTTGGTAATGCTTGATAGATTTGCATTACAGAATTTTATGTAGGAATAGATCTTACAAGGAGAAATCAATCCATGTTTAGTTAATAAATCAAGGAGTGGTTGGTACAACAAAGTATTTTATCTTACCAAATGAACAAAATAATAATACTGCACAGAGGTTGCACTCGGAGACTTAAAGCTGCTGTAGGTAACTTTTGTAAAAAATATTTTTTACATATTTGTTAAAACTGTCATTATGTCCTGACAGTAGAATATGAGACAGATAATCTGTGAAAAAATCAAGCTCTTCTGGCTCCTCCCAGTGGTCCTATTGCCATTTGCAGAAATACACGCTCCCGGTCAGAAACAACCAATCAGAGCCAGGAGGAATGTCTTAGCAGTGTCAATCACGCTCGTGTACGCGCTTGATCACACCCCTCTCTTGCACAGCGCGAGCGCAGGAGCGCGTACCGTCGTTCAAACTCAAGATTGCCGGCGAGCTGCAGCTGTGCTTATGATGGAGAAACAACCTAAACTGCCAATTCTCGAGTGACACCTGCTCATAAAACAAAGAGGTAAAAGGAAAAGACCGATGACGATAAACAAGCGAAAAAGAAAGAATTACACAGAGCCCATTGATTCGGTGTCAAAACTCTAGCCGCATAACATGTAGATAAAATGTCATGCACTCTGCTAAGCAACAATTGAAACCTGCTAATTCACTGGCTTGTCATGTTGCTGAAATAATGTACACACCTTATCTAGCATTATATATCGCTAGAATAATTACTTACATACTTGTGGGGAAATCTAGAATATACATTGATAGAGTAGTATAATTGTTATAAGATAATTGTGAGTTAAAAGCTAGACCCCCCCATGTAATAGTTTTTTGTCATTTCAGTTATTTTATTAATAATGGTTATGTAATTATTCAGTACCTGCATTTTAATTTGTAGTATACAGCTATGTGATGGGTGTCCAGTGGGTAGCAGGAAGCCAGAGGGATACCCCCGGAGAAAACCTAGAAGAGAAAAAGAAAAGTTAGTTCACGCGAGGTTTTGAACGGGACTATGAGTATTGAGTTATGTTGTACTGTGTGGTACGGAGCTGTTGCGAATGATGCTGGCTGAATAAAAGAACCCAACCAACTCACACGCTTGTTCATTCCTTCAAGTGTGTTACATACTGTAACGTTAGTTACCGTTATATTAACGTTATCTTACTAGCTATTTATAACTTATAGAAAGAGTGCAACGTTATAAAGTTACATGTAGGCTATTGCAAAATACATAATGATTTGAGGACCAAGTTTGTAGTCAAAGTATGGGCAGGCCATATAGTCAATGTAAAGCATATTGTTGACGTTTAGTCCTTATTAGTGAATGTGGCATATAACTTTTTATCCGCTGTTATCGGTGGCCCTGTTTACTAGCCTGCGCGTTCACGACAGGCTCCGCTGTGGAGGACGAGCTGTGGAGGGAGGGCTGTAGCGCAGCAGAGAGCAAGGGGGTGGGACCTGTAAGTTGTGCTTGTTAAAATTTTCAGGCTAAGTCAACGTTTTCTCAAAACTCCCTACTGCAGCTTTAACAGGGTTCTCATTGTCTTTTAAGTATCATTTGTTTTATTTAATTTTTTACTCAGATTAGTAGTTTAAAAGTTTTGGGTTTTGAGTCACTTCTGTATCAAAAATACAGTAAAAATAGTAATATTGTGAAATATTATTACAATTTAAAATCACCATTTTCTATTTTAATATATTTATTCCTCTGATGGCAAAGCTGAATTTTCAGCAGCCATTACTCCAGTCTTCAGTGTCCGCATGATTCTTCAGAAAAGATAATAATATGCTGATTTGAAACATTTCTTATTATAACCAATGTTAAAAAACAGCGCTGCTTAATATTTCAGGATTCTTTGATGAATAGAAAGTTAAAAAAGACAGCATTTATTTTGTAACATTGTAAATATCTGTCACTTTTGATCACTGAATAAATAATTTACTTAATAAAATAATAAAATCTTACTGATCTCAAATAGTGAATAGTGTATTTACCCTAGAAAAGGAAAATAAAAGTGATACGGTGAAACGTTTGTTAACATACTTTATAGTAAAACAGAAATATTAATGTGAATAGCATACAGTAACCTAGATTTTTGGTAAATTTGCTCTTAGAAAAATTTGATGAGAAATGTTTGAGCTGATTTTGAGCTGATTTACAGACTTTCAGATTGCAAATATGAGCTAAATGTGTGATATTTTTGACATCTCTTCTGAAACTTGTGAGGAGACGTAAGTGTTTCTAAGGAGAAACATCTGAGAAGCAAATTGCCCCGTCTCATTGCAGTCTTGGAGAAATGATTGAGGTTTTAAAGAGACCTCATTAGCGATTCTTCTTTCTTATGGGCTATTAGAACCATCAATAACTACTACAAAACATGTTAATTTTTATTTCAGCATTCTGACCGGATCCACTCACCAAAGAACTGTTCATTTAAACGCAGCACCACAGGGATCTCTCAAGGGAAATTATTTCATATGGAAATCAGAGAGGGCAAAGGAAGCCCACCTTGGCTTCATCTTCTCTTCATGCTATTTGAATGGATCTGTCAGAGAACAGCAAAAGATATGTAATGCATATGCCCTCTGGTCCAATCAAAATGACAACATCATTAATCCATCATTTGCAGGGCTAAAATTAATGTCCACAGGCATAACTTGAAAAGAAAAACAGTGGACATACTTAAACCTTCTAAACAGAACATCAATAAGATTTTAAGCACACATTTAACACTGACAGAAAATTAAATAGTTTCATAGAACTCAAATTTAAATAATTAATAGCATTTTAAGCATTTTAGGGCATGTGTGCAAAAAACAAACAAAAAAACAAACATAATATCTTGAGTTTTGATTAAACCAATCTCCTACATTGCAATAAATCAAAATGTTAAAGCAACCAGGTAACTAAGCTTACTTTTTACGTTAAACCAACAATAATATTTTACAGTGTGGTATATTAAACATTGGCATGCAACTCAACGACATTGTTTCTGCTAAAGAATGATCAAATTAAGCAACTGCTATGCAGATACTGCACTATTGTTCAGCAAGAACTGCAAAGTAGCATTTCAAGCAGAAGGTTCTCTTTGGAACGAAGAAAAAAGAGATTCCCTGCTTACCTTTTCAACATAACCCTTGGTTCATTAATAACATCTTAAAAGACATTTGGCATGTGAAAAAAACAAACACCATCTTTGACTTTGTGAGCTGAACCTGTGCTTTCAGTGGCATTTGTGTCAGATGACCAGTGTGATGTTTTCAGCGCTTATTTATCATTTGTTCACTCTGGAAGCGATTCAAATTCTACTTTACTTGCTCTCGCATGGCCAATGCTATACGGCCGAGCATCCAATAAAAAGGGGTCAGGACTTTCCATAGGTCACGACAAGTCAGACAAAAACATTCCATCGCCTCGGCTGTAATATAACTGCTGATGGATGTGTACAATCTGACATTATATGCATAGGTTCATACTTAATGCGTATATGTGACAAAGATAGCACTTTAATTTACAGTCATGTTCCCCATGTACATATGTACTTATTATACTAATTACAAAAACTGGGTAATAATTACTAACCGAACCTACCCATAAACCTAACCTTAACCTGTTATGTTACCCAGTACTTTCTTAGGTAAGTACACTGTAAGTACACATGTGCAAATACTGTAAAATAAAGTGAGTAACACTTTATTTTACAGTGTCCTTGTTATATGTTACATGTACTTACCATAGTAATAAGAGTAAATTATGCATAATTACATGCAATTAACCCTAAACCAAAACCTAATCCTACGCTAACCCTATACATGTAGTTAATTATTATTACTCAGTACTTAAATATATAATTACACTGTAACAATGACACCTTAAAATAAAGTGTAACCATAAAATGTAATTGAGAAAAGTAGTACAGAAAATAAATGCCGCCACACATGGTTTATCTAATGGTGTAGTAAGGGAATAATGCAGTTCATTTTGAGGATATTTAGCAATGTGCTTATGTCTGGAGTGGTGCTAAGGGGTTGGGTCCGGTTCACATTAAATTGCCCTGATATTTAAGTCTGTTATCAGACAAAAGTGTCCAATTCAGACCATAAGATTAGTCATATTTTGCGTAAATGCATTGAACGCGAATAACATTAATGACAGAAGTTTTAGTTTTATGGTGTAATTACATATATTGTGTTTGTCAGAGCTATCATTGCCTACTGATACTGTTACTGATGTGCATAGGCAGTGTAATCCAAAGGTTCAAATCCTTGGGATTCCTAATGACCCAGATAAAGATTAGTTTAATGAGAACTGTATGATAAATGCATATTCTTTTAACATATTAACATACATACGTGTGTGTATAATACTATATAAACCATTTTTATAGACATTAAAATATGTAGCCTCTCTTGCGCTTACGATATTATGAAAACTTTATTATCCACACTATAACAGATTCAAAGGTGACCTATATGTGAAGGCGAACTCAATGTAACGAGACAGCCGTATTAAAATGTGAATACGCAGAAAGGGGGGGAAATACGGAAAAGCAGAAAAATGCTGCTAATGCTACCTACAATCCAATGTAGCTGGGTGACAAAAATACTAATTGAGGTTCATCCTGTTGGGCATTTTATTATAATGGTGTGCTTGGCCAAGATAAGTCACATTTCAGCAATTACTGCAGTCCATGCCTTCTCAACATTGCATAAGTGGAAGTGGAAATTAAACCACATTTGTGCATGCATGTGCTCAGAAAATATGGTGGCAAACCGAAGTTGCTGACTCTTAATTTGTTTGTGAAAAGCATCTTTCCTCATAATACAGTAATGCTTTTGTCTTCCAGTAAACCACAGAAGATTGGAAACACTTATCTATATTGTCCATGAAGCCAGCTTCCTTCACAATAGCATGATTAAATGCAAGCTACACAGCTGAATTGTGCAAAACCAGATGTGAACTTGTCATAATGTTGTCACCACTTGAAACAAGCACAGAAACTTGTTCTCCACTCCTAAACCTTTTGCACTTTTAATTTAGAACTGTTGTGAAACCTAAAAATCCACACTAGCCATTCTCACAAGACATTGTGATGTGATGCTTAATCAATATAGCCATAGAAAAGCACTGCCATTATGAAATCTTGTTTTGTTCTATGTAGAATTTCATATTTTAGCTTAAGAGATCTTCCCTCCCAAATTCCTTGGCTCTGAAACAGAGAAAAACAGCGTGATAGAGAGAAAGATGTGTGTCATGTCATGTCATTTGAGCCAGGTATCGTAGGATTTATCACCCATGTGGTGACCATAAATCCATCTTTGTTGAGTTTTCATTACTTATTAGTAGGGCTGCCAATCGACTAAAACAAATAATGCCAATACACTGATTGATTAAAGGTACACTATGTAACTGTTTTGTTCAAAATTAACAACATTTAAATACAATGTCGATACATCATCAATCCTTCTTCTAAAACATGTATTTGTCATACCCTGATTCACTATGGTAAGCCTATTATAAGAGTTTATATTTTAGACCTGAAGGGATGGTTTGCGTACATATGTCACTTTTTCATATGTGCTTTGTCATATCCGTAAATAGGGAAAAGTTGCTCCGGCTACTTTGACGCGCGTGTATGGTGTTGGAGTATGGAGTTTCCTTTGTCTTTTTTATTCAATCAAACATACTGTGTTTGAGAGTAAAACGAATCGGTTACCTAACGTAACCTCGGTTCTCTCTAGAAGAGGGAACGAGTATTGCGTAAGCTAGCTTACGCTGCGGGAAAGATTCATCTTTGCTGAGATATTGAAGCCAAAAAATTATTTCATAATTTGTATCCATTGACAACGCAGTTCCTCTGCGGCAGACCTAGAGCAGGCTAGCTAGCAGCTCATTGGTTCGCTCAGAGAGAACTGCTTAAGCCTATGGGAGAGCGGGGCTGAACCCGCTTCCAATGAGAGGCGCCCGCGCGCTCATTGCGTCATGGCCCGCCAGAATGGGCGTGGCTATGGTGTATATAACAGTCTCTCCCAGGCTTATATGTTGATTTATTTCAGCGTGAAGCGAAACGCTAGTAGCGCAAGCACGGCCGGGAACGCAATACTCGTTCCCTCTTCTAGAGAGAACCGAGGTTACGTTAGGTAACCGATTCGTTCTCTTACGAGAGGTTCTCTCGTATTGCGTAAGCTAGCTTACGCTGCGGGAACACCTGGTCAATGCCGTGCGCGCTATGAATCCACTCATGAATCCCAGGGTGATACCGGGGGATTTTTAACGTGGAGTGAATGTATTATGAGGCCGGCAGAGCGGGCACATGAAGTGTATACATAAGCATGTATGAGGCCGGCAGAGCGGGCACATGAAGTGTATAAGCATTTAAGGAGAGCACAAGGGGCGAACCGGTTGTGTGAGGGACTCCCAGTAATGCAGCTTCTTAGGGAACTGGTCGTTAGACAGCTAGTAATTTTGCCTGCAAGGCGGGAACTTCCAAGTTGTAAAATCTGACAAAAGTGGACGGGGAGGCCCATCCCGCGGCCACACAAATGTCATGAATGGAAATTCCACAGGACCATGCCCACGATGAGGCCATGCCTCTAGTGGAGTGCGCCCTGATGCCCAGAGGGCAGGGCAGGCATTTAGATGCGTAAGCAGAGGCGATAGCGTCTACTATCCATCTAGACAGTGTCTGTTTAGAGGCGGCCAGACCTTTGGTGCGCCCCCCAAACGACACGAAAAGCTGCTCAGCGCGTCTGAAGCGGCAGCGCGCGTAGTGTACAATCTCAGAGCCCGCACCGGGCAGAGGAGATTGGCGTCGCGCTTACTATCGGATGAAGGCAGAGCCGATAGGGAAATAATCTGAGCCCTGAACGGGGTACCAATCGCCTTCGGGACATAGCCATGTCTAGGTTTGAGAATGACAACAGAATCATTCGGTCCAAACTCGAGACACGCGGCGCTGGATGAGAGCGTGTGAAGATCCCCCACGCGTTTTACTGAGGACAGAGCCGTCAGAAAAACGCTTTTGAGCGAGAGGTATTTTAGGTCCACAGACTCGAGCGGTTCGAACGGGGGTGCTTTCATAGCTTCGAGAACTATAGAAAGATCTCAGATAGGAACCGAAGGGGGGCGCGGAGGGTTCATCCTCTTAGCTCCCCTGAGGAAGCGGATGACTAACTCGTCTTTGCCCAGGGACTGAGCGCGTCGGGGTTCAGAGAACGCCGCGACGGCTGCCACGTAAACCTTGAGAGTGGAGGGGGACCTGCCCTTGTCCAGCATCTCTTGAAGGAAAACAAGCAAAGACGGCACCTCGCATGACCGTGGGTCCAGATGTTTGTCGGTGCACCATTTTGAGAACACAGACCATTTAGACGCATAGAACCTTCTCGTGGAAGGTGCTCTAGCCTGTATGATAGTGTTTCTTACTCCTTCTGGCAAATCGACGAATAGTCGTTGATCACCCATGCATGTAGCGCCCAGCGTCGTGGATGGGGGTGCCAGATCGTGCCGCGAGCTTGAGAGAGGAGATCTGCTCTGACTGGGATGGGCCACGGGGCTGTCTGTGACAGCTGAGTGAGCTCCGGAACCCAATTCTGACTCTCCCAACGCGGGGCTATGAGGAGCACCGAGTGGCGTGTGTCCCTGATCCTCTGAATTACCTGTGGTAGCAGAGCGATCGGAGGGAATGCATAGAGCGGGCGGCGAGGCCATTCCTGGGCTAGCGCGTCCTCGCTCCTTGAGAAAAATATTGGGCAGTGAGCGTTCTCTTCTGACGCGAAGAGGTCCACCTCTGCTCTGCCGAATAGCCGCCACAGTATTTGGACCGTGTGTGTGTTCAGGGACCATTCTCCTGAGGAGATGAGGTTCCTGGACAGTATGTCTGGACCGTCGTTCAGATGGCCCGGCACATGCGTCGCTCTGAGCGAGAGCAGGCGGCTCTGAGACCAAACTAAAATTTGGTGTGTCAGTAGGAAGAGATTCCTGGACCTGACACCGCCCTGACGGTTGAGATAGGAGACCACAGCCATGTTGTCCGAACGGATCAGGACGTGGTGTCCCCGAATGAGCGGGAGGAAGCGCGAAAGCGCGTTCTCGACCGCAAGCATTTCCAGACAGTTTATGTGTAAGGGGCTTTCCTGTGTCGACCAATGGCCGAAGGCCGGTGAGCCCTCGCAGACTGCACCCCAACCCGTGTTGGATGCATCTGTCGAGATTACTTTTTGGCGGGAAAAGGTCCCCATCGTGACGCCCTGTCGAAACCATTCTGCTACTGTCCATGGCTGCAGCGCCGTGAGACATGTCTGCGTAACTCTGATCAGCTGGCGGCCCGTGTTCCACGCGCGGTGGGGTACACGGCTGTTTAACCAAAGCTGAAGCGGACGCATGTGCAGAAGGCCCAGCTGAAGCACAGCGGAGGCTGTGGCCATGTAACCCAGCATCCTCTGAAAAGTTTTCAGAGGTGTGCGGGTGCCCATCTGAAACGAGGTGGCCAGTCGCTGTACACTGCGCGCGCGCTGTGTAGACAGGCGAGCCGTCATCGTGACCGAGTTCAAATCTATTCCTAGAAAGGAAATCGATTGACTGGGTTGAAGGGAGCTCTTTGTCCAGTTGACAGAGAGGCCCAGCGTTTTCAGATGGTCGAGGAGAACTGCGCGGTGCGACAGAAGCTCCGTCTGTGATTGGGCCAAAATCAGCCAGTCGTCCAGATAATTCAATATGCGCAGCCCCTGGCTCCGCAGGGGGGCGAGCGCCGTATCCATGCACTTCGTGAATGTGCGGGGCACCAGGGATAAGCCGAACAGGAGAACGGCGTATTGATAAACATGACCCTCGAAGGCGAAACGTAAGAATGGCCTGTGACGGGGATTTATCTGGATCTGAAAATAGGCGTCTTTCAGGTCTAGAGAGATGAACCAGTCCCCCTGGAGCACCTGCGCGAGGAGTTTCCTGGTAGTGAGCATCTTGAACGGTCTCTTCATGAGCACTTTGTTCAAAGACCTGAGATCTAAAATCGGTCTGAGGCCGCCGTCTTTCTTGGGAACCAGAAAATAACGGCCGTAAAACCCCGACTCGGTCATAGATGGTGGGACTCTCTCTATGGCGCCCTTTTGCAACAGCGTCGCAATTTCTGAGCGGAGCGTGCCGGCGGACAGCGGGCTGACAGTAGATTCGAGCCGCGCGCGCGCACGAGGCGGGCGGCGGCGAAACTGTAGCAGATAGCCGTTCTTTATAATGCTTAGCACCCACGGGGAAATGCCTGGAATGGCTTCCCACGCTTTGGAGCATGCGGCTAGTGGCCGAATGGCTATATCGCCCTGATTGCTGCACATAGCGGGCTGGACACAGTGTGTGGGCGCGCTTTGAATGTGTGTGGCAACGGGATTTGCACTCAGAGAGGAGTCTATGGGCCGTGAAACAGAGCGAGCAGAGAGGGGACACGCGCACGAGCTCGTGGGCGTGTTTATGTTCTCTGATATTAGAGCGGGCTGTGCCCGTTTCATGTGATGGGGCTCTGATAGAGACACGGGATATGTTATGCTTGTGTGTATGGGTGAGCACATGATCGTGGGCACATTTTCTACACAACTGGCAAATTTTCTCTTTTTGAGATTTCTCTGGGTAGCCGTAAAAACGGCTTTTTGTCGCTCGCAAGCGGGCTGGGACACCGGCTTGTTTGTGGCGGTCAACACTACAGCAGTCGGCGAAACAACGGGGACTGGCAGAGGGCGAAGCTTTGACGGCGGTCCGGCCGCAGCGGGAGAGCACCGTCGTTTTCTTAACTTTGCTAGGCAGACTTCTGATGATCAGGCTTCAGCGTGATCTTAGGTCGCGGGCCCCGTGGGGGCGGCGGTCTGCGGCGGCTGTCAGAGCGAGAGCGAGGGCGGCCGCCCTGTCTGCGCTGGGCTGTTTGAGTCTGCGGAGGGGGGCGCTGTGGTGGAGCTCTGGCAGGAGGCTCGCGAGAGCGGCCCGCGGAAGAGCTAGCGCGGCGGGGCAGAAACAAATTCATCGCCTGAGTAGCTTTCTGGACCTCGGAAAAGCGATCGACGATTCCCGTGACAGCAGATCCAAAAAGGCCCGTCGGGGAGAGGGGCGCGTTAAGAAACGCGGCGCGCTCAGAATCTCCCATGACGGCGAGCGTGAGCCATAAGTGTCTCTCGGCTACACAAAGGCTGGCCATGCATCTCCCCAGAGCTTGTGCGGCGGCTTTAGTGGCGCGAAGGGCGAGGTCCGTAGCACTTCTCAGATCCGTGACAGCGGGGGAGGGGTTTCTACCGCTTTCGGCCCACTCACGGAGAATATCGCTCTGTAATACTTGGAGGACAGACATAGAATGTAGCGCTGCGGCGGCCTGACCGGCGGCGGCGTAGGCGCGAGCATGAAAGCTCGAGGTCGCTCTGCAAGCTTTCGAAGGAAGCGTGGGGGAAGAGCGCCATCTAGCAGAGGGCGGGCAGAGGTGTGCGGCGACCAAGTCCTCAACGGGCGGCATGGCTGAGTAACCTTTTTCGGCGGCTCCGTCCACCGAGCGCAGCGAGGCGGATATATCGGAGCGGTTTCTAGCCGAGAGCGGGGCATTCCAGGACTTCGTCAGCTCTGTGTGAAGTTCAGGCAGGAATGGGGCGGCCCGGTTGCACGCGGGGGTCGAGCGCCGATGAAAAAAGCTGCCGTCCATCCGGTTCGGGGCCTGCTCGGGTGGAGGAGACCACTCGAGACCGAGGCGTTCGATGGCCTGTGAGAGGAGGCGCATTAGTTCCTCCTCTATCCCGGCGCGGATCCCCGCCGACTCTCTCGTGGATCCGAGAGATGACCATTTTTCACTGTCTGATGCGAGCAGTGAACAGGAATCATTCTCCTCCGCGGCGTCATCGGAAGCGACAGAGCGGCCACTCGGCGGCAACTGTATGTCCGGCAGGGGCGGGGCGGGAGAGCGGGAAGCGGGAAGCGGCGGCGGCGGCCCGCATGGTTCCGCAGGGGGCTCCGGCGGCCTCTGGGAGCGGCGTTTCTTCTTACGCGGCGAAGAGGGAGGCGGCGCGGGAGCGGATTTTGCTGCCAGAAGTCGTGCCCGCAGGGACGACAACGGCAGGCTCTCACAGAAGTCGCATCCTCCATCCGCGAGGGCGAGTTCTGCGTGCTCGAGTCCCAGGCAGAGAGCGCAGATGACATGGCGGTCTCCGTCCTCGAGAGGAGCGCGGCAAGAGCCGCAGGAAAAACGAGACATCTTTAAAAAGACGCTCGGCTCTTTTAGATATATATAGAGAAAAGAGAAGGATACAGTCGCCGGATGGCGCTAGCTTGCAGGGCGGCTGAAGGTGGCGAAGACGGCCGGCTTCTTCAGGGTCCGGGAGCTCGCTAGAGTGATGCCTTCTCGACGGCGACGGCTTTTCTCAGGACAGCAGAAGCGTGCAGCTTGCTGAAGATGAAATGAATCAACATATAAGCCTGGGAGAGACTGTTATATACACCATAGCCACGCCCATTCTGGCGGGCCATGACGCAATGAGCGCGCGGGCGCCTCTCATTGGAAGCGGGTTCAGCCCCGCTCTCCCATAGGCTTAAGCAGTTCTCTCTGAGCGAACCAATGAGCTGCTAGCTAGCCTGCTCTAGGTCTGCCGCAGAGGAACTGCGTTGTCAATGGATACAAATTATGAAATAATTTTTTGGCTTCAATATCTCAGCAAAGATGAATCTTTCCCGCAGCGTAAGCTAGCTTACGCAATACGAGAGAACCTCTCGTAAGAGAACTAATTATTTTGTAATAAAAAAAATTAAAAGATTGCAAAAAAGTATTTTCAAGGCTCAAAAATAAAGTTGATCAAATTATTTGCAGTGCATGTAAATCTTTGAAAACCTTTATTTTTCTTTGTGCATTTCGAACACTTTTCATCACAAATTTTGCTGTCTTTTTTGCGGGTCTAAATCTTTTGCTTGCAAGTTGAAATGTTTTGCTTGCGAATGAAGCTGTGTCTCAGTGGGCGGTCTCTACCAACCAGAATGGAAGGCCCTTTTCTATTGGTCACCCTGGATCGAAGTGACAAATTGACCACGCCCACTACATTTTCCCGCTGCTGCCGCGCAGTTTGTCTGACAGAAGAGTGAGCGAACTTGTAACATGGCGAGCAAAACAAACAAAACTGCATGGCTCTAGAGCACCAAAAGTTAAATAGTGTACCTTTAAGTAAAGAAATAACAGTGATTATAATTTGTGATCAATGATCTGAATTTTTACATATAAATGCTTCTGAATGATATATTTGTTACATCAGCTAATTTTGAAATGTTTGGAAATGTAAACTGATATTTCCTACAGACACACTACAGCAAAAGATAAAAAATAACTGGCTTAAAACCAATTTTTGTATACTATTGCTGGCTCTGGCTGCTAGCTATCCTGTTGTAACCTGGCCCTAGCCAGATGAATTTCGCTCCGCCTAGCTTCACTCACATCCATCTGGAACCTCTTCCATTGAGAGTGATTTCTCCAACCAACTTTATGGTTTAGCCAATCAGGACGCAGGGCGGGAGTTTCATAGATGTGACGTAGTGGAGAAGCGACCGTGAGACTGTTTTGATTCAGACAACAATGGCGGCTCGCATCGAGGAAACAAGCGTTAACATTGATGCTGCTATTTCATCCGTGTTGTCCAATCTACCTAATATTGTTTCATTAAAAGAACATCAGAGAACGGCTCTTAAGGCTTTTGTTGGTGGAAACGATGTTATATAGATCAGTGCCTTCTCCCGACCGGATTCTTCAGCGTCACGGGTTGGCTTCGGTGTGACCGTGTGAGTGGTTGAAATAGCACGTCGATAAAGATGACAGACAAGTGGCTTATCCAATCATATGCAAGGATTTTTGATAAGGCCCAGCCTTCTGAAACGCCATTTCAATGGATCGGTTCCAGATGGATGAGTGAAGCTAGGCGGAGCGAAATTCATCTGGCTAGGGCCAGGTTAATCCTGTTGTGTTGGCTAATAAAATCTATTCAGCGGTAAAACTAACTACGTTAGCGAACGTTAAGTATTTAAATAGGAGAGCATAAGAAGAGAATTATTCAGTTCACTTGTCACTGAGTTTGGGATTGTAACGCAGTTCGTTGTTGTGGGTAGAAGGAGGTGGGAACCGGGCGAACGTTCAAAGACTTTAATTAATAAATAAACAAATACGAAATGAAAGTAAAGGCAGCAGCCCCTCACGGCGACTGCCGCCATACATAATAAAACAAAACACAACACAAATCCAGGCCTGTCCTCTCTTCATCTTCACTGTCGTCGCTCCTCCGTGAGAGACATGAGACCGGTACATCGCGCAGGTGTCGCTTATTAGTAATCACGCCACCGGCCTCGTCCTGCTCAACACAGTGATATTAAATCAGTTATATTACCCAGTAAATGGCAGCAGCGGGAAAATGTAGTGGGCGTGGTCAACCAGTCACTTCGATCCAGGGTGACCAATAGAAAAGGGCCTTCCATCCTGGTTGGTAGAGACCGCCCACTGAGACACAGCTTCGTTCGTAAGCAAAACTTTTCAACTCGCAAGCAAAAGATTTAGACCCCGCAAAAAAGACAGCAGAAAAGAGAGCAAAATGTGTGCGTTTGTGAGGAAAAGTGTTCGAAATGCACAAAGAAAACTGAAATTTCCCCTCCCCTCTGCGTTGGAGGACCTTGCCTGATGACGTAGGTTTCACGGTTTGGGCGTCTTCTTAACATCCGTAATCACGCCCCTCCAATTGACAGTTGACAGGCTGAATGAAAACACCTACTTTTCTAGATCCAATCAGGTGCTAGTTGGGAAAAAAGCCACGCCCACCATTTTGCCTCATTTAGTATTCCGTTTCTCTCGGAAATACGTCACAACACTGGAGAAAAGTCGTTTGCAACTTCCGGTTCACGGGGACTTTAAGAAGACTTTTTTGCAATCTTTTCATTTTTTTAATTACAAAATAATTAGTTTTACTCTCAAACACCGTGTCTTTTTTATTCAATCAAACATACTACGGAAACTCCATTTTGGAGTGGGATAGGTTAGTTGTCACATGAGCCAGAAAGGTTGACCAAATGTCGAACCTCCGGGGAATCCTCCGGGGAATGTGACAGAGCAATAAAACAAGAATCAACATTGGCTTGGCTTTTTAGAGATCGCGAGAACTGAGGGATTTGAAATGTTGTAAAAGCATCACAGAGATGGCGTTTTTATTATTCAACAGGTGAGTAAGGTGTTTTATTGAACAGATAAATTGCCATATGTAGCTCTAAAAGAGTTAATTGTAAAGCATTATTTATTGTAAAGGGTCATTTCATTATGTTTGTTGTAGAACTGTGCTGGAATTTATTTTTAAGGAAATACCGTGTATATTAATGTATATAGCTAATCAGTTAAGAAATTATCGTTCAGTGCCAGGAAAAAAAACAGGACAGGAAAAGAGGATGAGGACATGCAACATCTACAGTACATTTTATTGGTAACTGCCAGAGGAACTCAGTTTAGTGCTGAATTTCAGTGCCAACACATTTCAGTGTGGATTATTTTCAGGTCTGAGACATCACAGAACTGATGAGGCAGGAAATTGGACTGTAGTGCAGCATGGTGCAATGACCACAGACTCCCGTAGGACATTACAGGTGGAGTGACATCATCCTTACTGATAGCCAGCAGAAAAGCTAAACATACTGCAAGTATACTCAGAAGGATCTGGCTGAACTTCTTAACATTCTCTGCAACAAAGTAGTGGGAACTCTAAGGCACTAAAGGGAAACTAAGACTTAGAAATAGGGCTATTCGTGCCAAATGTGAAGCAAAAAATGCTAAACTAACTGACGAAAGGTTTATTCACTCAACTGAATATTCATCTGGCTAAATGGAAACCAAATTCATTCTTGTAGAGCTAATCAATAAACAAATATATTTAATATATCATTTTGGCAAAAAGCACAGTCTATCTGGTTTATTTGCTGAATTATGATACGCAAACAAATACAATTACCAGATGTTTAAAAGTTTATGTCTGTGTAGTACAGAAAAAAAAACGGAAAGAAAGAAAAAATACGATAGAAATATGAAAAAAAGAGCTGTTTGTAAGTGATTGCGAATCCATTGTTTTTTAAAGAGCCCATATTATGATATTTTAAAAAGTTCCTAATTTTGTTTTAGAGGTCTCTCATAATATACATTGCTGACATTTCCTCTCTGTGTCTTAAAGGGTAACTAAACACTAAAACAACTTTTTTTAGTTAATGATCTGTAAGAATGGACCTTCATAAATGCTGTTCATTGATTCGAGTACATTTTTTGACATATGGGTATAAAGTGTTTTCATTTTCAAATATATGGTGTAAAAACGTCTGAGTGCTGCCCTCTTCAGGTTAAACGGAAAGCGCCTGAAGTAGGGGTACTCTGTGACGTAGGGCACTCTGTGACGGTACTCTGTCATGCCCTTGGTGCGAGCTCACCACGCCCTTGGCAGCCCTTGGTATAAAAGCATCTGGTTCCGTCAAAACTACTGTAGCGAGTCAGGAGTTGGAATCACGATAGTCTCAGCCTCAGACGTCACGCCCACGGAACGTTGGCTAAACGTCTGATGCATATGGTACACTTAACTGGAAACACTTCAGGAATGTCGAAGTCGTCATCTGATTGGTTGAATTTTATCGGATTTCCGGGGGGCGCGAGTGTCGCGTTTTTTTTCGGTCCGCCGGGAAACAAAGCGCAGACGTGTGATTGCGGAAGAAAAACTGTTGTGTTTACATGAAGTGACAATGAGCATTTATCAAGATCAGCTAAACGTAGGATTCTCAAAAGTATGTGAGGTTCACGGCATAGACTCTTGAAGTTTTCTTCTCCTTCTTTGATTTTCTATGCTGACTGACTTTGTTGCCGGTCTGTTGTTGTGGGGACATTTCCACGCACCGAAACGTGACGCTGAACGAAACGAACTGTGATTGGTTGTTTGACATGTCGGTCAAACGGCCTTATGGGCGGGCCTTGGCCAAAGAAAGCTGCTATGAGTTCCAGACCTTCAGCCGTCAGTCTAAAGGTCTGGCTACGCGAGACTAGGATCACGAGTATTGAAAACGATCAGGATAGCGCATATTAGCATCTAGTTAGCATGGCATTTATATAATTATTTTGTGTAGCCTAGTTAATTAGCAATTAGTTGTTAGTGTTGTTAGTATTGTTAGAAGCATAGTTAGTATTGCATCAGTTAGAATAGCGTAGATTTTTAGCATTAGCTTTATCTGTATTTCGTACAGTGGTTAGGATGGTACGTAGATATAGTGTTGCTGGTTGCAACCGCTCTGCTGGACTGCAAAACTTTCGACTTGGAAATTAGGCGCCAGTGGTTGCATGCACTTGGCCTGGAAAACCGTGAGTTCCCGCCTATCGTTCGAGTGTGCAACCTGCATTTTGCTACTCTAAGGCAATGGAGGTGGAAATGGGCTTCTCCACACAGCTCGCGCTGAAAAGCGACGCAGTGCCAAACGCTGCTCTTCAGGCATGGACTCCACCATCGCAGCGGCGTCATGATGTGAGTGAGCATATATTTTTAATCACAATTTATGTTCCTTCCTATTAGGCTAAAGTTAACCCTCTGGTGTCGACAAACGCGCCGGCGCGATTTGCTGGATATTTTTTATAGCTCTAACGCTACTTGCGTCACTCCAGTCGCTCTCCATTTTAGAGAGTCTGACAGCAGCTGTCACTGCGGGTCTCAGGTGAACGCCCACTTTTCCAGCATTTTTCAAATATTGCCAGAGGGTGGAGTCAGGCTCTGACCAGGGGTTTAGTTACCCTTTAAAGGATTCGGCCTCTCTAAACCCCTCCTTTCCGAGAACCTACTCTGCTCTGATTGGTCAGATCTGTTGCCAAGTCTGTTGTGATTGGTCTACTGCTCACAGCATGTGTCGTAAATAAAAAGCCCATTACCACATCTGAATATCAGCTCCGGATCTTCCTCAGCACTTGTATACAAAGTGATACGAACAGTAACAATGGCGTCGGTTCGAGCCTGCTCTTCGCAGCGCAGAAACACAATGTCGACAAACATGTCGACAACACAAACCAAAGTCTTCCAGCCTTTAGCTACAGCTACAGTATTTGAGCGCGGGTCAAAGTAGACGTTGTTCGTGGGCAGCCAATAAAAAACATATTATAACCATTTTTTACAAACCTACATAGATTTGTGCAGGAAGTAAGACTGGAATTACTGAGGACTTGTTTCAGGCAGTTCAGAAACGGTTCTTTCTTTTGGGAGACAATAACATTTGTCTTGCACATTAATCTTTCAAATGCTGCAGACCTTTTACATTTATAAACAGCTAATACATGAAAGGAAATTTCTACTTTAAACAAAATATTGTTCGCAACAAACATTTGCAACATAATATTCATTCTTGGTGTGAATAGACCATAATACTTGAGGTTTTAGTTGTCATAATCATACTTTAAAACTATAGCAGACTTCACACAAGGAACCCATCAACGAGACGAATTAGAGACTCTCTGCACTCAATCAGGCAGCATCTGATTCGTATATATAAAAAATTGTTTAACTGACTTAAAATGAAGAGGGTTATAGTCATCCAAGAAACACAAAATTAGAAACCTCTTGCACACTGACAACTGGAATAAGCCATCCAGAGTAACAGCACAACAACAGCAGGGTGTATCATTATGCACAGATTGGCAGTTCATTTTAGTTTTGGCTTTGCATAAGAAAGTTATAAACAACCAATTTATGATGCCACAGTCCAAGACATGTCTCCCACCAACACCTATAAAGAATCTTCAGTCCGAGATTTATTTCCTCAGAGTTTATGTATAATCTGCCAGAGTTTGTGTTTCCAAAATATTTCTTTTTCCATAGTTTTTTGGCTGCTCCCAGCAGCTGCCGGGATGTAAAGCATATTTGTGTTTTTCTTGACCCCACAACACCTTTGATGAACACACAGGCAGAATTACAATGTTCACCTTCAACAAAGATTTTGAATGAGCAATCCATCACAACTAAAATTCAATATGTTTGGAGACTCAGGTTTGAGGGTCTGTCTGAGACATAATAGTTTGTCTTTCCCAGCAAATGTCATAATATTCAGCTCACTGGTAATGTAGTATTGTGAATAAAGTGTCATTTCCCAAAGTGAATTCTGCTTGAATAAACATTTACCTCCAACCCACAAACCACTGCAACAATTTTCAGTTCAATCTAATTCTTAAGAGTATCTCACGGGACTCAAAAAATAATTATAGGGAGTTACAGCGTTAATTTGAGTAAGTTCATCATAAGTTTGGATATCAAAATACATTGACTTTTTGCACAAAAAAAGGAGGGTTCTATTTCTGTCATTTCACATTAAACTGCACGGAATCATTATGGTGTTTTTTTTTACAGTAAATGAGAGAGTATCATCTCCTAAATCCCCGGCTCAACTCGAGTAAAAACGTCAATTGAAGCGTGGGAAGCAAACGATTCTCAGCCAAACATTTGTTTTCACTTTAGTCTGCTAATCTTTTTTTTTCTTCTTTCAGTGTTAAAATACTTTCTATCCTAGTTTCATATTCAGAGTCAACCATAAAGAATTCAGAGGTTGGTTTTGTGAAGAGAGTACAAACTGTGCCGCAGCAATGTTTGTAGGCGGGACTGTTGGTCCGACCAATGGAAAAGTGGCAGACATTATTTTCTGCAATTCCTTTTGATAATTCTAGTGGAACAGAACATTTTATTTCTTATTACATTTAATTCTGAATAACAGTATGTCATATAATGGGAAAAAATGGGTTGCAAATGTTGTTTTATGTTGACTTCTATATATACAGCACTGATTCTTGAGATAAGGGACAAAACATGTCCTACACACAAAATCTAGGGCCCTATGATTTCCGCGATAACGGAATGGCGGACGGAATTACGGAATTGGCAAATTAACGCGGAATCTAGTGTTAACGCGGAATTTCGTGGAATTTTACATATTTGGATTGAAATTCTGTTTTTGTGTGGGAGAAGAACGTGTGTCTGGTGAAAATGCAGACCGGGGGAAGCAAATCTGGCGACGCAACCCCTCCCGTCATTTCAGCTCCAATGACGGCATCAAAACAATGAAAGCATGGCGAAGCGGCTCTCCGCGGCTCTGCTTTCCTCGGCGAAAAAGTTAAGAAACTCGACGCTATAAGCCCTCAGTGCCGAGCCGAGCAGTTCGCACGTGACTTGTATCAAAGTCATTTATAAATAGTCTCTGCTTGTATGCAGTGTTTCCCACACATAGACTAATTCGCGGCCACAAAGTCAACTCCGGCCGCCACATATTGCGTTTCGTTCATTATTTTACGCTATTTAAAACACACAGCGTATTCTTTCCGTTGTATTTCCTTTCCCCGCTCTCCCTCCGTCTATCACGCGTCTCTCTCACATACACGCACACACAAACACACCGTGTCTGTCTATGAGGCGCCGGACTGGACAAAAGCGAAGCGAACTCCACGAGCGACACTGGGCGAGAGAGAGACAAAGTGTGACTTTTATTTAAACTTTAAACTAATATAATTTATTTTACTGGACAGTTTAAAGCTCATAACCATATTTTGTAGTTACTTGAAGAGTGCAGTGTCATGTTGCATCATGCAGTATTTGTCCTGAAAAGGCTACTGAGTAAATGTCTGTAATTTAAGGTCATTCCTGTTTTAATTGTATACATTTTAATCATTAACTTTAAAAGCACACTCTTTTTATGACTAAAATAACAGTAAAGGGTAAAAAAAATGAATTCTCAAAAATTAAAACGGAAAAAACGGAATTTGGGAAAAAATAAAACGGAATTTGGGAAAAAATAAAACGGCTTTTCATAGGGCCCTAAAAATCCCTCTTTATGTTAAAAATGAAGAAATGAATTAAAATAAAAATACTTATAAAGTTACATCTAAAGGAAATCTGTTTACTCAGGACATTTTAATTTTTTTTAGGCTTTTATTTTTAAATAATTAATTTAGTATTATTTTAATACATGTTGTTGGAAAATACATGCAATTTAAAGGTACAATATGTAAGAATTTGGTATCAAAATATCCAAAAACCACTTGCACAGTGTTATATATTTCTTTCAATTGTGTACTTCCATTATCCTAAATGTTTCCAAGAATTTGTAAATCCAGAGAAATTCACAATTTTAAAAAGTGCCCATCCCTGTTCACTTGATGTAATGACATCAATGACGTAATATCCGCGTTATCCCTGGTTTCCGCTTGTACTGCCATAGTAACCATGGCGATAGACGTGGACAACTGCGTAGTGCGTAACGTCTAGCGGCAAGCTGTTGTTGTTTCGTTCAAACATTATGGATCATGGCAAGCAGACTTTGGGACAAAAGGAGAACTAAAACGAGGATCAATATCAGCGTGGCGTTTTTGAGATGCCGAGAGCTCCACGTCTGCGACTAACTTGGACTTGACAGAGCTTCACGAGTCACGACTTGACAGGTCGCCGCTCTTGCATGTACTTTATTAGACAGGTGAACAATAAACAAATCAATACTATATAGCTCAACATAATGAAATGTTAGAATATGATCTGTATGTTATTCTAATGTTGATCTAGCTTACTTCTAGTCTCATATAGCAAACAAACTAACACATAGAATAACATTATAACTTCAACACACTCAAATGCTGATTAGTATGATAGTGTATCGTAAGACCAAATGAAACAGCGCTGCATTACCTCACAAGTTTCATTCGTCAAATAAACGGACCTGTGTGAATAATTCAGCACTTGCGGGTAGTTCGGTAGAATTAAATGTCCTTATTTCTTTATATCCGCGGGACTCGCGTGTGTCGCTGATATCTGTCTCTTATTAGCAATCGTGACCTGCTTCATACCACAGTCATGTTAAAAAAACATGAATCTTTTCACTCATCCATAAACATTATTAGATCCATCAGTGTAACGAGGTTCAGTTGTTATGGGAAGAAGGAGGTGGGAACTGGCGAACAATCAACAAGTTTAATAACAAAATAAAACGAATACAAAATGAAAGTATAAGCCAGCAGCCCCTCGCGGACAACTGCTGGTCACACAAAACACAACATAAAATCCAAGCCTGGCCTCTCTCAATCTCCATTGTGGTCTCTCCTCCTTTTATGCTTTCGCTCCTCTGTGAGAGATACGAGACCGGTGCGTTGCGCAGGTGTCGCTCATCAGTAATCACGGCCCTCGGCCTCGTCCTGCTCGCCACATACCCCCCTCCCCCCTCCTCCGGGGGGACCTGACACGGCGGCTGCGGTACCTGGGGGTATGGACAGAAGCATGAGGAGCGACAGAGACAAGAGAGGGGAGAGAGAAAAAAAATAAAAAAATCTTGGTCTGGTTCCCGGACACACTGCCGCTCGGTCCTCAGCCAGCTGAGAGACTCACTCGCGGTGCCATGCGATGGTGCTGGACATCCGTTGGGGAACGGCTCGGCGCTCCTCCGCCTTCTGGCGGACAGCGATCGCTCCTCCGGTCGAGGGCAGCCGGCAGCGAGTCCTCCGTTCCCTGCTCCGCCCCCATCATGGCCGACGGCAACAGGCTCCGGCCCACGGCGAACGAGAGCGACTCCTCTGCTCCTTAACGGACGTCAGGCACCCCTCCTCGACCCAGGAGCACGGCAGCGAGGTCTCCGTCCCACCTGCTGTTCAATCGCTCCAGCACCATCGCCTCGGGCAACAATCGGCGGCCATCACTCCCTCGTGCTGCCCGACCTCCTCAGCACCGTGATCCCCCTCAGCAGCGAGGGCTCTCCGACAGCGTGTCCCTCCTTCTTCCCGGGTTTCGGCACCAGTGTAACGAGGTTCAAATGTTATGGGAAGAAGGAGGCGGGAACCAGCGAACATTCAACAAGTTTAATAAAGAAATCAATACAAAAATGAAAGTATAAGCCAGCAGCCCCTCACGGACGACTGCTAGCCACACAAAACAGAAACAAAACACAACATAAAATCAGGCCCGTTTCTCTCTCGATCTCCACTGTCGTCGCTCCTCCTTTTATGCTTCCGCTCCTCCGTCAGAGATACGAGACTGATGCGTCTCACAGGTGTCGCTCATTAGTAATCACGCCACCGGCCTCGCGCCGCTCTCTCATGGCCCTCGGCCTCGTCCTGCTCGCCACAATCAGCATGACAGCAAGTCCCATCATTCCGCTTATCACTGTATCATCAACCTACGTCTTTGTTATTGTAAGAGGTTAGCGACCCCTAGTGGCAATTTTTTTTATACATATTGTAGCTTTAACGGTCATCCTGATTTTGCCAAGTAAGACATGTTCCTGGATCAACATATTTTGTTGATCCTGGAACAACATTCCTGTTCAACAATTTAGTCTTAACTTATCCCTACCGCTAAACCTTACAGGGTGGATGATGTGACTATTTTAAATTGTGATCGATTTTGAAGACGTCAACAATCTACTTTTCAGGCGAATCGCAGAGATAGTGGCCTTTTATGTCCACGTAATAGTGTTAAAATACAGCAATGACTGCCTCCTGGATGGCTGTGCTGACTGGCCAAATTATACCATGTGTCTCTATCATGTCCCTTTCATGCGTGGCGACACATTTGGAAAAACAATAATTCAACAGCAGTAGAATGAGGCACTGATCATGGCAAAATAAAATAATAGTAAAATAATTAACTTTTACATTTTAATGAACACCATTCTATTCATTTGCAATCCTCTGAATATATCTTCTTGTCATTTATAGACCACAAAATCACCTCCAAGACACCATTAGTAATATTGAGAGAAAACAAAAAAAGAGGTCTCCATTCTAAGCGTCATATTCTCCATTAAACTCTGTCCAGAAATCTATGTGAGTTACAGCCCATGTCCTGACATTTACAGAATCATCTATTGAAGCCAACATTTTGTACGTCCAATTGTTTTAAATTATCTTTAAAGCTTGCCTAAAGACAAAAGGCCAGTCATCTAAATCAAGACTGGCGTGAGAGCAAGAAATGCCTCAGAGACAGACATGTTCTCCAAAAAAAAGGGGGGTGGGGTTACCTTTTTTAAGTGTTAGCATATATAAACCCAATCCAAAATAATCATATAGAAAAATATAGGATGTGCTACCATGGCGGCATTTCATGGACATCACAAGCCGATTAAATAATCATGTCTACAAAGTCTGCGCTAACTCCACACACAGTTACCATACTTCACTGATAATCCTTACAACCTTGAAGGTCTCTCCTTCACATCTGCGGGGCTCGAAATTACAAGGGGTTTTTCCACTTCTGTCTGAATGACAGCTTGGCGTTCACCAACCTCAAACCAAAACAGGGTTTTCAATGGATCGTGGTGTCTGACTGTCGGCGAAAGCAGGGAATTTACCCAATGTGCCACCCATGGTACCAGCAATGCCCACTCAGCACAGCCATGGGTGGTCCAACATCATCTGGGAGGGCTTGAATCAAGTTTTATCTAAGATAAAGCACGTCCCGAAGCACGTACTAGAGGAAGAGCTTGGGATAATTGAGACAACCTGAGAATTTTGGTTTAGGTTTAAAGGTCTGACAATTTTTCTTTGCCTGAATTAAGTGAAATGGCAACATCCTTTTGGCTCAGGCACAGATCTAAAGCCTGCAATGGAAAGAATTGTTTCAAGCTGAGAGAGAGAGAGAGAGAGAGAGAGAGAGAGAGAGAGAGAGAGAGAGAGAGAGAGAGAGAGAGAGAGAGAGAGAGAGAGAGAGAGAGAGAGAGAGAGAGAGAGAGAGAGAGAGAGAGAGAGAGAGAAAGTCCTAGATTTTAAACAACCATCACCCACCTTCCGTTTCTGGGGATATATGCTTCTCAACGCACTTGCACTTCGTTAAGTTTCAGCAAGACACAAAACCTTTCGTGACACTGAGGAATCCAACTGAATTTAATACCTCCAGGAGGTGAACGAAAGCACGATTTACCACTTCTGGCAAGGAAAATAGAAGGCGCAGATAAACCACAGCATAAATGCTGGCCAACAGGTACTGCCCTCAGAGAGCAAGAGGGGAAAAAGACAAATGAAAATAAAAACATTGCAAAGATTAAGGCTTCAGGGGAGACAGAGAGAAACAGAACAAAACAGTGGCTCGCATTCCAGCAGCAACCAAGAATCCAAAATATGTTTGTGCTCCTGAAGAGAGAGAGAGAAAAAGGAAGGGGGGAAAAAAGCACTAAAGCTGTCAATCAAGATGATGTCTGTACACTAGAGACAAAATGTTGATTAATTTCAAAACTAATTTAATATTTGACTTTAAAGGCAAAGTGTCTAATTTTTGTCGTTAAGGTAAGACACTCCAGATGGACAGGGAAGATTTTTAGGAATACAATGTTGTATAAAATCAGGCAAATTATACATGAACAAACCCCTCAGTAAAAACCTTCAGAATATAGATAGAAATAGAACTGTAAAAGTTTGGTTTAAGTAGTGCCAGTGCTATTGAAGTTTTTCAAGAATGTTTTGCCTTTAAATAAAGATGTATTGTAATGTCTATAGTTTTCTTTCTAGTCAGAAATAGAATGTTTTGAATAGCAAAACAGCCCCAAATCTCAAAAAAATGTTTGTCTGTAGTGTCATAGTTGATGAATAAAAAATAATAATTCTGTTATAATTCACTCACCACCTATGTTGTTCCAAACCTGCATGACTTTCTTCCTCTGTGGAACACAGTGTGTAGACTAAAATAGTTTATATTTAGATTGGCGATTATAGAATTACCTGATGATGTCTGCACACCAGATCAGTCACGCTGCTCTGCTCCATAAGAATCCTCATGATGACCACCTGATGGGTGAATATGGATATATGAGCCTGTTTATTATCCAGCACTCAACTGTTAGAAGTTCATTCCTGAGGAAAAATGAGCTCAGTTATGCTCATTCAAGGCAAAAGAAAAGTGATTTTCAAGATGGTGTACAGTTTGGGGAGAGAAAAAAAACAACAATGCAAGCCAGAGTTCGGTTTTACAGTAATGCACAGTGAGAGGGGTGCACTTTTACCTCTGTGACACAAAGTTCTCCAGCTGAGAGTTTTGCTTTACAGGTCAGGTGCATCTGATATTACCTTTATCATTTTATGTACAAAACATGCATTTACTTAAATAATTTAGCACCAACGAAACCACATATATATACTTTTTATATACAGTGTAGTACTTGAGTAAAAGTACAGATAAAAAAAATAAAGTTCTTTACCTTTTTGGGAAACTAGACCCTCTTTAGGATTTTTGTGTCGACTCCTTAGAACAATTGGAGATTCCGTTTGGAATTACTTCATAATTTTTTGCATTGACTTTTTGGAACTATTTGAATCATCTGTTTTGGAATTACTTTTTAGACTAATTTAAATGAGACATTAAGTGTATTCCTTGACTGAGCTCTCATTTCTGCACCTGGGTTCTCTATCTTCTCCTATTCAGGCTTACATTCGGCATTTAGTAACTCTTCGCGCCATCAGTCGTACACTCAAGCTTCGAGGATTTTCCATTCATGGCTCATTTTGTGTCAATCTTGTGAATTCAGTGAATTGTTAACTGGAGACTTGTTCTTATTGGATCATTTGAATCAGTGAGTTGTTGACTTGAGAACAGATGCAATCGTATCGGTCCAATTCACAAATAATCATTCAGTGCGAATTGTAAATCGGACACAGCTACATGACAAAATACAACCTATAGGCGTTTGGAAAGCTGGCATGGCAATGAGAGGTCACAATCGCGTGGAGTCTAGTCCCAAACAAAATACTTTTGTGTTTAAACTGATTTTAAGAATAGCGCAACATTGCTTTAGCAAAGATCTTAGCGAAATGTCTTTCTTCATTTATAATAACTCTTCAACATCAAGAACGATAGTACCTACAAATGTATGCGTGTACGAACCTGATGTAAATACTGCGGACAATTTTGCGTGACAACTTTTTCTTCACATGTAAACACAAGTTGTAAAAAAAAATTTGTGAACAAGGCCTAAAATAAGATATGGACTCATCACAGCATTGCTGAATCTACTCTACAATCAATGTTTGAGTATTTTTAACATGACAACCGATGTTTGGTGCCCACTGTTTTCACAGCTGGTCTTAACACCAAATGAAACCAACATGCAGTTTTTCATGTACTTATTAGGTTGCTAGGTTACATTGGTTAACCCTTTGAACTGTTTTCAGAGGATTCAGTTATTTTTATAGTCAGGACAAGAACTAATTTAAAAACTAATTATAGTGTGAGCATGATATCACATAGCAAGTAAAGTTTGATCTTGCAAATACACCTCTTCCCTGTGATTATGATTCATGTAAGGATCAGACTATCATGTCAAAAAGCTCTTTATATAAAAATTTCACCTTTAGGTTAGACTGCAGACGTTTTAGCAAATAACTAGGTTGGTCGCACCATGGTAGTGAATGTCATTTGGTGACTAAGCTACCATTAAAAAATATAATTATTACATCAGTACAAAGTTCAATGCAGATTTTCTGTAATAAAACCCGACTCAGTCGTGGCACAAGGGACTTATGCTTTTAATTGGCCTGGGTTCTGCTGAGAAATGAGTTCTAAATCTGGATGTCCAACATTGGCGGTAACAAGCACACGCAAGGTAGTGATTACTTTTGCATTGTTGAACCAAATCCGCTGGAAAACAAACTGCCCTTGCATCTGACCTGCACTATTCACAAACAAATATAAAAAAAAAAAACACTGCAGCAAATGCTGGCCTTATTTAGACACACACAACAAGGCTTTTTGTAAGTCTCCACAGACATTTTTAATGTTTTGTGAAGGAAAAAAGATCTGATAAACTGTTTACGTGAAGATTTATTCAAATAGCTGTAAATGACTAAAAACTAATTTTTTTGAAGGTTATATATATTTTTTTAGATATAACACACAATAAATACAAAACCGCAATAGTCTTTTGTTGTTGCTGCTATTGATGATGGGTTTTAAAAACTGCCTAATTTTCCATAAAAAGTGTCATTTGGATTGGCAATATGGCTTTCCCTCTTTGAAGACTGGCAGCACAGCTTGACAGAAAGACGACATACTGCGACTGCTTTTAGCTGCTCATCACAATGTCATCTGACTCCCTGTGGTATGTAATAATGGCACTGACTCTCACTTCTGATGAATTTGCACAGTCACTCCTACTATTATAGCACTGCCATGGGTGAATGCCTTCACAAAATGAAAGAAGACTGATGTGTCTGACACATTTGAATTCTGAATCTCATTCTGAAGGATTTACAATAACAATAGGTTTAAAAAAACGTTACTAAGCAAATTTACTGAGGAAATGTTATGGTTGTAACATGAAAAAAAAAAAAAAAAAAAAAAAAATGCAATGTTGTTACATTCCTAATCATTATATATGCTTTTGTGCTTCTTTTTTTATGATTTTTCTCTTGCAATATCACAAAAATGCATGGTTGGGTGTTCTCTTATGTCCCCTTTTATGGAGCCATCTTATAGAAAAATAACCATTATTCTTTGTTATGTGAAGGTTTCAACTTTTTAATGTGCCTTCTTTATTCAGTGCTAGCAATCATATTATTCACCCCTAAAAAAGGCATTCAAAATTAAAATATTTAATTTATTTTCATAGGCCTCGAGACCTCTATTTAAAATGCATGCCTTACTGTCTGTCAAAAACATTGAATTATCATGCAAACTAGTTTAATTAATCCATTTTTGCTGACACAAATAACAGAGAGTGATAAACGACTCAAAGAGAAAACTCAGAGATTGATTAATAAATTCATTTTATGATCATCATATCCAGGCAGCTTCCCTCCAAGTTAAATATTGCCTCTCAGACCAAGTAATGAACTTAAGAAAAATATAATTAAAATGACATTTAAAGGGCAAGCTGACTAAAACCTATCAATCTATTATTTATTGAAGGGTCTGTAAGGCATATATTATGTCTGAAATTTCATTTCCGTGTTTGAACAACTTGTGAAAATCACCTGTCCAGAGGGATTTGAAGAATTATAGGACAGATTAATTTAATATTTTTAGCTGACCTAGTCAGTAGGTTAAATGCCACCATGGAACATTACTAAACATTTCATATGTGCAAGTCCAAGGGTAACTCTAATCTTTATAACATGTGTTGACTTGTCCACATAGGCTATTGCATGCTTTTGTCGTAAAATGGATGTCTATAGATTTGAAAATGTATATATATACTGTATATATAATTTTTAAAAAATAAAATCCAACATGCAGTGTAGTGTTAATGACTTCAACAGATTTCTCTAAAGTATTATAATACATTTATTGAAACAAATTATAATATAAAATAATATAAATTGTTATTTTGAAAGGTGTTTTCTGAGAAGAGAACTTTGATATTTCTGAATGACTCACCATCTACATTTACGAAACCTGGAATATTTATAGATTTGTAATTTAGTAGAACAGCACCAAAACCAGCAGCGTAAGTATTTCCTATAGCTGTTTCGTGGTTTCAGCCTCAGATGTTTGTGGTCTTGGGATGACAGTGACTCACAAGCTGTTTGGAAGTGTTGGAGGAGAAATGTAGAGTGTGTGCAAAATAAGAGCAGCCAAACTCAGGCCTGTTGGTGAACTACGAAAGGAACTGATATGAAGACAAGTAGAAAAACAACAGTAAAATCTGGAGTTTCACCTGTCGTTCACTTTATTCAGAGAGCCAAAACACAAGCCAAAACACATACCGCATTCTGAACGGTTTAGCAAACGCTTTAAAATATTTACCTTAAAATACAGACCGTGAAATTCATTGAAATAACACCTGCTGTTCATTTATATGTGCAACATTTATATTTATGTAGTGCAGGTTAAACCATTCAGTCTCTTTCCTCTGTGGAGTCTTGGTTCTGACTCAGTGGGCTGTAAAAAAGGTGATTTTTGAGGAGCTAAGCCAAATAAAAGGTATAAAGATAATATTTAAGTTAAGAATTGGACCTGGAATTAAAAGGCAGGTGTTTAAAACTACACTCTTGGCGACAAACTGAACAAAACATGTGGATTTTTAATGCACCTCTGACATCAAGTGAAAATACCACACAAGAGAGAAGTTCTACAGCCACATAACTACTGTGTGTCTTCAAAAAAGATTTTGACATTTTTGCAGACATTGCAGAAAGGGGACGCCAATCAAAAGGTCGCTTGAAATAAAATTAAGGGTTTCACTTTATTTTGATTTTAAGCTCTCTCTCTCTCTGGTTAATGCATTCGAATTCATTAATATATATATAGGCCTACACACACACATATATATATATATATATATATATGTATACAAGAACTAATAGCTAAGACTTAGACTTAGACTTATTATAACTCTAAGACTTAGACTTATAGCTAAGACTATATACAGATAGTCAATAAAAACGAAATATTTTGTGTTTATCTACAGCTCAGATCTAGAATTCTGAAGTGAAATAAAGTAGCATATATATATATATATATATATATATATATATATATATATATATATATGCTACTTTATTTCACTTCAGAATTCTAGATCTGAGCTGTCCTATTTATATTTATATATATATATATATATATATATATATATATATATATATATATATATATATATATATATATATATATATATATATATATATATATATATATATATGCTACTTTATTTCACTTCAGAATTCTAGATCTGAGCTGTAGATAAACACAAAATATTTCGTTTTTATTGACTATCTGTTCCGTCAGATTTTGCGCTGCAAAACATTCATGAGTCATGACAGTTGTTATCTTGTCCCTGCTGTAAAATAATCATGACCACCCGACATAGGCTACATGTCTTATATAAATAATTTTAATATCACGGCCATTCAAAACCAGGGTCTACCATGTGGATAGTAAAACGATCACCGAAAATCATATTGGGCGGGAATTAATGTAAACACAGATATCGGATCCAGTCCTGTCTAAAGTGAGTGTAAGTCGGGCCAAAAAATAGGATATGGTCAAAAGATCGGATCTGTGCATTAAGACTTGCAGTGCAAATGCAGCCATATTGATACGTAGTGTATTATACAGTATCTATCTGCGATAGTTTATTGGGCCTTTTCAGTTTTAAATTTCGGTTAGGCTACTGTGCGCGTGATAGTGTTCTACTCCTGTGTTGTGATAACAGACAGCCGGTAGAAAGGGATTAAGGTACAGCAATAAAGTCCAGCAAGATAAAGTCATTTTACGTGAAACCATAGACCTTTATCTACAGATCAAGTATAATAATAGTAACATTGAATCATCTTGGAGAGTTTCATCGTGTTGACTGTCGTAACCGAGTGCGACGCGCTGTTTGAATGCTGAATGGAGACTGACAGACTCAACGGAGGGAAAAGTTTTCGAACTAGCCGATCGCGCATCCCTAGTTAGAATAAGTTGGCATGTAGCCTACTTGCAAAGTTAGCCTACCGTACTTATGTCTGGGACCATCTAGAGTTAGCAGATATTACAACACGACCTCATGAAAGTGTGATACACACACAAACTATTTTTGGTGTATAAATGGCACGAGAAAATAAATTTGTGGTATAGCCTAGATATCATGAGATCGGGCTGGATATTAAGCACAGTCTACTAATACTCTAATGAGAGTTAGTTGACAAGTAGTTGCAAAGTTACTTATAGGCAACAGAATGTTCAAAAGGGACCATCAAAATAAAGTGTTACCAAATTAAGCAACTGCATTTTGGCATTTACATCAACAGCAAATTTTATTAATTTGTTTTACCAAATGCCATAATCTATATCAATCATTATAATTTGAAAGTGCCTTAAAATTAAAATTGCATGCAATTTTGATTGCATTAAACGTATCTGTAAAAATGCATCTTTTGTGGTAGGCTATGGCTGCTTACATTTTGCACCCCATGCAGGCCCAAAAATGAAACTCAGCCTGTGTGCTATAGCTAATGGTTATAGGGTTTATGCAATGTTAATTACATTTTAAGGTTGCAATGGAAACCATATGTTATTATGTTACATTCGAGTATAAAAAGTGACTCTTTCTCCTATTGCAAGCAGCCCAAGAAAGTGCCATCCTGCTCTTTGGAATAACAAGTGCCTTTCGATCAGTGGTGCTTTCACAGGCTAATTAATTACTAGTAAAAAGCCTGTGGCTAATCTCAATTGGAAGCAGGCAAGGTTTTGGGACCCCTGACAGCTGGTGAGGGCAAATGAGACTTCTTATCATAGAAGGATCTGGCAACCCCCCTCCAGCAGCTTGCTTGAAAATGGGGCGTATAATTACCTTGTCCAGCGCAGTGAGGCAGGACACGCTTAGATAGTAAGTGACAGCGTCACCCAGAAAAACAATACCATATAAAAGATTACATATATTTTCTCCTCTCATAATTTTATGACATTATGCTCCATAAAAGCTCTCATGTCTACGACTGCAGTAGTTTCTGAAGGCGATTGTGTAAGCATCAACTCATGTGGTCTTGCCCACATTTTCCACTTACAGGCTATTTACAGGTAATTCTTAAGTTGACACTTCTCTCACTTTACAGCATAACACTTCATACGCATTACTCAGGCTCCTTTTCTATCGATATCATTTACATTCATGGAACAAATTTCAACATCTTTTGCAGACCTGAAATAAGAGCAGACTCAGGGACACACGCAGCTTGGCACACGACTTGGAAGTTAAAACACTGCATTGGCATATATTATAACCTTAAGGATTTAAATATACTGTAATACTCATACTGGATTAATCTATCTTATCTAGCACAAAAAACATGAATATAACATAAAAAGGGTCTATAATACAATACATAAAATACAATTCATTGTATTATGATGGACATCTTCACTATTTTTACATGACATATTGGTTTAACAGCACTATACACACATTGGGAAAATGTCATTTTTGACTATAAAAAGGGACAGTTATTGCTGCTATTCCTAAACACGAAAATCCTAGATTTGTTCATTAGTGAAAACGACAAAATGCAGGTATATAATCCGGGAACCTCAAAGACCTCAAGTAAGGTTGTGCTTCATTCAGAATTGATTTGAAAATGCCTTTACATAATTCACCTGCATTTGAACTGTATTTGAAATAAGGAAGCTTAAATAGATTAAATATTAAATAGAGATTTTAAAGTTAGCTTCACAAAGCCTTTGTTTGATAGATATAATAATGTTTAAAAAGTCTTAAGGTTTATAGTCTAGACAGACAGACAGACAGATAGATAGATAGATAGATAGATAGACAGACAGACAGACAGACAGACAGACAGACAGACAGACAGACAGACAGACAGACAGACAGACAGACAGACAGACAGATAGATAGATAGATAGATAGATAGATAGATAGATAGATAGATAGATAGATAGATAGATAGATAGATAGATAGATAGATGGATGGTGGAAGTAATAAAATCACTTTCATGTCGGTCGGGAATGTCTAGCAAAGCACACAGTATAACTAATATTTTCTATAAATTCATCAGTTGCTATAGTAACGACTTTAGCACAATGCCAAGAGACTTTCCTCTACAACATCTGAAAGTAGCTGTCAGCATTAAAAGAGAGGACAGAAAACTGGAGATTTTGCTTCTGTCCATCATGTCAATCATGATATTTTTGTCGACTCGTGGTTCTCACTAGGCAAATCATACGTCCTGTGTTTATTTACACAATCACCTATGCATCTGAAACCGCTCTGTCGTTCACTCATGCACCATTCAAAACACAGTTGCCTATCGTGAGCTAAAACAAGTGATTTCAAACAGAGATATCCCTGACAACAACACAAACTACTTGAAAATCTAACTTCAGACTGAGGTTAATCGGAAATGCACGTATACATTTCATGTGGTTTTTGCTGATCAGACAACAAACAACTAAACAGACTTTAGCTGAATAAACAAAAACAAAAAAAGTGCTTTTTTGCGGCCTGTCTGAACAAAGCCAAATAAACCCATCTATTTTCTCAGAAGGACAGGCTAATGGCTTGTTACAACCAACTCCTTTGTTCCTGTGCAGTCTGGCCTGTGATTACTCTCACTCTCTCTTCTTCTCACTGTTTCCATGCGCTTTCAGAACTTCGAGGCTTATGGAAATTGCTCCTACGGGTCCCGTTTGACTCTTCCACTGTGAGGGGTTAGTGCTAGAATCAGAGACAGTAACTGACATTGTTTAAAAGCACAAATGAAAATAATTGTAAATAAACCCATTGCTCTACATTTGTATATTTCATAAAGCAACATGATTCATAAAGTAAACAAGTGCTTTTCTGTAAAGTGCTTTTGTAAAGTATATTTAGAAAGAATAAAATCTGAGTCCAGATTGTCACACTGCAACTTTTAGAGGAAAGGTAAACCTTTTCTTTCTGCTAAATAAAATCAGTGATTTTCCTCTTATTGTGAGTTGTGACCAATAACATATAAGGAGCTGATAAGGGTGAATCACCCTTTGCCTTTTGACAGCTTGGCAGTAAACATCTGTAAGCATTTTCTTTCAAATCCGTCTTTGAATAATCTAATCGTTTAGCGCCATCAAGTGGAGGGTTAGTGTAAGGTCACGTGTGATTCTTAAAGAGATAGTTCACCCGTAAATGAAGAGGCTGTCACTGTCATTTGCTGTCACAAAGAACTGTTTTTGTTAACATAATGAAAGATAATGGGGTCCAAAACAAAAACTAAAAAAAATTCTACCGCGTAAGAAAGGAAACCATGTACAGGTTTTTGGAACAACACAGCACATTATACCAAAACAATATAGAGAAAAATGTTCAGATGTATGAACTTTCAAAATTTGCTAAATATTCTCCAACATAATACAGCAGCATGAGATGAAAATAAATTCAAATGTAAAGAGCCACAAACATGTCTGAATAAACACAAGTAAAAAACAAAAAATAAACACAATCATTTATTCTGATCGAAGTGCATGCTGGGAACTAGGAAGTATAGGCCTATAGTATAATTTAGGCTACATTATTAAAATCACTACAATTATCCCAACTTCCCAACTTCTCTGAATTTACCTACTTGTGATTAAACTAATAAAAGTAATCAAGCTCACACTCTCCAAAAATAATGCCTATAAAGCAAAAAATGTTGATATAACAAAATGCATATGCTAAATTATGCTATATATATATATATATATATATATATATATACAGTATATGCCTATGCATTTTGTTATATCAACATGTTTTTATCAACATGTATGTTTTCAGGCATTATATAGGCATTATTCATAGAGCCCCCAAGGCCCCCAATCACCACTTCCTGGATAAAATATGTCCTTTGCACAACCACAAACCCCCACTAGCCAGTGTTCATTCTGTCTATCGATCATGCACCACCACAGATGCATGCATGTGCATGTGCAATGTGCATATGCAACTGTGCAACTATTTGTCAAAGAGAGAACAGAGAAATCATATGTTTGGGAGATGGGAAATATTTGCATTGTGCTGAAACACAAAATGCTGATTTAAATGCTAAATAAGGGGTCCGACGTCACGTTCACAAGTATAGTGAAACATCTCTAGTAGGCTACAGTAGGTAACTGATCCACATACCCCACATGTAGAGAACAGTCTGTGCTTTACTGACAGGAAAACCAACATGGCCTTGGCACTGCTAATGAATGAATGTATTACTCATTCATTCATCTAATAATTAGCATGGCTGGGGGTTCCAACAAACAGGCTACTAACTAGCACACAACAACTACTACTGGTCCTAGTAACACACAATAATCTAAATACATGACATAAGCATCTCAATGCCAACATTTGCAATATTAACAACATTAGCTTAGCACAAAAAAATATTTTGTTAATGGGCTCTATGCACGGCGGTATTTCCGGTGAAGGTCTAAGGATGCTGGATTACTTCCGCCGATCGTAGAGTCCAATGCTATACCGAGAATTTATATTGGTTTTTATACTCTATTGCTATAGGCTACTAAAGAAACGTTAGTCACAAAAACAGACAAAACAGACACCCCTCATTTTTGTTTATGCTTCTTTGTTTATTATATTAAATAAACACAACTATATATAAAATCACATCTAAACGTATTAAAGTTTCGTTTCAAAGACGAGAGGACAGTAAATTTTAAAGACTCTGCCATAATCCCGGTTTCCTCGGTTTTCCTCCGCTTTAAATCTCCCCAACCGGAAACGCAAGAGCATCCTTGCATCAAGCGCGGAAGTTATGCGTGCATATAGCCCATTGACGTTGCCTAAAATTTCCGGTAAGTGTCTGTTGCCTTGTGAATCTGCACTCAAAGAATCCACTAGGTGGCACTGTGGATTACACATTATAGCTATGTCTATAGTTGATTGTTATTTGTAACGTATTCTGTTAAGAAACAGTTGCTAGCCTATACGAGGAAAAATATTTTTATACAGCATAATGAAATAGAACAGTGAAGGGATACATTAAAATATGAACACGACATAGCCTACTTTTATTTGTATGCCTAAGTTATATGTCGAAAGCATAACGTTTCTTGTCTCGTCACACCCATTTCAATTCTCTAGGAAGACCAATGAGAAAAAAGTCGAGTAGTTTGCATCACTGGATGTTACTGTCGGTCGTTTAATATTTATATCGTAAAACAGTTGACATGTATTAAATGTTTCGCTTTTTACATCTTACCTCTTTCAACGTTAAACCCCGCCTACTTTGATTTGATTGGTCATCATCTCAATCATTTTTGCAGCGCTGTTGGACCGCTGAGGTTTACCAAACTAAGATGTATCTTTTAAACCTTTTTGTCATCCAAACAATATACAGAGCGCTGCGTAATGGAGTGCAGCAGAGCAGTGTAATAAATTCAAATATTCAATTCACTACCCTGTCATTTTATTACGTAGTTCTATTTAGTAATGTACACGACCAACTTCCGCGTGCGTTCCTCCGTTGCTATAGGAACAGACGGATGCAGGTCCACGTGGACGCGAGTGTCCCTCCCCGTGAACGCGCAGCAGTAAGTGTTTGATCAAACTTGTCGCCAGCTTTCTGTTCTGTTGTGTCCTTAACGGGGTCAGCTTCAGTTTCAGGATCTTCTGGACGTTCAATTAAACTTAAGCCTTAGTCTTTGCTTTGCAGAAATTCTCTGCTGTCAATGTCACTTCAAGATTGTGAGAAAAAGTTTCACTCTTAATAGTAGGTAGACTACTTTTCAATAAGAGATTGTCGCTTCATGGGTGGATTTTATGAAGTAACGTTACCATCAACGGCTGCCTGTTTAAAGGTAAAGTTGTTTTTTTTACCCCTAGATCTGTGTTTAACTTAACCATTTCTGCGTTCTGTGCTTTGGCAACTCTG